>NC_088684.1:62573998-63258998 GCF_028017835.1 Emys orbicularis
GTTTTTGGCGGGCCAGGGCCTGTTTGAGCGCACGGTTGGCCCGTTCCACAATGGCCTGGCCTGTGGGGTTATACGGAATACCAAACGTGTGGACAACGTCCCACGTGGTACAAAAGGAGGCAAAGGCCGAGCTACAATAGGCGGGGCCGTTGTCGGTCTTAAGATGGGACAGGTGACCCATGATCGCCATGGCGCGAATCATGTGATTAATGGCATGACGAGAGGCCTCACCCTTCTGGGGGGTGACCCACACATAATGGGAAAAGGTATCTACACACACGTGAAGATACTGCCAGGGGGCAAAAGAAGGAAAGTGTGTAACATCCATTTGCCAGAGCTGATTGGCTGAGGTTCCACGAGGATTAACCCCTAACTCCGGGCTATTGGATAAAGAAGCACAAAGGTCACACTGGCGAACAATGGCCTGCGCCTGATGTAACGGGAGAGTGAACTGCTTGGCAAGGGCTTTGGCGGACTGATGGAAGAAGGCGTGGCTTTCGAGCGGAGAGGAAAAAATCGAGGCCACCGATTTGACCGCCTGGTCGGCCACCGCGTTACCCTCTGTCAATAGGCCCGGTAGTGTGGTGTGACTGCGAATATGTGCCACAAACAGTGGGCTAGAGCGGGAGGAAAGGAGCTGTTGCAGGGTGAGAAAAAGGGCCAACAAATTGTCATCACAGGAGGGCGACACATAGGAACCTGGAAGAGACTTAAGAACATTAGTAACAAGATTAAAAGGGTCATCCTGGAAGCATCGGCAGGCCAGGATGACAGCGGCCAATTCTGCGCGCTGGGGGGAACGCTGAGGCAGGGTAAAGCGGACTTGCCAAGTGCCCTGCGCCTGCCAGCTGACTGCACCTCGCGTTGGGCCGCCGTCCGTAAAGAGGGTAAGTGCATCCTCAATGGGGACGGTGGACAAAGACGATCGGAGGTTGAGGCAACGTTGTTGCAAGAGCGAGAGACGGGGGTCAGGGGGAATGTGATATTTAACTTCCCCAACATAGTCGGCAAAAGACAACTGGAGGGTGGCACTGCAAGAGACAGCGCGTTCCCAGTCTTTAGCCGGGATGGGGACAATAATGGCAGCGGGATCGCAACCCAAGAGGGTGCGGGACCGTTCCCGCACTTTAAAAATCAGCTCTGCGGCCTGTTGAGGGAGTGTTTGGATAGTATGCGGAGGGGAGTGGGTCAAATAAATCCATTCAATTAAACGAAGACGCGCTGCCGCCCCCTCCTGGGCGAGGACAGCTGTCGGTTGTGAAAGTGTGGGAAGCAGAATGGCAAAAAGGGGCTGTTCCCTTTCTCGGCGGTCGACCCACACTTGGGCCAGGGTCCGGTTAATGAGGGTGACCGCTTGGCGCTGTTCCTGGGAAACGGAAATAACATCCCCGGGGAGGCGGCCCTGCCGAAGGCCAGAAAAAAGAGGAGACAGCATGGAGGTAGTCAGAGGGCAAAAAGGGCGGATCCAATTGAGGGACCCTAATAACTGTTGGAGCTGTACAAACATAAGAGGGTCGGGCAACACCAGCTCGGGACAAACTGGGCGGGCATATGACTGGAGCATACGGTGACCAAGATACAAAAAGGGTGGCTGGCGCTGGACTTTGTCCGGTGCTATAACCAAGCCACACGCCGCAAGCTGGTGGCGCAGTTCGTCCAGCCAGTCATCAGGAAGGATGGGGTGAGCCACCAGGATGTCGTCCATATAGTGATAAATTAAAGCATCCGGGTGTGCTGTGCGAAACGGCCGTAAGGCTTGCGCAACAAAATGCTGACACAAGGTGGGGCTGTTCAACATGCCCTGAGGGAGCACATTCCACTGATAGCGTGGAGTGGGCTGAGAATAATTTAAGACCGGACAGGTAAAGGCAAAACGCGCCCGGTCCTCAGGGTGCAGGGGGAAGGTAAAAAAACAATCTTTTAAATCTATTACAAATAACCAGTAATCACAGGGAATAAGATTGGGATTGGGGGTACCACACTGCAGGGGACCCATAGGCTGTATAATTTTATTAATGGCGCGAAGATCCTGCAGAAGGCGCCACTTACCAGATTTCTTTTTAATTACAAACACGGGGGTATTAAAGGGGCTAGTGGACTCCTCCAAATGCCCTGCCCGTAGCTGGTCATTGACCAAGTGCTGGAGGGCTTCCAGCTTTTCCAAAGGAAGCGGCCACTGCGCAACCCATACGGGCTCGTCAGTGAGCCAACGGAGGGGGAGGGCCGTACGCCTAATCATCAATATGGATGGTGGCAGTGAACTGTGTTAATAAATCACGGCCCCACAGGTTGAGGTGAACGGGGAGAATAATAGGCCGGATACGGGCGCGGCGGGTGCCCTGGGGCGCCCTAACCTCCAACCATCGGGCACTCCGTTGCGAGTCCTGCGCCCCGCCCACACCCCAGACAGCCGGAGCCTGCTCCGTGGGCCAATGGGCGGGCCACTGCGCGGCGGCGATGACGGTGACGTCTGCCCCAGAGTCGATAACACCCTCGAACGGCTGATCGTTGAAGCAATAAATGCGTTTAGGTTGGGGTGATCCAATATCTTTAACAACCGCTGCCACTTGCGGGTGAACAGTGCGCTGGCCGGTGGACCCGAAGCCTCCGGTTCGGGGAACGTTTCTTCCCCCTGCCGGAAGGGAGTAGGGCACAAGTATGAGTTGCGCCCAGACATCTCCCTGAAACAGCTGTTTCGGGAGATGACTCCACAGCTGAACATAAATAATTCCACCATAGTCCGAATCCACCACCCCAGGCACCACAAACAAGCCCTGCTTGCTGGCGGACGAGCGGGGTAGGACAAGGCCCACCATGCCCTCCGGCAGCGGGCCCTGGATCTGGGACGGCATGAGGAGGACCTCCCCGGGGAGAATTATATCCATATCTTCCTGATTAACAAGGTCAATCCCCGCACTGCCCCTTGTGGCGGCGGGGATGTCGTGCACGGAGAGGGGCGCGGCCTTGGGCCTCGGGCTGGTCGCAGGCCCGACTACTAGTTTCCCGGGGGGTTATCTTGGCTGGCAGCCAAGACCCGGTTGTCACCCCCGGCTGAGCGACACTGCGCGGCCCAATGGTAGCCCTTTTTGCATTTTGGACACCGCGTGCGGGGCCTCTGGTCTGTTTGGGGCTTGTTTTTGCACGTCCCCCCCCCAGGGGCCCGGCACTCCCGCCGAAAATGCCCGGGCTTTTGGCAGTTAAAGCAGTTCCCCTGAGGCTTCTGCCCCCTGTGGAGGGCAGCCGCCAGCAGGGCCATTTGATGGGTCTGAGTGCCCACATCAGCACACGCCTGCAGCAATTCTGCCAGGGTATACTCCGGGCGCCCAACTACTGCCTGCATGGCTCGGCGGCAATCTGCATTGGCATTTTCGTAAGCCAATTTTATCATTAGTTCAGTCTGGGCCTGCGGGTTATCAATCTGCCTCTGGACTGCCTCGTGGAGGCGGTCAACAAACTGGTGGAACGGTTCGGCGGCACCTTGCCGAGTAACCGCAAAGGACTTAGAGGACTCGCCCGCAGCGGGGACCCTGCGAAACGCCCGACGGATACACTGGCCAATGATGGGATAAGCTGCCCGGGGCGTACCCACCGCCTGCTCGGGGATGCCCGAAAACTGCCCTGCGCCATATAACTGCTCAGCGAAATAAGCCCCCCCACCTTGTGCTGCTGCCGCAAGCGCCTCTCGCTGGTACTCGCTATCCCACACAACGTATTGCGCGGGAGACAGCACCATGCGACACATGTCTTTCCAATCTTGGGGGAGCAAGAAATAACCATTTGACACACCTTCCAAGATCCCCAGGGTGAAAGTGGATCGCACCCCGGTCTCACGAACCGCCTTGCGGAGCTCGCGCAGAACCGAGTAGGGGAGAGCCTCCCAGTCCACGATCTGCCCCCCGTTACCATTATCCCGCCAAGAGACGAGGAACGCCTCGAACCCACAGCTGGATTCCTCGTTGGTCAAGAGACCGGCCTCGCGCGCTCGCCGCACCGCCGCGGCGACAGCGCCCTCCCGCCCGACCGGTGGGCAGGAGGGCGCCGCCGCGGGCGGCGGCGCAGGGAGGGTCAGCTGCGGGTAGGAGGGGGGTGGCCCATCACCTGGGGGCAAGAGGGAAACCGGCCTGGGACCGTCGGGGCCGACCCCCTCCAGCGCCTCCTTGCAACGCTGCCAGAGCAGCAGGTGCTGGACCGGGGCACGGGGTTCACTATACAAGGTGGTCCCAATCCATATCCAATCAAGAAGCCGTAACGACCCGCAGTCCGGATACCAGGGGCACTGGCGATCTATCTCCCTTAGAAGGTCCTCAATATGAGCGACCGAGACAACAACACATGATCGCTGCCGTATAATCTTTTGTAACTCTCTTGCGTGCTCCTTCTGGGCACTGGAAAGTCCCCCCCCATACTCACGAATCAGGGGCGGCAAACGGGCGCGGGGGTGCACTCGGCATATCCAGCCGGTGAGCAGGGGGTTATCACGTCGGGGTCACCAGCTGTGGTGACGAGAGAAGAAAGGAAACAGAACGCCTGGTCTGTGGTAGCCAGAAAGCCAAAGAAAGAGCCCCAGGGACTTTTCCCTGCTGGTTTTTATTCTTTCTACTTCCCTGCTTACAACACTTCTAACTGGTTAAATACTTGCGCATAGAACAAGCATACAGTGTACAACAACATAAGATAACAAACCCATATCTTGTGCACATGAAAGCCAGCTGCGAGGGTGATGATCAAGTCAGCCAGTAAGTTTCCTAATCACAGACGCTGGGGTGAAGGCCACTCCTGCCTCGTAGCCACAGACACAGTGTGCCGCACCTGTGAGCTGACGATTCGGGAGCTATGCGTCCCTACACAAAGGGACACATTTCTGTTTAGCCAAAGTGAGCAGAGATGCCTCGTACTTGTGTGAACAGTGCAGATAACTTCTGCTATGTTTGTGGTGAAGTGACTTTTGCATCACTATGGTTAAGAAAGCCTATCACCTTTATTTTGGCTGCAAAATTGGAGATCAGGACAAGAGGTGGGCCCCACACATATGCTGCAACACTTGTGCAACAAATCTTCGCCAGTGGTTGAACAGGAAAAGGAAATCTATGCCTTTTGCAGTGCCAATGATTTGGAGAGAGCCAACAGATCATACCAGCAATTGTTACTTCTGCATGGTGCCTCCAGTTGGGAAAGGTATGTCAAAGAAGAAAAAGTGGACTGTGCATTATCCAAACATTCCATCAGCTATACGCCCAGTACCCCACGGAGAAGGACTGCCGGTTCCTGATGCACCAGAATCATTCTCACTTGAGTCAGACGAGGAAGAGGAAGAGGATGAAACTTCTGGTCCTGAACCATCAATGTCACAGGACCCACATTTTCTCCCATCCTCCTCCTCTGAACCACACCTCATAACACAAGGTGAACTGAATGACCTTGTCAGGGATTTGGAACTACCCAAGAGTAAGGCAGAGCTGTTGGGCTCCAGACTACAGCAGTGGAATCTCCTGGCAGGTGATGTTAGGGTTTCCATGTTCCGTGACTGTCAAAAGGATCTTGTCCCATTCTTCTTCATGGAAGGTGATCTTGTAGCCTGCAACAACATCGATGGTGTGATGGCAGCCCTCAACATCGTTCACGATCCAGATGAGTGGAGACTGTTCATTGATTCATCCAAGACGAGTCTTAAGGCTGTTTTACTGCATAATGGCAATGTTTTGCCATCAATTCCAGTTGGTCATGCAGTCCATATGAAGGAAACCTATGACAACATGAAACAACTTTTGAGGTGCATAAACTAGGACCAACATCAGTGGCAGCTTTGTGGCGATTTGAAGGTTGTTGCTCTCTTGCTTGGTCTGCAGACTGGATACACAAAGTACTGCTGTTTTCTCTGCAAATGGGATAGTCGTGCAAGAGATTCCCACTACATCAAGAAAGATTGGCCACTCCGACAGTCATTGGAGCCTGGGAGGAAAAGTGTTCAGCATCCACCACTTGTTGAATCAAGGAAGATTTTGTTACCACCCTTACACATCAAGCTGGGTCTGATGAAGAACTTTGTCAAGGCCATTGACAAAACACAAGCAGCTTTCAAGTACCTCCGTGGAAAATTTCCAAGATTAAGTGAAGCTAAGATAAAGGAAGGTGTCTTTGTTGGTCCTCAGATTCGTGAACTTCTTCGAGATCATGCATTTGACCATGCACGGCGTGGCAAGGAAAAGACGGCATGGAAATCCTTCCAGTTAGTGGCAATGAATTTTCTCGGAAACAACAAGGCAGACAACTACAGGTTGTTGGTGGAAAACCTCCTCAAGGCATACAAAAGCCTTGGTTGCAACATGTCACTAAAGATACATTTTTTGCACTCTCATCTAGATTTTTTTCCACCGAACTGCGGAGCAGTGAGCGACGAGCACGGCGAGCGATTTCACCAGGAGATTGCAACAATGGAGAAACGCTATCAGGGCAAATGGAGCCCATCAATGCTTGCAGACTATTGCTGGACAGTGACAAGAGATGCTCCATTTAATGAATACAAGAGACAAGCCAAGAAGCGCCGAGTAGACACTGAATAGGACTGAACTATGTACAGAATAGTTTTTTGCCTTTTGTTTCATAATAAATTTTATTTATATAACCCTTTTGCTGATTTTTAAAGTGTTACATAAACAGGACAGGTGAAATATTATCATGTAAAGCACCCATAAACACATGAAAAGACCTAGGATTACAATTTATGATTAAAACTCTACTATCTACACAATATACATAGACATAAAATGTAAAAACTTAAATATCTTAGAAACAGTAGCCAATCAGTTGTTTTAATTGTCATATTTGAATTCAGCACATCAAAATACATAATAAATAGCACATTTTATCTCTGGAGCAGACGACTTCTCAAAAATTGTAGACCAGTGTTATGTCTAATAGTATGATATGCATATACTCCTTCTTGGAAAAGCAAAATCATACTCACTGTGTTTGCTCAACTTTTGTGAAAAAATTTGGTAACAGAAGTTGAACAAGCATGTGCTGTCAGAGCAGCTTTGCGTTTAATGGCACCTTCCTGTTCTTTTATAGATGTCCTGCCTCCACTCAAAATGGAAAATACTGCCTAGCATATTGAATATAATACTGATGTTTCTTTTCCAGTTGGTCATAAATATGGAAAATCCTTTGGAAGCTGGGTTGTTAAAGCAGCATTTATGCTTTTTCGACAACTCCATTTTCACTTTACACTGAATCTCAATTGTGTTCTATGTCATACAGCATTCAGCCATCGTCGTAGCTATGGCAACTGCAATAGTGCTGTACCATCTATATCATAGCTAATAGTAATAATAACAATAGAAATGTTCTGGATATTTCTAACTATTTATGCATTGGACATATTAACCAAATAACCAACATATGAAAGGGTATTCACATCACAACAGTATTCGGGGACAAGTTTTGTGAACCGGGGACTCTTCTGGGGACATTGTTTGCCTAGGGATACAGTACCTCAGTCAGGGACTGTCCCCAGAAAACAAGGACCTATGGTCACCTGCCAGGGCAGCACCTGCAGCTCCTGCTCCCAGCTCAGCGGGTTGCTGTTTCCCACTGGAATCCGACAGGCTTGAGATGCTGCAGAACAGAGCTGCCCCGTATCTGGCTGGCAGCCTGATGCCCGCCTGGTGGGGGGGGTCTAACGTGGAGCCGCTGCCCGTGCTAACGTCACACCCCCGAACTCGGGCCTGGGCCGCACGTCGAGAGCAGGCGCGCGCCTGGGCTGAGATTAGAAGGGCCGCTACCACGTGCATGAAACGTTCTTGTCTCTCTTCCCCCTTCACCAATGGGGCACCGGCCCAGACGCTGCGCTCGGGAGGGGCTAGGCGCGCGCTCCACTTGCAACCCTCCTTAACAGGGCAAAAAGATTCCAAGGCGCGAAAATATCGCGCAGGCGCACAAGAGAGACGAACTGGCCCGGACCGCACCGTTCGCCTCCAAAACATCCCCCCCTCGCCGTTACGTGATGACGGGTTGCGTGGAGCCGGCCGGGCTTGCGCGTCGCGTACATACACACACGCACACACAGAGTCCGTCCGGCTCGTGCCTCCTCCTGGGCTACTGCGCTCGGGGCTGTTCTCAGTGGGGGCGGCACGGGCGCAGGATCCCTCCTTCCCGCGGGCTCCACCCCCACCCTCGGCTCGCTCGCTCGGGACCGCAGCGCCCCGGCCCCTCCCGCCAGGAGCGCGCGCCGCCTCCTCGTGCTGGACAATAGCAGTGTCGAGTGTGTCTCACCCAAAGCGGCCCCCCGGGCACCAGCGCCCACCTCCATGAGAGGCGCCCGGACGGCCCGGCTGCGGGGCTAGCAGCGACAGCGGCTCCCTCCGGCAGCAGAGACAGCGGGAGGCAGCGGCCGCGCTGCGGTGCTCGGCCCGGGACTCGCCGCCTCCTTCCCTGACAGCACTCAACTGCCGGCCCCGCTTCCCCGCCCCCCTGCGGCGGCTGCTGCTGCTTAAGGACCCCTGCGGGCTCCGGGGAGGAACCGGCCTGCCCAGACGCGACTCTTGGGGGCAGAGGAGGGGGGGGGGGCGGCCAGACCCGACGCCGGGGGGAGAGGGCGGTGAGGCGGAGCCGGGCCCCTCTGTGTTTTAATTGCGGGGTTTGGCTCTTCTGGCACGTTTGCCGCCCCCCCCCCCATTGCGCTGCGGCGATTCCCGGCGGAGGCAGGTGCGGCGGCCGGTGCCCTGGCGCGGCTCGGAGCGCAGAGGCTCTTCAATGGAAGTATGTTACCAGCTGCCGGTGCTGCCCCTGGACAGGCCGGTCCCGCAGCATGTCCTCAGCCGCAGAGGGGCCATCAGCTTCAGCTCCAGCTCCGCGCTCTTCGGTTGCCCCAACCCCAGGCAGCTCTCTCAGGTGAGGCCCCCGCCGCCCTCCCAGTGCCGGCTCGGTGACCACCCGGGTCAGTCAGTCACAGTTTACACCCTTAACGCCATCTCCACCCCCTCCCCCCATCAGGCTCGGGCAGTCACTGGGCTGCGCGCTCCCCTCGCCCCTGGGCTGGCTCGGGAGGTCACTGGGCTACACACAGTATCACACACCTTTTTTCTCTCGCAAGACCTCCCACAACCGGTTTACTCAGTCATCGGGCTACACTCCGTGCTCCCCCACCAAGATACCTCAGTCACTTAGGCTCCTTCTCTCCATCCCTTCCATTGCATGGGGACTTGTGTATTTGTAGCTGCATATGTTGCTTCTTGCAACGATATCTACTACCATTTAGAGAAAGTGATGCCTGCAAGTTGATAAAATTCGCGTTTATGCCCAGTTTTGGTCGACATTACAAATGTGCAACCAAGCTTGGAAGCTTCCTTGAGCTATTTAAGGTTTGATGGCAACGAACTACCTTCCTGTTAAATTACCCCATCAGTAGCCTATTCATTTATCACTTCAAATACCTATGGTGGAGAAAAGAAAATACTACCTATATTCTATATTTCCTGTTGCTAGTTACCACTGATATTATCTTTTTCTAATTGATTTCAGAGCTTGCAGTAAATTCTTATATAAATGGCTTTCCAGAGTCAGTGAGCCTTTTGCTTTCTTTAGTTATTTTCAAACAGTTTGAACAGTTCTTAAGTTTTCCTTTCCTCAAAAAGCCAAAAGTTTGTGGTGAGGTTTACATTTTTTTTTTTTGGCAATATTATGTTGAGCAGTGTATGTTCAGAGTAAAACATTGCTGTAATGGTAAGCATTTCTCCTTTATTTCTGTAAGATTCAAGCCTTAGAGGTCTAGTTGCAGTAAGACCATCTTTAGCTTTTTAATTCTCATGGCATCTTCCTTGTGCATATTAAGGGTTCACAAGATGAATAACAATCAGAGTTAAAAAACAAAATTTTGAAGAGGATTTGTTTATAAAAACGTTCAATACAGGTGATATGAGAAAATAGGTTTTCCTTTCTACTGATCTTTTTGTTTCTATCAATATGCTGGTGAAGTTTTCCTGCAAATTGTGATAAACAGACCTTTGCATTTTCAAAGGGACTTTATTCAGACTTCAGAGTGGAATTATAATAGAAAAGGTAAATATGTTTTAGTTGCTGACATCTGAGGGTTCTGTTTAACGTTTTGATCAGGATGTTTGAGTTGTGTTTAGGTAACTGTTCCCCCCCCCCCACTTAAAACATATATTAAAAGAAAACTGAAAGCTGCTTTCCTATCCCTTACCAAGACAGCTCTAGTTTGTGCAAGTGCTTTTGGAGAGTAGGGTTGCTGGTCTCTTTTTGTTTAATAGCAATTCGGGCTGTCGAGCGATTTAAAAAAAATAATCACGATTAAACAATAATAGAATACCATTTATTTAAATGATTTTGGATGTTTTCTACACTTTCAAATATATTGATTTCAATTACAACACAGAATACTAAGTGTACAGTGCTCACTTTATTTTTATTTTTGATTACAAATATTTGCACTGTAAAAAAAAAAAAGAAATAGTATTTTTCAATTCACCTAATACAAGTACTGTAGTGCAATCTCTTTATCATGAACGTTGAATTTACAAATGTAGAATTATGTACAAAAAAATCTGCATTCAAAAACAAAACAATGTAAAACTTTAGAGCCAGTAAGTCCACTCAGTCCTACTTCTTGTTCAGTCAGTTGCTCAGACATACAAGTTTGTTTACATTTGCAGAAGATAATGCTACCTGCTTCTTGTTTACAATGTCACCTGAAAGTGAGAACAGGCATTCACGTGGCATTGTTGTAGCTGGTGTTGCATGATATTTACATGCCAAATGTGCTAAAGATTCATATGCCTCTTCTTGCTTCGGCCATCGTTCCAGAGGACATACTTCCATGCTGATGACGCTTGTTTAAAAAAATAGTGCATTAATTAAATTTGTGACTGAACTCCTTGGGGGAGAATTGTATGTCTCCTGCTCTGTTTTACCCGCATTCTGCCATATATTTCCTGTTATAGCTGTCTCGGATGATGACCCAGCACGTCTTGTTCGTTTTAAGAACACTTTCACCGCAAATTTGACAAAATGCAGAGAAGATACCAATGTGAAATTTCTAAAGATAAATACAGCGCTCGACCCAAGGTTTAAGAATCTGAAGTGCCTTCCAAAATCTGAGAGGAATGAGGTGTGGAGCATGCTTTCAGAAGTCTTAAAAGAGCAACACATCAATGCGGAAACCACAGAACCCAAACCACCAAAAAAGATCAATCTTTTGCTGGTGGCATCTGACTCAGATAATGAAAATGAACATGCGGCGGTCCGCACTGCTTTGGATTGTTATTGAGCAGAACCCGTCATCAGCATGGATCCATGTCCTCTGGAATGGTGATTGAAGCATTAAGGGACATATGAATCTTTAGTGCATCTGGCATGTAAATATTTTGCGATGTGGGCTACAACAGTGCCATGCAAACACCTGTTCTCACTTTCAGGTGACATTGTAAACAAGAAGCAGGCAGCATTATCTTCTGGAAATGTAAACAAACTTGTTCAGTCAATCGCTCAGACAAACAAGAAGTAGGACTGAGTGGACTTACTGGCTCTAAACTTTTACATTGTTTTGTTTTTGAATGCAGATTTTTTTTTGTACATAATTCTACATTTGTAAGTTCAGCTTTCATGATAAAGCGATTGCACTACAGTACTTGTATTAGGTGAATTGAAAAATACTATTTCTTTTGTTTTTTACAGTGCAAATATTTGTATTCAACAATAAAGTGAGCAGTGTACTCCTTGTATTCTGTGTTGTAATTGAAATAGATATATTTGAAACAGTGCGATTAATTGCAATTAATTTTTTGAGTCAATCGCATGCGTTAACTGCGAGTAATCGACAGCCCTAATAGCAATGCATTGTTTTTGTGTGTGTGGGAATAGTGTTGGTAGTGGGATTAAAGGAATACACAAATTAAGAATTATGTGGAATTAAACATAAAGAGAATAGCTGTAAGGAAACAAAGTAGGTCATTGTTTGGTATAATGTTGATTGTATCCATTATGTATGCAGTTTAAAGGAATGCAAATTTCTTGTTTGTATGAAAATTTACTTTTTTTCATTGTAATTCTTCCATCAACCGCTTTCTCTATAATCTTAGTAATAACTGTTTTGTCACTAATAGAGTTGGCACCTTTAAGGAGTAGAGATTACAAATAAATCTAAAAATATTCTTTGGCAGCTACCGCAATGAGTCTCCAACTTCAATGCCCTGTAATGCTATGTATGCCCTGTGCAAATATAGAATGAGTCTCTTGCCTGAATAGCAGGGGTGGCTTTAGCTAGGGTCAATGAGTGCAGTCGCGCCAACAGAAATCAAGCCTGGATCAACCAATGCACACAGGGTGCCTAGGCAAGGATCCCCTTTTCAGTTTGGTGCAGCCACCCCTCTGTTGTGACTTGATGAGGGGGAATCCTTTCCAGGCAGGCCCCTCTAGAGCAATGGTGGACAACCTGCGGCCTGTCAGGGTAATCCGATGGTGGGCCACGAGACGGTTTACATTGACCGTACACAGGCACGGCCACCCACAGCTCCCATTGGCTGGGAACCGAGAACTGCGGCCACTGGGAGCTGCGAGTGGCCGTGCTTAGAGACGGTCAATGTAAACCAACTGTCTCGCGGCCCACCAGCGGATTACCCTGATGGGTCGCAGGTTGCCCACCACTGCTCTAGAGCAATTTGGGACCCTGGTACATCATGTTCGTTGGGACCCCACCCCCTCCTATTTCACTTTATTTATTCAGACATTAGAAACGTTGCTGCCTCCTCCTCCTTCCCTCCCCCCCCCACCCCTAAGCCCTGCCTCCAGGGACACAACTCCCCACTTGGGGTTCCAAACACCAGTAAACTCCATGTGGGCTGGGAAAGATAACACTTCTGGGGGTTAAGTCAGGTTCCGGTAGCACCATTTGCAGAAGTAGGGCAAAGGGTGAGGCACATTCACATGCCAGTCTGCAGACTAACTTTTATGGTTTGAATTTTGGGCGTAATTATCTGTTGACTAGCTGAATGCCCTGACTTCTCTCCTTCAACCTCCACTGTCCTTTTTGCTCTCTCTCCATCCTTCTCTCTTCCTCCCTTATGTTTATTAACTCCTCCTCTTTTATTAATGCCATTATTCTCACCCCTCATCTGTCCCCATATATTTTAAAAATTGAAATAATGAAGTATTTGGAACCATCAAGTTGTCCAAGTTTCTTGTGTGGGATGACTTCATCTTATTACTGTTACTCAGGTCTTTCCCATATCCTCTTCCTCCTCTTTGTTGCACCCACTTAAAGTGTCAAATTAGTTAAGTGCTTTGAGGCAGAGACTGTCTTCATATGATTTTATACAGTGCTAAACAAAATGGGGACCAATCCTGATTGGGGCCTTTGTGTGTTATGATCATAATAAAGTGGCCGTATGACATTCTTCAAATTTCCTAATTTTAAGTGTAAATTTATTTGTGCATATGTCTTAAAAATCTGGTATCAGGCCACACTTGAGATGTTGGTATTTGCTACTCTTTGTAAGGAGCATGATTACTTGTTTCATGGACCTAATTGTTCTCATTGCCTGCATAAAATCTGAGTGGCTAGACTAGTGGATTAAAATCTTCATTAATTTCAGTATAATTTGGCTACAGTCACCAAAAATCAATTCTGCTCTATTGTCTTCATTACCTTTTTGTCATCGGTATAGATAGTAATACCAGGTTTTATGCCATGTTTCAAAGGAAACTGGTTTTAATTTACAACTAAAAGTTTTTTTTTTTTTTTTTAAAGTAATCTGCTTCAACCCTAAAACAAGTCTGTAGTGATACAAAATTTTAACTCATTTCAATTTGATGTATTTGTCTTGAATATTCAAAATTGCTCAAATTAACTGGAATTAGTGATACACCTCTACCTCGATATAATGCTGTCCTTGGGAGCCAAAAAATCTTACCGTGTTATAGGTGAAACCGCGTTGTATCGAGCTTGCTTTGATCCACCGGAGTGCGCAGCCCCGCCCCCCCCGGAGCACTGCTTTACCGTGTTATATCCCAATTCGTGTTATATCGGGTCGCGTTATATCGGGGTAGAGGTGTACTTATAATTGGGGTAAGTAAAAGATGATAAACTGAACAGTCCTCTTCCTTATGCTAGACACAATTTTTTTCTGAATTCTTACTCAGCATTTATGACTTTCAAAAACTCCCCTTTTATTTTAAGAAAAACAAAACAATCTTATATATTAAGTAATGGCATAGTCTTTTCAGATGACATTTGAGAGAAATGAAATGTAGGCAAGTTGGGTAACAAACAAACATTCAAAAAGTCAGTACAGTAAAATGCTTAGTCTGTTGAAGAAATTAGGTGACTTTTTAGTATCTCAAAAAGGCACCTTAGTTTGTTCTCCCATGCTGCCAATCAGGCATGGGAGGAGCTCCCAACAGACATCTGCAAAGCCACTTCATTGTTTTCCTTCAGATTTCTTCTTAAAACTCTCCTTGGCTGTGATGCCCTCCAAACATAAATATAAACAAAAACTACCGCAGTTTGACAGTGGTATGGTGATTTGGGGAACCTACATACAATTTATGAATTATGGTTGATACTATGAAAATTGCTGTATCACTGAACACCTCTGTGTAAATGTGGAAACCACCATGGGCTGGTAAGGGCTATGTTTTCCCCAGACCAAGGACAATGGAGAGTTGTCAACTTTAACGGTTACACTCTGACAACACAATAGTTGCGTTAAGGAGTGTGCCTGAGCTGGGAAATCAATTTGGCTAAGTTGGTCTGCAGGGAGGAGGTTTGGAACAGTGAAAAGTTATTAAAGACAGAACAAAGAAGCCTGGTGTAGAAGAGGGGCATATAAACTTGGGGGCGAGATACAGGAAGGTTGGGCAGGACAGGGGAAGGGAATGTATTGGCCAAGGTTAGAGGAAGCCAACTAGAGAGAAGGCGCTCTGTGTTTCAGAGCCCAAGCCATGCACTACAACAGAAGGACTTTGGATGACCCCAGATGACACTGACCACAACCCAAATAATGCCCAAAGAGCACTGAGGAAACTGAGGCAGTGACATGTGTATAGGGTTTATTATTTTTGTATAGATCTGTGTATTTCTCACGCTATTAAAGAAAGAACAGTGCTGTGTGAGAGTCCTGTGGAGAGGCTGTATGTGTTATATGCTTCACCTTGTCCTGTACCACCTGAGATAGTTAAACTGTAACCCAGTTTCAGCACTGATTCCAGAGTACTGGGCCGTTGGCCATATATCCTAAACTCTTAAGATGGAGTGCTAGATAGACGATCTGCACCCTGAATGTGTGTGTGTAGGAATCCCAAACCAGGGGCAAGTGATTCTGTTCAGACTCTGGGATCCAGCATATGGATCCCCTCATAGTGGTCTGGAAAGTGTCCAGCACAGGGAGCTTATCAGGGTCTTGACAAATGATTAGGAAGTTGGTATGCTGACACTGCTGTCCATCGTGCTGACTAGCATTCTCTCATTGTTTCCTTGTGCCCCCCCATCTGTCTGTATCTGAATGCTGTCTCTTCTCCTATATTTAAATTGTAAGCTTTGTTGGACAGGGACTTTCTTTGTTTGTGCGGTGCCTAGCTCAGTGAGATGCTGGCCCATGACTGGGCTTCCTGGGTACTACTGCAATATATATAATGTCTTTTATGGCAAATGCTCCTAACATCTTCTGGACTAGATGAAATCTATTGTATCTGTATAGTCTTCTTTTGCCCTTCTCTTCCCCCCCCAAGTCATTACATATGCAAATGTGGCAGCTAAAATTTGAAATGTCTCGAGCTCATAAATGAGCGACACTTATTTAACTCAGTTCTGTATTATACAAGCTCTTAGTAAATTCTGATTCTATGAAATTACAATCTTAAATACTAGTTGAGGCCATCATCATAGTATCTGAGCACCTCAGACATTAATGAATGTATCTTCTTGACCTCCTGTGAGGTAGGAGAGCATTATCCCTGTGACGGGTTCGGTCACAGAGACCCCCTTGAGGCTGTCACCTGACATGCTGCAATTACCTCTGAGCCCGTTTTCCACTGCCAGCTTGGGACTCCAGAAACTTGCCTTGTTGAGCCAGACACGCTAGTCTGCTGCAACGCAGACCCAGGTCTGGTCCACGCCCCCAAAGCTGCAGACTTTAACCAAAAACTGCTCAGCAAGTCACCTATCTCCAGCACCCAGCTCCCAATGGGATCCAAACCCCAAATAAATCCGTTTTACTCTGTATAAAGCTTATATAGGGTAAACTCATAAATTGTCTGCCCTCTAGAACATTCATAGAGAGATATGCACAGCTGTTTGCTCCCCCAAGTATTAATCACTTACTCTGGGTTTACTAATAAACAAAAGTGATTTTAAGTATAAAAAGTAGGATTTAAGTGGTTTCAAGTAATAACAGAACAAAGTAAATTACCAAGCAAAATAAAAACAAAACACGCAAGTCTAAGCCTAATACATTTATGAAACTGACTACAGGTAAATCTCACCCTCAGAGATGTTCCAGTAAGCTTCTTTCACAGACTAGACTTCTTAGTCTGGGCCCAATACTTTCCCTGGTACGGTTCTTGTTAGTTCCAGCTCAGGTGGTAACTAGGGGTTTTCTCATGACTGCAGCCCCCTTTGTTCTGTTCCACCCCCTTTATAGCTTTGGCATAAGGCGGGAATCTTTTGTCTCTCTGGGTCCCCACCCCTCCTTCTAAATGGCAAAGCACCAGGTTTAAGATGAATTCCAGTACCAGGTAACATGGTCACATGTCCTGTGAGATCCCAGGCCTCCATTCTTTCTGGCCTGACTCACGTGAACACAGGAAGGCTTACAAGTAAAGAGCCATTTACAACCAATTGTCCTGGTCAATGGGAGTCATCAAGATTCTAAACCACCATTAATGGCCCACACTTTGCATAATTACAATAGGACTTCAGAGTAATACTTCATATTTCTAGTTTCAGAGTAGCAGCCGTGTTAGTCTGTATCCGCAAAAAGAACAGGAGTACTTGTGGCACCTTAGAGACTAACAAATAATTAGAGCATAAGCTTTCGTGGGCGACAACCCACTTCTTCGGATGCATATGCATCCGAAGAAGTGGGTTGTCGCCCACGAAAGCTTATGCTCTAATAAATTTGTTAGTCTCTAAGGTGCCACAAGTACTCCTGTTCTTTTTTCATATTTCTAGCTTCAGATATAAGAATGATACATTCATATGAATAGGATGAACACACTCAGTAGATTATAAGCTTTGTAATGATACCTTACAAGAGACCTTTTGCACAAAGCATATTCCAGTTACATCATATTCACACTTATAAACATATTTCCATAAAACATATGGAGTGCAACATCACAATCCTTATTTTACAGATGAGGTTTGAGTCACAGAGAGATTAAGGGCTTTAAGGATTTAGCCTTTGTTTTTTGATACTAAACTGCTCAAGATAGCTAAGACCAAAGCAGACTGTGATGAACTTCAAAAAGATCTCACAAAACTAAGTGATTGGGCAACAACATGGCAAATGAAATTTAATGTGGATAAATGTAAAGTAATGCACATTGGAAAAATAACCCCAACTATACATACAATATGATGGGGGCTAATTTAGCTACAAGTCAGGAAAAAGATCTTGGAGTCATCGTGGATAGTTCTCTGAAGATGTCCGCGCAGTGTGCAGAGGCGGTCAAAAAAGCAAACAGGATGTTAGGGATCATTAAAAAGGGGATAGAGAATAAGACTGAGAATATATGATTGCCCTTATATAAATCAATGGTACGCCCACATCTCGAATACTACGTACAGATGTGGTCTCCTCATCTAAAAAAAGATATACTGGCACTAGAAAAGGTTCAGAAAAGGGCAACTAAAATGATTAAGGGTTTGGAACGGGTCCCATATGAGGAGAGATTAAAGAGGCTAGGACTCTTCAGCTTGGAAAAGAGGAGACTAAGGGGGGATATGACAGAGGTATATAAAATCATGAGTGATGTGGAGAAAGTGGATAAGGAAAAGTTATTTACTTATTCCCATAATACAAGAACTAGGGGTCACCAAATGAAATTAATAGGCAGCAGGTTTAAAACAAATACAAGGAAGTTCTTCTCCACGCAGTGCACAGTCAACTTGTGGAACTCCTTACCTGAGGAGGTTGGGAAGGCTAGGACTATAACAGCGTTTAAAAGAGAACTGGATAAATTCATGGTGGTTAAGTTCATTAATGGCTATTAGCCAGGATGGGTAAGGAATGGTGTCCCTAGCCTCTGTTTGTCAGAGGATGGAGATGGATGGCGGGAGAGAGATCACTTGATCATTGCCTGTTGGTCCACTCCCTCTGGGGCACCTGGCATTGGCCACCGTCGGTAGACAGGATACTGGGCTAGATGGACCTTTGGTCTGACCCGGTACGGCCGTTCTTATGTTTATGTTCTTATGAAATGCTGAATACTGTTTGTCCTTGATCTACACTTATAGTTAACCCATATTCAGTACCATTACATCTGCACTCATTGTTGAGAATGGGAAACTTGTAGTCTACACAAGGCTTGAGTGAATTGTGCAAGATCATACAGGAAGCCTATGTCAGAGCCCGGAAATTGAACCCAAACTTCTCAAATTCCAGTCCAGAATTACGTACAAAAATCCTTATAGCTGAATTTAGAAGTGTAGTTTATTTCATTAGTCTGAGAATGTGAAGTTTTCAGCATTGTTCTGCTTATGCCAGTAATACCTGCAATGTAAGCAAGCACCCAAGGTAACTCAACAAACCTCCATGCCAAAGACAATGTTTGATATCAATAAGTTAATTACAAAAGTATTGTAGTCATCATTTCAGAGACATGATTCCCATCTGATACTTAATTGCATTATAAAATGTAGTAGATTTTAACTTCAGGAACCTTGCAGACAAACATTTTGGTTCATATCCGGTCCAAAAATTGCTTCTGTGGTTGCTGCTTCCTTTTTCAAGAGCATATTGATGTCTCTCCTGCAATCTTAGAATGACTCCAAGACTGACCCTCACCCTCTTCTGAGAGTGAGACACATACGCAACTACCATTGCACATATGGCAATCTAGCTTATGGGAATGAGGTCAGGGAGAGGATGATATAACTAATCAGACCCAGGTCCCTGTTTGTACTAATGAAGAGGAAGAGTCTTTTACCTGACTCATTAGTTATCCGAAGAGGAAGTTTACAGGGGCCACAGCCTGAAATAGGTTCTCCCTGGCTAAGCTCCAGATAAGTACCTGTTATAGTCAGAAAGATAGCCATGTAGTCCACAGAATTATATTGCTACTCCTTTTCCCAACAAAAATGATTTCTGGGGGGGGAGGGAGAAAGCTTCCTCTTTACCAATAGAATTCCCTTGCTGCAGACCAAGCTGGGGGAACTCCACTACCAAAAGCTGAAACCTAATTGCAGAGTAAAAAATTCATACCCCACTTAATATCAAGGATGGAGAAAAAAACAGAATCTGCTCCAACACTAAGAGGAAAGAAACAAGATTGGTTAGGGTAGGCTCTTACAGACGAGAAGTTGGGTGGTGACGCTGTTCCTGTAGAAGAAGCTCGTGTGTATGCAGTCTCCTTCTCAAGAAGCTTTGGGAACAATTTAGTCTTTCTTCAGAATAGAGCACAATAAGAAGCATGGCTAGATATAAACAAATTACTTCTCAAGAAATTCCTCTATATTTAATATGCAGAATAACTTTACTCATTTTGCAATTATTAGATTACAAAGTCTTTTACTTAGTGTATACTTTATAGTGTTTGCAGTCTGGGAAAGGACTGTGATTTTCATGATAGTGATACTGTTTCTAGTTGTTTCTGGCTTTAGGCATGCAGCTTGATATATTCTAGATCGTATTGTTAGGATTGAAGTCATGAGGGTAGAGATTTCAAGCTTGTCATGTGCAAACTATTGTTTCCTTTGTTTTTAGGTCGCTGCACTGTGCTGATGGATGAGATTATCAACATTTCGGAGGGCATGATGTTAGCATCTTTTAAAATTAAGCCCTTGTGCAGGAACCTTGTTAACTGTTACCTTGTCTTAACTCCATTTTTGGGACGGATGAGATGTTTGCAGCAAAGCAACTTGCACAATCTCAAGACACCTTAGATTTCCTGGAGCAATGTTGGTAGAGTTCCATGCCTGATTATGGTATGAATAGTGTAGCGATCACACTAGTTTAGCTCTTTCTAGTGTAGACAAAAATCTAGTATCTATGCAGATTGTTCTGCATTCCTAGTCTTTGAAACTACGAACTCTGGGGCATTGTTGACATCTACGAGCCCTTGTAATGACAGACAATTTTCCTTAGGTGGCTTGGGTCTTGCTTGTCAGCACAGATCTAGAGGGTAGTTTTGATCAATTTCTCATTTATAGCAAGAGTGCTGTCCTGTAGAATACTGCAGAGTTCTGGACTGGCACTCCTGTTCAACTTGTGTTACAGAGCCATTGGGGAGATAATAAGACCTTGTGGCTTAAGCTACACCACTTTCAGTGTGATGAATGACAGTATCATTTTTCACTGGGCCTAGACCAGTGGTGGGCAACCTGCAGCCCACAGGCCGCATGTGGCCCGTCAGGCCAGTCTGCTGGCGGCCCGTGAGACAGTTTGTTTACATTGACTGTCCACAGGCACAGCCGCCCACAGCTCCCAGTAGCCGGGAACGGCGAACCGCGGCCACTGGGAGCTGCGGGCAGCTGTGCCTGAGGACGGTCAATGTAAACAAACTGTCTTGCGGCCTACCAGTGGATTACCTTGACGTGCCGCAGGTTGCCCACCACTAGCCTAGACAGTGCATCAGTTTTCCTGAACAGAGACAGCAGTTTGGACGAGTAAGCTGACTGAAGCTCGGTCCAGATAAAACAGGTTATTGGTTGGATTAGGAGTGCAGGGGAAGCACCAGTGGAAGTAGTCAAATTTATATCTGTTTCCTAAACTGAAGGAGATACTAGCAAAGTTACTCTTGGGGGAATTCTGTTACCTGTGCATGTGCTGAATTCACATCCCCTGCAGATTTTTTTTCTCTGCAGAAAATACATTCTGCCAGAGAGGCACTGCAGTTACGCCTTTTGCTCACCAGGGGCTGCTATGGTGCCAGAACAGAGGGCAGCTGGCTCACTGGCCCTAGCAGTCAGCAGCTGATAGGGAGGACAAGAGGCTGCATTCCTCACAGCGCCCTGCCCACGTGTCCGGCCAGGTGAGGAGGCACTGGATATGGTGGGGACAGATAGAGTGGGGTGCACTGGGTTGCTGGGGAGTCACACAGACTGGGATTCAAAAAGGCTAGTGCGCGGGGGCTGAATGGGGGTGCAGAGCCACATGGGGACAGGGGATGGCAGAGTGTGGGTGCAGGGACAATGGGGGTGGAGGTGCATGGGGGCAGGGGATCACTGGGGTTACAGGGACAAATGAGGATGGGGAAGGGGGGTGCATGGGGATAGAGGGAGGGGGGTGCAGGGACACGGGGACAGGGGTAGATGTGCCTGACTGAATAGGAGAGGCTAGGGGTCAGCCAAGGTCTGCATGAGGGAGGCTTTCCAAATCCCTAACAGTCATGTGTCTCCCTCTCCTCCCCTCCGCCCCCCCGCCCTCCCAAAAAACCCCTGTTCCATACTTCTCCCACACACACCCAACAACCCTCCAGGTTCATTACCAGGCTCCTTCCCAGCAATTACTTCCCTTTCCGTCAGCTCCTCTGTTACCCCCGACTCCCCCAAGCTTCTGCACTGCTTCTGAGGGGTGCAGGAAATATGTTTCTGTATTGTAGTTTACATAAGAATGGCCCTACTGGGTCAGACCAAAGGTTCATCTAGCCCAGACCAAAGGTCCATCTTCCGACAGTGAATAGTGCCAGATGCCCCAGAGGGAATGAACAGATCAGGTAATCATCAAGTGATCATCCCCTTTTGCTCATTCCCAGCTTCTGGAAAACAGAAGGTAGGGACACCATTCCTGCCCATCTTGGCTAATAGCCTATCCTCCATGAATTTATCTAGTTCTTTTTTGAACCCTGTTATGGTCTTGGCCTTCACAACATCCTCTGGCAAGGAGTTCCACAGATTGACTGTGTGTTGTGTGAAGAAATACTTTCTTTTTTTGTTTTAAATCTGCTGCCTATTAATTTCATTTGATAACCCCTAGTTCTTGTGTTATGAGAAGTAGTAAACAACACTTCCTTATCTACTTTCTAGTAGATAGTTTAAATGTATTATTACTCAAAGTTCTGTATTAATATGCCTAGTAAGGAATGTATTTGTCTAAAAACATTTCCTGAATCTTTTTTGTTGTCTGTATTGTTACAGACATACTTTTTGATAGGTATTTTAAAATAAATTCCCAAAATAATTGAAATTGGCATGATTATATAGTGTTATTTTGACATAATATATAATTTTGCAGAATTTTTAATTTTTTGGCAGAGAATTTCCCCAGGAGTACCAAGTGTTCTTAGGTTTGTGTGTTGGGCCACCTTGGATCCTGAGATGCACAGGAAGTCCACATAACAGGAGTGCCCAACAGCTATTTTTTCCTCATCTGTGTTTAACAACAAGGTTATAACTTTCTTTCTAGATGAGAGTGAGGAAAGATGGTCCCGTGGTTAGGACAGTAGCCTAGGGCTTGGATGATAGGGTTCTATTCCTTGCTCTGCCCCAGATTTCTGTGTAACCTTGGGCAAATCACTTAGGCTATGTATACACTACAGACCTTACAGCGGCACAGCTCTACTGCTGCCACTGTAAGGTCTCCAATGTAGCCAGTCTATGCCAGCAGAAGAGAGCTTTCTCACTGACATAATTAAACCACCCCTAATGAGCGGCGGTAGCTATATCATTGGGAGAACATCTCCTGCTGACATAGTGCTGTCCACACCAGTGCTTTTGTCGGTTGGGGGTGTTTTTGTTTTTGTTTTTTTTCACACCCCTGACCAACAAAAGTTTTGCCAACAAAAGTGCCAGTGTAGACAGTCTTTGCCTCTCTGTGCCTCAGTTCCCCATCTATAACATGGATAATACTTGCCTACCTCACAGGGGTGTTATGAGCATAAATACATAAAAGATTGTGAAGTGCTTTGAGATCTACTGATGGAAAATGGGCTATGAGAGCTCGGTATTATATGATTTATTATGATCACTACTGTTGTTCACACCTTTGTCATATCAGAATAGATTATTGTAATGAATTCTGCTCTGTACTATAATTGAAGACCAGAAATTCCAGTTAGCACAGAGTGCAGTTACCAGTTGCTTTAATAGTGTCTTGTAAGGATCACATTGCACCTGTGCTCATTGATCTGAACTTGCTTTTCAGTTTTCCAGGTGCATTTGAAGTGTGGGTTTTAGCTTACCGAGGGCTAAGTTGTTTGGGCTCTAACAACCTTGATTCTCACTCTCTTGCAGTATTATGACAATTTGAGATCACCAGTGCTCAAGCTAAAAGCTTACACATGAAGGGAACTTGTATGGTTTTTTTAATGATGGGGCCCTTGATTCAAATTTATTTTCATCTTAACAAAACTAGTTTGAGCCAAGACGTCTGTGTGCCAAACGTTGCCAACCCCTGGGTTAAATAAATATCAGAATTCTAAAATGAGTGTTTGCTCATATGTTACTGAAAAATCCGTCAGCTCCTTAAACTTAGGTAAAAATCACAATTCAGTATAATTTTGAGAACCCCTGACAACCAGGTTTTGTTCCTTCTTCACAGTGATGTTTTCCAGTGGAATGGTATGCTGCTTCTTCCACTACATAAATGGTGTTCAGGCTGTGATCATCTCTTCTTGGCTCTTCTTTCTCATTCTCTTGCTGTGGTTACCACTGCTTATCTTTCCAATCATTTATTTTCCCCCAAGAAGGAGCAGTAATGTATGAACTAACTTTTTTCTTTTGTTTTGAAAAAACAACTTGTATTTCAGACCAGAGCAGTCACATGTTCATGTTCTGTTTCTACCCTATGCCTCTTTTAAATTTTCTTAACTTTTTATTCTTATGCACCTTCCCACCCTTCCTTCTTCCTTGATTGTCTGTTATGTAACTCCACTTTACTGATTTCTTTTATTCTTTGTATTCTGTGAGCTGCAAAATGTAACTTGTCAAAATCGTGAGCACAACTGAGCAATGTAGGAGTGAGGTGTGGAAAACTGCTTTGGGTGGGGGTGGGAATCAGCACAGGAGAGTTGGAACGTGTAGGGATGGAGGGGCATGAGTGGACTATGGTATGTAGGAAAGTTGGGGTAGCTGAGACAAAAAATACCAGCACAACTGAGTTTGTTACTCTGCAGGTCACATACTAAAAAAAAAAAAATTTAATAAAAAAAAAATTATGCTGGGCAGATGCATCTGTTAATTTTGAGCCATAAACAGGGTGCCACCTTAACTCAGAATTTTTTTTTTCTCTTGCAATGTTCCTTGACAATTGTTTCCAGTTACAGCTTGTTTATAGTATATGTTTCAGTGAGATGATATTAAGAATATGTAACAGAAAACTCCAATTTCTTTACTTCACGAAGATTTTTTTCCCCCACAAGAAACAGTGATGGCATTTTGATTAGAGCCCTAATTGATTGTGATGCTATAGAAGTTATCCTGTTGTAGAGTTGCTGAATGTCTCCAAACATGTATGTTCTTTGCTATAAGGTTGTTACACTGTTGGACTTACAATGTTTAAACTGAAGTGGAAGCTAAAGGGTGTTTAAATTACATTTTCTGTTGGGCATTCTTTGGAAGACCATGGAATAGATTAGGTATAAAAAGGAAAAATTAGTGGTACTCTTCCTAGGTTGGTCCACGGACAAACACCACCCACTTGAGATGTCACTCATAAGAACGGCCATACCAAGTCAGACCAGTGGTCCATCTAGCCCAGTATCCTGTCTTCCAACAGTGGCCAATGCCAGGTGCCCCAGAGGGAATGAACAGAACAGGTAATCATCAAGTGATCCATTCCCACTTCTGGCAAGCAGAGGCTAGGGACACTTCAGAGCATGGTTTTGCATCCCTGCCAATCCTGGCTAATAGCCATTGATGGACCTATCCTCCATGAACGTATCTAGTTCTTTTTTGAACCCTGTTATAGTCTTGGCCTTCACAACATCCTCTGGCAAAGAGTTCCACAGGTTGAATGTGCATTGTGTGAAGAAATACTTTTTCACACATAGTTCTTGTGTTATGAAAGAGTAAATAACACTTCCTTATTTACTTTCTCCACACCAGTCATGATTTTATAGACTTCTGTCATATCCCCCCATTAGTTGTATCTTTTCCAAGCTGAAAAGTCCTAGTCTTATTAATCTCTCTTCATACGGAAGCTGTTCCATACCCCTAATCATTTTTGTTGCCCTTTTCTGTACCTTTTCCAATTCTTCTTGCTTCTTTCCTTTATGGTGAGGGTCTCAGCAGCAGCATGGAGAGTTGGGAGAACCAGACCTCCCTTTCCTCTGCAACAGACTCCAGCTCCTCCTGGGGGATTCCCAAACATTCCCAGGCTACCCGGGAGATATCCCTACATCTTCTAGTGGGTCAGCCTCGAGGCCTCCTCCCAATGGGATATGCCTGGTAGAGTTCCAAAGGAAGCCTCCCCAGGGGCATCCTTTATCAGGTGCTCAAACCACCTCCATTCCAGTATATCTTTTTTTTTTTTTTTCACATGGGGCGACTACATCTGCACACAGTATTCAAGAGGTGGGGGTACCATGGATTTATATAGAGGCAATCAGATATTTTCCATCTTACCACCTATCTCTTTCCTAATAATTCCCAACATTCTTTTAGCTTTTTTTGACTACTGCTGCTGCACATTGAGTGGATGTTTTTAGAGAACTATCCACAATGACTCCAAGATCATTCTTGAGTGGTAACAGCCAATTTAGACCCCATCATTTTATATGTATAGTTGGGATTATGTTTTCCAATGTGCATTACTTTGCATTGATCAAATAAATAATTATATTTAAATAGGGTCAGGATCATGGTATTGAAAGGAATCCACAGGGTAAGATTGGTGTTCGTTCTGGGTCTGTGGTAAACAGTATATATTTAACTAATACATTGCTGCTGCTTTTCTGATAACAGTGCATTTGCTGTTTAGTTTTTTGAAGGCTTCTTTTGCTTTTCTTGTGCACAAAGTCTGTTGTATGTCAGTATTTTTCTATAAGCCCTCCACCACATTGTAATTGCACCTTTATTTTTGCTTTAGTTGAGTGATATCCTAAGTTTTTCATACTCTCATATCTATTACATCGTTTAATCTTTTTCTGCTGCTTTATTTGCTTGTCTTAACGTTGAATAACTTTGCAGTAAGCTCATCAACCCACTCTTGTTTTTTGTTTTGTGTTTTGGTTGTTTTTTGTTTTGGCAGAAAACTTGTCAGAGATCTCATCCACCATGTGTTGTGGATTAAAAATGTAACACATTCTCAGGCTGTGATATTTCTTATGTCTAGACATTGGATACAATTGTGATTTTGTTTTTGTACAATGCTAGTATTTTTTTTAAAAAAGGGTATTAAATATGGTATTAAACAAATGTAGTATACTTATGACAGGTTGTGGTAAATTTGAATAATTTTTTATGAAGTGTGCACTTTATTGTATACATTTGGTTACTAAGCTTAGTATCATATCTGAAGATTTTAGTTTGTATGCACAATTTCGTGACTATTGTATTTAGAAATAGTTTGTAAATTAAAAAAAAAAATCAATTTCCTAGGGAACAAAAGCCCCCTTCCCTACTACTTTTCTGTGTCTTATTGACTCTGAATAAGTAGTGAAGGACCCCTGATGACTATAGCTACACAGGACATATGCCAGAATAGGACATTTTGGAAGAGGGTAAAATCCACCCCATCATTGTCTCCAGAAAAGTGTTTAGAGTGTCAGTCGGGTGCAAAGTCTAGACATGTTTGCAGAAACAAAAGATGAAAATACAGCATTAGTCAAAATTCTCTTCCTTCTAGCGTCCGCAATATCAATGATACATAGGATATCAGTACAGTGTTTTAGTATTTCTGGTTGTGTCTAGAGCTTTACAGCTCAATGTAGACTGCTAACTTGTTCTCCAAAACTAGATTAATCTTTCCCCTTTGAAAGAAAACTTGCTGTCGGGAAGAGCTGTTTAAAACAATAAATAAAACTATCTAGTGCCAATAATTTGCTAAATAAATTCTTCCAATACTGTGGTGCAAGTACTGTGAATAACCTGCTAAGGTATGTAGAAACTATTGTGGAGAATGTAATTGTTTAGCTTTCTCCAATTCTCAGTGGTTGAGCTTAATAATATCCTCCAACTGACTTCGCTTTAAATCTGAGACATGTCGCTAGCTACAAGATTGTTGCAAAATCTTGAGCTTTTTTTGTAACTTGAATGTAGGATCTTTTACTAGGTTGGTTGGCTCTGGAATTCTGAAGTCTTTATATTATGCTGACTTGTCTATCAATGATAAAGAGGTTTTGCAATCCAAAAATTACAGAAATTTTTAATATCTGTAATTTAGGTGGCCTATCTTGAATACTTACTGATTCTGCAGCATGCATACCTCCACGTACACATTCTTCTCTCCCATAAGTGGTTTTTCTGCTTTGCAATTCTGAATTAGGAGAATACATATTCAGCCATATACTAGTTAGCTATTAACAGTATCTAGAAATGTACTTTGGACAATTTGAGGTAACCTTCTACTGTTAAAAGAAACCATTGATGTGTAGTTGTGCTGACCTATGTTGGGAGGTAACTAGTAGTCCTGTTCTTGGTGTTCGTTTTTGGGCTTAGGCCTGCAGCACCTTAATGTGAACTCTTGTTTAAATATTCAGACAGCTTCCTGGCTACTAAGCACCTTTTTTGTTACAAAAGGTATTGCCTTGGTTTCAGCTTCTTGGTTTTTGGGGGCCGGAGGGAAGGGAGGAAGGGCTCTCTTCCCAGCCTGGTAGGCTTTGGACTACAACAGTCTTTTATACCATTCTGTGAATGTTATTAACTTGGCCTATGGTGTCTTCTCTGCCAGGGATTTGGTTTTTATTGTTTCGTAAATGCTCACATTTATGTGGTGCATGAGCACACTGTTGGTACTAAAATATTTTATTTGTCAATTTTTAATAGCTCTTCTGCCAGGGGGGATTTTCATTTAAAGGTGAGAATGAAGGGTTGCTAAACAACTCTCATTTAAAGCACGTGAGTGATGTTTGTATATGAATACTGATTAGAAAAATAAGAGTTGACTTTATTACATTTGAATTTTTTTTTTATTGTAGCAGGATGTTACTAAAACCACTAATAGCTCGTCATTTATTATCTCAAAATGTTAATGCATTAAATGAAACTTTTCTTCTTTAGGGTCTCAGCAGCTGACGTTCGTGAGGTGACAAAGAAAACTCAATAGTAAAAGTAATTTTGCTATCCGCAAATTACAGTTCTCACATATACTACATGCTAATGTTCCGTATGATAATGTTTAATACCTAAAGGTGAGGTATTTGGGGAGCAGGAAAAGAGGAAGATTACTTCATATGAATGTACGGAACTAATAGAAAGCATAGCTGAAGTGTGTGGCAGTACCTGTAATTAAGGTTGTTCTTAGAGTATGCATCTGTGTGGATTCCACTGTAGGTGCATATGCATCTCATGCACACAAGACTGGAGTCTTTTTGAATAGCAGTGTCCATTGGGGCTATGCATGCGTCTTGTGCTGCATCATGTTACCGTGCATGCAAAGGAATAAAGGTCAGCGTGGTCATGACTCTCCCTCTGTCTCTCCTTACAGCCCGTGGCAGTGAGATGGAATTGGTGAGTGTCCAACTCTCCATTAGTTCTTAGCTTTAGCCAAACCTTCTCAAATCTTCAAGAATCATAGACTCATAGACTTTAAGGTCAGAAGGGACCAATATGGTCATCTAGTCTGACCTCCCGCATGATGCAGGCCACAAAAGCTGACTCACCCACAACAGAATCTTCCAGCCTGCGACCCCTGCCCTATGCTGCGGAGGAAGGCGAAAAACCTCCAGGGCCTCTGCCAATCTACCCTGGAGGAAAATTCCTTCCCGACCCCAAATATGGCGATCAGCAGAACCCCGAGCATACAGGCAAGATTCTACAGCCGGACTCTCATTTTACCCGCGATGGCCCGTTAATGCCTATTTGACTAAAATCACATTATCCCATCAAACCATTCCCTCCATAAACTTATCAAGCCTAATCTTGAAGCCAGAGAGGTCCTTTGCCCCCACCGTTTCCCTCGGAAGGCTGTTCCAAAATTTTACCCCTCTGACGGTCAGAAACCTTCGTCTAATTTCAAGCCTAAACTTCCCCACGGCCAGTTTATATCCATTCGTTCTCGTATCCACATTACTACTAAGCTGAAATAATTCCTCTCCCTCCTTGGTATTAATCCCTTTGATATATTTAAAGAGAGCAATCATATCCCCCCTCAGCCTTCTTTTGGTTAGGCTAAACAAACCGAGCTCCTCGAGTCTCCTTTCATAGGAAAGGTTTTCCATTCCTCGGATCATCCTAGTGGCCCTTCTCTGTACCCGTTCCAGTTTGAGTTCATCCTTTTTAAACATAGGAGACCAGAACTGCACACAGTACTCCAAATGAGGTCTCACCAGCGCCTTGTATAACGGAAGCAGCACCTCCCTGTCCCTACTAGAAATACCTCGCCTAACGCATCCCAAGATCGCATTAGCTTTTTTCACAGCCACGTCACATTGCCGACTCATAGTCATCCTGCGATCAACCAGGACTCCGAGGTCCTTCTCCTCCTCCGTCACTTCCAACCTATGCGTCCCTAACTTATAACTAAAATTCTTGTTAGTCATCCCTAAATGCATCACCTTACACTTCCCACTATTGAATCTCATCCTATTATTGTTACTCCAATTTACAAGGTCATCCAAGTCTCCCTGCAAAATATCCCGATCCTTCTCCGAATTGGCAATACCTCCCAACTTTGTGTCATCCGCAAACTTTATCAGCCCACTCCTACATTCGGTTCCGAGGTCAGTAACGAATAGATTAAATAAAATCGGACCCAAAACCGAACCTTGAGGAACCCCACTGGTGACCTCCCTCCAACCCGACAGTTCCCCTTTCAGTACTACCCGCTGCAGTCTCCCCTTTAACCAGTTCTTTATCCACCTCTGGATTTTCATATCGATCCCCATCTTTTCTAATCAGAAGAGTTCTGAAGGTTTTTTAACACACAACCTCTGAGCTATATCAAATTATGTGGCCTGAGTATTGACAGATCCCTCGCTGTACAAGGCTACTTCACATGGTGGACTTGAAACCTCTCCGCTTCAAGCCTTGCCCATTCTACAATGAATTAATTCCTCTGAAAAGATGGAACACAGGCATCTCTTCTGTTTGAGATTCACATATACCCAGCATACACGTTGTGTGCCAATCATTCTCCACAGGGGCACATAAGTTGCGAGATGCAAGGCTGAAGCTACATCTTCTGGAACAATACACAAAGGTCTCATCAGACCCTGCAGTTTTGCTAATGGACAAGCCCACATCATCTAGTACCACCTTGGGGAGATAAGCAACACCGAAGACCAGCACATAAAGAAGACTGGCACCAATGCCCCAGCACAGAAACTGACCCCAATATTGACATTAAAGCTGGCACTAACATCCCAGTGTTGAAGTCTGGCACCAAGAAGGCTGCTGCAAACACAGAGGCAAAGACTCCAGGCTGAACTTGCTGTCCTCCCATAAGGGAAGACAGCATAAAACCTCCAGAGGTAAATTCCCCAGAATCTGCATTGTGTTGAGGGCTGGGGAGAAGGAGCAGCCTATAGCACAACAGACCCTGACCCATCCTGGCACCAACCCCAGGTCTGGTGATGCATTCCTTGGCTTGATGCCTACTGTGGAGGATGAGCCTAGGGAGAACCAGGGTACTGAAGTACCTACCGGTACAGTAAAACCCCCAATACTAAAAGTGCCATACATTTTGGTTTTGCCCTTTGAGGAGGTCTAGTGCTTCTCATCATTACAAGGGCATACATTCTTCCCATCTTTGAGTAGAGAACCCTCTCTTCTGAAGTCAGTGGTTAGCACCATGGAAGGACCTGCTGACTTCTACAGGGCTCAGCTGCTGCTAGCTTGCCAATACCCAGCAAGCCAGCCACATACCTGTGGTGTGCCATTCTGACGCTATTGGAGGTAACTGGGCTTCACCATCTCTGGCATCAAGAAGCTGGTTTGCACCACACAAGAGAAAGAAATCACTCTCCCCATTAATGCCACTGGCCAATCCATGTACATTGAGTACCAGGAGGAACTGGATCCAGGGACAGAGCATCATCAATGCCCCATATTGCCACCAGAGGCACTTGTCTTCACTCCTTGATGGAGTGGTATCCTCAACACCAGTACTGGAGCCTGATGACTTTGAATCATTTCAAGAGTTTCTTATGAGGATTGCAGAGATTCTGGAAATAGCGGTCAGTCATATCAGAGAAATTCAAGGTATCTGATGATCTTGTCTGCCTCTGGTCCAGCTAGGAGTGCCCTTCCCATAAATGTGGGATTGCTTGACCTGGCTAAGGCTATGGCAGATGCCAACCATAATGCCCATTGCAAATTGGGTGGAGAAGAGGTTTCAAGTACTTCCAATCGGACTTGAGTACCTCTGTATTCACCTCAACTTGGGCTCCTTAGTCATCTCAGTGGTACAAGAGAAATCTCCTAAGTAAGAGTACTCCCAAGGAGAAGGACCCAAATAGATCAAGCCATCTGGAAGGAAAATCCTTCTCCTCGGTCCTCTCTACTGTTCCTTGTGGCTAAATGCCGGGACTTGCGTGTAAAGTATGACTTCCTGACCTAGGACAGGGTGATGCCCTCAAGATGCTGTTGCATTACAGGGAGGCACTTAGACATAACTAAGGAAGATCAACTGGTGGCCTTACAGGTGGCTATGGACGCCTGTGACAAGATGGCAAGTTCTATGCATAGTGCATCATGGCTTCAAGCATTGGGTTTCCTGAGATAATACAGGCCATGATTGAGGACTGCTAAATAGCTCTTTGCCATCAAAAGGGCAAGCAAACAGGCAGCGCTCTGCATTAAGGCTCAAAGGCCACTCTGTGCTCCCTAGGGATTTACACCCCAGCCCTGAAGCACAAGCTGTACCGTCCTCAACCCCGGTTGAGGCCGTAGATGCTGTCCTACCATCACAGGCAACCCAAGTGCCACCAAGAAAAACTGAAATACATCAGAGGGCACCAACCTTCCTCCTTTTTGGCAATGCACCCAATGCAACAAATTTGACAGGACTATTAAGAATCGCATCAGATCTAGTCACACGAACATTACCTTCGGAAGCCACCTTACCCCATTTCACAGATCATGGTCTGCCATGACATTGGACGTATGGGTGTAAGAGATTATCGCCTATGGCTACCAGTTCAGTTCCACTCTTTATGCCCTACCCACTTCCCTTCCCCATCCTTCAGGGACCTGTCTCATGAGAGCCTATTGCAAACAGAAGTGATCTTTTTGCTTTTCTTTAGAGCCAGAGTTCAGGAGAAGAGGCTTTTACTCTGTTATTTCCTCATTCTGAAGAAGAAAAGGGGTCTTTGTTCTGTCCTATACCTGAGGAGACTTGGCAAATATATACATTGTCTCAGGTTCAGGATGATACGGCTTGGCGCCATTATTCCATCTCTCCATGCCCAAGACTGGTTTGTGGCTTGTGTCTCTTGACTTGCAGGATGTGTATTTCCACATTGCTATCATTCTGGCCACCAGGAAGTACCCAAGATTTACAGTAGGGCCCAACCATTACCAATACAGGATTCTGTCCCTTGGATACTCCACAGCACAGAGTATTCATAAAATGACTAGCAGTAATCATAGGATTGGAAGGGACCTCAAGAGGTCATCTAAGCCAGTCCCCTGCACTCAGGGCAGGACTAAGGGTATGTCTACACTACGAAATTAGGTCTATTTTATAGAAGTTGATTTTTAGAAATCAATTTTATACAGTCGATTTGTGTATGTCCCCACTAAGAGCATTAAGTCGGCGGAGTGCATCCCGCAGTCTCCACTGCCCTTTGGAATTCTGGGTTAAGCTCCCAATGCCTGATGGGGCAAAAACATTGGCCCAGGTGGGTTTTGGGTATATGTCGTCAGTCTCTCCTCCCTCCCTCTGTGAAAGCAACTGCAGACAATCATTTCACGCCTTTTTACCTGGGTTACCTGTGCAGACGCCATAGCACCGCAAGCATGGAGCCCACTCAGCTCACCGCTGCTGTTGCGAGCATTGTAAACACCTCGCGCATTATACTGCAGTATGTGCAGAACCTGGCTAAGAGACGGCAGCATGAGGACGATTGTGAGGAGGACATGGACACAGACATTCCTGAAAGCACGGGATGTGGCAATTGGGGCATCATGGCGGCACTGGGGCTGGTTGATACAGTGGAATGCCGATTCTGGGCCAGGCAAACAAGTACAGACTGGGACCGCATAGCGTTACAGGTATGGGATGATTCCCAGTGGCTGTGAAACTTTCGCATGCGTAAGGCCACTTTCCTGGAACTCTGTGAGTTGCTTTCCCCCACCCTGAAGCGCAGGAATACCAAGATGAGAGCTGCCCTGACAGTTGAGAAGTGAGTGGCGATAGCAGTAGGGAATCAATTTGGAGTTGGCAAATCTACTGTGGGGACTGCTGTGATTCAAGGAGCCAATGCAATCACTGACGTTCTGCTATCAAGGGTAGTGACTCTGGGAAATGTGCAGATCATAGTGGATGGCTTTGCTGCAATGGGTTTCCCTAACTGTTGGTGGGGCGAGAGATGGAATGCATATCCCTATCTTGGCACTGGACCACCTTGCCAACCAGTACATAAACCACAAGGGGTAGTTCTCAGTGGTGCTGCAAGCACTGGTGGATTACAAGGGACATTTCACCGACATCAACATGGGATGGCCGGGAAAGGTGCATGACGCTCGCATCTTTAGGAACTCGGGGCTGTTTGAGAAGCTGCAAGAAGGGACTTACTTCCCAGACCAGAAAATTACTGTGGGGGATGTTGAAATGCCAATAGTTATCCTTGGAGATCCAGCCTGTTTGGAGACTTACCCCGTGCTCCCATGGCTCATGAAGCCATACGCAGGCAGCCTGGACAGTAGTAAGGAGCAGTTCAAATATAGGCTGAGCAAATGCAGAATGGTGGTAGAATGTGCCTTTGGACGTTTAAAAGCTCGCTGGTGCTGTTTGCTGACTAAGTTAGACCTCAGCGCAACCAATATTCCCATTGTTATTACTGCTTGCTGTGTGCTCCATATCTGTGAAAGTAAGGGGGAGACGTTTATGGCGGGGTGGGAGGTTGAGGCAAATCACCTGGCTGCCAATTTTGAACAGCCAGACACCAGGGCAATTAGAAGAGCACAGGTAGGCGCACTGCACATCAGATAGGCTTTGAAAACCAGTTTCATGACTGGCCAGGTTACGGTGTGACAGTTGTGTGTGTTTCTCCTTGATGCAAACCCGCCCCCTTTGTTGATTTTTAATTCCCTGTAAGCCAACCACCCTCCCCCCTTCTATCACAGCTGGCAAAGGAAATAAAGTCACTATTGTTTTGAAACCATGCATTCTTTCTTTATTTAATTAAAAAAAGGAGATAACTGATAAGGTAGCCTGGGTGGGGTGGGGGAGGAGGGAAGGACAAGGCCACATTGCTTATTGTAGCCACACTACAAATCAAAACTGTTTGAATGACAGCCTTCTGTTGCTTGGGCCATCCTCTGGAGTGGCTGGGTGCTCAGGACCCCCCCCCCCCCACGTTCTTGGGCATCTGGGTGAGGAGGATATGGAACTTGGGGAGGAGGGCAGGCGGTTGTACAGTGGATGCAGCGGTGGTCTGTGCTCTTGTTGGCTTTCCTGCAGCTCCACCAGATGCCTGAGCATGTCTGTTTGCTCCCCCATTATCCTCGGCATTGCATCCTGCCTCTTCTCATCGCGCTCACTTAATGCTTTCCTGGACTCTGCCTGTGAATATCTCCATGCATTCAGCTGTGCCCTATCAGTGTGGGAGGACTGCATGAGCTCGGAAAACATGTCATCACGAGTGCAGTTTTTTTTCTTTTTCTGCCTTCTAATCTGCGATAACCTCAGAGACGGAGATGATAGGGGGAGCATAGAAACATTTGCACCTGCGGGGGGATAAAAAGGGAGAGTAAAATTTAAGATGATACATTTCTGAGAACAAAAGGGAGGCTCTTTCACAGTGAATCAAGGAATTCACACCTATGCTTTAGGTACAGGGTCGCATTTTGCCTTTTATATTGAGTGCCTTCCAGTATGGTGACACATCACACACAGCTGGGCAACAGAATTCGGTTTCCAGGCAGCCATGGTAAGCCAAAGGGTACGCGGGTTTGGCTTCTAACCCCTTCATAACATGTGGGAATATTTTCAAACTGCAGCACCCTCCTTTCCCATAGCAAGTAATGCCGGTTGGGTTTGCCATTTAAAAGGAGGGACTGCGGTTTTCGGGTGGATGTGCAGCACATACCTCCCCTCACTCTTCCGCGTGGCTATTTGGGATGATCACTTCACCCCTCCCCCTGCCGCATGGCTATTCTCAGGGATGATCCCTTTTAGCCAAGCGCAAACAGCCCAGCATGAATGGGGTCCTTTTACTGTTCCCTTACAAAAATTCCCCTATTTCAACCAGGTGATCATGAATGATCTCACTCTCCTGAGGCTAACACAGAAAGATATAGACCAAATGTTGCTTGAATGCGACCAAAACCCAGGACCATTCGCTGCCATGCTTTGTGCTGCAGTGATTCCAGATTACTTGCTACTGGCTTGGCGTGGTAGTGTCCTACCGTGGAGGATGAAATAAGGCAGCCCTCCTCAGAAACCTTCTGCAAAGGCTTTCAGAGTACCTCCAGGAGAGCTTCATGGAGATGTCCCTGGAGGATTCCCGCTCCATCCCCAGACACGTTAACAGACTTTTCCAGTAGCTGTACTGGCCACAAATGCATCCCAAGTTTTCAGGCCAAATCAAACATTAAAACTATTGCTTTTAAACCCTGTACTGTAGTTAAAAATGTGCACTCCAGAGGTGCCTTCTCCGCCTTCAGGGTCAGGGATCCCGCCTTGGGAGGATATTGGCTCCAGGGTGATGAAAAGGTCCTGGCTGCCAGGGAGAACAGATTCACTGCTTGCCTGCTGTGCATTCTCCTCCTCCTCAGTGTTGCGTGAGACTCCCCCCTTGCAGGTGTCTATGGACAGTGGTGGGGTAGTGGTAGGGCCCCCCCCCTAGAATGCCATGCAGCTGATCATAGAAGCGGCATGTATGGGGCTCTGACCTAGAGCAACTGTTTGCCTCCTTTGTCTTTTGGTAGGCTTGCCTGAGCTCCTTGACTTTCACGCAGCACTGCTGTGTGTCCTTGTTGTAGCCGCTGTCCATCATGCCCTGTGTGATTTTTGGCATATTTTATATATATATATATATATATATATATATAATATAATTTAGCATTTCTTCTCTTTGATCGGAGTTTAGCCTGCACAGATTCTTCTCCCCATACAGCAATCAGATCCAGTGTCTTCTGTTCGCTCCATGCTGGAGCTTGTTTGCGATTCTGGGGGGACTGCATGGTCACCTGTGCTGCTGAGCGCGCCACGCTGACAAAACAGGAAATGAAATTCAAAAGTTCCCAGGGCTTTTCCTGTGTACCTGGCTAGTGCATTGGAGTTGAAAGCGCTGTCCAGAGCGATCACATTGGAGCACTGTGGGATAGCTCCTGGAGGCCAGTAATGTCGATTTGCGTCCACACTACCCCAAATTCGACCCAACAAGGTCAATTTTAGCGCTACACCCCTCGCCAGGGAGGAGTACAGAAGTCGATTTTAAGAGTCCTTTAGGTCGACGGAACAGGATTGCTTGTGTAGATGCATTAATTATAAAATTGACCTAACACAGCTAAATTCTACCTAACCCTGTAGTGTAGACCAGGGCTATGTATTATCTAGACCATCCCTAAAAGGTGTTTGTCTAACCTGCTCTTAAAAATGTCCAATGACAGAGATTCCACCAACTCCTTAGGCAATATATTCTAGTGCTTAACTACCCTGACAGGAAATTTTTCCTAATGTCCAACTTAAATGCCCTTGCTGCAATTTAAATCCATTCTTAATCCCTTCTTGTCCTATCCTCAGAGGTTAAGGAGAACAATTTTCCTCCCTCCTCCTTGTAACAACCTTTTATGTACTTGAAAACTTATGTCCCCTCTCAGTCTTCTCTTTTCCAGACTGAACAAACCCAATTTTTTTTCAATCTTTCCTCACAGGTCATGTTTTCTAGACTTTTAATCATTTTTGCTCTTTTTCTCGACTTTCTCCAGTTTGTTCACATCTTTCCTAAAATGTGGTGCCCGGAACTGGACACAGTACTCCAGTTCAGGCCTAATCAATGTGGAGTAGAGTGAAAGAATTACTTCTCATGTCTTGCTTACAACACTCCCACTATAATACATCCCAGAATGCTGTTTCCTTTTTTATTTTTTGCAACAAGATTACACTGTTGATTAATCTTTAGCTTGTGATCCCCTATGACCCACAGATCCCTTTCTGCAGTACTCCTTCCTAAGCAGTCATTTACTATTTTGTATGTGTGCAACTGATAGTTCCTTCCTAAATGGAGTAGTTTGCATTTGTCTTATTGAATTTCATCCTATTTACTTCAAAACATTTCTCCAGTTTGTCCAGATCCATTTTGAATTTAATGGTAGCATATTTAAGGTGGCAGGGAATCCATGTCTACCTGTACCAGGACAACTGGATGATCAGAGATATGCTCCAATAGGAGAATACAGCAGCCTTAGAATATGTCCTTTCCTCTCAACCTGGGCTCCTTTATGATCTGAGAAATCTTCTCTCATACTATCTCAGATGATAGTCTCTGGCTAGTCAAGACTTGATAGAGTACATCTGCTGAGGACAGATTCAGATCTCTTCAGTCAATGGCAAATGACCTAAAATTGAATGCAACAACGTGTACATGTCTGAGACTTGGGCCAAATGTTGGCACATATGTACATGCTGCCACTTGCCAGACTCCATCTTTGGCCCTTATAGCTATGGCGGAGGTCCATATACTCTGTCCATATACCACATGAACAAAAGGGTCATAGTTGCGCCTCAAGTCTTGGAAGAGCTCTCTTGCTGGCTGGACCCAGTGAACATGCAGAAAAAGGGTTCCATTCTCCGCTTTTTGACTATAGTGCTTATCACATATGCTATAAGTAGTCACTGTAAAAGTCCATCCTAGAGCCAATACTCTTTCAATGGGGGACTCCTGTAATAGACATTGTGACATGTTGGACCCCTCTATTAGGGTGCTACCGGATGTGCTGGGCTCCCACTGAGCCCGCCAGTCTTACCAGCCTGAGTTTCCCTTGCACTGGATTGCTGTGCCAGGCTCTCAAGCCCCTTTTCAGCACACACCCAGGCAAAGCCACACCTAGCTATAGACACAGACTGAAATCAGCTCTGTGTAGGAGGATTCAGCTAGGGGATGGCCAGCACTCTGGTGCACACACCATCTGGAGTGTAAACCCCAAAATAACATTTTCTTGTGCTGTATAGAGATCTGTACAGCGCAAGCTCATAAAAATCGCTCCCTCCCTCAATGTGGAGGGAGATATGCACAGCTTTCTGCCTGCTCCCCGCCCCCAGATATGAATTGCACAAACTGGGTTTTGGAATAAACAAGAAATAAACTTTTTAACTACAAAAGGTAAATTTTAAGTGATTATAAGGGATAGCAAACAGAACAAAGGAGATTACTGAGCAAATAAAACAAAAAACGCAACCTAAGGAAATGTCTTCACTACCAGCCGGATTGGTGGGCAGCGATCGATTCAGCGGGGATCGATTTATCGTGTCTAGTCTAGACACGATAAATCGATCCTTGATTGCTCTCCCGTCGACTCCTGTACTCCAGCTCAGCAAGAGGCGCAGGCAGAGTCGACGGGGGAGTGGCAGCAGTCGGCTCACCGTAGTGAAGACACCGCGGTAAATAGATCTAAGTACGTCAAGTTGCGTAACTTAGATCAATTCCCTGTCCTCCCCACCCCCACCTCTCCCCAGTGTAGACCAGGCCTAAGCTTAATTCACTAAAGAAATAGGTTACAAAATGTAATTTCTCACCCTAAATGATGTTTTTGTCAGGTTGCAGAGTTTCTGCAGCTTAGAGTTCCAGTTATTTCTCTTTACATACTAGACCCCTGTCTCAGCCTGGACTCAGCCCTTGCCTTTCCCCAACTTAGTTTCTTTGTCTCTTCAGGTGCTTTCAGCAGTCTTCCTTCTTGGGCAGGGAGGCAATGGAGAAGAGCCCTGATTGACTTACTTCCCAGCCTTAAGTAGGATCTACATAAGACTGGAATCCTTTGTTTCCAGTGGAAAAATACCAGCAGTGTCCAAGGTGGTACCCCGTACCAGGTGACATCATCAGATGACCCTACAGTGTCAAAGCAACATCCCAGGAAGCTCCTCAGGAAGGTGCGAGATTAGTATCTTCAAAGTTCTATTGTCCTCCTCAAATGGCTCATTCAGGCTGATTGCCTACTGTCTGGTGGGCGTTCCCCCAAGTACACACACAGTTGTAATTGTTACATAGTCAATATTCCTTACTTCAGATACAGAAATGATACATGCATACAAATTGGATAAACACATTTAGTAGACCATAACCTTTTCAATGATACCTCACATAACCCTCCTTGCATAAAACATATTAGTTATGCCATATTTATATCATAACAATATTTCTATGAAGAACGTGGGGTGTAACGTCACTCCACTCCCCTTAGATTATGGCCAAAGGGTTGGTCACTGACCAGTGCGAAGGCAGTGTGCCTAAAATTCTCTTTAGTTTTTGGTTATCTAACTTCTTAGTTTTTACCAAAAATTATAGTGACACCCACAGATGTTTTTACCAAGTTCTGGGTGCCTTTTCCTAAGTTGCCTGAAAGACTTCTAAGGTACAACATTGTTTTAACAATGTAGATAAGGCTGTCAAGTGATTAAAAATTTTTATCGTGATTAATCATGCTGCTAAACAATAATAGAACCATTTATTTAAATATTTTTGGATGTTTTCTACATTTTCAAATATATTGATTTCAATTACAACACAGACTACAAAGTGTACAGTGCTCACTTTATATTTTTTATTACAAATATTTGAACTGTAAAAACCAAAAGAAATAGTATTTTTCAATTCTCCTGTAGTTCAATCTCTTTATCATGAAAGTTGAACTTACAAATGTAGAATTATGTATAAAAAAACTCCTGCATTCAAAACCAAAACAATGTAAAACTTTAGAGCCTGCAAGTCCAGTCCTACTTCTTGTTCAGCCAATCGCTCAGACGAACAAGTTTGTTTACATTTGCAGAAGATAATGCTGCCTGCTTCTTGTTTACGATGTCACCTGAAAGTGAGAACAGGTGTTTGCCTGGCACTGTTGTAACAGGCGTTGCAAGATATTTACATGCCAAATGCGCTAAAGATTCATATGTCCCTTGATGCTTCAACCACCATTCCAGAGGACATGCTTCCATGCTGATGATGGGTTCTGCTCGATAACTATCCAAAGCAGAGTGGGGCTGTCAAGTGTTAGACTCGCTGGGGCCCAGGGCAGACAGCCAAAGCCCCACCACATGGAGCTGAAGTCCAGGGCCGTGAGCCCCGCCACCTGAGGCTGAAGCCGAACTTAGCTTCGCGGGGGCCCCTGTGGCATGGGGCCTCAGGCAATTGCCCTGCTTGCTACTCCTTAATCCTGGCTCTGGCTTTTATATGCAGAAAACCAGTTGTTGTGGCACAGGTGGGCCGTGAAGCTTTTATACTATGGTGGGGGTGGGGGCCTTGGAAAGAAAAAGGTTGAGAACCCCTGTTCTAGAGTATAGGTCTCTGAGCATGTAGGCACTAAAGCCATGAGGTGATGTTCCTCAGTTTCCCCTTCCACACAGTACATTAGGTGTGTAATGTCTTTTCTCCTGTGTACAGTTTCAAGACTAGTTACAGGCACTAACTGCAAAATATCAGTATCACAAGGCCTTTTAACATGAAGTGTGTTGTCATGTAATGAAACAGTAGAACCATAAAGGCTTTTAGCACATAATGAGTTGTATGTATCACTCCAAACATGTTCAAGGGTTTTTCCAAAAGATCATGCATCTTGTACATTTTTACAGTTTTTGGTATCAGCAACAAACTAGTCACAAGAGTTAACATTAGCATTAATATTAACATCAAATCTATTACAAGTGTACCTTTTACAATCATTTTCGTCAGGCCTTTGGTTTAATACCATTGGGGTTTTGGCATTTTAGGGTTAACCCATGGCTTCCATTTGCAGGATAAAATGTTTCCCTTCCTTCCTGTCCTGTGGGGTCAAATTCTGAGCTGTCTTGCTTAACAGAATCCATTGGCTGGTTAGGTGTGTCTTCCCTGCTAACAGCTATGGGCAAGTCTCTCTCCCCTGTCAGGTAATTTGCATCAGCACAGACACTAGCTTGTTTACCAGTTTTCAGATTCTTAACCATTACTGATTCCAAGGCTGGACTCGGTCTTAAAGAGATACCATTAATTTTCACTAGCATGTTAGACTCAAGGTTCTCTTGTCCTTCCATTACCAACCTCTGCTTCCATGTGGAATCAGATGTCAAGTCCACTAAGACTACAAGACATATCCAAAGTGTCTAGAGATGAGTTTGCCTCCATCTCCTGTATTCTCGAGAGATTAATTGCACAACTGTCCTGCTCTGCAGATTCAGCTACCCAGTCTTCCCTCTGAACCTGAGACGCAGACTGTTCACTTAAAGAACCTGTATGTAGACATTTATGTTCCAACAACATTGTCTCCCCAACAAGCTGGTCAAGCTTATAGGGCTGTTCAAATTCCCTAACAATTTTCATTCCATCTAAAACCCTCTTAAAGCTATCCATACTGGGTCTTTCTAAAGCTGAGTCAGTGGATCCTTTTTCAACAGAAAAATTCTGGCTGTTAGGAACTGAAACAAATCTCTCAACAAATAAACTGTTGCCTTCTATAGACAGAAAATCATCCTGATCTACCTCAGTTAATTTACTTCCACGCCCTTCAGTTACAGCAAATTGCGTGCAAAAACTGCCATGAGGCTTCTTCTCCTTATAAGCTTCTTTAAGCAACAATTCACCTTTATCTTGCTCCACAGAAACATTGCTCTGCTGAGCCACCACGAACTCCTGAGTTTCACTTAGGGTATGTCTCCACTACGGGATTACTCAGAATTTACAGAATTAGATTTTGGGCAACCGATTGTATAAAGTCGAGTGCAGGCGACCACACTAAGCACATTAATTCGGCGGTGTGCGTCCATGTACCGAGGCTAGCGTTGACTTCTGGAGCATTGCACTATGGGTAGCTATCCCATAGTTCCCGCAGTCTCCCCCGCCCATTGGAATTCTGGGTTGAGATCCCAATGCCTGATGGGGCAAAAAACATTGTCGCGGGTGGTTCTGGGTACATCCTCCCCCCCCCCCTCCATGAAAGCAATGGCAGACAACTGTTTCGTGCCTTTTTTCCCGGGTGAACTGCGCAGATGCCATACCACGGCAAGCATAGAGCCCGCTCAGCTCAAGACAGCAGTCATGAACATTGTAAACACCTCACGCATTATCGTGCAGTTTATGCTGAACCAGGACCTGAAAAAACAGGCGAGGAGGCGGCGGCTACGGCAGCGAGGCGACGAGAATGATGAGGACATGGACACAGAATTCTCTCAAACTGCGGGCCCCGGCGCTTTGGAGATCATGTTGTGAATGGGGCAGGTTCTAGCTGTGGAACATCGATTCTGGGCCCGGGAAACAAGCACAGACTGGTGGGACCGCATAGTGTTGCAGGTGTGGGACGAGTCCCAGTGGCTGCGAAACTTTCACATGCGCAAGGGCACTTTCATGGAACTTTGTGACTTGGTTTCCCCTGCCCTGAAGCGCCAGAATACCAAGATGAGAGCAGCCCTCACAGTTGAGAAGTGAGTGGCGATAGCCCTGTGGAAGCTTGCAACACCAGACAGCTACCGGTCAGTCGGGAATCAATTTGGAGTGGGCAAATCTACTGTGGGAACTGCTGTGATGCAAGTAGCCAAAGCAATCACTGAGCTGCTGCTACCAAAGGTGGTGACTCTGGGAAATGTGCAGGTCATAGTGGATGGCTGTGCTGCAATGGGATTCCCTAATTGTGGTGGGGCGATAGATGGAACCCATTTCCCTATCTTGGCACTGGAGCACCAGGGCAGCCAGTACATAAACCGGAAGGGGTACTTTTCAATGGTGCTGCAAGCACTGGTGGATCACAAGGGACGTTTCACCAACATCAACGTGGGATGGCCAGGAAGTGTTCATGACGCTCGCGTCTTCAGGAACACTACTCTGTTTAAACGGCTGCAGCAAGGGATTACTTCCCAGACCAGAAAATAACCACTGGGGATGTTGAAATGCCTATAGTTATCCTTGGGGACCCAGCCTACCCCTTAATGCCATGGCTCATGAAGCCATACACAGGCAGCCTGGACAGTAGTCAGGAGCTGTTCAACTACAGGCTGAGCAAATGCAGAATGGTGGTAGAATGTGCATTTGGACGTTTAAAGGGTCGCTGGTGCATGTTACTGACTCACTCAGACCTCAGCCAAACCAATATTCCCATTGTTATTGCTGCTTGCTGTGTGCTCCACAATCTCTGAGAGTAAGGGGGAGACACTTATGGTGGGGTGGGAGGCTGAGGCAAATCGCCTGGCCACTGATTACGCTCAGCCAGACACCAGGGCGATTAGAAGAGCACACCAGGAAGCGCTGCGCATCAGAGAAGCTTTGAAAACCAGTTTCATGACTGGCCAGGCTATGGTGTGAAAGTTCTGTTTGCTTCTCCTTGATGAAAACCCACCCCCTTGATTGACTCATTCTCTGTAAGCAACCCACTCTCCCCCTTCGATCACAGCTTGCTTTCAAAAGGAAATAAAGTCACTATCGTTTAAAAATCATTTATTCTTTATTAATTGATTATAAAAAGAGGGAGAGAACTGACAAGGTAGGCCGGGTGGGGTTTGGGAGGAGGATAGGAGGGAAGGAAAAGGCCACTAAAATTCAAAATAATGACAGCCTTTTGCTTGGGCTGTCCACTGTGGTGGAGTGGAAGGGTGCACGGAGCCTTCTCCCCCCCCCCCCCCCGCGTACTTACACGTCTGGGTGAGGAGGCTATGGAACATGGTGAGGGGGGAGGGTAGTTATACAGGGGCTGCAGCGGCACTCTGTGATCCTGCTGCCGTTCCTGAAGCTCCACCAGACACTGGAGCATGTCCGTTTGTTCACGCAGCAGCAGCAGCAGCGTTGCATCCCGCCACCTCTCATCTCGAGCGTCTCTCCTCTCCTCACGTTGGTCCCTCCTGTCCTCATGTTCACTGGCATCTTTCCTGTACTTTGATACTGTATCCTTTCACTATTCAGATGAGCTCTTTCATTGTGGGTGATTGCATGATTTCCGAGAACATGTCGTCTCGTGTCCGTTTTTTTCGCCGCCTTACCTGAGATAGCCTTCGGGACAGAGGAGGGAGGCTTGAAAAATTTGCAGCTGCGGGAGGGAGGGGAAAAAAGGGAGAGAAGTATTTAAAAAGATACACTTTACAGAACAATGCTTATACTCTTTCACGGTGAACAACACTATTCACATTACGCAGCACATATGATTTCGGTACAAGGTCGCATTTTGCATCTTAATATTGAGTGCCTGCGGCTTTGGTGTTAGAGATTACAGACGCAGGTCCGGGCAACAGAATTCGGCTTGCATGCGGCCATGGTAAGCCATTGTCTTTCGGCTTCTGCAACTTTCCTAAAAGCAGCGCCCTCCTTTCCCACATACCAAGCAAAGCCCATTGAGTGCTGTGGTTTTCCTGTTAACGTGCAGCAGCAGAAACCAAACTTAACCCCCCCCCCTCTCCAATTCTCTGGGATGATCACTTTAGCCCTCCCCCCACCACGTGGCTGGTATCAGGGAAGATCCCCGCAGAAACCAAACTACGCCCCCATCCAGTTCTCTGGGATGATCGCTTTACCCCTCCCCCCATTGCGTGGCTGGTATCAGGGAAGATCCCTGCTAGCCAAACGCGAAAAGCTCAGCGCCAATGATCTCTTCTTTTCTCCCCCCCCCCCCCCGGCTTTGCTAACTGCAGGGAAGGATTTCTTTTTAGCCACAGGCAAACAGCCCAGTAGGAACGACCACCTCTGTCCCCTTAATTAAATTTCCGTATTTCAACCAGGTTACCATGAACGATATCACTCTCCTGAGGATAACGCAGCGAGATAAAGAACGGATGTTGCTTGAATGCCAGCAAACACCAGGACCATACGCTGCCAGGCTTTGTCATGCAATGATACCAGATTACTTGCTACTAGCATGGCGTGGTCAAGTGTCCTACCATGGAGGACGGAATAAGGCTGCACTGCCCAGAAACCTTGTGGCAAGGCTTTTGGAGTACCTCCAGGAGAGCTTCATGGAGATGTCCCTGGAGAATTTCCGCTCCATCCCCAGACACGTTAACAGACTTTTCCAGTAGCTGTACTGGCCGCGAATGCATCCCAAGTCCTCAGGGCAAATTAATCATTTAAAAAAAGCTTGCTTTTAAACCATGTTTTATATTTACAAAGATACACTCACCAGAGGTCCCTTCCATGGCTTTATGGTCTGGGATAATGCCTCGGGAGGGTACTTCAGTCAGGCTGAGAAAAAGATCCTGGCTGTTGGGGAGAATGGAGTGCTGTGTGCTCTCCGCAAGCTCGTTGTCGTCCTCCTCATCTTCCCCGTCCGCAGAATCCTCAGACATGGCTGAGATTACTCCCTCCTCGGAATCCACGGTTAGGGGTGGGGTTGTGGTGGCGGTGTTATACCAATAGAATAAAAACCAGCAGGATCTTAAGAGGGCAAAGATGCCACATTTATTGTAAATATACTGATAAAGCAAAAGATAAAAGTAAACAACGTTGTTTGACTACTTATTTGTTATACACATGAGAGAGAGAGAGATTCACACAATCAAGGTCTGTATAGGTGTTATAGTTACCAGCCTAGAAGTTGCTCATGCCAAGTTACTGGCCAGGTATCTTGGTCATGAGGATGGAGCCGAGTCTGTGTCAGGTGCACCTGATGCTCCTGGAGGTGACCAGCAGAACCAGAGACTCAAAGTCACCAGTCTTTAGAGTTCATTCTTATAAGAATTAATTCCTATGTTAGTCTATGGGAACTGTTTCATCCTGCTGTTGCTGACTCAATCAGCAGATGGCACATTCCTGTCCAAAGTGGCACATTCCTGGTGGCTCCACACTGTCCAAAGTTTGTGTTTCTCATCCTTCCAGGTGATGGGGTGGATCCCAGTTTACCCTCAGGGGGTTGTCTGGTGGTCCTACTTGACACATTCTTCGGCCGATGGATACTCCCTTTTTAGGCTGGCACCTCCCTAACCATTTATGTACATCAAGCATTCATCAACATACATTCCATATCTTAACCATATTTTAATTTACAATCTCCACCACTTTTGGGGTGTGTGCTAATTCATTTGAGACTCCCGGCCCTTTAATCACAGAGGGTGGGGGTCTGTCCTAGGAGCCCTTGAATGAAGTGAAAATCACTTAACGGCTTATAGTGTTTGTTTACATTGTATCAATTACTTCAAGAACAAAGTCAATTAACTTGTTTGTAAGTTTTACATAGTAATAAAGTATCTTTCACAGGATAGATATAATCAATGGTTTCTACAGACAGTAGCTTAGAAGTTTTAACAGAAGACCCAAGAGATTTTTGTACTTGATGAAACTGTTGGATTTTAAAGTGTGGGGGACAAATTATGAGGGGGTCACTGTCACTTGGGGGAATCACTGTTAGTACCTTCTTTTATATCCCTACAGCGGCCCCCCCTAGAATTGCATGCAGCTCAGCGTAGAAGCGGCATGTCTGTGGCTCTGACCCGGACCTTCCGTTTGCTTCTTTGGTATTCTGGTAGGCTTGTCTGAGCTCCTTAACTTTCACGCGGCACTGTAGTGAGTCCCTATTGTGGCCTCTCTCCATCATGCCCTTGGAGATTTTTTTCAAATGTTTTGGCATTTCGTCTTTTGTAACATAGTTCTGCTAGCACGGAATCCTCTCCCCATATTGAACTATTCAAGTTAAGTGGCCTGTCAAAAGAACACTTAGCTCACAATGGAAGACACTCATCTACACTGAATGGACTTTCCTGTGAACGTTCCATCTGAAATATAGGTAATGGCCTCTACTATGACTAAGCAAAATCATTCATGGACATGTGACTTCAAACACCATCTTGTTCCCTATAATTTTCCACTAGCTGTGCGGAGGGTTTTGTTTGAAACAATGGATTTCCCTCCACATGGCAAAGGCTTTAAAAGGCCCTGGAAACATCTCAATTTTGCCTCTTTCCTGCTCAAACCTCAGGACTTTGTTATACCATAGTGCACATTCTAACAAAGGGACTGAAGACCTAGAAGCAACCAGAGACTTAACAAGCCAGCAGTTTATTCCATCACTGCTACAAGCCTGAACCAAGAACTTCGCAATTGTTGTATGTATTTGATTTCTTTAACTAATTTTAGCTCTTACCTTTCTTGTTATAAATAAACCTTTAGATTTTAGATTCTAAAGGATTGGCAACAGCGTGATTATTGGGTAAGATCTGAGTTATATATTGACCTGGATGTGTGGCTGGTCCTTTGGGATCAGAAGAACCCTTTTGTTTGGTGAATTTGGTTTTAAAGAACCACTCATCTGTAAGTCTGGTGTTTTTGGTGGTGATACAAGGACTGGAATACCTAAGGAAACTGCTTTTCTGACTTCTTGTTAGCCAGTGTGGTGAAACAGAAGTTTAATTTTGTTGCTGGTTTGGTATATCTTATGGGAGAATAACCCCCAGTTTTGGGGTGTCTGCCCTATTTCTCAGCAGTTTGTCCTGAATTTGGTATTCTCAGTTGTGACCCATGAAGGCACAGTGACAGACATGTTCACTCCAAAGCACAACACAAAATGCCCAAATATCTGCTTCACAGGGGGCATGAATCTGGGCTCACGTCTAGATTTTTTTTGTTTGTTTTTTGGTGGTCTTAAGGACTTCTGTATGCCTTCCCACCAGTTCTTTTGATCCTTGGGATATCAAAAATCAGAAAGGACAAGGCTATGGTCATCCTGGTAGCCCCTTCGTGGCGGAGACACTTTTGGCTATTGGATCTATTGCAGATGTCCAAGCAGCTTCCTGTACACCTCCCAATCTGCCTGGACATAATATCTCAGAACTATGGTCAGATACTGCACTTAGACCCCGCTGTCATCACACCTGAAGGCCTGGATGTTGGCTGGTTGAGCATTACTGATGGATTGCTCCTTACAGGTTCAGGAAGTTCTACACAGCAGAAAACCTTCCATCAGGATGACTTACTCCCTGAAATGGAAAAGATTTTTCATATGGGGAGCCCAAAGCAATATGGACCCAGTAGTAGCCCCAATACCAAGGATCCTTGACTGTATGTTGCTCCTGAAGCAGGTAGTAGGACTGGCATTTAACACACTCAAGGTCCACCTGGCAGCAATATTGGCATGTCATGCTCTGGTACAGTCATACTTTTTCTCTCATTTGATGGTATGGAAAATTCCTCAAAAAACCTCCTTCATAGTTATCTTCTGGTTAGGGGTCTGACTCACAAGTGGTATCTCAACATCCTCCTCCTAAAACTTGTGGAATCACTCCCTTTGAATCACTGTTGGAGTGATCATTAGATCCCTTTTGTCATCAAGATAGTCTTCCTGGTTGCCATCACCTCAGCACGGAGAATCAATGTGTGCCAAGACTGTCCTACCTAAGGGATAAGATGGTGTTGAGACTACATCCCAAGTTCAGCCTGAAAATGGTCTTGGACTTGTATTTTAATTAATCATTTTGCCAGTCGGCTTCTCGAAGTCATGCACTATGCCAGAAGAGCAAAAACTGTACTTTGGACATGCCTAGAGCTTTGTTCTAATACCTTACTAAGGCCAGGCCTTTCCAGCTGTCCCCTTGCTGCTTTGTCGCCATTTTCTGGCTCATCTAAAAGCCAAGCCATCTTGGCTTTTACAGAGAATCTCCAAGTGAATAACATGGTGCATTTTCACTTATCATTGGTGAACCGCTTCTTCCAAACATCAAGGAGTGCTCTACCAGTGTGCAGGCAGCATCTTCTACCTGCTTCAGGAACATTCCAATCTGAGATCTGCAATTTGGAGCAATCCACTGACATTTGTCAAACACATGTCCCTGACATAATGGCAGCCAGGTCAGATGTCAGTGTCAGGAAAGGCAGTATTGCAATAATTTTTTTGACTGATACAGCTAAAACTCTACACTCCCACCATCCAGTCAGGGAGAATACTGTTTGCCAGTTCCCTAGAGTGGGACCCATACAGACACACATTTGAAGAAAGAACAGTTACCCTACAGTAACTGTTTCTTCAAGATGTTGTAGTTGGTGTGGATCCCACAACCTGCCCTCCATCCCTGCTTTCTGAAGTCTCAGCCAGCCTGGCTTTGAATTGTTGCAAACAACCCATCATTTATACCTTTGTATTGGAACATGAAGAGGCACAGAGCACATGCATAGCCGTGATGGACATGTGTTTATCCAAATAAACACAACCCCTCCAGTCTCACATGCATGGGGTGCCTGTTTACCTATAATGGCACCATCTCAAAGAACCACACTTACTTTAGGGTAAAGAACCTAAGGATTTTCATTTCAAAGGGTGCTCTTTCAGTTACTGGACATACTTCAAACTCGCCTTTCAGACTGAAATTTTCCAGATCTGGTCTGAGTGAATAAAAAAAAAAATTAGCAAAAATGAATCAGCAGTTTGGGTGTGAAGAATCCTAGTCAAGCACTCCATTGTGACCACTCAGACTGCTGTGAGGGGAGTTGAAGCATCTGGATTGGCAGGTGTTTAAGCTTCCCTGAGTCTTCAACGTTGCAATCCTGTTTCCTCCCTTGACCTCTCTGGCATGCTTCTTAGAGCACTGACTCTGTCTGCTAGCCCTTCACAGAAACAGAGTCCCTCAACTCACCTAATTTAGGCCCCCAGGACCAGTGCTGACTCCCCCAAGATACCTCAGTAATCTAAACACACCTTCTCCTAGAATCTCACTGCAGATGAGATCTTCTGGGTTACAGTTAAACTCTTTTAGGAGGCATGTGACAGTTGTGAAGAACTACTCCTGGAGGGAATTCACATCTGCAGAATTCATGTGCCCCGAAGAGTCTCACCCCCCACAGTAGAAAATGGATTCTGCTGGAGAGGTGTTGCAATTACACCTTTCAATCAGCTCATGGGCCAGAGCAGCCAGCCACAGATAGGGAGGGGGCAGCGGCTGCATTCCTCACAGCACCCTGCCCATGAGTCCAGGTGCAGCCACGTGGGATAGGGGGGGAGGGGGGGGAAGATTGACAGCGCAGAGTATGTGGGACTGCTGGGAGATCACAGACCGGGGTTCAGAAAGGCTAGTGGCGGGGACGGGAGAGACCGATTGGGGCAGGGACCCAGGATCTAGTGGGGTGACAGTATTGAGCCAGGGGCTGAATGGGAGTGTGGGTGCAAGGACACATGGGGGAGGAGGGTGGCTGAGGTGTGGGTGCAGGGCCACAAACGGATGGGGGCTGCATGGGAGGGCAGTAACATGGGGAGGGGGTGGTTGGGGGGGGGCAGGGACACATGGGGATGGGACAGATGTGCCTGACTGGGAGAGGCTAGGGGTTAGCAGGGTCTGCAGGGGGAGGCTCCCCCCCCCAACTATTCCTCCCTCCAAAAACCCCCTCTTCCATACTTCTCCTACCCACATGCAACAACTGTCCAGGTTCACTCAGTCTCCTTCCAAGCAATTACTTCCTTCTCCCTCAACTCCTCCATTTACCCCTGACTCCCCCAAGCTTTTGCACTGCTTCTAAGGGGTGTGGGGAAAACGTTTCTGTATTGTAGTTTAAGTGTATTATTACTCAGAGCTCTGTTTTAATATGCCTAGTAAGGAATCTATTTGTCAAAAAACATCTCCTGAATCTTTTTTTTGGTCTGTATTGTTACAGATATACTTGCTGACAGTATTTTGAAATAAATTACCAAAATAATTGAAACTGGCTTGATTATATAGTTATTTTGGCAAATAAAATTAATGCAAAATTTTACGTATTCCCCCAGGAGTCAAGAATATAATACATAGAAGCATAACACAGATTCCAACATCATTGTTCTTTTATACTTAACAGATTAGAGCACAAACATACAGATCATCAAGAACGCAAATGTCCTATGCCCCTCCGTAGCTCACACATACAAAGGTTTTCCGTGATACAGCAATTTCATTGTAACTTCACAGTATCAACCACTATTAATAAGTTGTACAGATACTTCACAAATTATCATGGGGGGGATAGAGGGGAGAAGAGTCCTCTCTTGCCACCATAAAAACCTGAGACAAATCTTTCAGGGAAGATGTTTACCTTACTGAATATTACTTTACAGCACTCCTAGATATTATTATTTGAGGTAGCTTTCTTGGGCACTGCATTGCATTCAACAATCTGAAAGGATGGGAGTAAAGATCACTCTAATCTCCACACCATACTTGAACACCTTATTGGCCTGGATCTCCATAATACCCATAGTGATATGTTGGAAAAAATAAAGGTCTCTGGATGAATTCAGGTCATCTCAGTCTTCTTGGTCTTAAGACTGTCAGACTTCTCAAGTGCTTTATTTAAAAATGCAGAAACTTGGATTTTAATGACCAGAGCACAGTTAATCTACTAACGCTTTGGATCCCTGTTTATTTCTCAAATCAAACTGAAGCACTGAAGGCTGGGTTGTTGTAAATCTGAATAACTAACTGAAATACATGATATTCCTATGAAATGAAACATATCACATACTAGGTGACTTACTTAAGCATATTTATTCTTCAAATATCAAAGAGATCAACCTCTAAAATCAATAGTTTACAGTTAAATAAGTTAAAAACAAGAACACAGAATTCAATGTTAACTAGTGAAATCTACAATTCTTTTGTGTGTACATGTAAAGGTGCAGGACTCACCCCTGCAGCGCCTCCTGCTGGTTGTCTCAGGGAATTAGCTCTCCAGCCCTCAGAGCGCCCTCTGCAGGCCGGAGTCCCGCTGCCGCTGGCCCCCCGTGTCCCTCCTGGACCTGGTGCCCCTTTACCCGTGGGCTGCCCCCTGGCAATACCCCCACTAGTCTCTATGGGTCTCCCCTCTCTGGGAAACCCCCAACCCTCTAATCCCCACCTTGCCTCAGTCTGGGCTACTGTCAGTCATCACCAGGCCCCTGCTCCCTGGGGCGACTGCAGTGTAAAAGCCACTCATCATAGGCAAGGGGGTTCGGACCTGCTGACCTTCCGCTGCCTCCCAGTACCTCTATGGGCCTTGGACCAGGCCCTGCAGCCTGGGGAGTTGCCAGCCTGGAGCTCCGCTGCTCCTCTGGCTCTGCCCAGCCCTGCTTCACTCTCAGTACCCTTTCTGCAGGCAGCCAGACCCTGCTCTGTCCCAGCCTGGAGAGAGAGAGACACTTCTTTTGGGCCTCTGGCTCACAGCCTTTTTATACAGGCCAGCTGTGGCCTGATTGGGTCATGCCCCACTGCGGTTACTTCCCCAGTCAGCCAAGTAGCTGCTTTCTGCCAGCCACAGCCCTCCGCAGGGCTATTTTAAGCCCTTCAGGGCAGGAGCGGAGTAACCACTCCGCTACAGTGCAATATGCTTACCAATTTTGTTTTTGTCACACTTCAAACAAAACAGTTTGTGCTAAAAATTAGGGCTGTCAAGCGATTAAAAAAATTAATTGTGATTAATCGTGCTGTTAAACAATAATAGAATACCATTTATTTAAATATTTTTGGATGTTTTCTACATTTTCAAATATATTGATTTCAATTACAACACAATACAAAGTGCACACTTTATATTTATTTTTTATTACAAATATTTGCACTGTAAAAAAACAAAAGAAATAGTATTTTCTAATTCACCTAATACAGGTACTATAGTGCAATCTCTTGATCATGAAAGTTGAACTTACAAATGTAGAATTATAAACAAAAATAACTGCATTCAAAAATAAAACAATGTAAAACTTTAGATCCTACAAGTCCATTCAGTCCTACTTCTGGTTCAGCCAATTGCTCAGACAAACAAGTTTGGTTACATTTGCAGGAGATAATGCTGCCTGCTTCTTGTTTACAATGTCACGTGAATTTAATCTCCCTGCCCCTGTGAACTGAAATGGGGAAACCCCTGATGAATCTGTTTTGATTTCACTTCTTTTTCCAACTCTGTCTAAAGAAAGCTAATTGGGTGTCTCTTCTAGCCCTTCAATAGCTCCACCTCTCCTATGAGGATAGTGTGCCCCCAAGTGAAGACTCATAGACCTGTGTGTGGAGATGACCCCTCTCTAGGGCAAGCTGTTCTTGATTATTCTTGGATCTTTGGGATGGGTGGGGCTTCTCCATTCCTTCCTGGGTTCACCTGGTTTTTCTAATCCCTACTTCTCCCTTAAGTCCTGAAGATGGCTGTGTGGGTTGTTTCTTCCAGCCTCTGCTAAAAGCCTTTGGGGCATCATTTCAAGGTCCAGCAATTGAAGGAGGCTCCCCCAGTCTCCTTTTCAGGTTTCTTGTCCTGAGTAGGTGTCTGGGGAGTGAATAAGAATTTTCAGGCTCCCAGTGCTCTGTAGTCCGTTGCAGGGGTCCAGACAAGAGGTGATTCTCCAGCATGAAACTACAAAGAGCAGGAGTAGCTCTGCTTGGGTTACCAAATAACATCACCTTGCAGAGTGTAAAGAGCATGCATATGAGCACCTTCTACAATCCTGCTTAAGGGTTATGTCTTTCTTGCTAATGCATAAGGCAGGAAGTGAAACAGTCAGTAAAACAGTGAAACTAACTGTACACAAAATGCTGTCAAATGCATATCGCAAAACTGGAAAAAGAACTTTGATTTTAAGTTAACCATATTTGCTACTTGTAAGAAGTATGCAAAAATCTTCAGAGGAAAAAATATAATTTCAAGTTGGTGTCCCTTTTAAAAAAATATATAATTAGGTGGTAAGGAGAAATGTTTCTTTTGATGAAACCTCATGTTATATTTTTCGTTTCAGCCAGGATGCACCAGAGGTGGTTTCAGTTTAATACTTGCAGGTTTTCCCCCATCATTTGCTTTTCAATTGCAAAAGCTAAATGAACCAGGCAACCACACCTTCTCTTTCTTAAATGTCTATTTAAGCCTCTTCTGTGGTACTCACAAGAAGCTAATTTGACAGGGTTAAAATAAAACAAAACCAAATACCAGTGTTACATCCCAATGGTTTCCTAACATGTCCTGTGTTTATGCTGCAAAATGTACAGAAAATATTTGACCATGATCATCTTGTCAAGTACAAAACATATCATTGGAACAAAAATGTTAGAGGTACCTATGGGTGTAGACAATTCAGATAGTGAGTTATCTAAAAGTCTCTACTGCAGTTGGCCAGGAACTGAATTTGGAACATTAGTATAAACAAAGTTTCAGCTAAATGACTTCTGACATAGTCAGTTTTAAACTCTTCTAGTTTTTGTACCTGTTGCTTTAAGTCTTACTAAGTTTGGAGAATCTTTCTGGTACTGGTGTAAAGACAGGAAGTTGAAATAACACATCAGTCATTCTGTCCTCTGTGCAGGAAGAATAAATCGTGTATGAGGAAGAAATAACCTAGATCGACTTTCATATTGCAGGGTGAGGGCAGCCATTTTTCTTAAAATAAAAAAAAATTAAAAATTCGAACCTCTTTTTATTTGCAAATTAAACACAAAAATGGAACAGCACACCATTTTAAAACACTTTTCAGAGGACACCACATTTCAGCAGGTTAAATGAAAAAACTTCCTGTAAGAGCACATTTGGTTAAATACAATTCTCTTGTAGGTTAGTTCCTAGACCCTCCCAAAGAGCCAAATCTTAGTGTCTAATGTAAAGATGACCCCACCTTCTTGAGCCTTGGAGAGCTGAGATACTTGACTAATAGCTGTTTTCGTTAGTCAGTTTCAGCAAGGCATAACAGGCACCCCGTGTCACTACTGATAGCCAATAGCTTGGATCTTGGTCTCCTCTGAAGCAACCCTGCCCTGTTGTGCACAGTGTGGCCTACAGCCTCTGTGTCTCATAGCATTTCTAGGCAGGCAGTAAATAAAGGAGTACCACCTTAGTGCCAGGCAAATATCTGACTTTTTCTGCTGGGCTAGGGAGGACCACAGAGTTTGTAGGTGAGTGGCAGCAAAATATGGGCCAGGAAGATCCCTTGTGCCCCACCAACAGGTGCCTCTTAATCATACCAGCAAAAACAATGAGGAGTCCTTGTGGCACCTTAGAGACTAACAAATTTATTTGGGCATAAGCTTTCGTGGGCTAGAACCCAATTCATCAGATGCATGAAGTGAAAAATACAGGAGCAGGTATAAATATATGAAAGGATGGAGATTGCTTTACCAAGTGTGAGGTCAGTCTAACGAGATAAAGCAATTAACAGCAGGATACCAAGAGAGGAAAAATAACTTTTGAAGTGGTAAGAGAGTGGCCCATTACAGACCGTTGACAAGAAGGTGTGAGTAACAGTAGGGAGAAATTAGTATTTGGGAAATTAAGTTTAGGTTTTGTAATGACCCAGCCACTTAGTCTCTAAGGTGCCACAAGGACTCCTCGTCGTTTTTGCTGATACAGACTAACACGGCTACCACTCTGAAAACTTAATCATACCAGCTTGCTTGGTCAAAACAAGGGAAATTTACTGCCAAAAACACTTTTTAGCAGAGTTAATTCCAGAATGTCAAGTGCCACTAATGTCAAGTGGCACTATATTTAAACGTCTCAGACGGATGAAATACAGTTGAGCTAAAACTAATGTAAACCTGTGAAAGCTGGGAAATGCATTATGACACATCAGCCCTACATTGCAACCTTAACTTTGCTCTCATTGAGCAACATTCCAACTTGCCCCTGACAGATGACACAGTACTCTTCCCTTTCAGATGATAGGGAGCACTGCAGGCACAGAGCATATGAATAACAGTCCTGCAGCATGAATCACGGTCTGTTATGCATTGCCCAAGCATGATCCAGTTTGTAAAATTAACTTGAGTAGCTTAAACATTGCTTCTCTAAAGTGGCAGTGGATGCTGGACTTGAGCAGAGTGCAGTCATGATTGATGTCATTTAGGACAGATCAATATGATAGCCTAGGTGGCTCCAGAAAAGTTGTAAGACCCAGGAAATTTTAGTGTTCCCCTCAGAAAAAGGATCTGCCAATATCTTGTAAAGCCTTGACCAAATGACTCCAAATCTGTACAGTAACTCCTCACTTAAAGTCGTCCTGGTTAATGTTGTTTCGCTGTTATGTTGCTGATCAATTAGAGAACGTGCTCGTTTAAAGTTGTGCAATGCTCCCTTCTGACGTCTTTTGGCAGCCGCCTGCTTTGTCCACTGCTTGCAGGAAAAGCAGCCCATTGCAGCTAGCTGGTGGGGGGCTTGGAACCAGGGTGGACCGGCAGCCCCCCTATCAGCTCCCTGCTCCCCTAAGTTCCCTGTGCTGCAGCTGCCCAGCAGGCTAGCAATTGCAGCTATCCCTCCCCCCACTGTCACGTGCTGCTCCTGCTCTCTGCCTTGGAGGTGCTCCCCAGCCTCCTGCTTGCTGTGGGGGGGGGGCAGGAGGAAGAGGAGGGGCTAATGTCAGGGTGTCCCCCTCCCCCCTGTTCCTACACCCCGCTTACCCCTTCTCCATATAGAGCAGGGTGGGGACAGGGAGTAAGAGACAGAGAGCGCCTGGGGCAGCAGCTGCTCTCTCAACTTCCTGATCCACTTAAAAAGACAATGCACTTAAGAGTGGGTCAGCTTACTTAAAGGGGCAGTGTGCATTTCTCTCTCTCTCCCACACACAAGGTGTGTGTCTGTCTCTTTCTGCTAGGCTATCTCCCCTCCCTCGTGTTCGTGCTGCCTTGTGTGAGAGGCTACCTTAACAACGTGTTAACCCTTGAGGGCTCAGCTGAGTGCTAGTTCATCATTTAGCACAGGGGTTCTCAAACTGGGGGTCGGGACCCCTCGGGGGTCATGAGGTTATTATATGGGAGGTCCCGAGCTGTCAGCCTCCACCCCAAACCCTGCTTTGCCTCCAGCATTTATAATGGTGTTAAATATATAAAAAAGTACTTTTAATTTATATTGGGGGGGGGGGTTGCACTCAGAGGCTTGCTATGTGAAAGGGATCACCAGTACAAAAGTTTGAGAACCACTGATTTAGCAGCAAGGCATTCCCTGAGAAATATCCCACCCTGTTCCACGCTCTAACTTCACCACCTCAACCAAGCTTCACAAGCATCATAGCTGTGAACAGTATTAAATTGTTTGTTTAAAACGTATACTGTGTATATATGTATATATATAGTTTTTTTGTCTGGTGAAAAAAATTTCCCTGGAACCTAACCCCCCCCTATTTTACATTAATTCTTATGGGGAAATTGGATTCGTTTAACATCGTTTTGCTTAAAGTCGCATTTTTCAGGAACATATCTACAACGTTAAGTGAGGAGTTACTGTACCACTAAACTTGCCCTCAGGTCCTGACAAAGCACAGCAGTTTTTCAAGACAATCTGAGTAAACGTGGGTTTTAGAGACCTTGAAAAATTAGCTATTAAACAGGAAACTCATTCCAAACGTAACAATAGTGGTGCTACATTCCCACTATAATTACGGTTTCAGGAAGTTCCCAGGCTTTCTGCTGGGCCTTTCTGGCTAGTGATTTCATAGAATATCAGGGTTGGAAGGGACCTCAGGAGGTCATCTAGTCCAACCCACTGCTCAAAGCAGGACCAATCCCCAGACAGATTTTTGCCCCAGATCCCTAAGTGGCCCCCTCAGGAATTGAACTCACAACCCCAGGTTTAGCAGGCTAATGCTCAAACCACTGAGCTATTCCTCCCCCACAAAAAAATTAAATTAATGGAGTTATCCTATCTCCTAGAACTGGAAGGGACCTCAAAAGGTCATCGAGTCCAGCCCCCTGCCTTCACTAGCATGACCAAGTACTGATTTTGCCCCAGATGGCCCCCTCAAGGTTTGAACTCATAACCCTGGGTTTAGCAGGCCAATGCTCAAACCACTGAGCTATCCCTCCCACCTTTCAGATGTAACATGTTCCAGGGTTTTAGTAGTAAAGGCTCTTGAGAATGCATTGCACACTTGATTTACTTAGGACATTCAACTGACTGCCCTATGTGGCGAAACTATTGGCCCTGAGGCCCTGGCCACACTTGGGCTCAAGTGGAGTGCTGAATTGTAACTGTTAAAACTTTGGCATGTTACATGGATAGGACCAAACTATTTAAACAGATTTAGAAAAAGCTAAGGGTTCTAAAGACTTATTGGTCTGCTTGGGGTAGGGAGTTGAGGAAAGAAATAAGTCCAATTGGTTTGGTGAGGTAGGTGTAATGAAGAAAGATCTGATCTGTTTAGAGAGAAGTATATGTAATTTAAGGCATGTCTGCACTGCCTCGCAGTCCATACTACTGGGGTCTGACTATCATTGTGCACCGAGTGCTGTGCTGTAACTCCTCTATGGGGATGCTGCAGGTGTGGACTAAAAAGTTCCTAGTTTGTATTAAAGTAGTCCTCTTTAAACAGGACTATGGTAAGGTGAAGTAGGAACCTTTAGTTTGTACCCAGAACATCCACAAAGGGAAGTTAAAGAGCAGCATTTTAGTGTGCACTGCTATTTACACCCCTGTAATTTGAACTGGGGGGAAGTGTAGACAGGCCCTTAGGCTGGGGAGCAGGGAAGAGCCATGAAAGCTTGAAACTCTGAGAAAACATTACCTTCAAAAACAAATGGCCTCTGGAGTTCATTTTATGTATGTTTTCATCATTTCAAAGGAACTTGATTAATGGTTAGGCTCATTGTTACTCAGTTGGTGGATATCCCACACTGGAAGTTTTTAACTTTCGGAGTTAGTTTCTTTTCAAACTTTCACCGGTTATAGTCATTTTAAAAAAGACATGAGGGCTGGAGAGGATATTGTGTATAGACAATCTGCTCTGAAGGAGAGACTTTCCAGATGTGATGGTAACAAAGCAGATTAAATTTGAGGCTTAAAATGTTCAGCCATTGTTTCCTTTAATTAGTCAAGTATATTATTTGTACTGTGTGAACTGAAATTAAATTAAATACTTATATTAGGGCTTTAGACTTCTGTAGCCAAAAAAGAAATTTAAAAGTGAAATACTCATCTGAAATAATACATTAAGGTCATTTTTGTATTAATGCAGCATCTAATTTGATTTTTTAATGGTTATTCAGTAACATAGGAGTTAATTGACGTGGGGGCCCTTTTCAGTTTGTTTCTAAATTACACTGGCATATGATTCAATCTTTGAAATGTGAGGAATTTGTATGCCAAAAATAATATATTATATTCAGCATAATTCGGACTGAAGATGTGTTGGGCCAGAAGTTTTCCCAAAACTGTAAGTTTTCTTGATGTCATGGTTGTCATGTCCAGGTTCTAGATGTCGCACTTCTGTCACAACATCCTTTTTCCTAGTTATTTTTTGACTTTTAGGGATAGTGACAGAAGGAATTGCACCATTTCCTCCTTTTTAGTATTAGTCTGTGAAGAGAATAAAGGTGCTTGATGCCAAACATGCAAACGTGTGGGGAATCTTGAACCCTACTGCAGTAGATAGCTTGTGCATCCATCTGTGGTCACTGGTAACCATTACTTGCTCTTGCAGCCACTGAAACAGCAGTGATATTTCTCTTACCATAGGCTACTGTGCTTCACCTGCACCGAGCGTTGAAAGAATTTCAGCCCCAGATGTTGTTTTGACCAGGATAAGGATAAGTTTAGGTTAATGCTTGGAGACAGAATCTTTTGCTCCTGTCCTAAGGCAAGCCATACTTTTTGTTACTGTTTACTATTTGTGCTTCCCATAACACTTTTATCATTTATCTGTACAGTGAAGTGTCTTAGCATAATTCAAGAACGTAAAAATTATGAAGCTTTTAATTTCTTAATATTTCTTAAATGGAAGCAGCAGTAACTCATAGTAATGAAAATGTAACAGACTCTGTCTTGGGGTTAAATAAACTGAAAGTAGTGATCTTGTACCTATGAAGAGTTATCATAAGGACCTGGTTTCAACTGGAGTTTGCCTGTTTATAAACAATTATATCCAAGTGGAAGAGAAACTATGGTGGTTGCATATAGAGTAGTTTAAAAATATTGTAACTTGTTCTATAAAGGTTGATTAGAAAGTTGTCCTCTGTGTAAGTTTTTGTGTGGACTCTTTTTGAATAGGAAGTTTTAAAAACAAGTAACTGCTTTATATATCTGGAAATTAAAGGAAACATCAAGGTTTGGTCAATATTATAGGCAGGGCTGGTAGCATGGCCGATTAAGGTTGCCCAACACTTCCCATTATAAGACATTCTTTTCAATAGCTTATACCTTTGTCAGAATCTAACTGTGTTGGCAGAAATTTTCCATGCACGGTTTCTGCCTCAGGCTGAACTTTTGGGAAGATTTCAGCCAAAATGGTTCAGCCGTTTCTGAGAACAAGGCTAGAGAAAAACACCTCAGCAAAACCAATGTTAAATTCTTGAGTCCTTATCTTAGTGCCCCCATGCTTTAGAGCATGGGTGGCCAACTTGAGCCTGAGAAGAAGCCTGAATGTACCAATGTACATTGCCAAAGAGCCATAGTAATATGTCAGCAGCCCCCCATCAGCTCTCCCAGAGCCACAGGTTGGCCACCCCTGCTTTAGAGGCTCTGAAATTTGGCAGGGAGGTGGCCTTGGGCCAGGAATGTGCCTTGTACCATCCCCCTGAAAATCTATCCAAATTTGGCCAAGTTATAAGCCTTTGAAAAATCAAAGTTTGCACATGCTTAGTCAACAAGTTGCTAAAACTGAAGATAAAGTCTCTGAAGATTCTTCCCTTGCTGAGTGTGCTCAACTGTCTCACAGCTTCTAGTGCAAATCAGACTGTGTATACAGCATCCCCTGAGCATGCTCCCATCCCTTCATTGCTCCTTCTTGGGACTGAACTATTCATGACTGAATTATGCATCATCCATCACGGAGGTCATGGAAGTAACGGATTCCGTGACTTTCCGTGACTTCTGCAGTGGCTGGTGCTGGCTGAGGGGCTGTCTGAGCAGGGGAAAGGGGCCATGAGACAGGCCTTACAAGGACCTAGGATATTGCAACCTCACTGTTTTTATCTTAGTGTTTTGTGTAAAGTCAAGCACTCAGAAGTTGGAAAATGCCAGGATTAAGTTGGCTGTGTGCAACCTTAATTTGGCACCCATGTGTGTATGCATTATGATACAAGTTTTAATTAAATGAGCACATACTACTTTTTCCATAGGACCCTCATTCATTGCAAAGGAAGGACATGCTCTGGGGATGAATTGGGGTTGTGTAATGAAGCAGGCTGATATCTATAGGACCCTTGCTTTATTTTGTTACAGAAGTTGAAAGGTGTGTAGTGAATGAGGCAGGGATTGTAGGCAGAGAGGGGACTGTCTGGTGGTTAAGGTAGAGAAATGCTGCCATGGAGAACTGAATTCTGTTCCTGCCTGTGCCACAGATTTCCTCTGTGATAAAAGCAAGTCACTTAAACTGAACTTTTCATAGGTAGGTACTAATTGTGTGCGTCTCATTTTCTGGATGCCCAACTTGAGACACTGGGATCTGGTTTGCAGAAGTGCTGAGCGCTCACGGCTGCATTTGAAGTCAATGGGAACTGTGCTTTGAACATATAAAATCCCCCCTGTAAAATAAGGGTAATACCACTCCCTTACCTCCCAGATGTTCTATAAAGATAAATTAATGTTTGTGAAGCACTCAGATTCAGTGATGAATGTCATAGAAAAGCTCAGGCAGAAATCTGTCTTCAGAGCAGGGTTTGAATTGTATGTAGTAAATAAAGACTAAGGCCATATGCAGAGCTGTCCCTTGGGTAGGGCAAATCAGGGCGAACGCACCAGGCCCCTCACTCTGGGGGCCTCTGCGCTTCAATAAAATCGGGACTGTCCTGATATTTAGCCCTTTGTCGTGCGTCCTGACCAATGTACGATCGGGATGCCATTTGTCCCGATATTCAGGTGAGGAGGTGGGCGGGGAGGTGAGGAGGGAGGCGGGTGAGCGGTGTGAGGAGGCGAATGGGGAGGTGAGCAGCAGGTGGGCATGAGAGAGGGGGGTGAGGAGGCGGGAGGGTGGATGGGGGCGTGCGCCAGACGGACGGTGAGGAGACTTGCAGAGAGGCAAGCAGTGGGCAGGCGGGCGAGGAGGTGAGCAGCAGGCGGGCAGTCGGGACGGGGTGAGGAAGTGGGCGGGTGGCGAGGAGAGCGGCGGTCAGGTGGACGGGGGTGGTGGTGCACCGGACGGACAGCGAGGAGACTAGTGGGGAGGCAAGCAGTGGGCAGGCGGGTAGATGGCGAGGAGGAGAGCGGTGGGCGGGGGGAAGGGGGTGCGCCGGACAGACGGTGAGGAGACTAGTGAGGAGGCTGATTTTTCCCAGGCCCCACACCCCCTTAGGGATGACCCTGGTCATATGTTGAACAATGAGGATGAAATAGGGTATTGAATAGCTGCTCACTAACTGCACACCATCTATCATGTGCATTGAATGAGGGAGGGGTCCAGTGGGAAAAAAATTAGTATGTGACCATGTAGCTAAAGCCTATATCATAATGCATATGCACAAAGGAGCCAAATTAAGGTTGCACAAGCCATCTTAATTCTGGCATTTCCTAAATTTTGAATGGCTGATTTTGCAAACTTAATGTTCTTTTAATGTAGTTTCTCATGTGAATTTAGAACATGAGAAGTAAAAAAGGATGTAAAATCTTGCAATATTACCCAGGATAACTTCCTGTCAGGAATATTAGCAGGAATAATAACTATAGAAGGGAGAGGGTAATACTTAAGAAAACATTTTAATATTTTTGGGAGGGAAGGCTTAAACAAAATTACTGCCCAACACTTCTGTGGTTAAGGGTGTTTGAAGCTTCATTAAAGAAATATATCAGTCAGTGAGACAATATCTAATTGATTTTTAAAACATGATGGACCAAAGGAGGGTGGTTTGACAAACTTACCAGTCACCTTCCTATCCATGGAAAGATACAAAACACAAGGAGGAGTTATTTCATTAGTGAATTCCAGAAGTAATGCCCTGGTGAGAAACCTAGGTGCATCACTAACCTACAAGTCCTGGGACTTTCCTGGACCCTGCTTTGGGCTCCATCCTGGACTTTCCTGGACCCTGCTTTGGGCTAGACTCGGGCTAGTAGATACTTGAAAAATTAAAAGTTTAACTATGTTGACTACTATCAGAAAGAATCTTTATTTCTTCCTCCCCCTCTTCCAAACCCCGATTGCTATACCTGGTGGGGGCAGGGATATGTCTACTCCCCAGAGCTACTTGGCTGCTGGAGGAGGAAGAAGGTCTGTTCTCTTCTCCAAACCAATTTTGGGGTGAATAAATCCAGTGCCTGATCACAGCTGTTGCTAATAGTTTTCACAAATAGCAGTGTAAGGTTAATGCAGTATAATCTACTATTTGGAAGCTATGAACAGTAGAGGCATGAGAACTGCTTGTCTCCTTATTCAGAAAAACAATGCATTTGTTTGCATTTTTTCACATTTTTGTAATAGTAGGGCTATAAACTTATTTTTCAAAAGAGAGCTTAAACCACCATTCTTACTAAAATTTAGGCCCCTGCACTTTCAAAGCCTGCTAAACAACCAGTGGGGCCACTGGACAAATGAGATACTAAAGGAGCACTCAAGAATGACAAGGCCATTGCGGAGAAATTAAATGAATTCTTTACATTGGTCTTCACCAATGAGGATGTGAGGGAGATTCCCAAACGTGAGCCATTCCTTTTAGGTGACAAATCTGAGGAACTGTCTCAGCTTGAGGTGTCATTAGAGGAGGTTTTGGAACAAACTAAACAGTAATAAGTCACCAGGACCAGATGGTATTCACCCAAAAGTTCTGAAGGAACTCAGATGTGAAATTGCAGAACTACTAACTGTAGTCTGTAACCTATCATTTAAATCAGCTTCTGAACCAAATGACTGGAAGATAGCTAATGGTGATGCCAATTTTTAAAAAGGGCTCCGAGTTGATCCCGGCAATTACAGGCCAGTAAGCCTGACTTCAGTACCAGGCAAACAGGTTGAACCTATAGTAAGGAACAAAATTGTCAGACGCATAGATGAACATAATTTGTTGGGGAAGAGTCAACATGGTTTTTGTAAAGGGAAATCATGCCCCATTCTTTGAGTGGGGTCAACAAGCATGTGGACAAGGTGGATCCAGTGGATATAGTGTACTTAGATTTTCAGAAAGCCTTTGACAAGGTCCCTCACCAAAGGCTCTTAAGCAAAGTAAGCTGTCAAGGGATAAGAGGAAAGGTCCTCTCATGAATCAGTAACTGGTTAAAAGGTAGGAAACAAAGGGTAGGAATAAATGGTCAGTTTTTGAATGGAAAGAGGTAAATAGTGGTGTCTGTACTGGGACCAGTACTGTTCAACATATTCATAAATGATCTGGAAAAAGGGGTAAACAGTGAGGTGGCAACATTTGCAGATGATACAGAACTACTCAAAATAGTTAATCCAAAGCAGATTGCAAAGAGTTACAAAGGGATCTCACGAAACTGGATAACTGGGCAACAAAATGGCAGATGAAATTCAATGTTGATAAATGCAAAGTAATGCACATTGGAAAACATAATCCTAACTATACATATAAAATGATGGGGTCTAAATTATCTGTTACCACTCAAGAAAGAGATCTTGGAGTCATTGTGGATAGTTCTCTGAAAATATTCACTCAATGTGCAGCAGCAATCAAAAAAGTGAACAGAACGTTGGGAATCATTAAGAAAGGGATAGACAATAAGACAGAAAATATCCTATTCTCTATATAAATCCCTGGTATGCCCACATCTTGAATACTGCATGCAGATATGATCGCCCCATCTCAAAAGAGATATACAGTCTTGAAAAGTCAGCTGACCATTACTTTCCTTCTTGGGATAGAACTCTGAGGAATAAAGTGAAAGCTTCCATCCAGTACATGAACAAGGCTACTTCTATAAGTAATTCTGAAGGTTTTCTGCCTTCTTAGCAGTTAACATGGTTCTGAAGAATCATGGGCTGGAAATGGAGAGGTGAGCTTGGTGGTCCATAGCACAAGGCAGGTTATACTCCATGTGTCCTTGAACTACATTACCACCCCCAGCCTTGTCCCCCTGAATCATACAAAAGTCCAGATATGTTTCCCCACCCCTACATGGGGGTCTGGTATCTGTACTTATGACTAGCTTCTCTGGATTGAGAACAATGAACAAATTCAATTTGTCAGTACATATTAAAGTATTAAACACCACAGCCATATAATAAACAATGCATGTTTTCATTAGGGACACACCCAGCTGCAGAAACACACACATGCTGAAATCAGCTCTGCATGGGAAGGCTCAGCTAAGGAATTGCCCAGTACTCAAGTGCACCCTCCCCCTCCCCGAGAATAAACCCAACATTATACCATCTTGCGCTGCACAGAGATCTGTACAGCGTAAACTCATGAAATTCGCCCCCTCCCTCAATGTGGAGGAAGATATGCAACAGCTTTTGCCCCCCAATAATGTTTTCCACCCAATGGTCTTAGACAAAATAAAATAAGTTTATTAACTACAAAAGATAGATTTTAAGGGAAAGCAAACAGATCAAAGCAGATTACTTAGCAAATAAAACAAACACGGAATCTAAGCTTAATATACTAAAGAAATTGGATATGCGTAGCAAATTCTTACCCTAAATGTTGTTTTAGGCAGATTGTAGAGATTCTTGAAGGCAAGCTGCACTTACTTGTAGCTTAAAACTCCAGTTATTCCTTTCACAGGCTAGACAACCCTCTAGCCTGGGTTCAGCCATTCTCCCCTAGTTCAGTCTTTTTTTTCTTAAGTGTTTCCAGCAGTCTTTTTTCTTGGAGGGGGGAGTCAGTGAAGAATGAACGACGATGATGTCACTCCTGTGCCTTAAATAGATTTAACATACAGTGGGAACCCTTTGTCTCCCAGTTCAATTCCCACACCAGGTCCGTGGAAAAACACTAGTATTTTCATGGAGTTCAGTACTAGGTGACTTGGTCACATGTCCCTGTAGGGCCACTGCAGCCATGACTCAGAGGCTGTTTCCAGCATCCCCAGGAAGGCTCCCCAGTGGGAGATTAGCATCTTCTGAGACCTATTATTCTCCCTAATGGCCCTTCCCAACCAGCCATTTAGACTTATTGCATTCTGCCTAGTGGGCGTTCCCCAGGTGTAAACACATTTGTAATAGATGCATAGACAATATTCCTAACTCAAGATACAAAAATGATATATCCATCCAAATAGGATAATCATATTCAGTAAATCATAACCTTTTCAACAATATGTCACATGACCTAGCTTGTATAAAAATACATCACAGTTATGCCATAGAATATCATAGAATCATAGAATATCAGGGTTGGAAGGGACCTCAGGAGGTCATAATCACATCATAACAATATCTCTATGAAGAATATGGAGTGTAATGCCACACACAGGCCAAGTTGGACGCATTTGAACCTATATATATCCAAGTTTACTTGGAAAATCAAAAAAGGTACCATGTGAGGAAGAGACACTCAAAAGTGGAGGCCATGGGCCCCTTATCTCTGAAGTGAGCTGAAAGGCCTCCTTTGCGCCTTTCCTCTCCTCAGCCACTAAGGGTAAAGATAATAAAGATTGTGTAGGAACAGGCCAGTCATTATAATCACCTTCTCATTAACCCTCATATCTTGGTTCTCAGACTAGATTTAAATGTAACTGGAACTTCGTTTCCCACTCCCAACATGCACACAAAACAATGCAACATGGACCTGTCTTTTAGCCAAAATTCAGTGCTGACCAGCCCAACAGTTTCAAAGCTGAAAGGAAGGAACTACAGTCATTTAATCAAAGGCAGTGAACACCTTCCTAGTATCTCAGGAGAAATTCTTAAATGTTATCCAAATTAAAAGTATCACTTGTGGTTTAGATATTGGTATTACAGGGGATACACATCTGGACAAAGGCAAATGACATTCTAGTGTTTTTACAAGATGCTGTGTTCATTGGGCTTAAGGCCAACACTTCTTGGAAAGAGAAGTCAACAACTGCAAGTATATTGCACTGTAAGAAACCCATGAGACTCTTGTTAGTCACTTAACAGATTCCTGAGGGACCATCAATCTTTTAATCCTCTGGCAATACGCATATTCCTGTCATGTTCTTGCTCTGTGTGCTATAAATCCTATTAAAACCACCTTTCAGCTTCACAGTTGGTAGGTGTCTTCCTCTTCTCATTGAAAGCATCTTGCCGACTCACCATCTCTTTGTCTGATTAAATTTCATGCTATCAGTGAAACCTCAGTTACATGATCTGTCAAACATGATCGTTCTCCATCCCCACAGTCTTCATATAATAGGAAGTGGTGGTATTGTCCTGGATTAATCCAAATATCTGAAGGGAGGAAAATGCATAAGTTAGATGTGAACAGAGGTTTCAGAGAATAAAGGTGTATATATAGTAGTTTCAGGTGTAATTCCTCTCATGACCATACGCTCTGTGAAAAGAGCAGTGACTTTGTGGGTGTAAAAATCACACGTCTTCTGAGGTCTGCAATATTACTATGGGGCCTTCTGTTCATGCTCTCAAGCACTATAGAGTCACCACCTTAGCCTTGCTCATAGAAGGGTGTTATGAAACAGGGTGCCCAGTAACTCTTAAATTCCTTCTAAATCTTACGTGGTTAAACTGAATCCTCCATCCCTCCTTAGGGATGATTTACTGCTCTTTTGCATCCCACTGTGAAGCCTGCTTGATGTGAAGGGGATTGGGAGGGAAAATTCTGTCTTACCTGTGAGTTTTCATTCTAGAACTCTTCATGTCAGACAGTATGACCCGTCCCTCAGAGGACTGCATTATGTCCAGGGTTTTTTCTGGCTAATGCTCACTTGTTTAAGTAGCTTGAAAAGGAACAGAGATCCCTCAGGAGATCCCTAAACTTCATCTCAAGGCTTTGCTGCAAATGGTTTGAGTTGAATAAACTTTTATATAGTTAATATTTCTCTGTGTTGTAAGATATTGTTCTGGGGAGTTCTTCCGGAGTGGTAGTCCTAACTCAATTTCAGAGTAAAGATCTGGTTTTGATGGGTTCGGTCACAGAGACGCCCTTAGGACTGTCACCTTATGTGCTGAGACTATCTCTGAGGCCGTTTTCTCTGCCAGTTTGGGCCTCCAGAACCCTGTCTTGTTGAGCCAGATACGCTAATCTGCTGCAACACCGACCCAGGGTCTGACCCACGCCCCCAAAGCTGCAGACTTAACTGAAAACGGCTTAGCAAGTGCTCCTGTCTCTAGCACCCAGATACCCAGCTCTCAATGGGATCCAAACCCCAAATGAATCCATTTTACTCTGTATAAAGCTTATACAGGGTAAACTCATAAATTGTCCACCCTCTATAACACTGATAGAGAGATATGCACAGCTGTTTGCTCCCCCAGGTATTAATTACTTACTCTGGGTTCAATAATAAACAAAAGTGATTTTATTAAATATAAAAAGTAGGATTTAAGTGGTTCCAAGTAATAACAGACAGAACAAAGTAAGTCACACAGCAAAATAAATCAAAACACGCAAGTCTAAGCCTAATACATTTAAGAAACTGAATACAGGTAAATCTCACCCTCAGAGATGTTCCAATAAGTTTCTTTCACAGACTAGACTCCTTTCTAGTCTGGGCCCAATCTTTTCCCCTGGTACAGTCCTTGTTCCAGCTCAGGTGGTAGCTAGGGGATTTCTCATGACTGCAGCCTCCTTTGTTCTGTTCCACCCCCTTATATAGCTTTGGCACAAGGCAGGAATCCTTTGTGTCTCTCTCTGGGTTCCCACCCCTTCTTCTAAATGGAAAAGCACCAAGGTAAAGATGGATTCCAGGAGCAGGTGACATGGTCACATGTCCTGTGAGCCCCCCTGCATTCTCCAGGACTGGCCCGCACGTATGTCGTGGAGGATTGCAAGTAAACAGAGCCATTTACTTACCACCAATTGTCCTAGTTGATCGGAGCCATCAAGATTCCAAGCCACCATTAATGGCCCACACTTGGCATAGTTACAATAGGAGTTCAGAGTAACACTTCATATTTCTAGCTTCAGGTACAAGAATGATACATTTATACAAATAGGATCAACACACTCAGTAGATCATAAGCTTTGTAATGATACCTTACAAGAGACCTTTTGCATAAAGCATATTCCAGTCACATTATATTTACACTCATAAGTATATTTCCATAAACATATGAAGTGCAACGTCACACTGGTCTGCCCCCAGTTGTCAGGGCATGACCCTCTGTGAAGACTGTCTGACATGGTGAGTTTTAGACCAGGTCTACACTTCAGACCTATATTGATATAACTACATCGCTCAGGGGTGTGAAAAATCCATATCCCTGAACAAGTAGTTATACTAACTTAACTCCCTAGTTGAGCTTCTCCTGTTGACATAGCTACTGCTTCTTGGGGAGGTGGATTAACTACGCTGACAGGAGAAGGTCTCCCATCGGCAGAGGAGTGTCTTCAACTTAAACACTAGCGTTTTAAGAGTAGACATGCCCTTTAAATGAAAAGTGACCAGTAAGACAGAATTTTCCCTTTTGAAATCCTGCAGCAAGCTGCACATTTTTGACATTTTCTAAATGAAACATTTTGATTTTTTTTGGTATAAAGTGACTTTTCATTTTGAAATTACTTTTAATTTTGCATTAAAAAAATCAGGAAATTGAAATGAAACGTTTAGTGTTGGGTGTGAACAGAATATTTTGTTTGACCCATAATGATTTTTTTCTTTGATTTGCTGAAAACTTTACACTTTAATTTTCTGTCTGGCCCAAAATGAATTATTTTTTAAACTTTTCAAAATTGCAGTGAACTTAAAAATCTGTTATTTGCCTCTAGTTACAAGAAAAATAGAAAAGTAAAAAATGCAAATGTTTGTTCTGAGAACTAAGCTTTAACATTCTAGATGAGCATGAGGAGCACAGGCCACTGCTGAGGTATCTGCAGCCTATAACATAACCAAAGTTTTGCATGTGTCAATTTTTCCTTATTTTTGTTGTACTAGTGGAGAGGGAGGACATGATTTTGTGAGGCAGCTGGAGAAGGAATGTGTGGGGGGAGGGGAGGGAGTTTTAGCACTCCTCATAGACTAGTGGTTCCCAAACTGTGAGGCACACCCCATTAAGGAGGGACGCGGAGGAAGGTTCGGGCGGTGCAGTGGGGCCCAGGCCAGCCTCCATGGGGGCTGGTGGGAAGGGAGCATCACCCAGCCCCGCCCTATTCCGAGCTCTGCTCCGTCCCTATCCCCAACTCTGCTCCGCCCTGCATATGACCGTGGCTCTGCACGCAGCCATGGCCCCGGCTGCCAGCCCAGGCGCGACTCCGCTCGTGATTCCAACCGTGGCTCACGGGGGGGGAGGCACGGATGGATAAGAGGGAACGTGATGTGAAAAGTTTGGGGACCACTGTCATAGACCCTGTGCTAGCAGTTCTCCTCTCCTGGCTTCTCTGTTACTAGTTCCCTCCTTCTCTTGGCACTTCTCTGCTCTTGCCAGGATAAAATTAGGATGCACTGTCAAAAACTGATTTTTTTTTTAATTAGTCAATTTTAAAAGATTAAGTTGACCATGGCTCTTCACAAGAGATGCAATTTAAGGGTCAGATTAATTATCATCCGTAAAATAGATTGATGTTTGTCTTTATTTTTTACAGAGACGTGGAGCAATTTCCTATGACAGCTCTGATCAAACTGCATTGTACATTCGTATGCTAGGTAAGCATGGCAACTTCTGTATTGTAGCACTGATCTATATTTGTGACTATTTGCTTTAAAATGGTTGTGGTGAACTGTAACGTAATTTATAAATACAGTATTTAAAATCTTTTCAGTTTGTCCTTTTTTCTGCTGTCACTATTTTAGTCAACTTATTTTGCCATTTACTAACTGCTGCAAAAAAAGTTATTCCACCCAAATATTGTATTTGGGATTGAGGCTCCATTGTGCAAAGTGCTGTAAAGATATATATATATAAGGAAACCATGGTTACTGTCACAAAAAGTATTAAGATACCGAAGGCAGTGTTTCCTCATTAGTTTTGGATTTAAGGAAAAATATTTAACAGGAGAAGAATCTTACAGGTTTGCATGGGCTTATGTTTTGTGTATCTCAGTTAATTCTGTAGAAAAAATAGATTTAATGGGTGGCAATTACCTTTGTATGTTCATTTTTAAACAATATTATGTAAAGTCTTTATTTGTATTGCAGTACTTTTTGTTGTCCCTCATTCAGTATGCATATAGCAGAACATTTTAGCACCTGTCATTTTTTGTTATAATTAAAATTGAATGGTTTATAACAGAGTACATATTTGCATATAAGAATAGTTTTGTCTTACACTTCTAAAGTTCATTACAGAAACTGTCTTAAGTCTCAATCTTGAAATAATGATGTGAATTAAAATGGAGTAACTGAAGCAGGACTTCTCTGCTTTCCTGCATGTGCTGCCTGGGCTTAGGATGGGAAGAGCAGCCCATGGAACTGGAAAAGTGCTGAGGGTGCTAGCTTGGGGGGTAGCTCTTTCCCATCCTGTTCCTTTGTTCAGCCCTAAGGAGGTGAAGGGGTGGGGTGGTGAAAGTATCCCAGGAGTGTCTTCCTCTTCTTCAACCTTCTGGGAGTCAGCCCCAGCTTGACTTCACTCTCCTAGAACTGGGCAGGTGCAGCATCCAGGGAAATGGCAGGGCCAGCAGCCAGTTACGGGGGCAGGAGACTGTATCAATGGGTGGGAGCTGGATGGGGCAGTGCCTAGAGAAAGTACAGTAAGATTGGGGTTAGTGCCTATTAGAGAGGGCTGCAGGGTGTAGGGCACAGAAGAGGGAGCTGAGATCAGTGCCTAGGGAAGGGATGATATTGAAGTGTCCTACCTATCAACCAGAAGTAAAAGGAAGAGGACGTCTCCCAGATTGTGCATTTCAGGATAACTTTTTTCTGAAATGCTCCTACACAAAGGGGAAATTCGCCCTAAGAATTCAAAAGTCAGGTACCAGACCAAAAAGTAATATAACTTGCTTAAAAATTGTGAGGATTTTCTTTTGTTTTTTGGTATCATGATTCTTCTTTGAGTGATGATCCCTATGTGTATTCATATGTGGGATATGCATGTGCATCATGCGCCTGTGTCCGGAATTTCTTGTAGGCATTGTCCATTGGCTTGCACACGTGCAGTAGCTCTCCTTATGCTCCCAACCAAGGTCATAAAGGGCGATGTGGGCCAAAGCCTTTCCAGTTCCTTCTTACCACCACATGGTTTGCATCAGAATTTTTGATGTTCTCAGCTCCTTTTTATTGTGTCATTCCTATAAGAATCATATGTAGTTAGTTTTTTAGTTTTAATAGATTAGTGCAGCATAGCTAGATAGCATTTTTTCCCCCCCGGAGAAGTCTGGGATTATGCCGAGGGTTCAAAAACTGTTTCCTTCTCTAGCTCCTTTTCTGTGAACGACAAACATCAACACTTCCTCTACTGCGTGGGTGAGGTTCACATTTCTGACAAGTACAGCATCTCACTCCTTTCCCCCCAGAACTCATGAGGGTCGAGACTCAGAAAACACCTCATGGAGAAGGCAATGAAGCCTTGGTCAGATTTGAGCTGGGGACCCACCCTGTACATCAGTCTTAACAATCAAGTAGCACCCATCCGACCACAAGCTCAGGAACGGAGGGTAGGTCTTCACACTAGAGTAAGGGGCACTCTCTTAGATGGAAAGGCAAGTCATCTATGTCTAAAACTATCCTGAAAAGAAGGGATTGTGGAGATTAATGGAAGGAGGAGGCACACGTCAGAGCCCTAGGGGGGCTCATGTCAGGGCCCGAGTGGGGCTCTGGGTGATCGCTACTTCCCACCACCCAACACAGATGTAATGAGTGAGGTTGAGTAGTGTCCGCAAAAGAGAAACTAAACAACTAATTATTCCTCAAGAAAGGTTTTTAATGACTTAAGACTATAAAGGCAACACAGGCAGAATAAGAAAAACAGAATTAAAGACCAGCACTGAGTGAGGATTAATACAAATGGCAAGTTATACTGGAGACAAGCACAAGTACAAGTAATATTATGCATTAACTACCTATTCCTATAAGTGCACATATAAAGGGTAAATAATATTGAAAATAGTCACAAGCACATGCAACACTAGTATTACTGATTGCCTAGCAACTTCACATGTACTGTAACCACCCTCAACAAATACAATTCTAAATGCAATACTAATACATTGATTAACTATATTTTTACTAACTTTAACCTACCTATAACCTTATATAACAACTTATAAACTTTTATTGACTTTTATGATAAACTTGATGGTAACTTATACTGAAGACAGGCACAGCAACTTGTAAAGCTATTATGGTTTATAAACTACTAGCTTCACCAGCGCTGTACCTGCTTCCAGCAAGGCCAAAACATATACAGTTGTGGGTGGGTCAGCTTTTGTGGCCTGCATCATGCGGGAGGTCAGACTAGATGACCATATTGGTCCCTTCTGACCTTAAAGTCTATGAGTCTATGAGTCTATATTGATTAACTATTGACTACTACTATTTTTAAACAACTTAAACAATTTACTAATATAATTAAACTATAGTATTAATACAGACTTAAGATTAACTAGCTCGTGATCAGGGATCTGGCCTCCTCTTCCAATGAGTCAGAGGCTCTGTAGGAGACTCTGCGGCACTGAGGAGAGGCGGCCCCAGACAGAACCCCTAGAAGTTCAGGGTTCTGATCTTCCACAAGACCTGATTGGCCAAGAGACAGGCGGTACCCTCTTCCATGGGGTTCCCCTCCGCTGATGGATCTATCTATTGGAGATACTGGGACCGTAGCAGCCCTACCCCAGATACCTAGGATCTGTGCATAAGTCCTTCTTGCTATCACCCAGCTATATGCAACTGGCCCTGTCAGAGTATTCGGAGGAGTAAGGTGAGCCAGATCTGATGGTTCCAAGAGCAATCTCATCATTGTCATTGGGTGAGGTGGTCACCCCATCTTCTCCGTCTCCCCGGATGACTTTAAACAATACCAAGAGGTCATGCACAGGGTAGTGGCAGAGCTATAAATCCAGCTGGAGGAAATTCAGGAGCCTCAGCACAGCTTACTAGACATTCTGCAGCCCTCTTGTCCGAGCAGAGTGGCCCTCCCCATCAATGAGGTCATCATGGAACTAGCAAATATGGTTTGGCACACCCTTACTACTTGTGCTCCCACCTCTGAGAAGGCTGAGAAGCACTACTTTGTCCCATCCAAGGGGCGAGAGTTCTTCTTTTCTCACTATCCACCAAACTCCCTGTGGGGGTCGGGGTGGGCGGGGGGAGGGGGAGAAGCATGCAGCCACAGAGTGGTCCAGGCATCAGCACCCAAAGGCTCCTTCCTCTGATAAGGGACATAAGAGACTCGACCTTTTCGGAAGAAAGGTATTCTGTTCCATCTCTCTCCAGTTCAGGATCTCTAATTATTAGGCCCCCTTGGCCAAACATGATTTTATCAATTATGCTAGATTTCTAGAGTTTAAGGACAAGCTCTCTGAGGAGAATAGAGCCTGCTTTCAGGCCTTAGTGGATGAGGGCAAATTGGTGGCCAAAATTTCACTCTAAGCTGTGGTGGACGTGGCAGATACCACATCCAGGGGGATGGCTATGGCCATTGTCATGAGGACAGAACCGTGGTTACCATCCATGAGGCTTGTGAGGAATCCATCAGCCTTGCTACCCACCACCATCAGAACTGGTTTGACAATGAGAACGTTGTGATCACAGCCCTTTTTAACCCGAAGAGAAAAGCTTTCTGTGACTGGCAAAACCATGCATCATCCTGTCAGAAACAGAGCTCTTTCCATCAGCTCAAAGCTGAAGTTCAAAGGAGGATCCAAGAAATAAAAAAAAAAAAAAAAAAAAAAAAAAAATGGTGGGAGGACAAAGCAAAAGAAATCCAAGCATTCTCTGACAGACATATGTGGAACTTCTTTTGTGAGACAAAGACCCTGTATGAACCAACCTCATGTGGCCTCACACCTTTGAGATCCAAAAATGTTAATACCCTTCTTAAAGATAACGAATCCATCAAAGAGTGCTGGAAGGAACACTACCAAAAGCTTCTAAATCGAGAATCGACTGTGATTGATGACACCATTGACTCCATCCCTCAGCACCCAATTTGGAAACTCTTGCCAACCCACCAACACCTGAGGAGGTCCTCAAAGCAATTAAGCAAATAAAGAACAATAAAACACCAGGTCCTGATGGCATACCAGCTGAAGTACTGAAAGTGTGGGGGGAAACACTGACTAACAAGCTTCATTTGCTGCTCCTCAAAATCTGGCACACTGAAGAAATCCCTGCTGATTTACATACACTAGCGTTAACATTTTCAAAAAGGGAGATAGGGCTGACTGTGGCAACTATCAAGGCATTTCCCTTCTCTCCATCGTAGGGAAGATTATTGCTAGAATTTTACTGAATCACCTGCTCCCTCTTGCAGAGGAAGTACTTCCAGAGTCCCAGTGTGGCTTCAGACCATCGCGAGGCACCATCGACATGATTTTCTCAGCCAGGCAGATCCAGGAAAGATGTCAAGAACAACACCAGGAGCTAATTATGGCCTTTATTGATCTGACCAAAGCCTTTGACTCTGTCAACTGTGAGGCTATGTGGAAAATCATGTCAAAACTTAGCCGTCCAAGAAAATTTATCACCATTGTAAGACTCCTCCTTGACCAGGTGACTGTGTCCACCCTGTGCAGTGATTCTAACTGTGAGCCCTTTCTCATCTGAACTGGTGTAAAACAAGGTTGTGTACTGGCACCCACCCTTTTCTCCATTTTCTTAGCAGCTATGAAAACGTTAACCCAGGACCATCTACCACATGGTATTGGCATCCAATATCAGACTGATGGCAACCTCGTCAACCTTTATCGTCTCCATGCCAGAACTAAAGTAATATCGTCAACAGTTACCGAACTCCAGTACGTAGATGATTGTGTTGTACTTGCACACTCAAAGGAGGATCTACAAACAGTCCTTAATTGCTTCTCTGAAGCTTACAAAAGCCTAGGGCTAACTCTGAACATCAGCAAAACAAAAGTTCTCCACCAGTCAGCTCCTGGTCAATTATCAGATGCAGCAAGGAAGATCTACATTGACAGAGAAGAAGTGGAAAATATAGAATACTTTGCCTATCTTGGCAGCCATCTCTCACAGAGGGCAGACATAGACCTTGAGATTCAGCACAGAATCCGCTGTGCCAGCCTTACCTTTGGCAGACTGTCTCACCAGGTGTTCAACAATCATGACATCAGAACACACACTAGACTTTTAGTTTATAAAGCGATGGTAATCCCAACTCTCCTCTGTGGCTGTGAGAATTGGATGACCTATAGAAAACACCTGAAAGACCTGGAACACCAGCACTTTATTAGGAAGATCCTCAACATAAAGTGGGAGGATCACCACACTAATGTCAGTGTCCTCACAGAGGTCAACATCTTTTGTGTTGAGGCCCTGATTATCAGGCACCAACTGAGGTGGAGCAGGCACTGTGTGTGCATGCCTGATGTACACTAACCAAAACAATTGCTGTACGCCCAACTCACCAAAGGAGAAAGGAAAGGGGGAAGCCAAAAGAAAAACTTCAAAGACATCCTCAAGATAAATGTTAATACCCTTCTTAAAGATAATGAATCCATCAAAGAGTGCTGGAAGGAACACTACCAAAAGGAACACACACTGGGAGACAGTAGCCCAGGATAGGGCTAACTGTCGAAGACTTGTCAGAGAAGGAACGTCCACTTTTGAGGAAAATCGTCTTGCCCTGGTAGCAGAAAAACGCCATAAAATAAGGGACAGACAACTGTCACGCAGCGATCATAGCCGAACCCTGACTTCCAACACCACCTGCAACACCTACCAATGGGTCTGCGGCTCAAGGATCGGACTCCTCAGTCACCAAAGGACCCCTAAAAAATAAAACCTATGAAAGAGATCATCCTCGACCTCGAGGGATTGTGGAAGCAAAAAAAGAACTGACAGGAAGGGGATGCAATGCATGACAGTTCGTTAGCAAGAGTCAGGCTAACTGTAACCCTAATAACGCGAGATTTGTAGAAGCGAGGAATGTGTGAGGCGAGTGGGAAAGAACTGTGTGAGAAGTTGTTGCGACCTTGTGTAAATAATATGGAATGTAGACTAAGAGTCTACATTAGTGAGCAAAACAAAATATCAGAATGACCTATGTATAAACAAAATGCAGCTGTTGCTCATTATTGTCTGTAACAAAAGGTATAAATGCTTGCTGTAATTGTTTACCTGTTGAGAGACCTGTTTAGCTCTCTCCCTCTATGCAATTGATAAAAAAAAAAATAGAGCATCTGACTTGCTGTACCCAAACAAATAGTGAGAACTCTGTTTTTCTCCGACAGGATCAACGACGACAACAATCCTCAGGTTTCCCTAGAGAGAGGCAGAGTTCCATCCAAGATCTGCCCTTTGACACTGTTAACCTGTTCCATGAGAAAATGGATGAAGTCTCTCCATTCTCTCAAAGACACAAGAATAATTCTTCACCAGCTGGGTGTTTATACCCCTGTCCTCAAGAGGAAGCATCATAAATAGGGATATAGGGCAAGACCCACCTCTTCAGCCCTTTTATCATCAGTGTTCTCAGGAGCCACATTGCAAGAGATTGAGGGTGTATAGACGCAGGAACCCACCCTCTGCAACATCCACCACCATGTCATATTCTAACCCCTGGCGAAGAGTTTGTTTCATCCACATCCCTTTATTGCTGCTTCTTCATTCCCCTATTCATATGTTTGAAGGCTGCTTTACCCAATTTGTCAAAAACTGGAGGGCCCTAGCTACAGACAAATGGGTATTAGAGAGTACCCATGGGGGCTGTCTAAACAAGTTTCTGACTACTCCTTCTCCAAACCCCTTTCCCGATTGCTCTTCAGAGACCACTCTTATGAGGAGATTTTATGACAGGAGGTGTGAACTCCCTGCTCCTCAGGGGAGCCGTAGAAAAGGTTCCACCTCAACACCCTGGAAAGGGAGTCTATGCTCCTTACTTCTTGATCTATGTCAGTTAAACCAGCTTATCAAAAAAATAAAATTCCATGTGATACCCTTGGCATCAGTAATTCTCTTGTTAGAGAATGGCACATGGTTCATGGCTCTCAACATGAAAGATGCATATTTTCATATAGATATCCATTCAGCCCACAGGCGGTTCCACAGGTTTTTCTTAGACCAAAACCATTACCAATTCAGAGTCCTCCCCTTCGGTCTGTTCACAGCACCCAGGGTTTTTTCAGTGGTGGCTGCTGGGACAAGAAGAGGATTTACAGTTTTCCCATACCTTAGTGACTGGCTTCTCACAGGAAACTCCTATAAGGGGGTCCACATCGTGACCCATATTCTGCTCAACCTTTTGCTTTTCCAAGGTATCTATGTCAATCATGAAAAATCCACATTTTGACAAATCCACATACTTCTGGGGGAATTCTGCGTATGCGCAGAATTTGTCCCCCACAGATTTCTTTGCTTCCCCGCAGAAAAATGACTTTCTGGTGGGAAGCACAGGGAAGGCACAAGAGCAGTCATGCAACCCTTCCCAGCAGTATGTTTCGGGTGCCAGGGCAGCCAGCAGAGACGTAAATCACTGTGGGGAGGAGGTGGGACTGGAGAAGACCCGGCTGGTGGCTCCAACATGCGCCATGCTCAGCTGCTAGTCCCGCCTGGGCTGGGGAGGACTGGACGTCCTCTTCCCTTGCTTGGCATCTGAGGCTGGGTCAGACCCACCCCCAGATTTTTCCCCCGGCTGCAGGAAGCTCTGCAAACTGTCCCTCTCCACCCACTTCCTGCACCCATCACTCCTGAGCTGCACAGGGAGGGATCCCTTTACAGGGAGCTGCACCCCCATCTGCCCAACCCCCATGCATCCAGACCTCCTCAAACCCAGACCCTCCTGCTGAGCCTCCCCCCTCCCCCCCCCCCTCAGAAGTCCTCCCTGATGAGCCCCACTCACAGGTGAGCAGGAAGCTTCCCTGGTACTTCTTTAGAGCAGGGGTTCTCAAACGTCATTGCACTGCGACCCCCTTCTGTCAACAAAAATTACTTCACGACCCCAGGAGGGGGGACCAAAGCCTGAGCCTGCCCAAACCCCACTTCCCTGGGTGGGGGGGCGAAAGCCCAAGCCCCACCGCTCCAGGCAGGAGGGCCAAAGCTGAAGCTCAAGGGCTTCAGCCCCAGGCAGGGGGCCTGCAACTTGAGTCCTGCTGCCCAGGGCTGATCCCCTCGGGTTTTGGCTTCAGCCCTGGGTAGTGGGGCTTAGGCTTCAGCCCTGGGCCACAGCAAGTCTAAGCCAGCCCTGATGACCCCATTCAAAGGGGGTCGGAACCCACTTTGGGGTCCTGACCCACAGTTTGAGAACCGCTGCTCTAGAGCAACCCTGAGCAAAGACTTGTTGAGAGATGCCCTCTTGATGTTGTGGAAGGGTGCCTGGGGTATGCTTTCCTTCCAGTTCTTTTGATACCATAGGTTTTCAGAAGATCCACCAAGACAGAGCTTAAGTCATCCTCATCACACCCAACTGGCTGAGACAGTTCTGGTTCATGGGTCTGTTCAAGCTTTCATTGTAACCTCCCATGAACATCCCACCCTTCAAACCCAACACAGGGGCAAGGTCATCCAACCAATCCAGGGCCACTGCAACTCAGAGCCTGGTATTTGGATGGCGTAAAAGACAGAAAGCTCATGTTCCAAGAGGGTTGCAATTCATTCTTGACCGAAGTAGAAAAGACTCTACAAGAAGCTGTTACTCAGCTAAATGGAATTGGGCTCCACTTAGGCTCATCAACACAGTGTGTCTCCAGACTCCACTGGAATCCTGATATCTTAGAGTATCTTACTTGCCTTTAGGTCTTCGGGTCTTGTGTTCAGTTCCCTGCAGGGGCATCTAGCAGCCGTAGGTGCTTTCCATCCTCCAGTGGATAACCGTATCTCTCACAAACCCTGTCACAGTTCGATTTTTGAAGGGGATTCTCAGATCCTTTCCACCAGTGATGAAGTCCACACCTCTGTGTGACCTCGATTTTGTTCTTTAGTCTCTCACTAAGTCTCCCTTTGAGCAGCTGGCCATATGCTCAATGTCCATGAAGGTAGCTGTAATGTCGGCCAGAAGAGCCAGAGAGCTGGGAGTGCTTATGGTGGACCCACCATATTCTACCTTCTATAAAGAAAAGCTCTTGCTATGCTCCTACTCCAGATTCATACCCAGAGTAGTTTCCAAGTTTTGTACAAATCAGGCCATCCACTTACCTGTATCTTTTTCTAAACCACATGCCTCAGAAGAGGAGAGAAGACCACATTCTCTGAATGTCTGGAGGGCTTTGGTCTTTTATCTGTAAAGAACAAAGGATGGTAGAAAGACACCTAAATTATTTGTTTCCATAGCAGAGCAATCGAGGTCAACCTATATTGGCACATTCCTCTCTCCCCGCCCCTAGAAGGGGTAAAGGCTCATTTCCCCAAGGGGCAAGCTACTTTAGCTGCATCTCTGAGAGACGTACCCATACTAGAGATATGTAGGGCAGCTACTTGGAGCTCTTCGCATACCTTCACAAGACATTACACCTTGGTACAGTCATCAGCTGCAATTATGATTATCGGGACAGCAGTACTACAGTCAATTACTTCTGCGTCCTCGCACCCACCACTTGTTTGACTACTGCTTGTTAATCTCCCACATGTAGTATTCACATAGGGACCATCACTTGAAGAAGAAATGGAAGTTACTTACCTGTAACTGGAGGTTCTTCGAGATGTGTGGTCCCTATCTGTATTCCACTACCCCCCCCCTCCATTCCCACTGCTGTGGATTGATTACACTGTGGTAAGAATAGGAATCTGGAGAGGCATTGGCTTGCACCACCCTTTATGCACTTGGTTGGCAGCTCGAGGAGAGCTACGGTGCATGTGTGAGCCAATGGACACTGCTTACAACTAATTCCAGACTCAGGTGCATGGTGAGCATGCATATCCCACTTGTGGAATACAGATAGGGACCCCGCATCTTGAAGAACCTCCAGTTATATAGGTAAGTAACCTCTGTCTTTTGGACTTATGAATTTGTAATATACTGTGATACTGGTGTCTGCTTCCAAAGGCTCAGGTTTCTAAGACTGGGAAAGCACAGAGCAAATACTTCAGAGAGCTCTTGAGTGGAAAAAAGATGCTTATTTTTAAAAGCTTGTTGAAAATGACTGATTTGTTTTCCAATTCTGTTACTTATATGTTGGAATGTTTTTCCTTATTTTGTTTTTAGGACTGAAACTCTATACTCATACTTTTTTGCAGCATGCATTGCAGGGTTCTCCAAAGTGCCGGGTTATCTTATTGTATATAGTTTGTGTTCCTCTACTTAGGTACAAGAAAGTAAATTCAGGTCTGAGTTTCTGTAATATGAATTTTCTCACTTTGGGGATTTTTGTCCCTTAACATTAGTGAATTTTACTTTATTTTTGTGATTTAATTGTGATGTGACACTTAGTGCCGCTTCTTTTCATTTAGCAAAGTGAAGTTTACTGTTTCCAAAGCATAAAAATGAATAGCTTATTCCCTAAAATGGGAATGATAATATGTATCCAGCTTTTTAAAGTGCTCTGAGATGCTTGGATGAAAAGGACTAGAAATGTAAATTGTCATTAAATTGATGATAAAATATAGTCCTAATGATAATAGCTAAGTCTGCAAGAAGATTGAGGTACCATAGATTCTATTCTAATGGGGATAAGGATTTGGTTTCTGGTTTTCTTACTGGTTTCTGGAATTTTATGGAAAAATATGGAATTGTAGTAGCAGATTATCAAACCCATAATTTCTCAAGAGGATAGAAGTGGTGTGGTGATGCACCAAAATGCAGTTTTGGAACACAAAACATGACTCATCACTGCCATTTGAATACTGTACAATCAACTTGAAGGCAATATCTAACTTCCTATGATATGTTTATTATTTTTCTTTTGAAAGGCCAGAACTGGAATAAAATGAGATCTATAAAAACATTCAATATTGTATTCTTAATTTTAATTTTGTACATATTTAGAATTCATTTGCATGTCGTAGAACACCTGAAACTGACTTACTATGACGAGCATAACTCCCTTGCCTGTATTTTATTGTATTTAATTGCTAACTTGTCAAATGAACTAAGTCCTTAAAAGAGGAGTTGCCCTGTTTTACGTTCAGTGTACTCCGAATCTTACTGCCTGGATACTTGTATCACTATTATAATACACATTGCTACTTTCTCATTGGTTGGTGGTCATTCTGTATTCCCAAATGTTAAGTTCACCTTATTTGTACAAATTAGTAACTACTTTTTTCATTAGCGTTGTCTTATGAATAGACCTCGGAGAAACCCATTAAAGTTGCATTAAACTTCCTATGGAACAGTTATAAATGTAGATTCTAGCTGTGATTCAGATAAAACTCAAATTTTGATTTAATTTTAAATTGTTAATCGATAAGAAAAAGGTAATATAGTGTCTTCCTTACAGGAATACAAATATTGTTAGGCAGACTTCTGCACACTTTTGCATCGTAGGTCATACAAATAAGTATACAATCTCAGAACTGCTTTGCTTAAGTATAATTCCATAGCAACAGAGGTAAAAAACATAATAATATGGTTTACCTTTAATTTGATTAATCAGTTGATACTCCAAATGAACCATATATAACAATTAAATGTGACTGAATAACATAATTTTGGAGGGCGTTAAAATAGTAGGGCTGTCAAGCGAGTAAAAAAATTACGATTAATCGCAAGATTAAAAAAATTAATCGTGATTAATCGCACGATTAAAAAAATTAATTATGATTAATTGCACAATTAAAACAATAATAGAATACCATTTATTTAAATATTTTGGATGTTTTCTACATTTTCAAATGTATTGATTTCAATATATCAAGTGCATAGTGCTCACTTTATATTTATTTTTGACTACAAGTATTTCCACTGTAAAAAACAAAAGAAATAGTATTTTTCAATTCACCTAATACAAGTACTGTAGTGCAATCTCTTTATCTTGCAAAAGTTGAACTTACAAATATAGAATTATATACAAAAACACCGCATTCAAAAATAAAACAATGTAAAATTTTAGAGCCTGCAAGTATCTGGCAAATAAATACCTTGCAATGCTGGCTTCAAAAGTGCCCTGCAAATGCCTGTTCTCACTTTCTGGTGACGTAAATAAGAAGAGGGCAGCATTATCTCCTGTAAATGTAAACAAACTTGTTTGTCTTAACGATTGGCTGAACAAGAAGTAGGACTGAGTGAACTTGTAGGCTCTGAAGTTTTACTTTGTTTTGTTTTTGAGTGCAGTTATGTAGCAAAAAAAATCTCCATTTGTAAGTTGCACTTTCATGACAGAGATTGCACTGCAGTACTTGTATGAAGTGAATTGAAAAATACTATTTCTTTTGTTTATCATTTTTACAGTGCAAATATTTGTAATAAAAAATAATATACACATTGATTTCAATTACAACACAGAATACAATATATATGAAAATGTAGAAAAACATCCAAAATATTTAATAAATTTCAATTGGTACGCTATTGTTTAACAGTGCAGTTAAAACTGTGATCAATTAAAACTGTGATTAATCACGATTAATTATTTTAATTGCGATTAATTTTTTGGAGTTAATCGCTTGAGATAACTGCGATTAATCGACAGCCCTATAAAATTGTTATACAATTAACCGAAAGACTACTTAGAACTTATCCTACTGGCTTTGTTTGGCTGTAATGATTGTGAAATCGCTTTCCCTAAAATGTGCAGGCTGTTGGAATCCAGGTCTTGAATAGAGGTTCAAGTGACCCCAATTGGAATGACGTTACTGTGGTACAGCAGTATTTCCAAATCCTACCTAAAACATAACCTTATGGATACCTAAATCAGCGATTCTCAAACAGGGGCCTGGGGTCCTCGGGGGGAGGAGGGGGCGCAAGTCGGTTTCAGAGAGTCTGCCAAAATAAAGAGAGCAGGGCCAGCGTTAGACTCACTCTCGCTAGGGTCCAGGGCAGAAAACCGAAGCCAGAGCCCTGCCACCCAGGGCTCAAGCCAAAACCCGAGCAACTTAGCTTTGTGGGGCCCTGGGCAATTGCCCTGCTTGCTACCCTCGAACATCAACCCTGGCTTTAAATCTACTGGATATGCAGAAAAACAGTTGTTGTGGCACAGGTGGGCTCTGGAATTTTTATTGTATGTTGGGTGGGACCTCAGAAAGAAAAAGATTGAAAATCCCTGAAAATAATGGAAAAACCTTAACTGACTCAATCAGTGGCAGTATAACTGAACATTGTCAGCTTGGGATGGATACTCTCTCCTTCTCCACGCCAAAAAATTTATTCAACCACTCTATCATTCTCCAAAAGCATTTTGCAGTCCAGATTCAGACCTTGGGGGATGGCTCAGCTTCTAAAAATAGAAATACAGCACTGTAGAACTCTTCTGCTGTGTGCGCTGAAATCTTGTTAGCGTGATCCAGCTATATTGGCCCCAGTCAGCTGTTTCTGTCTATAGCTACAGGGTAGCGTTCCTCAATGTTCCTCCTTACTCTCCTGTAAATTTTCTTGATTTCGTTCTGTTCTTATCGTGTTTTGGCTTTTCTGCTCTTCTCTGCTGCCTCCAAGATCCATTTTGGGGAGCTTTGGCCAATATAGAGCATGGAAGTTATGGGGCATTGAGTGGCCTACTCTAAACTGTCTGCTTTGGTGATAATGCACCTCTCAGCTGGATCTGGACTACTTGCCCTATACAATCCCCACTTCCATAGTTTAACCCACACCAGGGCCGGCTCCAGGCACCAGCACAGCAAGCAGGTGCTTGGGGCGGCCAACGGAAAGGGGCGGCACGTCCGGTTCTTCGGCGGCAATTCGGCGGTGGATCCCTCAGTCCCTCTCGGAGGGAAGGACCTGCCGCTGAATTGCTGCCGGAGAATGAAGCAGCGGCAGTAGAGCTGCCACCGAAGTGCTGCCGATCGCAGCTTTCTCCCCCCCCCCCCCCCGCTGCTTGGGGCGGCAAAAACGCTGAAGCCGGCCCTGACCCGCACACCTCCTGGGTGTGGTGCTCTGTCCCCTCTAGTGGCACCGAGACCACTTAGATATTGATGAGTCTGCTATAGCCTTAGCTAAGGGCCATGTAGCTTTTGACGCATGCAGTAAAGGCTCATGCATTTAGCTCAGGGGTGGGCAAACTTTTTGGCCCGAGGGCCACATCTGGGTATGGAAATTGTATGGTGGGCCATGAATGCTCATGAAATTGGGGTTTGGGTGTAGGAGGGGCTGAGGGCTCTGGCTGGCGGTGCAGGCTCTGGGGTGGGGCCAGAAATGAGGAGTTCAGGGTGAGGGAGGGGGTTCTGGGCTGGGGCAGGGGGTTGAGGTGCGGAGCGGGGGTGAGGGCTCCGGCTGGGGGTACAGGCTCTGGGGTGGGGTTGGGGGTGCAGGTGGGTGCTCCGGGCTGGGACCAAGGGGTTTGGAGGGTGGGAGGGGGATCAGGGCAGGGGGTTGGGTTGTGGGAGGGGGTCAGGGGTACAGGCTCCAGGTGGCGCTTACCTCAAGCAGCTTCTGGAAGCAGTGGCATGTCCCCCCTCCGGCTCCTACGCAGAGGCGCAGCTCGGCACGCTGCCCCGTCCGCAGGCGCCACCCCTGCAGCTCCCATTGGCCATGGTTCCTGGCCAATGGGAGCTGTGGAGCCCCTTGGCTGACCCTATGCATAGGAGCTGGAGGGGGGACATGCTGCTGCTTCCGGGAGCGCACGGAGCACAGCACATGTGGAGTGGGGCAAGCCCCCGGCTGGAGTGCTGGAGTGGGGCAAGCCCTGGACCCCGCTCCCAGGCAGGAGCTCGAGGGCCGGATTAAAACGTCTGAAGGGCCAGATGTGGCCCCCAGGCCGTAGTTTTCCCACCCCTGATTTAGCTCGAGGTCCCAGGTTCAATCCTGTCGACCGGGGTCTGTCGGTGTTACAATAGCTCATCATCATCACTATGGAGGAAGAAAAAGCAAAAAAGCCAACAAAGTTAGAAAATTAGCAACCTCCCCTCAGCAACAGTTATCCCCTGATTCCTTTTGTCTTACTTCTAATATATGCAGGCTATTCTCCCTTTTCCATTTAAATTCTGAGTTTGATTCTCTTCCCCTAAACTGGGGCATTCCTCTGGCAATCATGCCCTCTGCAATTTCAACTAGTTAGCCAAGGGAGCACTCTCTTCCTTCCTTCCTTCCTGTTCTTTCACCATCATCTTTTTCAAGCTAGTCTCTCCCTTTCCTGGTACCTTGATGTCTTTTGTCACAGATTGCAAATCATCCAAGCTCTCCAACTATTCTAGGAGAAAACCAGAGTTTAGCACACTGAGCCAACAAAAATAGCTAAGAATGTGCATGTCATACATGCACACTAAATCGGAGACTTCAACAAAGAAGATTTTTCCTTCTTTCTCCTTTGAAGAGGCTGAAGTTTCTTCTTTATCTTTTTGGTCCTCTTTGAATTGGTGGATTTTAAAAAAATCACTTTAAAATGAGTGCAGTGGTGATTAGGGACTACCATTCAGCAGTCACTAGAGATGTGTGTTGACTTATTCTGAAAAGAGTAGTTTCAGCAGGGTTTGTCATGAATTTCAGAAAAAAGCATGGGAAGACAGAAGATGTTTAAGCTAATCCCCCTGAAGAGGATGATTGCATTTCTCAGTTAATAAAGACTCTTGTTCTTGTAGTCTGAGCAGCTGCTTCCAAAAATCTAGCCAATAAGCAAATAGAACATTACTGGAAAAAGGATTATGAAGCTTTTGTAACAGACTTAAAGGATTCTGTAGTGATTGTTACCATAGTTCAGATATCCCCTTGATGAAACATTTTAAAGGGCTAGAGCCAATCTTGAACTGAACAAAATAAAGGGATGAAAGGAACAGTACTTTTGCAGTACTCTTTGTAATATCATTCATTTCTCTTATTGGAGGTGTAACTTTGTTTTAGTTCCCAGAAGAATTATTTGGCTTTGATACTGGACATTTTTCTGGGTCTTAAAGATTCATGAAGGCTCCCTTTGTTCTGAATAAAGCTGCTTTGAAAAAAATCAATAAAGATGCTTCAGATTTAAAGAAAGTGTGAATTGCACAAGATGCGAAACACATTCCATTTGTAAACACCTGGGTGTCTCCCAGTGGTAATGGAGACAGCCCATTGGTCCCACCAGGGCCAACAGGTATTTGTCGTTTCTGGTTTTCTGTGTATTGGGAGCAGTCTTCCCCTAAAATGAGGTCCAAGAAGTGACAATGAAGGCTTGTCATCCCAAGAGGACTGCCTGTAAAAGACAAGCATTGCTGTTTCTTCTAAGAATGGGACTGAACTATTACAGACAGATGATCTCTATAGATTATTCAGTCTACAGTACTGGTTTCCAGGGTTCCTCTATACTCCCCTCCATTCTTAATAAAGTCCTCCCTTCCTTCCAGTTCAGCCAGGAGATGGTTTTTTTATTTTGAGCTACAGTTCAGAACCTTTAGGCACCTTGCAGCACTCTACTTTTTCCAATATTTCTGGGGCAAATGCTTTAGGCATTTTAATGTATTAAAAAAAAGGAGGTTTTTGATGGGTACTAGATCTTTACCTTCTCAGCTGCTCAGTGAAAATCTCTCTTTTCCACAGACTCTTTTCTGCTCATTTGGGAAATTTCTACTCAGTACTGTAGATATAAAAGCATACCTTCCTACCCCTGTACTATCTCAATACAGTTACCTCTGTTTCATTGTTGGCCATATGCATCACTAGTATGTTGCTCTTTCTTTTCCGCTACCCACCCCATCATGTGTGTTTCATTCTTTCAGTCAGAAACAGTGCCCTTCTTTGTAAACCTATTGCTGTGTTTCACTTGGTGAACTTGCAAACAAAATTGCTCTCAAACAAATAACTTGAAGAACCCTTTGCCATCAACATCTTTGCCACTGTGGGCTTTTGTGGCTGGTGAAATATGTTGCATAGATTCAGTGAAAGGAAATGGTCATCAGGCATATCTCCTTTGCTATAATCCTTTAACCTTGATGATCAGTTTAATAGTTAAACTATTCCTTCCTCTATATCTAGCCCATTTTGGTAGAATACAACAATGGAACCTGTAGGTTACTGAAATTTTCAAAGGAAAATTAAAAGTGACCTCCTCAGGTATGAAGTCTTCAAAATTTTCTACCATTCAAAGGCCATGGCTTCATAATGTTTGGGAGAAATATGGGCAATTGAATAGACTGGCTCAGCTGTCAAACTCCAGACCCTGGCTAGTGGGAACTCAAAATCAGTAGAAAATATTTTTTTAGATAGGTTTTGCTGAGGCGTGATACCCATTAGTTTCAGTTATTAACAGGAAACTCCCAAGGAAGTCTTCAGGTGGTGGTTCTCTCCGAGCTCCTCCTCCTATTTTCCTTTGCTTTCCCTTTTATTCTTGACCTGTTTTTTTTACATGATGATGTGACTCAAGTTTGGAAGCTGCAGTCTGCCTGAGAATGGGGGACAGCACTGTCCTATTTGCCAGTTTCATATGAAAATATCAATGTACAAGCCGAGTTCCCTCCCTCTTCTCCATCTTTTGACTTTTTCTCTCTAAAATTTTTCTTTTACTAAACTTTTTTTTAGAAGTATTTCCTACGGTCACATTACTTATCCAACGAATCACCAGTTCTAGTGTCTAGCAGAAGAGTTCTGCAGTGTTGCCTCTGCAACTTCTAGAACAGGGGTCAACAACCTTTCAGAAGTGGTGTGCTGAGTCTTTCATTTATTCACTCTAATTTAAGGTTGTGCGTGCCAGTAATACATTTTAACGTTTTTAGAAGGTCTCTTTCTATAAGTCTATAATATATAACTAAACTATTGTTGTATATAAAATAAATAAGGTTTTTAAAATGTTTAAGAAGCTTCATTTAAAATTAAATTAAAATGCAGAGCCCCCCGGACCGGTGGCCAGGACCCGGGCTGTGTGAGTGCCACTGAAAATCAGCTTGCATGCCGCCTTTGGCACGCGTGCCATAGAATGCCTACCCCTGTTCTAGAGAGTGGAATGAACCACTCTGTTAGCTGAACATCTTGGAGAGTCTTATAATTTGACATTGTCTTTGTTAGCCTGAGAGGTGAGGATTACTGCATGGGTGGTGGTGAAGTTAGCTTTGCTTTTGCTGAAACCTTCTACTAGCAGTTTCACAAAGGATTTTCAGACCTTTAAAAACATATACACCTCTACCCCGATATAACGCGACCCGATATAACATGAATTCGAATATAACGTGGTAAAGCAGTGCTCCGGGGGGAGGGGGGCTGTGCTTTCCGGTGGATCAAAGCAAGTTCGAAATAACGCAGTAAGATTTTTTGGCTCCTGAGGACAGCGTTATATCGGGGTAGAGGTGTATAAGGAAAAAATAACTGAAAACATTTCATATCCCTCAAGACTGTGTGAATATATAAATACTTCATTATAAGATACAGTGAGTGCTTGGATCTCCTCATCTTTGTAGTACTCACACATTGTACCTCTCAAGATACTACTTATATAAAGTGTATTATTATATGTATTGCCAAACAGTAGTGTTTAAATGTATAAAATTTCTGCAAAACTATCCATCATACATAGTGTTGTAGGATGGATACTTTTAAATGTATTACTATTCACAACATTTTTGTATCTTCAGCTACAATGCTAATCTTAGTAAAGTGATTTGCTACTTGGTTTAATAATGTGTTTAATTTAGTACTATGAATAAATTAGTTGGAGAAGCAGACAGGGAGAGATGAAACAATTTCAACACAGTGGAATGGTGGTAGTTACAGGAATTTAAATAGCTACAGATTTTTCTTTAGTGCTCACAATTTTTTAAAATATAGTCTTTGTCATCCCCACTAAATCCCTAATTATGACTTACATGAAAACTACTTTCTTTGGAGAGAGAACTGTAATATACATTCAGGATTTCATTAATGGAAATATAGCAATTCTGAGACTGTTCTAATGTTTTAACATTGAATTAAACTTGAGACAAACATAATATTAAATTGATCTCCTATTTGTAAGAGCTAAAGGGATTTTTTAAAATTCAGGTGAATTCTCTTGTCTCAATGAATGAATTAATTACTTACAGTGATCAGCTTTCAATTGGTAAAACACAAATGCAGAAATCAACTAATATGTTAAGAAATACAGTATAGTGTTAATTGTTTAAGTTGCAGTAGCATTAATTGTTTAAGTTGCAGTAGCAAATACCTAGAAACATACTGATGCTTTAAAATTTTAATACTGAGTTTGGGTATTTTAATAGGCTCTTGTGTAATGTTCAAACAGCTGAGCACAAGTAAGTAAATGCTAGTGGGAAAATGTTCTGTTATTTAATATGAGAACAGATGGTAACTAGTTTATTTGCTAAAAGCTACAATTTCTCGAAGTTGAATCTTTTGAACTATACAAATATTCCTGCTTCATGTGTTAATTGAGGGACAAATCAACTTTTAACATTCTTGTTTCCTATCACATTAAGATGCATTTTTTTATCATAATGGTGTAGCCAAATGTTTTTAATTTCATCTGAATGCTTTTGGCCACATATGTTTAGGCAGGAAAGAGGTTGACAAAAATCATGCAGTTGCATGTTTAACAAATCTTCAAACTTTGTTTTGAAACATTACCTCTAAAACAAAAAGCACTGAGTAGGTTTATCCTATGAATAACCCTACTCCATTAAGTACATGACTTTTTATCCCTTGCAGCTATGTTCAATTGCATTTTATCTCTGCTGCTCTTCCACTCTTATTTCACTCTTGACCCTATTTCTAGGAGATGTGCGAGTAAGAAGTCGGGCAGGATTTGAAACAGAAAGAAGAGGTTCTCATCCATACATTGATTTCCGTATTTTTCACTGTAAGTATTTGAAAGCAGATAAATGACAAATACATGAAGGCTTCCATTAATTCTAACTTCTGGGCCTCTAAAAATTAATGCTATTAGCTGCTTATGTAACAAGGATCTATTCTTGAACTTTTCAGAAAAATCTTTCCACCACTTCATCCTTGTTATCCCAAAAATAGTACAGAAGAATCCCAATGCTCAATATTACTTTATATTCTGAAAAGTATAGTTTAAACTTATGAATACATCAAGACTAGACACAGGTTTTTGAATGAAATGAGGTATCATCTTGTGTCCAGCAATGGATGCACTTATTATTTGCTTGGAAGAGACAAGAAGAGTACTTTTCCAGCTTTTACAAAGAGTTAGATGGGTCTGGAAGTGGAGACCTTACACATAGGATGAAAATTGAAAAGATCTGCAGTAGGTTTCAGTGTCCCTGAAGAGATCTTAATCTTTTGAAAGGCTCCATTAATTTAGCACATGCAGATAATGCTGAAAAATATGGGTGGGAGGGAATCAAACCTAAAATGAAACTTAAAGCAGCATAAGAAAATAATGTTTTTAAGCAATTTGTTTAATTGGAAATGTGTTAGGAAACATAATTAGTCTTTAAAAAAAAGTACTGTAAACTTCAGTCAGAATTTGACTCCCCCCCTCCTCCATTTTTCTTATGATTAAACATCCCAGTACTATGGTACAAAAGCTGCAGTATCCACAGGATAGTCCAATGGTTAGGGCAGTGACATATGATGTGGGAGACCTAGGTTCAGTTTGCTTCTCTGCCATGGACTTCCTGTGTGACCTTGGGCAAGCCATTTAGCCTCTCTACGCCTCTGTTCTCCATGTGTAAAATGCGGATGACAATGATTCTCTAGCTCATAGGGGTATTGTGAGGATAATACGTTGAAAGATTATGAAGCTTTTTGAGATCTACTGATGAAAACAGCTATATAAAAATAGTCATTATTATTTATTTTTATACAGTATAACATGAACATTCAGTAAATATGCAGGTAATTTAAATTTTAACTCTTTAAAAATCACTAATAAATTAAATGTACAAATATGAAAGGTATTTTAAATGTCTTGTTACAAAGTATCCATGTACATTAGTGTCACAGATATCAGTACAGTTCTGTGAATATGGGAGAAGTGGAAAAAATCTTCTGTTGGCTCTAATTAAAATGTGGCTCTTATAATGACTTAAATGACAGTGGCAGAAAAAAAACCCCAAAACCTGTTCCAGTTATTCCCTCCATTGCACTAACTTATTTTTAAAGTAGGTCTAATTGGTGGTCTAAAACCCTTAAAACTAGTTATTAAAGTTACACAAAACAAGTGAGAAAACAAAGTTTGAAGAGTATGAGGTACTGAATTCTCCAGTGAAGGGGAATTTAGATTTTGTCACAAAAGCATTCCTTTTAAAAATTGGTAATCCTCCCAATGTTCAGCAAAATAAGACATTGCAGAAATAATTTGCAATTTATTAATGTTAAGTTTTAAAATACATTTTATGAATGCAAGTCATTGACATTCTTCACGTTCTTATAGACAAATTGATACAAAGAGGGTATAGTTTAAAAAAAGCCACCTCTGTCTGGCATTGCTATCTAGATTTATGTACTGTGCTCATCACTGTGTCATCAGTCTAATATTTGTCGATCAGAGCTTCTGCTCACTCAGGCTGAGAACCCAACTTTTAGTAGCATTAAACTTGGTACCAAGAAATGTCTTGGCTACAACTTTTTCTTGAGCCAACTGTTGTGAGCTTTGTGTGTGCACAATTCCCCAGCCCTTCCTAGGAATGCAGGTGTGAGGCCAAAATGGGAAGCTGTACCTTGTTTCAGGCCCCTACCCCATGGAACAGTTTTTTTCCCTATAATTCCCCTGCAAATGGGTGGATTCCAGCCCAGTTTTTCTTCACTTGTAATCCTGCCATGTATCAATTGAAAGTAAATCCTTCTTTCTTTCCTCTCTGCAGTCCTGTTCAGGGTTTTTACCCCCTTAAGCCTCTTCAAGCAAAGATGCACTGTATCTTACCACCAATTCAGTCTCTGGGGGAGACTAGCTTTGACCTCTTCTTCTCAGCCCCCTCATTTTCTTTCTCTGGGATTCCAGGAGGATTTTGTAGGAAGAATATCTGTATTTAGCGTCACATATGACGAAAACCCTGAAAAATTTCCCCAATTGAATATAAACTACCATTCAAGAGGAGAAGGCAAGCTTGCCATCTTTTTGCCTTGGGCAAATTTGAAGAGATTCCAGTTCATTCTTCTATAATAAAGATGTTTGAAAACAGGCTGTATTCTCTCTCCATCTGTTGCCACTGGGTGCCTTTATCACCCTCCCAAGAAGTTTCCTTCCATCCCCCCAAATCTGAATGTTTGATTTGACCTTTCATGGCTGAAGGTGGACTTGGGTTCACATCCCGCTCAAAACAGCCAATCTTTCCTTTAAAGAGACTACCATGTTTTTAGCATCAATCCTCTGAGTCTGCTTAAACTGCAAGGATAAGTAGTGAGAAGAGCTTTTGATTTGAAAAGTACTCACATATATGGAATATAAGAATTGCCAAACCTTTTCTAAAAGAGGAATGAAGTGAAGATGGTATTTCAGGTGAGGGCATAACACAGATTTATGCATAGGCATCATAATAGTTTCACAATTATTTTCCTTATCATTCTAGCCATCCAAATGTTTTTAGTTTCCTTTTTTCACAACTTCTGAAGGTTGAGCTATCCACAGTGACATTCAGGTCTTTTTCCTGAATGGTTAATCAGTTAGAACTCAGCAATGTGTATGACCCAATTATTTCTTTCAAGGTTGTATTTGTCAAAATTGAATTTGAATTGCCAGTTTGAGTTGCCAATTCAACTAGCTTCATTAGGCCTCTCTGATATTCCTCATCTTCTCTTGCATTTACTAACCTACATTTTGTCATCTGCAAATTTTGCCATTATCACTACTTACTCATTTTTCCATATCATATTAAATAATTACACTGGTCCTAGTTCAGAACTTTGGATCGTCCCACTGTTAATCTTTTGCCATGATGACCTTTTATTACTGCTTTGTTTTTTCTCTTAACCAATTTGTTCTGTGCCAGTACTTCCTGTGATAACTTATGTTTCTTTGATAGTCTTTTGTGAAGAATTTTATTTGGACTTCAAAACAAACCTTTTAACAAATTGTCAACTTGTTCTTATACTTGTTCTTTTCTTGACAGGTTCAAAGAATTCAAACAGTTTTAGAGGCACAATTTTCCTGTAGGGAAGCTGCTGTGGTTTATCCCTATCAGAACATAATCATGTTTTATAATTCAACAATTTATAAGTATCATTTCAACCAGTTTGACCTAGTACTAAGGTAAAACTTATTGGCCTGTAACTCTTGGGATCTCCTCTTGTTCCTATTAAGAAAAATGAATAAAAAACAAACAAACAAACAAAAACCCCAAGTACAACACTTGCTACTGATTGCACATTTTTCTTAGGAACTTAAAGAATGAAGTGGCGGAGATACTAATTGATACACATGCCTATTACAACTGCACCTCCACTGACATAAGAAACCCAGTCAGAAAAAGCCATCTTCAAGAACCTGTCAAAGTGCTTGGTGGAAGTTAATTTGTATAACATGTTCCAGGATTTTATTCTCCTTGAGGCCAGTTTATTAAAATCCTGCATTCTGACACACACTACCCTATGGATTTTGCTTTGGTGTCCTGGTGACATTTTTTGAAGATCACTCATATGTTACCTTTTAGAGTCCCAAATTCCTAGAAAAGATCCTTGTTTAGGACACCAGGTCTTGGAAGAGAGAACATCTTGCTCTACCTTAGCTGCTGCTTCTTCATCTAGGCAAGAAGCCAACTTCCTATCATGACCCTCTGGAATCTGAGTTGAATGAGGTGAAAGTAGCTTGATGTGACTATCCATCCCTAAAATGGGTTTTCAGTGTCTGATAGATCTAATAGTTTCTGCATTGATTGCCCTTTGTCCATAACCATTAAAAGGTTTTCTGGGCACCCAAACAACCTTAATTCTGTCCTTTAGCGACACCCTTCAGTAACAGTATTTATTTATTTATTTATTTTTTTACTTTAGTCTTTGTGATCCTAGGTTAGATTAAACTCGCTTTTAAAGATACATTAGATTTTACCTTCTTTTTCCTCATGTTGTCATTATAGGACCGAGTTAAGTTTGTTTGGATGCCCTAACTGTGCATTTCCATACCTTAATGTGTTTGGATTTCTTTTACACTTAACTCTTAAATTTCTGGTTTTATAATGACAATATTTACACTATCCGAGTATTGTATTTTACCCTGTCAGCATTAACTCATCAATTAAGCTGGGCTCTAGATCATGTGTGGTTGGAAGTGTAGGCACAGACACAACGACCCATTCAAAGTTGGAAGTTGCGGGGAGGAGAGGAGAACAGCAAAATGACTGTCTATCTTTCTGGAAAGTAGTCTTTTCCCTTAATATGCCTCAGAGATACTAACTGTCCTTTTTGGTAAGAAGAAAGTCAGTTTAGATGGTCTTCAGAGGTTGTTATTTAAATCTTACTCTCTTCCCTTTAAGTAAAAACAAGACACTAAAACATGAAGGGAGGAAGAAAATGGTATTCTCTCCTGCTTTCTTGCTTGCAAAATAGCTGCTGGGAAATTGCAAGGCATAGCATGTGGCCTTATCAAGCACTCAGAGATCTGGCAAACTCTGTTTAAGGCATTGTTTTTAGTTTTCCTTTCTGGTCATAGGTTCATATCAGAGTTGCAAAAGGCGGATTTGTCTTGGACAGCTAAAACAGATTTCTTCAGAGACAGAAGGCATAAAAAGAAGATGGGAAAGAGGAGAAACAAGGTGGTGAAGGAAAATGGAACATGAGGGAAGAGGTGACAACAGTAATACAGTAACTCCTCGCTTAACGTTGTAGTTATGTTCCTGAAAAATGCGACTTTAAGCGAAATGATGTTAAGCGAATCCAATATCCCCATAAGAATTCATTTAAATGGGGGGGGGGTTAGGTTCCAGGGACATTTTTTTCACCAGACAAAAAACCTATATATTATATAGATATACACACAGTATATGTTTTAAACAACAATTTAATACTGTTCACAGCTATGATGATTGTGAAGCTTGGTTGAGGTGGTGAAGTTAGAGGGTGGAAGAGGGAGGGATATTTCCCAGGAAATGCCTTGCTGCTAAATGATGAACTAGCACTCGGCTGAGCCCTCAAGGGTTAACACATTGTTGTTAATGTAGCCTCTCACACAAGGCAGCACGAACACGAGGGAGGGGAGACAGCATAGCAAACAGAGTGGGAGGGAGAGAGAGAGAGAGGCACACTGCCCCTTTAAGTAAGCTGACCCACTCTTAAGTGCATTGTCTTTTTAAGTGGATCAGGAAGTTGAGACAGCAGCTGCTGCCCCAGGCTCTCTCTGGCTCTCTCCGTCCGTGTCCCCTCGCTGCTCTATATGGAGAAGGGGTAAGCGGGGTGCAGGAGCAGGGGGGAGGGGGACACCCTGACATTAGCCCCCCCCCCTTCCCCTCTGCACAGCAAGCAGGAGTCTCTGGGAGCAGCTCCAAGGCAGAGGGCAGGAGCAGCACATGACAGTGGAGGGAGGGACAGCTGACCTCCCCTGCAATTGATAGCCTGCTGAGCGGCTGCAGCACAGGGAACTTAGGGGAGCGGGGAGCTGATAGGGGGGCTGCTGGTTACAAGCCCCCACCAGCTACTGCAACGGGCTGCTCTTCCCTGCAAGCAGTGGACAAAGCAGGCGGCTGCCAAACAACGTTAGAACGGAGCATTGCACAACTTTAAACGAGCATGTTCCCTAATTGATCAGCAACGTACCAACGTTACAACGTTAACCGGGATGACTTTAAGTGAGGAGTTACTGTACAAGGTTCACATCTTTGGTATTTGATGAGGATTTAGCCAAACCTGATGGAGGTGATGGTGTAATCTGTCTCCTTCTCTTTGCCTTGGTCTGATGAAGGCAACTTTCATGATCAGGATGATGAAGGCCCAATGGTTTGATGACAGATTCTGAAGATGCAGCAGATATAGGATGTGTTTCCAGCCATGATGGTGAAGCTGAACGCCTTTCGGTCCACCTGCTGAGCTGTACCCCCAGATAAGCAATGTCCAGAAAGGGGTGGCAACGTCATTCTATTAAAAATTAAGCAATCTAAACCCATCTTTGGTGCTTTCAATTATAAACATCACCTGCCTTTTCTAAACTCTTAGTTTATGTCAACCTGTGATGTTACTAGGAGCCTTGAAGACTTTTTAAACTTTATAAAAATAAGCAAATGGGAAGAAAAACTGGTACAAACAGATAGGCCTTTGCACAACATGCCCCAATTAATCTCTCCTATCCTCAAAGATGAGATAAGGTGCATCAAACACAAGATAAGAGAACCTCGGAACCCCTCTTCATTGGAGAAAATGGAAGAGTGAATGAGCCAAACCTTTTAGGAATAAGTAAACTTGCATGTGTGTGCCCCATTAAGAAGTTAGGGTAAAGTTCACAATCAGTGGGGTCACACAGGAAGATTTCTGAGTGATCAAAGGTTATGATGATGTTTTATTTTCCCAATAAAAGTACTGAAAGGGTGCAGAAGAGTAAAAGTCTTTCATTCAGGAGACTTTTTAAGTAACTGTCTTTCGTTGAAAGAGCCAGTCGGAAGTTGTGTCCCATACAGTAATCCAGAATTGGATTATGAAGATTTGAAATAAATAAGGTAAAGTTCACTTTCCCTCTTTTAAGGGAAGATTTCTCGACTCTTGCTCCATGGAGCTTGAGGATGGAGTCATACATGTCACAAAACCTAATTTTCTAAGTTTTGAACACCTTCTCTGCACAGTCTTATTCTAAAGAAGCCAGCAAAAATAGTTAGAATTAATATAATATCCCTGACATAATTAATTGGCAGCTTCTACCCTGAGATCTTTTTTAGAACATGGAACTTTTTTGAGAGCCTTCTAATGTCAGATTTTCTGCTCCTTTTGCTGGGTATCTTCCTAGGAACCTGTTTCGGAATGGGTCCCCTTCTTTACACCTCCCCCCCCCCCCAAAAAAAAAGTGCACATATACGTTCTTCAGCAGAGTCTATACTTTCTTAGACTTTTTAGTATAAGATCTAGAGTTAGTTCTGTGGGTCTATCACTGAAATTAATTAAACTGGCTCTTCTGATAGGGAGTATGCCCACAATCTAGCTTCATTTAATTTCCTTTGAACCCTTGAGATCTCTTCCCCTGATTTACTCTGAAAGCCATTTTCCTGATGGCCTTCACTTTGTCTGGCAGTATGGTTTTTCTCACCCCCTACTCCTTAGTTGGTGTTTCATAATGAGAAGTTTATGCAGTTATTAAGACCATGTCCTCCTTCCCTGTCAACCATGATGTGGACCGTAGTTCTGTTGCCATCTGCAAAAAACAACAACAAAAAGGCAAAAGAAAGGACCTGTGTTATCTTCAGGGCTCTATAGTTCTACTTTTATAGGACTAAAAAGTTCCAGGACACTCAAGAACTTTTCTCTGAACTTTTGCCAAGAAAAAGCCTTCCAGACCATTGTCCAGTGCATCGGGAAAAGTATTGAAGAAGCTTGCCTGGCCAGAGGGCTTGCCTAACCTGTGTGTTTGTCTTTTGTTTGACTGAAGCAGCTGTATCCTGGTCTTTCTTATGCTTTCTGGTGATATTGATTCAAAATTACCATTTCAGCTGCAGTTGCTTCCAGGTATCTAGTTCTCAGAATGCTATATTGGTCTAGACTTCTGCCTTGTTCAGTGGATGGAGGTATGTCTGGGAAGATACACAGTTACAGGATTGCAAGTTAGATCTTATGTTGTGAATTGTTGCACTGAAGGTTGATTCTAAGTTTAATTTCTTCAGTTTTATATCTGTCTTGGTCTCTTTGGCATAACTGAACAGATGGAGGAGCCAGAGTTTAGAGGATATCCCTATTGTAAGGATAGAGTCATGTAGAGAACTTTTTATTCAGTTACTATTTTAACCAACTTTGTTATTGTATTAAGTGTCTAGCACATTTTGGGTTGGTATACAATCAATTCCCATTGGAGAGTTGGCATTTAATTTACAGTGAAGAGGTACAATCCCTATGTTGTGAATCTGTTACCTTGTGCAACCCTTACTTGTTTTATCCTCCTGTTACCTCTTATTGTATACTTAGCTTGTATGCTCTTTGAGGTAGAGGGCCATCCTTTTATGTTGATGGTATCTAACAGTGATCCTTGAATTGGGACCTCTCAGCACTACCTCTGTATAAACAGTTATACTGAGATGTAGGAAATCAACGTTGGTAAATATTTATTTTTTCTTTCTGGTCCAGGTCAAGCTGCACAAAGCCATGTTAGTCATATTAGTACTTCATCTGTGACTGAACAATTTTCAGCATTGTTCACTGTTTAAAAAAAGAACATTTCTATCCTTTCCGTTTCTGTGCTGTAAACAAAAGTGAACATCAAAAGTGGGATGACAGGTGAAGGTCTTTTTATAGTCACATCAGTACAGCTAAAAATATTAAAGATATTGATAATTCTTTATCTTTTAATCTTTTAGCTTTAATGTTAAAAATGTAATAATTTGGAATTTTTTCACATGTTACTTAAAGAACAATGTGACATTTACATATTGAACATATATAAAAATATATTTAAAAGTGCTTTGTGCGCCAGTATAAACAAAAAGGCCATTTTGGGTTTCCAGGAATTGCTAAATAACAAAGCATATTTTAATCTTTTACTATGTTTGGTTTTAAGATGGTAATGATGAATTTCCTAATATCTTTGATCAGACTGGATTGGTGATTGGGATATGTTGATAACAGAACTCTGTCTAGTCGACTGTAGTAAAATGGTAAACTCTTATATTTAAATTCTGGTACTAGAACTGTAAAGTTACCTTTATTCCAAAACACTTTCTAAACAAGATTGAAATTCGCCTATGAATTTCAATGTGCTCTTTTCAAATATGATATCTGTGTATTAATCAGAAAGTTTATGGTATTCTCAGTTTTATAATAGGAGTGGAGGGGAGTGTGTGTGTGAGAGAGAGAATTCATTCTTTCAAAAAATGAGTGGGGAGAGCACAGAGTAGTTAAGGGCAGTGTTTGCTATTCACTATAAACCCTACATTTAAGAGATTAATACTTCTACCAAAAAAAAATATTTCCCCAGTCTCCTTGATAGGATTTCCTTTGAAGATCCCCACAGTAGAAGCTGCAAGGTATTCTTTATAGGTCTTGGAGTAACTTAAAGATAACTCTTGAGGGCTACATATTCTGATCCACAAGTATGAACGTTCCAACTGTTCCTCTTTCTGTTGGTGACAACAGTCTCTGTAAGATTCCAAGATAAGCATTTAATTTTAGGATTTTATTTTATAGTTTGGGAGCAACATGTACAAGCTATTGATAGAAAGGTAAGGGAGGTGTCATTTGATTTGTAAAAATCTACAGAATCATAATTTAAATGGTGTCACCCTCTGTGGCATGACAGCAAGGACTCGCTTCCCCCTTGCTGCCTCCAGTTCTAGGTCCTCCAATTGGTGGAATTCTTGATAGTACAGTGTCACCGGAAATCGGTTGAGTTTGGTATCAGTCGAAAGCCCTTTCTCCTGTGAATACAATGGTATCAAACATGACAAAGCTAGAATCATTATGTAGATATATATTCAAGAAAATGTTTAAAAATCAATGTTTTTTTAATTCTGCTTTAACACAGGGATGCATTGCTTACATAAAAGACATCGATCTATGGTAATCCTAAGGAATTGAGCCTTGACATGTGGAACTGAAAACATTTATTAATCAACGTCATCATCAGTATCATCTCCATCTAGGGCACCACTACTAAGACACATTGTCACACCGATCTTCATCCACACCGTACTCTCACATCTCCATACAAGGCAGGCTGCTTTTCAAATGTTTGCAGGGTGGTGAGCATCTGGTCTTTGCACATGAGCATTTAATTAGCTGAAGGATTGATTCGAGAGCACGTGGTATTTCACACATAACTGGTGTGATCAGTCCATCCTCCAAGATCTGTTCATATCTGATAGGGGAGGGTAGTTTTGGATTTGCTAAATCATCCGGAGCCAATCCATTGCTTGATAATTTGCCCTCTTGATAGCACGTATATATATACCCCTTGTTAGTGGCAATTTTTCTCTATTTATCTGCTTCTTGGAAAACCTCTACCAATGTAACTCTGCCAGTGTCATAATGTTGGTCTTCAAATGGTAAACTCGGCATGTGAATGCCTCCAGGGCATTTATGACCTCATCAGTGATGGCATCAGACGTTCTGAGCACCTTCAGAGTGAGAGAGCCTTTGGAGGCTGAATCAAATACCTTCCAGCAAGATAATTTGGTCTTTCCAGCCAACTTTCCAGTAGGGTCACACCCTGACAGAGCGTGGAAACCTAGCAGTGTGGTGACTATGGTCCCAGTGACAGGAACACATCCCTGAGGGATAAACAGCGATTCTGTTCCCAGTAGCAAGCACAAAACCAGAATTTTGCAGATGTCTTTGGTAGTGTCTCACAGAGGGCATTAGAACACCTGTGTCTTGTGCAAAAATCTGGAGTTTAGTAGCATCTCTGTGCCATTGATGGCATGCAAGATAATTTTAGGGCTTGTCTATACTTACAGCTAAATCGGCACTGCTGCGATTGGTGCAGCAGTGTAGATTTAGCGGGTCTGGTGAAGACTTGCTAAGTCGATGGGAGAGCGCTCTCTCTTCGACATCTGTACTCCACCTCCCCGAGAGGCGCAAGGTAAGTCGGCGGGAGAGCATCTCCTGTCAACACAGCGTGGTGTTGACACTGCTGTAAGTCGACCTAAGTTATGTCGACTTCAGTTACATAACTTAGTGTAACAGTTAGTGTAGCTTAGGTTGACATACAGCTTTAGTGTAGACCAGCCCTTAGTGTCAGCCTTATCTTGGGAACTGCAAAGAAACTCAGCCGAACAGTGTGAAGCAGCAACTTCATTGTGCTATGTGATGACGGAATTCTTCAAGCAATTCTCCACATACTGGAGCATTTTTTCCGCAAGGTGTGTGATTAACTTGTCCTTTGTGCGAGTATGAGACAGTAGCTTCTTCACTGGGACATCAGCGCTTTCTTCCGCTTTTTATAACACCTTGTCTTTTCCAGCTTTTAAGGTATGCACTATTATTCATAAATTGCTAAAAACAATGTTCATATTTCAATGCAACTTCCATTAGTGCTCTAAGAGCCTTTCTGCTAAGCATTTGTTCCTCTTCAATCCCATTCAAAGCACATATCTCTCTGTACTTAGCCTCTTCATCAGTCATCGCTGCCACTTTCCTATCCATTAGTGCCTCTGAAAGGCAATTTATGAACTCCAGCTGAGTTGCAGTAGTAAAATCGGTATTCGTTTCTGTTGCTTTTTCCTTTTGTTGCAACTCATCACATACATTCTTGGTGCATCTCTCGAAGAGATATGCGGTGTTGTATGCATAGGTGTCTTTTAGGTCAGTGCACCCACTTTACTTTCCATACAGTTCTCTGTAAGAGTGACTGCTTCATGCAGTTTTTCACTTGTCTCCTGTGTTGAAACTGCGCTTTATGGATGCCTTCAGGCTTCCGGCTTACCACAGAAGAAGCAGGTGTTCTCTAAATGTGTGCCATGGGACTTACTGTAAGGCGAGTCTTTACCCCGGCTGGCTCTTGTCCCAGCATCTTCAGCTTTTTCCTGATGTTCATGTATTTCCTCTCCAACCTTGCCAAATTCAGTTTATGGGTGCACTTCTTATAGCATAATCAGGCATTGTGTTTAACCAACTCCTCCATGGTGATATTCTGCAAAGATTCAACTGCTAGCTGGTACTCTTCGACTCCCCATTGATGCCTAAAAATGGTCAAGACCAAAGTAAAAATAAGGATTTTGTAATAATTACAAGCCAAAAGTATTTTACGTATGTTTTATATAACTATGTGCACACCATTTGCAGATGAATTCCAGTAATTTCTGCTGACATCTTAACCAGTGCCTCATTACAACTCTTGGCATAATAAACAGAGCTGATAATCAGTCCCACTGAACTGCTTACTTTTTTCCAATGATGGCAAATCAACTTGAAGCACTCCATCCATTGATAGTAATCTGTAACCCTTAAAAAAATATTAATTGGGTATCATGTTCTGAGCATTAACTGATAACACAGTACAGTCAGTCAAGGGCCACAATTTAACTTTGTGAAGGCTACATGGTTGACATATCTGTGTTAAAGTATAATTTAAAAAGTTGATTTTTAAACATTTTCTCTAATACATATCTACATAATTGGTCTAGGTTTGTTGTGTTTAGTACCATTGTGTTCATGGGAGAAGAGGCTTTTGAATTATACCCAACTCGAACCATTTCTGACAACATTGTATTATCAAAATTTCTACCAACTGGAGGACCTGAAGCTGTGAGCTTGGGCAGCAAATCTCTGCTGGCATGCCATAGAAGGTGACACCACTGAAATTATAGTTTGGTAGATTTTTATGAATCAACTGACACCTCCCTTACCTATCATTAACTTGCCCACAGAATTACACATGCTCCCAGGTTAATACTTTATTTTGATATTACCACTAAGTAACTTTAGATACAGCATTAACTTCTTCCCTCCTACAGTCCATAAATGCATATCTTATTTTGTTATGGTAGTTGGTGGCAATATAGGAGCCTGGATAAATAAATAGGTCCCAAAAGCACCTGGGTTTCATGGAGCAGCACAATGTCAGTAACAAACTAGAATGTAAAGTTATTTAAAAATATCTTGAAGATTTAAAGGTATTCAATTCCTGTGTTCTTGGTTCCCTGAGCAAGAGGTAAACAGGACACAAAAATTAAGGTAATCTTGGTTTCCTTGTCTGGTCAGTGTTTGACATCTGAGGGCTCTGAAACAATACATCCGACCGTAGGACCCACTTCTTTCTTTAAAGACAACCAGGTTCAATTTTGTAAAAAATTATTTACTAGTGTAAAACACTGTTTAACATATTTTCTAATGCATCATAAGGGAGCTTAAAGAAATGCATCACTAAAGATATTGATATTTAAAAATGCTGAAACTGAAGACATGGATATTGTGGATTGGATATATTAAATTGTGATTGTGCAGATGCTTTGATCTGAACATCTTGTCTAATGTATCCCTTCATGTTCAATACCAGAAATTTTAACAAGAAGAAAAGAATAATATTTTGATGTCCCTACAAAGACAAATTTGTTGACATATGTCCAGAATTCCAAAATGCTGACTTTCTTCTAGCTCTTTGCACTATCTATATAGATACTTCTGTTTAACAAAATGGTGTGTGTACGTACATACTAAAATTTCATTGAGCAGAACAGTAATTTTTTTATTTTTGAAAGAAGTCTTTCTCCTTTCCCTATTGATATTGCTCCCATTATTAAGATGTTTATGAAACAAAAGTACATGAAGTATTGAATATCTCAAAGAAAACAATGAACAGGGAACAATCTTGAAATACACTCAATTTTGGATATAAGATTTCTTTAATAAAAGTAACTGTGAGAGGGAGACCTAAGTAGGCAGGAAGAAACATGACATACTGGCAAATTCACCAGTACATGGAACAAAGGCCCACAACCTGGGAGTCATTTCTGATACTTTCCTCTCCCTTGCTCCACACATCCAGGCCATTTCCAAATCCTGTGGCCTTTTTCTTTCCACATCTCCAAGACCCATTCTTTTCCTTCCATTCAGACATCCAAATCTCTCATTCACTGCCTCATACCTGCCTTGATTCCTCTGTGGCCTCCCTGGCATATGCAGTGCCCCCATTTAGTGCATACAAAATGATGCTTTTAAAACTCCTGTTCCTTGTCTACTTTTTTGATCATGTAACTCCCTTACTTGAATTCCTCCTTTTGGCTTCACATCCAATATTGTATTAAGTTTAAGCTTCTTGTCATCACCTTCAAAACTAATATTCTGTCCCTCAATTCTTATCCACCTTTGTCAAGCATTGTATTGCCCCAATCACCTCCAGCATTGCTCCCAACCTCATCTACCACTTTGCCAGACTTTTCAGACAATCTCCTGGCTTTCCTCAATGCAGCCCCTTGTGTATTGTACAACCTCTTTAAGTTCATCCTGAAGGCCCCTAGTTTGCCCTCATCTACGTCCTTCTTGGGGTATGTCACTAAGCCTGGGCTTTGACTCAGGTTTGAGTCCAGGTCCCCGTTCTAGCCACAAACAAATCAATTCAGCTTGGGTCAGCAAACACTCAAGACTCAAGATCCTGAGTCTTGCTGTGACTTGCGTCCAAATCCTGTCATTTTGCCGTGTGGATGGAGGTCAAGCCGCAGATCTGTGTCAGTGTTTGTGTAGGGCAGCATGGATATGTTAGCACAGGTGTGAGACTTAGGTCCAGCAATTGTAAACATGGGCATACAGTGCACTGTGGTTTCTTAAGCCCAGGCTTGCAAACAGAATCCATGGGCTAGGGTCCCACAGACCTGGGTTTACAATGCACTGTAGACATACCCCTAAAGACCCATTTCTGCTGTGCTACCTTTAAATGAATCAAGTTACATGAATTTAAAGGGTAGTACCTCATTTCCATTACAGATAGCCACATTGGCTTGTGGGATGACAAGTGTCTTTGTTAACTGTTACGTTCTATAGCCAGAACTATGTATATTGATTAGGAATAATGTTTGAATTGCTATAAGAGATCTGAATTCTCAGCTTTTTGATGCATAGTATATGTTCTTTTACCAAGGGCTATCCTGAAATTCCTGGATTTCGTATTTGAATTTGAGTACTTTTAAGATGGTTATTCTGTGTATATCACATTCAAGTAAAAATTGGAGAATTGGTGTTATGATGGGAGGAGGACCAAGAAGGAGGGGAAAAATTCCCTTATCTGGAAGCTACCTTCCAGTAATGGTAGAGGAGGCTTATTCCTCATGCACTGGCATTGCTTCAGGAGATGGGTTACAGGTCTGAGACACAAAATGTGGTGACAGGCAATTTGATTATTAGAAATATTAATAGGTTGAAATGCGGTGACAGAGCCAACTGATGACTTGCCTACTGGATATGTTGGGACATCTAGGCAAACTTCTAGTGAATCCTGGGCAGCAAGTTGTGTAGTTGCGATATGTAGTGACTTAGGGAGATGTAGAAGGGAGGACCTGGAATCTAAATTTAGATTACTAGAAAAAAAAGTTTAGGTTCAAGGTTCTGAGGTAGCTATCTGAAATGTTTCCAGTTCCATGTGCAGAAGCAGCTTTGAGGAATTCAAGTGTCTTGGTCGTAGTCTGGACTACAAAATTTTACCATGTCTGAAGAAGTTTGCCAACTTTGGAAGTTTAATCACAGTTACTTGATGCAATGATGAATGGCCTTAAACCTTCAGTATAGACTGTTATCATGATTGTTATCAACTGTTCAAATGTAATATTTTTTAGTGCATAGCAGGCATAAGTGCATTGATAAGATGATGTAAAGAGAAAAGACATTGGGAAACTTATTGGAGAAGAGAGATCTGATTCAAAAGCAATGGGCTCCCCCCTATTCAAGGTGGAACCAGACGGCTGAAACATAAAATTAACGAGGTTTAAAACTTAGGTGGTAAGGAAGAAACTTCCCCATGCACAATTATGGAATAATCTATCTGAGGGTTTCTTGTGCTTTCCTCTGAAACATCTAGTACAGTAGTGTTGCCGGCCCAGAGGGCCCGAGGGGGCAACAGGGGGTTCGTTGCCCGGTGTGCGTCGCACCAATAGACACACCAGGGTGGAGAAGCAAACCAAGTTTATTCGAGATCTCGAAAAGGCACTCAGGAGACCAGCATGTCTCAAATCAGAAGCGCAACAAATACAAGCAAGTTTCCCATTTTATATTCCAAGCTGTTTTGTGTAAGCCTATTGTTCTGTTTCCCCTCTACCCCTCCCTTCCCGACAGCAGTTACAGTAGGCACTACATTGTGGCGTGTTAGAAAAGTTCTTGTCCGCATGTTTATCTTTGGCCTTGCAAGCTTAGACGTAGTAGACTTCCCCCCTTCTCCCCCCTTTCTTCCTTATCACTACTGCTTCTGCTAGTGTGAGCGAAACTGCAGCTGCCTGCTAAAAAAGCTGACTGTTACATATTCTGTTTTTAGGCTGGTTAACATTGAGGCTGGTTAAAGTTCACAAGATGGAGTTACTTTGGCTTACTTAGACCCAGAGCAGGGGGGTTTCATCGGCACTTATGGCCTTCCACCCCCCCGAGTTACCTGGTAGCTATGCCTAGTGGCACCAACAGTAGTGTACTTGATAGATGACTGGTCTAAATCAGTATATATTCTTATTTTATATTCTTAAACAGCATAATTTTAAAAAAGTAAAAGTAAAACAAGGAAAAGCTATATTTAAAAAAACCAACATGAATCATCTTTAAGGCCTTCATAATCAAAAGAAACAACACAGCTCAGTTGTTTTTTCCCTGCGTGTTTTTAAAATCTCTGTTCTAGAATGTAAGGTGAAAAGAATGTTAGGTTCTGAATATCCGTTGATCTGCTCACTCTCCTCTGCATCATGACAACTTTAAGAGGTGAAAAGATTTGATTCTCAGACAAATGTGTCTAAAGAGACAAATTACTTTTTTTAAAAGGGAAGCCAAGACTAGAGGACTGAAAGACATGTTTCCCTGAGATCATATTTTTGTTTGGGAAATATGTAGCTTTTCTGTAATTTAAAAAAAATTCTTTATACTGTTTTGATTCTTAAAAAAATATTTACAAGGATCTTGCATTGCATTTCAAAGCCACTATAACATATTTGATAAATCAAACTAAACAAGAGTGTATATGATCTTGTAACTTTCTTGGGCTTTAGTAGATTAAGCTTTTTAAAGGGCCAACTTCTACCTTCATTTACAAAATATTGTTAGAATGTTTGATTTTTTAGGAACAAATATTCAACTGCATTGTATCAGTGGTTTCTGAAATTAATCTGTCCACCCTTTGGCAAAGACAAAGGTATAGATTGTAAATTTTGGTTCTTGCTGCTTTCAAGCTTATGTATTTTGGGAATAGGAGTAGTAACCCTGAGCTTCTTAAACATGTATTGTAATGATTTTATTGATCACTTCTCTGAGAAAATTGACAGTTTGAGTATAAGAATAGTCAATTTTTTCTTAATATATGAAGCTGCCTGTAGAGGTATTGTACAAAAGAAACCCAAGGCAGAATTTGACCTATACGGTTTAAGGATGAAAATATATAAATCATTTTAGAGAACTTAAGCCAGGGGTTCTCAAACTGGGGGTTGGGACCCCTCAGGGGGTCGTGAGGTTATTACATGGGGGGCATGAGCTGTCAGCCTCCACCCCAAACCCCGCTTTGCCTCCAGCATTTATAATGGTGTTAAATATGTAAAAAAGTGTTTTTAATTTATAAGGGGGGGGGGTCGCACTCAGAGGCTTGCTATGTGAAAGGGGTCACCAGTACAAAAGTTTGAGAACCACTGACTTAAGCCATACTTTGATCTTGAAGTTCCTGAAATAAACCACCTGATATCCCCTGTTGGTATATTACACAGTGTAACTGGGGTTGAGGATAAGCAAAAATCAGTTGCTTTACTAAAAGTTATCTTCTAATAAAGGTGGAGTAGAATACTTGGGCGGTATTTTGGATTGTTCTCTGAAAACAGGCTAAGAATGGTGTTCTGATAAGGTACTATGTTCATATTTTCACAGAGAACATCACAGGAATAAGTAGAAATTTGGGTGCTTGTTTGGAAAAATTAGTTGTTCTGGGTAACATTTCTCAAAAGCACCTAAGTCACAGATGCTTTTGAAAAATTAACACAATTCCTAATTATAGGGTAAGAAAGTCTCACGGTTTTGGTTCTTGTATATGTTATTTTTGGACACTCATGACTTCTTCATATAATATCATTGAAATCATATCCCACTACATTGCTGTTGATATACTTCAGTTCCTAGTGTGCAAGTATCTTATAAATGGTTGGTGGCAGTCATTACATATTTACACTTGTTATTTTTGGAAAACACTGTCATTTGCAACACTGTTTTGTGATAGTCCGTTTTCAATAGGTCTGCTGTCTAACCTGACAGTGCTGGTGCAACATGCGGTTATTCTTCAGTGTTCCTTAGAATACTTTGTATTTTTAGTTAAAAGACATATGACCAGCGTACAGTTTATAGATCTATTTCTCTTTACAATAAGCTTAAATAGGAAACATTTGTTCTGAAACATAGCTCAGGGACTACTTAGTGATGAGAATGTAGCTATTCAAAATGCAACTGTTACCTCATCTAATACTGAACATTGGTAAAATAAAGAAGTTGTAATATTTATTTTTTGCACAGATTTTTCTCTTATTTTAAGAAAGACTTTATTTTCTTGTATTTTCTAGCAAACTCTGAAATTGAAGTGTCTGTGTCTGCAAGGAATATCCGAAGATTACTTAGTTTCCAGCGGTACTTGAGATCGTCTCGTTTCTTCCGTGGTATTACTGTTCCAAGTTCCTCAAACATTTTAGATGATGATTATAATGGACAAGCAAAGGTGTGTTTTTAAAAATTGTTCCTAATTTTTTATTAGAAAAATTTGAATGCTTTATAGCAATACAAATATCTTCCATATTGTAACAGTATATAAACAGATATATGCAAGTAAATGTGAGCTTATACTGAGTATGTATTGTGTGCAAAAAAAACAACAAAAACCCAAAATAATTTTGCTTCAGGATTATGCAATTTAGCCTGTAAAACCAAAACCAAACCAACCAACCAAACAAAAGAAAGAAAGAAAAAAAAAAAAAAAAGGAACAGTATGGTGGATGAATCATAGGCAGTGAGGAAGAACAACTTCTGTGCTGGGAGATGCTAGTTATTTGAATATCCAAATCTTATGAGGCATTTAATTTTTTGAGACCGACATCTATTGATTCTCTGTTTATAAAAGCAGCAGATCATACCAAATGTGATTTAAAAAACACTGGAGGTGGCTAAACTTTAATAGTGTCTTTTGTCAGGTACAGTGTTCCAGACAAATGCATTTATGAAACAAACTAGATGCACGTCTGCATACAGTGCATATTTATTATATACACAGCCTCTTAATCTAATGAGGTGAATGGAAACCCTTTTTATGTATGCTTTTATCCTTAATGCAGTGTATTCGTATTGACCTTTTTTCTGAAGTTAAGAACAAAAATGTTACTTTTGATAAAATGACTATTTTAACAAAATATCTTAGATTTCCGTTTTCTCTGTGCTACTTTAATGGGGGCTTTTTGCCTCTGAGATTAATCATTTGGAGAGCTTTGTGTGGCTAATAATTTCTGCAGTGCAACTTTGTTGTCCCAAATCTGGATATATTGGAACCAATTCAGTCAGATTGCTCCTTTTGTCAAGCCCTTTTAAACATCAATAGTATTTATTTAATGTAGTCATCTGAAAAAAATAGAGCAGTAATTCTGATTCAGTGTGAAACTGGACTGCTCATTGGCTACCAAATAAAAGCTTATTATTCACATGTTGTAAATGAAATAAGCATAAGTTCTCTGTCTTAGAATTCATTTTAGAATTCACTCCAGTTTTGTTTAGGGAGGGACAGGAAAACTCTGGGTTATAAATTTTGGCTCAGATATGTACTGAAGTATCAATCTTGTGACCACTCTTCTTTTAAAATATTTTTCTCTTCCTTGTTTGACCAAAAGGGGAAAGAGCAAAGCTGACTACCCAGTTCTGTCAAAAAGATATCTAATATTTCAGTTACAGTGATTTTATTTGTAACATTTACAAGTGTTAAACAGTTTGTAACTATATTAGCTAGAGAAACAATCAGACAGAAATGTGGTTTACAAGTTGTAAACCTTTAATCTGTTTTCAATAATAGATGTTAAAATCCACAGCTGGCTCAGAAGGCAATAGCTTTTTTTGTGGGCTATAATTTGATGCTAATCACATACAGAATGAAAATGTTACAGTAGAAATGTTTTTATTTGCTTTCAGTGTATGCTGGAGAAAGTTGGAAAATGGAATTTTGATATCTTTCTTCTTGATAGGCTAACAAATGGTAAGTTCACTTTTATTGCAGATATTCTTCTAAGCATGCTGTACTGTTCTTAGGTAGGTTTCATTCTACCATAAACTATCCATAACATTTCATTTCATTTTCTGTGGGGAGGAATCTTACTGCTTGATTATACTTTAAAAAGTACAAATTTATTATCCTAGTGTTGTGACTAAGGGCTTGGCTACACTTGCAAGTTAGAGCGTATTAAATCAGCCCCGGATGCCCTAACTCCTGAGGTGTCCACACTGGCAAAGCACTTAGAACACCTGGACTCTGCAGCTGGAGTGCTCCTGGTAATCCACCTCCACGAGAACATAAAACTTGCTGCGCCCTGGTTGAAACGCCCGGGTGTCAGTGTGGACGACGTGTTGCATTACTGCGCTGTGATTGGCCTCTGGAAATGTCCCAAAATCCCCTGAAGTCAAGTGGCCACTCTGGTCATTGTTTTGAACTCGACTGCAGGCATGCGGATATCCCCTTTCAAAGCTCCGTTTCTGACAGCCGGCATGCTTATCTGCTACGGGACACAAAGCAAACCATTACTGTGGAATGCTGCTGCTGCCAAGGCAGGCATTTGTGCGTGTGTGTGTGAGAGAGAGGGGCGGGGGAGAGGTCTGCTGCTGTCTGAACTTACAAGACAGCATGCTGACACACTCTCTGCCCCCCAAAACACAGTCTCTCCCCCCACATACACACAACACACTCCCTGTCACACTTCCCCCCCCCATTTGAAAAGCACGCTGCAGCCACTTGCACACTGGGATAGCTATCACAATGCACTGCTCTCTGTGGCGTTGCAAGAGCTGCTAATGTGGCCACGCCACCGCGCTTGCAGCTGACAGTGTAAACACACGGCAGCGTTTTCCCGGCTGCTGTCTCAGAAGGTTGGTTTAACTCCCAGCACTCTACATCTGCAAGTGTAGCCAAGCCCTTATGAAAGGTTTTTGGACAGTTGGCACTTTTAGTTTGAAAGCCTAGACTCTATGACCTGAAATCTAGTCTTAGTTACATTGCAGTAGTATTACTACTTACATCACCATATCCTTGAGTTGGTGTAATAGACCCCCTCAAGTAGTTGCTTGATAGCCTAATTATTCTTTTTCTTTATCAAAGATCTTTAAAAATGTTTGAAACTCAACCCCTAAAATCTGTGCTGCTTAGTTTTAGAAAGCCATTAGTGTATATGGATTCTGTCCAATAGGTGAATTATGCCAAACATGTCTCTTCCCCTGAGGAATTTAGTGTAAAGGCAGAATAGTTACAGTATAATAGAATACAGTACAAAAAGCAGAATTATGCATTATAGCCAGGAAACTTTATAGAAGAGATGGAGCTTTAGAAGGTTTTGAAGGAGAGTAGGATTTAGGCATCCATAAAGTGGGAGGCTGCTCTAGGTATAGGGGCACCATAGAAGAAAGCAATAAATCAACAGTGAGCAAAGGCAATTATTGGAATAGGTGAGTATAAAGACTTCAGAGAGCAGAGAGGGTTGTTGGGGGACTGTAGAAAGAGTTGCTGGCAGAGAAAAGGTATAATGAAGTTATGGATAGCTTAGTAATTGGAGAGTAGACATGGAGCTAGATGCAAAAGTAGTAAAGCCAATGTAAGGAATCAGGTGGAGGTAGGGTAGAGGTAGGGTAGGGTTGTCAGTAGATTGGAGGAAAGAAAGATGGGCATGTGAGAAACCAGCAAGTAGGAGATTATGGTAGTCAATGCAAGTAATTGTTATAGCATGGCTTAACATCTTGTCATACAAAAGGAGAGAAAGGGATGAATTTTTAAAATATTGGAAAGGAATTGGTGGTGAAGGAGTAGTTGGGGGAAAGAAGAATTGAAGATGACACCAAGCTTTCATGTCTGGGAAATAGAAGGAGGGATAGTTGTGATGGTAACAATGATGAAATAAAGGAGAAGAGGAGAAAGTTTGTGGGGAAAGATGAGCTCTTTCTTAATAATATTTTGTTTGTGTTGGGACACCCTAGAGAAATGTGGAACTGGGTTGAAGAAGAAGGGCTGGTAGTATATGGGACCACCAAAGAGAGACTGAAGAAGAAAAGGACAGGCACAGCAATCTGAGGGACCTTGTCAGAGGGTTAGACTTTGAAAAGAAACATTAAAGAAGCAACCCAGCAAGGTCAGGGGCAACCCCCAAAGAACAGTATTCTGTCTTTCTTTTGTTGAAGGAAAGGTCTGGGCATCATATTTTATATTTTCATCTAGTGGAAGAGAATCAGTTTACTTTTTATCCATTCTTGTTATGGTTTCATTTGTCTCAAAAGTGAGTCTCATTAAGACAAGGAACCTGAGAGCTTTTCTATATGAGAAAGTTGCACTCGTGTAATTTAAAGTGAGAATTTAAATAGATACAGTAACTCCTCGCTTAACGTTGTAGTTATGTTCCTGAAAAATACTACTTTAAACAAAACGATGTTAAGTGAATCTAATTTCCCCATAAGAATGAATGTAAATGTGGGGGGGTTAGGTTCCAGGGAATTTTTTTTTGCCAGACAAAAGACTATATTTTTTTATACATACACACACATACACAGTATAATGTACACAGCAATGATGATTGTGAAGCTTGGTTGAGGTGGTGAAGTCAGAGGGTGGAAGAGGGTGGGATATTTCCCAGGGAATGCCTTACTGCTAAATGAGGCTGAGCCCTCAAGGGTTAACACATTGTTGTTAATGTAGCCTCACACTCTACAAGGCAGCACGAATGGAGGGAGGGGGAGACAGCATGGCAGAACGAGACAGAGACACACACTGTGTGTGTGTGAGAGAGAGAGAGACGCGCATTGCCCCTTTAATTACACTGACCCCACTCTAAGTACATTGCCTTTTTAAGTAGATCAGCAAGTTGAGACAGCAGCTGCTGCCAGCAAGCTACCTCTGTCCTGAGCCCTGTGGTGTTTCCCCCTACCCCCCAGCTCTGTGGAGATGGGGGTACAGGAGCGGGGGGGGGACACCTTGACATTAGCACCCCTCTCCCCCCCCCTTTGCACAGCAGGCAGGAGGCTCCCGGGAGCAGCTCCAAGGCAGAGGGCAGGAGCAGCACATGGCAGTGGGGGGAGGGACAGTTGAACTGACCAGCAATTGATAGCCTGCTGGGCAGCTGTGGCACAGGGAACTTAAGGGAGTGAGGAGCTGATGCGGGGGCTGCCAGTCCACCCTGGTTCCAAGCCTCCACCAGCTAGCTCCAATGGGCTGCTCTTTCTGCAAGCAGTGGACAAAGCAGGCAGCTGCCAAACAACGTTAGAAGGGAGCATTGCGCAACTTTAAACGAGCATGTTCTCTAATTGATCAGCAACATAACAACGAAACGACGTTAACCGGGATGACTTTAAGTGAGGAGTTACTGTAAAGTTAATGTGGTGCAAAAAGCTGTGGCTGTACTTGAGTTAGGTTAACATAGCTAAATTGGTCAGAGGTGTGAAAAAAACACATCCCTGACTGACATAGCTATGTCAACCTAACCCCCAGTGTAGATGCAGCTGTGTTGATGGCAGAATACTTCCATCAACATAGCTAACTTTGGGGAGGTGCTATTCTTACCCTGATGGAAAAAACCCCTTCCTTTGATATAGGCCAGGTGTACATGCAAAAGTTAAATCGACCCAGCTACATCACTTGGGTGTGAAAAATCCACATCCCTGAGTGATGTAGTTAAGCCAACCTAACTCCCAGCGTAGACAGTAATAGGTGGACAAAAGAATTCTTCCATCAACCTAGCTACTCCCTCTTGGGGAGGTGGATTAATTACAGCAATGGGAGAATCTCTCCCATTGCTGTAGTGTCTACAATGAAGCGCTATAGCAGCCCAGCTGCAGCTGTGCCACTGTAGTGTTTCAGGTGTAGACTAGCCAATAGACTATGGGATTCTGTCAGACATAGCTATGCTGATATGTAGACGCACACTATGTGGTACTTCTGCATAAATACCTCTTAAAGGAATAGACTTCTGAAGAACATCTTGCCCTAGTGTTGGGAATAACAGCTTTTTGGGGAAGTGGTACCAAAATGACATGCATGCATGTGGTGAAGCATGACAGTAAGTTATATGGGGTGGGGAATTTTGTGCTTCTGAGTAAAGCACCTAGCACACTGAGTGACTGTGTAACTAGTTGTTAAAGTGACACTGTCAAAGTAAATATGCCAAAAACTGATCTAGTTGTCAGTATTGTGTATGTTTAATTTGCAAGCCTTTCCTTACTGCCTCTGAAATTTTTTTAAAAAAAGAAATCAAATGTATGATATGGAATATTTCAGCTCCTAGTACATGAATGATCATAGCAGTTGCTTTGTAGTACTACAAATTTCATAGCAAATTGCACATTTGTATTTTCTTTGATTTCTGGTTTCAGCAAGGAGTACTTTTGCAAAAAAGAACACATGGTGGAATAACTAAATGTAAGGTGCAGAGGGTCCTGTGGCACCTTTAAGACTAACAGAAGTATTGGGAGCATAAGCTTTCGTGGGTAAGAACCTCACTTCTTCAGATGCAAGTAATGGAAATCTCCAGAGGCAGGTATAAATCAGTGTGGAGATAACGAGGTTAGTTCAATCAGGGAGGGTGAGGTGCTCTGCTAGCAGTAGAGGTGTGAACACCAAGGGAGGAGAAACTGCTTCTGTAGTTGGATAGCCATTCACAGTCTTTGTTTAATCCTGATCTGATGGTGTCAAATTTGCAAATGAACTGGCTCATTTGCAAATTTGACACCATCAGATCAGGATTAAACAAAGACTGTGAATGGCTATCCAACTACAGAAGCAGTTTCTCCTCCCTTGGTGTTCACACCTCTGCTGCTAGCAGAGCACCTCACCCTCCCTGATTGAACTAACCTCGTTATCTCCACACTGATTTATACCTGCCTCTGGAGATTTCCATTACTTGCATCTGAAGAAGTGAGGTTCTTACCCACGAAAGCTTATGCTCCCAATACTTCTGTTAGTCTTAAAGGTGCCACAGGACCCTCTGTTGCTTTTTACAGATTCAGACTAACACGGCTACCCCTCTGATACTTAAATGTAAGGTGTTCAACTTGGGGCAGTTGCCAACATTGACTAGTTTTTTGGCTTAATTACCTCTGTGTTCCTTTTTTAAGCAATAAACCTACTTAGGTGGATTGCAGGTTTATTGTTTTTAAAGGTACAGTGCCACTGAGTGAGACTCTTCATTGCATAGTTTATTGCTGGTAGTGGACATATTGAGAATCACTGGGGGAAATTATTATTGGACTAGACCAATTAATGCTTTCAGAATTCTTATACATTTCAATCTGTTTGCATAACTTTTGAATACAAAAACTTTTAAATAATTTTTCCCTTGTGATGGAAGCACTAATTTCATCTTTTTTTAAATGAATTAATATTTGTATTTTATTTTTAGGAAACAGTCTAGTCAGCTTAACCTTCCACCTGTTTAATCTTCATGGACTGATAGAACACTTCCACTTAGATACGATGAAACTTCGTAGATTTTTAGGTAAATATATTATAGCCTTTTGTTAAAGTGAACATTACTCCTTAACTGCATTTTAAAAGATACCATTTGAAGTACTGCTCACAGTTTAGCAAGAAAGTTTGAATAGCACTAATTTGAAGCTGGTTCCTATAATGGTAGTATTGTGATACTGTGTGCACTTACAAATTTTGGAAATAGCTTAGTTTTAATAATAGCATTAGGGAGGTGAAGGAAAAAAAATTCTACTAAAAGCAGTAAAATTAATTTTGGCAGAAAAATTTGATTTTGCCCAAGAATGTGTGAATTTCATGATGCGTCACGGTTGTATGCAGCGGATTATGAAGGCTGAATTTCACATCACAAATGAGGGAAGAGGAGATAGTGAGAATATTATTGAAATATAATGTTGGTTTTGATCTTGGTTTCTGAAAAGAAACATAGTTTGTCCTTATCTAACCTGTAGTCATCGCCAGTTCAGTAGTACCAGTTGCTGACACCAATTTCTGCTCAGATCTTTTTAGTAGTATAGAAAAGGATCCAGTCTTGCTCCACTGATGTAGGAATTGAAGCTACTCTCCTTAAAGCTGTACAGGAATGTTTGGGACCTTCATGAGGTGATGCTGTATTGTGTATCCTCGGAGAAAGGTGTAAATTAATGTTACTTTTATTTGACAGTGGGAGAGCAGATCTGTTTAATTGTTTATGGACTTATATTTCTGTATCCTAATGTCCTTGGCACAGTCCCTGGAATGATAGTTCCTTCTTGTTTTCACACAAGAGTCACCATGTGGTGCAACATCTCACTTGTCAGTGATGTCCTGGGATGCCTTTACCATGACTTGTTGCACTAAGACCAAAGACTCATCCCTCACGTTGCCTGTTTTCCCCTATATCCTCCAGCTCAGTCTGAAGGGAAGAATAATTCTTGATTGAGCCAGGAGAAGCAGCTCTCTGTTCCCTTTGGCAGGGTTTCTCAGAAGGCTTGATCTGTTTGATACAAAGCATGTTTTTGTGGTAATTAAGTTTGAAAAAGCAAGGATAAATGGGACTCAGGGGATTTCTCCCCTCCCCCAGACAGAAAGGACAGGCAGGAGTCCAGTCTGTTCATCAGTCTGTTCAAATGCAACCTCTGCTTTACAAGTTCCCTAGCAGTTTCTCCTAATAAATGACTGATGTATCCTTAAGTGAATTCAGGGTCTGTCATCCAAACAAACATATCAGCTGTCCTTAGAAACCTGTAGACTGGAAAGTGAAGGGAGTATCTAGACAAACCTCTTATTTTAGGCTGTCCAGTTTGTCACTGTTTGTCTTGTCTCCTTGGTCATCCCCTGGTTATCTGAGGATTTCGTTGTGGCTCTCCACTTGCATTTGTTTGTGTTCTGACTTGGCTAGTATAACTCCACAGAGTAGGGTGTTAACACATGCAACAAGATCTCGTGCAGCCTTTGTGGCCCAGGTGACTATTCTGGACATTTGCAAAGCAGTGACTTGGTCTTCAGTACAAACCTTTGCTTCACATCATGCCATCTTTCATTGTTCTAGAGATTATTCCAGATTTGGGCATGTGGTCCTGCAATCCTTATTCAGGTAGACTCTGATCCCACTGCCAGATCAAACAGCTTCTGAATGAAATGGAATGGACATATGCAATCACTTGAAGAGAAAACGGTTACTAGCCTATTCTGTAATGGTTGTTCCTTGAGATGCGTTACACATGTCCATTCCACAACCCACTCTTCTTTCTGTTTCTGTCAGACTCTGTCTGGCGAGAAGGACTGAGGAAGTGGTCAGGGGTGTCTCCGCTCTTTATACCTTCATGTGATGGCACAAGGTAGCAGAGGGCTTGTGCCGCCCCAGTGGGTTACCGTTAAGGGAAAAATCTCCAACAGGTGTGTGGGCGCCCAGTGCTCAGTTGAAGTGAAATTATAGAATAGATTACTAACCAGTTTTCTTTTGTTTTTGCTGCAAACTAGTTCCCTTGTACTGATTCTACTCAAGTGACCTTCCACATATTGTAATTGCAGTGCTTAAGGAAAGCAAGAAGGACTTGGAAAGGCAAGCAAAGACAAAAGTCTGGTTCTTATGGGGCTGGTGGCTGGACAGTGGTCAGGAAGGAAAGACTTCTTCACATGTACTGAAACTAAAAGCAGAATAGCTAGCTCTTCTGTCCCTGATGGGTTGCTGTAGGGTACCGTTTTCTGATCAAGGCCCGCCAGTGTGATGTGTGGATTGCCTAAATTATCTATGAGGGATGCAGAAGGTTAGCAGAGGTGTCAGCCCTGCTGTTCTGATGAATAGAATCAACTTCCTGTGTGTGTTCCAGGTTGCCTCAATGTTCAGGCAGACTGGCTTAGCAGAGAGAGAGACTCCTGCTAAGGAGGTGGTTGCTCAGTCAAGATCATAATATTCCAGATCATAACATTTTGGTTAGAGTTAAATAACTTCATCTCCAGGATGAATTTATACTAAATCTTGTGTTAGCTTAAAAAATATTGTGTCACCACATAAAACCTTTGTGTGAGAGTACTGGAGATGGTTCTACTTAAACAAATTTGATATGTGGAGTTTATATATGTCTTATCAAAAATGTCAATTTGTGATATTTATATTGCTTTTTTTTAAAATTGCCATTTTAGTTAAACCCAGATGTTTGTTTTCTTTATATAGTTATGGTTCAAGAAGATTATCATAGTCAAAACCCTTATCATAATGCAGTTCATGCTGCTGATGTGACTCAGGCCATGCACTGTTATTTAGAAGAACCTAAGGTAATTTGTTTTACGTAATGTGTAAAGGTACAACTATAATGTTTGTATTTTTCTTAATGTTCCGTAAAACCATAAAGATTTTAAGCTACTGGGGGGAAAAAAGCTTTGCTCCAAGAAGTATGCACGTCATTGAGTCAGAAGCTGGCGGTGGAGACCCAAATAACTCAGTTTTTCAAAAGCTGATATATCACTTATGCTTAGTTCACCTTGGATACTAATGAACAAAGCTCCTCTGCCAGATGCAGGTTGTAGCAATGTACAAGAGTTGTCTGTCCTTTCTTCTTTCTAAAATGCACATTATGAAAGGGAGATACCTAGCAGAGAGAGTTCTACGTTAGGAGCTGAGCAAAGCTAACAGTTGTCAGAGGTGACTTGAATTGCTGGTACTCTGGTATAGGCTACACACTAAACAGGAAATTTCAGGGGATAATGCTACTTTCTGATTAGATTAGAGAAGACCCATGGTGTACTGTAGCCAGTTGGAAACCAGCTATCTAGTTCAACACTGATTTTTTTATTAGTTTGGTTTATTCTTGTATAGTAATGGTGGTCTACACTACTCTTGCATAAAGTGACAGAGTCCTGTGGCACCTTATAGACTAACAGACGTATTGGAGCATAAGCTTTTGTGGGTGAATACCCACTTCGTCAGATGCAAGGATTTTTAATTTAAACAGGGATTTTGAAATACTCTCTGGTTGGTAATGGAGTAGCTAACAATTTGAGTGACAGTTCTAACTACCATAAATATTTAAATAGTTATTGCATCTATCTAGATATTATTGACAAGGTCGGATGAAATTGATCTTGAGCCTTTAACTCCTGTAGAGTAATTACTCCTGGATTTCCCTGTACCATGGTTGCTATTAAACTTTTAAAAAAAAGTTCTACTAGTACCCTCACCCCGTTCTCCGCATTCACCTTTCTGTGATGGTGCACTTCCTTCAAAGCACTGTGTGAAAGATGAAATTGAATGGTCATTTTTGGGACCTTTTTCCAGGGACTGAATGCTAGCTATGAAAAGCCAATCAGAATATTTTCACCTGTGAATGTTCCCATGAATAATACTGTTACATTTATTACAGCTCTCCAAATCTCTAACTCCATGGGATGTTCTGCTCAGTTTAATTGCAGCTGTCACACATGATTTGGATCATCCAGGTGTTAATCAGCCTTTCCTTATTAAAACAAACCATTACTTAGCAACTTTATATAAGGTAAGTGAAAATATCATACTTATCAGAACCAGGTTTGAGTATCTTTTCAGTATAGAAGAATTATATTAACAGTGAAATTGCTAATGTACTCACTTAATGGTAGACTTGAACCTAGGATGTTTATCCCATTGAGTGAAAACAATAAATACAAGCTATTAACGTAATAGAAGTGTTAAAAAGTTTGAAAATCATGAACTTTTTAAGAGGCATATAGACTGTAGTGTAAGACTAATAAAATCTTTTAAAGTAACGGCAATAATTTTGTTTCTGTTTTGCAGAATATCTCAGTATTAGAAAACCACCACTGGAGATCAGCAGTGGGGTTGTTGAGAGAGTCTGGTTTATTTGCACATATGTCATTAGAAAACAGGTATGTATTTTTTATACAGAGAGTATACACTATATGAAGTTACACACAATGTATTATCCATGGCATCAGACAACTTTGTAAACAAGTGTTCTGTTAAAATATTACATAGCAATTCATAATCCTAGCTAAATATTCAGATCATTTAAAGATTTAATGGGTGCTATGAGCCTTGCAGGAACAGTTAAGTATTCAGTATACAGCTTGGAAACTAGTATTTATTGTGAACACTGTGTGATGGAAGTGTATTCATTATACAAACATTTGATTAGATTGAAAGAAAATATTGACTGACTAGTAAGAGATAATTGTATTCTGTGACCTAAACAGTAACTCATGTTCTGTATTTTTAAATTGCAGCTCTTTTCATCTTCTTTAACAATAGCTAGAATAATTTAGCTTACAAATATTTGCAGTAGGTTTCTCTCTTCCTGAGAGCTACCTATGAAATGTCAGAGTATTTTTATAAATATTGTAGTTTTTAAAAAAATGTTATATAAACATTTGAAAGTGCTGCACTTACAGCCATCATGGCTTACAGTTTATGTATACATTCATATACAGTTGCTACATTCAACTTAAATGTGTCAATATGATGCCTAATTTTTTTCCTCATATTTTCATGCCTTTGGGTATTTTATATCACTAATTTCAGGAAGCTGATGGAAAGCCAGATAGGTGCTCTGATTCTTGCCACAGACATAAGTCGGCAAAATGAATACCTATCCCTGTTTAGAACCCATTTGGACAGAGGAGACCTATGTTTAGAGGAGGCAGGCCATCGCCACTTCATTTTACAGGTGACTGTTTTGAAAGTTTCACACTATTTCAGAAGTAAATTGCTTCAAATATCATACTTTTTTTTTCCTCCCAGGAAAATGGTCTTCATCTGCCATGGGTGACCAGTGAAGAGGGGATGTTTTTATTCTTTAGTTGTGCTTAGTGTGCACAAGGCCTGCTTACACAATGAGATGGAGTACCAGCAAGTCCTGCTGAGGCTCCACAAGATCCTCACTCTGTAGAGGGCAAAACTAGCCCTTTCTGCCTGCACATGTTAGAGAGGAGCTTTCTCAATGAAGCAGAGGAAGGAGCAGATGAGTCAGAAGCAGAGGAGGGGGAATTAGAAATGGAGGTTAAGGTTTTCAGTTTGTCACTGATCCCAGCAGTCAGAAACTGGGTTAACAAATCTTCCATTGAGGTGCAAGTTTTTTGCTCCTCCCTCTAATGAAAATCCCCAAGAGACTGGTTAAGACTGTTTTAGAGTTATCTTTGGGTCCCTTGATCAATACTCTAAGGTATATTGTGGGGTACTGCTGTATTGTTATGAAGCCTTGGTTTGTGCTGTCAGATACCTCTTGATAGGGAGGCATACAGAAGGCTAAAACACTTCCTTTGAGAAAGAGGAACATTAAACTGTTAAAGAGTGCAGAAATCCTGTGATTTCAGATTGGTTATCCTGTCTACAAAAGTCAATGAATAGTAAGAACCCAGTGTTTGACCTGTCCTGACCAAGCCATAAACAATAAATTTTCTGTTAAGTGGGGACTTATATTTTGTTTTTCAAAAATAAGTAATGCAAGGAAGTAAACTGAACTATAAAAAGCGACAAAGAGTCCTGTGGCACCTTATAGACTAACAGAAGTATTGGAGCATAAGCTTTCGTGGGTGAATACCTTGTCAGACGCAGATAAGGTGCCACAGGATTCTTTGTCGCTTTTTACAGATCCAGACTAACACGGCTACCCCTCTGATACTAAACTGAACTATACTAACTCAATCCTACTAGGATCTCTGGCATTGAAACTATGCTATCAGTTAATTCTTTAAAATGTCTTATTGCAGTTATAAAATGGGGTGCGGGGATGTTAAATGGCTTTCAGATAGTGTTTTCCTAACAGCTAACTTAATTTTTGGTTAGATTTAATTTAAAATAAATACTGTTTTGTAATTTTATTTCGTATTTAAATGTCTTTATATTGAATGTTCTGCATACAGTGCCCTTCAGAGGTACTTTGTATTTAACTCTCATTCACTTTGTCCAGGATAGAAGTCTGTTTGCCTTCAGTTTTACTTAGCTCTGTTCATGACCTCTTATAATTCTCCAAATAGCATTCTGTTAGTGTACTATGGTTAAGGCTAAGATTTTGTCACTGATATTTTTAGTAAAAGTCACAGACAGGTCACGGGCAAAACAGAAAAAGTCACGGAAGCCGTAACCTGTCCCTAACTTTTACTAAAACTATACCTGACAAAATGGGGATCTGCGGATCCCCACACTACTTCAAGCGGGGCAGCTGCAAGGACTAGGAGCTGCCTGTAGTAGCTGGGGGCTGCGGGGTACCCCGCTACCTGCAGCTCCAGGCGTCCCTCACTGCCCGCCGGGGCTGGGAGCTTGGGGATTCCCTGCCACCCCCAGCGTCCGGGAGCTTGGGGGTTCCCTGCCACCCCCAGTGTCCGGGAGCTCGGGGGTTCCCCCGCTGCTGCCCACTGGGAGCTCGGGGTTCCCCCACAGTGCTGCCCTGGGCATCAGGGAGCTGGAGGTTCCTCCACCACCGCCACCAGTGGCAGAGAGCTCGGGGGTTTCCCTGGTGGCGGCAGGGAGCTCAGGGGCGGGGGGTCCCCCACCGCTGCCCTCCAGGAGCTCAGGGGGTTCCCCGCCATCCCCGGCGGCAGGGAGCTGCAGGGGCCACCACAGGCAGCAGGGGTACCCCACAGCTTCCTGCCCCAGCGGGGGACCCTGCAGCTCCCGACCATCGCAGGCTGAAGTCACGGAGGACGCTGGAATTCACGTATTCTGTGACTATGGCGACCTATCTGACTAAATTGCAGCCTTAACTATGGTATATAATTTTAGAGTGAAATGCAAGTGGTTGGGTTTGTTACCCTGATTAGAAAAATGCATGAGACGTTATGGAATACAGTAGTAGCTACTCTAGAAATTATGCTGCTTTTTTGTATTCATGTTTTTGCATGTAGAAAAAAATTGAAAGTAGTGTAACCCAGTATATGTAATTCACTAGATGGCTTTGAAGTGTGCTGATATTTGTAATCCATGCCGGACCTGGGAACTGAGCAAGCAATGGAGTGAAAAAGTAACAGAGGAATTCTTCCATCAAGGCAAGTAAAAGAATAGAAATAGTCTAATCTCATACCAATGAATGTGTAAATGTATCATAAGATGAATATCTGAGAGTCATAGTGACTTTGTGAGATGAAGGGCTATAAATTTAGGCCTAAAGGAGGGTTCAAATAATCCTTTTCTTCTGTTGGCTACATTCTTGAAAGAGGCTGCTGCTTCTACTAACAGCTGATGAAGAATCTGCTTTAACACAATACACCCAAAAGTTTCAGATTCTAGTTGAAATGTATTCCTCACTATTAAAGATACTTTAAATGAAGGATTGCCTGTTTTATATATATATATATATATATATATATATATATATATATATATATATATATATATATATAGGGCTGTCAAGCGATTAAAAAAATTAATCATGATTAATCGCATGATTAATCACGCTGTTAATAATGAAATACCATTTATATAAATATTTTTGGATGTTTTCCACATTTTCAAATATATTGATATCAATTACAACACAGAATATAAAGTGTAAAGTGCTCACTTTATATTTATTTTTAAATATAAATATTTGCCCTGTAAAAATAAAAGAAATAGTATTTTTAATTCCCTTAATACAAGTACTATTGTGCAATCTCTTTATCAGAAAAGTTGAACTTACAAATATAGAATTATGTACAAAACATAAATGCATTCAAAAATAAAACAATGTAAAACTTTCAAGCCTACAAGTCAACTCAGTCCTACTTCTTGTTCAGCCAATCACTCAGACAAACAAGTTTGTTTACATTTGCAGGAGATAATGCTGCCTGCTCCTTGTTTACAATGTCACCTGAAAGTGAGAACAGGCATTCTCATGGCACTGTTGTAGCTGGCGTTGCAAGATATTTACGTGCCAGATGCGCTAAAGATTTATATGTCCCTTCATGCTTCAGCCACCATTCCAGAGGACTTGTGTCCATGCTGATGACTGGTTCTGTTCGATAACAGTCCAAAGCAGAGTGGACTGACATGTTCATTTTCATCATCTGAGTCAGATGCCATCAGCAGAAGGTTGATTTTATTTTTTGGTAGTTCGAGTTCTGTAGTTTCCGCATCAGAGTGTTGCTCTTTTAAGACTTCGAAAGCGTGCTGTACGCCCCGTCCCTCTCAGATTTTGGAAGGCACTTCAGATTCTTAAACCTTGGGTCGAGTGCTGTAGCTATCTTTAGAAATCTCACATTGGCACCTTCTTTGTGTTTTGTCAGATCTGCAGTGAAAGTGTTCTTAAAACGAACAACACGTGCTGGGTCATCATCCGAGACTGCTATAACATGAAATATATGGCATAAAACATAGAGCGGTAGACATACAATTCTCCCCCAAGGAGTTCAGTCACAAATTTAATTAACGCATTATTTTTTTAACAAACATCATCAGCATGGAAGCATGTCCTCTGGAATGGTGGCCAAAGCATGAAGGGGCATACGAATATTTAGCATATCTGGCACATAAATACCTTGCAATGCCGGCTACAAAAGTGCCATGCGAACATCTGTTCTCACTTTCAGGTGACATTGTAAATAAGAAGTAGGCATTATATCCCATAAATGTAAACAAATTTGTTTGTCTTAGTGATTGGCTGAACAAGAAGTAGGACTGAGTGGACTTGTAGGCTCTAAAGCAGGGGTCGGCAGCCTTTCAGAAATGGTGTGCCAAGTCTTCATTTATTCACTCTGATTTAAAGTTTTGCGTGCCAGTAATACATTTTAACATTTTTAGAAGGTCTCTCTCTATAATATATAACTAAACTATTTTTGTATGTAAAGTAAATAAGGTTTTAAAAATGTTTAAGAAGCTTCATTTAAAATTACATTAAAATGCAGAGCCCTCCGGACCGATGGCCAAGACTCAGGCAGTGTGAGTGCCACTGAAAATCAGCTTGTGTGCCGAAGGCGGCACGCGTGCCATAGGTTGCCTACCCCTGCTCTGAAGTTTTGCATTGTTTTGTTTTTGTGTGCAATAATGTAACAAACAAAAAAATCTACATTTGTAAGTTGTGCTTTCACGATAAAGAGATTGCACTTACAGTACTTGTATGAGGTGAATTGAAAAATATAATTTATTTTGTTTATCATTTTTACAATGCAAATATTTGTAATAAAATTATATAAAGCACTGTACACTTTGTATGCTGTACTGTAATTGAAATCAGTCTATTTGAAAATGTAGAAAAACATCTAAAATATTTAATAAATTTAGTATTCAATTGTATAATAATGCAATTAAAACTGCAATTAATTAATCGTGATTAATTTTTTTGAATTGTGCGAGTTAACTGTGATTAATTGACAGCCCTAATATTTATATCTGCTCTTATATTGGGTTATATTTTTGCAGAATGCATTTTAAAAGTAAAGATTCAGTTGTAATACATAGAATCTGTTCTCTCAAGGTGACTTGACTTCCTTGAACGGTTGCCTAAGACAGATTTGGTTGTGTATATTATGAATTAACAATTCCAGAATGCTTACAGTTAAAATTACTTTTCTAAGTAATTGTTCTCTCTTTAGGAGATGTTGAAAAAAAATATCACTTGGGTGTGAGTCCGCTGTGTGATCGACAGTCAGAAACCATTGCCAACATCCAGATTGGTAACTACAAATATATGTATATGAACAGTTTAAAATCTTTCAGTGGTTCCCTTTAATGACAATTTTTAGAGGAAGGAAAGCTATCTTTGCCTATAAATCTTAAAATTTGCACTTTATTTGTCTTCTTTTTTGTGTTCATTTGGCAATGCTCCTTCACCACGAGCAATTTTTTTCTTTGCTTTAAAATTTCTCCTTTGAATTTAGTACTCGTGAAAGGTGCTCGATTGATAGTCCTGGAGACTGAAGTCCTGTATCCATAGAGCAGGTACAGCATGGGCAGCAGCAATGCAGCCTTTCCAATACTACTTCTCCAATGTGCCTTAATCCTAACCTGGAATGACAAACTCCAGAGTTAGAGGACATTTCATTCACCTACCCATTCAGTCCTTGGTGCCTCTAGTGAAGCTGCCAGTTGACTTAGCCTTTTGGAATGTGGACACCTATTCACTGGGAACTGGTTTAAAGATAGTCTTAAAGCACAGAAATTTCATGTAGGCCAATGGACAGCTGTTAGATTATTTTTGATCACTGCCAGCCTGGACTAGATATATACCAGGGACAGAAGTGAAAGGATTTTCCCATTAATAAACATTGACTTTTTTCAAAAAAAGTTTTCTTTTCATATAGATTGAATGGGATTGAATGAAAAATTATGTTCTACTATATTAAGCAGATTAATAAATTCTAACCTCAGACATAATTGTGAATTTTTTTATTTCATATAAAATTGGAAATGTAAAAAAAATTGTGACTTTGGTTCTCACAAATTATACTAAATTACATCAATTATAACCAATCAGATTGCTGAATAGCTGACCATAATTTTGATTTTTTTAAAAATAAAGTTTTTTTTTTTTTTAAATAAGGCAAAAATATAGTTCTGGCAACCTTATCTTTAAATTTTTGTTTGCGTATATAGAGCCAGATTTTTAAAGGTATTTAGGCATCTCACAGCCATTGAAATCAATGGGAGTTAGGCACCTGAATACCCTTAAAAATCTTAGACATAGACAAAATACTGTTGTGTGTGTGTATATAGGGCAGTGGCTTATTTCAAGCTATCTCATTTGCTGCCCAACACTGGGAGCCCTTTAAATTGTGGAGGCCATTAGTGATCCTTGCCTTGAATTAGACACAAGTTTGCCTGGTCATACTTCAATACACTTAACTGGTCTAGTGATGCCGAGGGAATTTGAATGTGTATTTCCTTTGTAACACAATTCAACTTGTTTGTAGGATAATTTATTATATATGAGCTTGTGTCTGTTAGACTTTCAGGCTTTTTGTCTAGTTTATGTGGCTTAATTCAAATCTGATGGTTGATTTCCTCCTTTTTCTCCTCTCCAACAGTTTTTTTCCTTTATTTCTCCACTGCCCCAAAAGGGAACAAATGAGATTCATCAGCTACTTCTTAATACGATATTATGCTATTCTTTTGACTGTCAAACCTGTAACATTTCTATAGATTACACTTCTATATTTTAATAAAGTGCCATAGTGTTAGAAATATTGTAAGATGACGCTTTTTAGGTATAAGTTGGAGAAGAGTTGCTAATGCATTGTTAATCTTTTATTGCACTTCCTAAATCCTTTAAAACCTTTACCTTAAAAATGCATATTCTTTCCTGTTTTTAATCTAAAGCTTTCTTCTTTAAAGGTTTTATGACCTACTTAGTGGAGCCATTATTTTCAGAGTGGGCCCGGTTTTCAAATACCAGGTTATCACAGACGATGCTTGGTCATCTGGGACTGAATAAAGCTAGTTGGAAGGGACTGCAAAGAGAACAGTCGAGCAGTGGTGATGATACTGATCCTGCATTTGAGGAAATGGACTCAGATGTATTACCTCAGGAAACTCGATTGTCCTGACCCCAGAATCTGCATGACAAAATTGCCTCTTACGTAGGTATCTGCACAATGGGGTTTGAGGAAAAACTTGTTATGACTGCTCAAGGTTCAGTGTAAATGATGCCAGCATTATTTATTTCCAAGTTTTCCTTTACAGATCACTTGAACCCAATTTTTATTTACAAGATTGGAACATAGAGCAATATGCATATGCCTCAGTTGGCTTTTGTTTGGAACCTTTAATATGCAAAGCACAGCAGTGACTGAATCTTGAAGGAACAATACAAGGTGCCACATGGTTTTTTTTTTAAAAGTTTGAAATAAGGTCTTCAGAACTAAGACTTGATATGAACTATTCCATTTTCTTGGGATTTAGCAAGTCTTACATAAACATGTTCAAAGCATACCTTCCATTCAGTCCTTGTTTAAAATATGGAAATGTGAAGTGCCCATCCTCTGCTGCCTCTGGCAAGACTTGATGTTTACAAATGTACTCTGAAACTATTGGTTCTAGACTTATCTTTACGCATGGCTGTGAAAGAACCACTAACTTTGGGTTTTCTTTTAGAAAAAGAAAAGAAAAGGTCAAATCTGAGACTGCAGCTTTTTTTCCTTTGGATGCCAGAAAAGACTCCATTTGTCATTATTTTGTTTGTGCACTGGGAACTGAGCGTTCATCATAGAGCACAGCCAGGCTTTACTCCAGTGCTGTATGGGAATGCAGTTTTTGAAAATGCTTCTGAATTTGCAGAGTGGGGGGTGGGTGGGGGGAACATTGTCCCTAACTGTGTTGCAATTCTGCAGTGAAAATGTTGCATGTTGTTTTCACTATTGTACATTTGAACTGCATATGCAAGAAAAAGGTAGAATGTCTATAAACACCATATTCAACTCAGGGTATTTGCCAATCTGAAATAAAGTGGGATGGGAACTGTGTCCTTCCGAACAAGGGTACAAATGCCCCTTTCGCTGCAGTGTGTATGTACGTGTGGGTGTGAGAGTGTTTGGGGTTATGTGGGGAGGGAGTGGGAAGGGTTTCAACTGCAACATTTTTTATTTATTCTTTTAGAATGTGACAGTGTAATGAACAGCCACATTGGAGGGAACTGTAACAAATTGCTACAGATGCCTTAAACTATGCACATAGCTAAGTGACCAAATTTGTTTTTGATTGAAAAAAAGTGCATTGTTTACTTATTCCTCCCTCTACTGAAACATTACCCATTTACGGGTTTTTGATGTGAAAAGGAGAAATGTTTTTAAGGATAAAATTTAAGGACTAATTTTAAACTTCAAACATTCCATTTTTGTAATCTGTTTTACATTGTTTTAAGTACAGTAAGCACAACTGTTATAGAGTTTAAGAGAAACCGGTGCTTTCTTTTAGTTCATTTGTATTTCCCGTGTTATTTCTGTAAAAGACTGTTTATTAATTCTGTTTACAGTTTGTTGCAACAGCCATTTTTGGGAGAGAGCTTCAGTGTAAAGCCACTTGTAAAGGCTTTACCATACTCATTTTAATATGTGCTTGTTGCTCTTAACTTTTGATGAATAAAAAATAACTTTTCACATTATGCTCTTGTACATTTGAGTCTATTATTATGGAGAAGTAGTTAAGCTTGCAATTAACTTCCATTATAAAACCTTATTCTAACCCCATTATATGTATTTTAAAATGTTTGTCCTGCAAATTGTCAAACTTACTCACTTCTGCAACTTTTGCCTGCAGTTAGAACTAGAGCTCACTAAAAATGATCCTGACTTGTGTGTTTGTCTCCCTCTAGGTTAAAAGTGGCTTGTTATCCCTTCAAATTCTCCACATTTTGTTAAATTTCCCTAAAATCACTGTCCATTTGTACGCTCCCTTAGTCTGGGGAAGAACATGCACAGGTCTTGAATTCTAGAACCACCATTTCTAATGTAAAGCCTTAACAAATCCTCCTGCCAGATCCCACACCACCACTCTTACAGGGGTTGATTACAGTATCATCCACTAAGGTATGTGGGACATGCTACTGATGGCATTTAACTAAATTGTTAAAGATTGATTTCCTTTTGTCTAAATAACAAACCCACTATAGACCCCACCCCCATCTCTCTCTCTCTCTCTCACACACACACACACTTCTTGTTAGTCGCACTTTGTTCATTTTCTCCAGTTGCTACTCAAAATGTTGTTGATTTAAAGCAGTGGTCACCAACTGGTCAATCGCAATCGACTGCTCGATCCTAGAGGATCTCCCAGTTGATCGCGATCTCCGACGGCGCAGTGGGGCAGCCGCTAAGACAGGCTCCCTGCCTGCCCCTGCCCCACGCCGCTCCCGGAAGCATGGAGCTGTGTCCAATGGGAGCTGTGGGGGCAGTGCTTGTAGAGAGGGGCAGTGCGTGGAGCCATGTGCCACCCGCCTCCCCCAGGGGCCGCAGTGGCGCGTTGGCTCCTTCCGGGAGCGGTGTGGGGCCGGGGTAGGCAGGGAGCCTGCCTTAGCCTTGCTGCGCCGCCGACCGGGAGCCGCCAGAGGTAAGTGCTGCCCGGCGGGAGCCAGCACCCCAAGCTCCCTCCTGCACCCCAACCCCCAGCCCTGACCTCTCCTCCCAGAGGCAGCACCCCCATCCCTCCTGCACCCTGCCCCCCCCTACCAGAGCCAGCACCCTGTACCCCCTCCTGCACCCCAACACTCTGCCCCAGCCCGGAGCCCCCTCCTGCACCCAAACTCCCTCCCAGAGCCCACATCTTGCACCCCCTCCTGCACCCCAACACTCTGCCCCAGCCCGGAGCCCCCTCCTGCACCCAAATTCCCTCCCTGAGCTTGCACCCCGCACCCCAATCCTCTGCCCCCTCCCACACTGCGAACCCCTCGGCCCCAGCCCAGAGCCCACACCCCCTCCCAAACCCCTACCCCAGCCCGGTGAAAGTGAGGGTGGGGGAGAGCGAGTGACAGAGAGAGGCGGGGATGGAGTGAGTGGGGCGGGGCTTTGAGGAAGGGGTGGGGTAGATCCTGGGTTGCCTTTAAATTCAAAAATTGATCTTGGGCATAAAAAGATTGGAGACCACTGATTTACATTTTGTAAATGGGAAGCAAAATGAACTGTGGCTTGTGTTCAACAACAATCCAGATAAGAGTTACCAGGAACTTCGAATGTACTTTAGACAAGTTAAAGTTGGGCCATGGAATATAGTTCGGTGGCACATACCAAAATATATCACCACATCATTTATGACATATTTAATTGTTTCTTGTAATTTGAGTAATGTGAAAGACATAATAATGGCTGATTCATCATGTTCCTTTGTGATGTGCTGTCTAAAAACCAGAGATGTTTAAAAAGGACGTTATAATTAGAGCTGGTCAAGAACTTTTTGAAATGCTTTTAGTTGGAAAATGATGACTTGTCTAAATGAAAATTTTGAGGATATGTATTTTTAAATGAAACTTCCATTGGGAAGGTTTCTTGGGTTCACAATGGAATTTCTGATCAATTCCAGAATGAGTATATTCCTACCCCAGAATATCCAATAACCCAGTGGTTAGGGCACTTACCAGGGATATGCGGGAGACTCAGGTTTAAGTTCCTGCTCTGCCTGATTTAGATTAGGGACTTGAACATGGGTCTCCCACATCTCTGCTGAGTGCTCTAACCACTGGGCTATGGTTATTACTGGGTGGCATCTATGTTTTTCAATGAAAAACCTCAAAGGGTCTCAGTTTTATTCTGCATCAGATTGAAAACAAATGTCAAAACCAAGTTTTTTGCAAAATGGATTTTTGTTTTCTGGACACCCTTAGTTAGAATAGAATATTTTAGGTTTTCTTAGGCATTTATTTTACTATAGAGTCCAGAAATACTTCAGTTAAGCCTATTAGGCTTGAAGTAAATGTTCACTAAGTGAAATTTGCATGTGGTACTTCAAATACCAATTTTTAGGAAGGTGGTATATGAACCAGTAAAGTTTAGGAACCACTGATTTTCAACATTAAGTGACCTGAAGAGAATTTTTTAATGGCATTGCTGTTTACTTCATGATTAAAAGGGGAATGGAGAGAGTATTTTTTTAACCTAAGGAAGGTCTATTTTTTCCTGGAGATCTCTGAAAATGTGCACTGAAATCTCGCCTTCACATTGTTTCTGCCCACTGTTGATTAGTCATTAGCGTTAAAAGGTGCTTGCAAAAAAGCTATTTGAAAGTGAGACACAACACTGAGCAATTCAAAGGAAGGAAAGGTTACTTACCTTACAGTAACTTGATTTCTTCAAGATGTTTTGTCCCTATGGATGCTCCACCGTAGCTTCCATGTACTCTCTACCGGAGAATGCAGAGCAGCTTCTGCGGGCCTGCAGACACAGCAGCACCTTGTGCCTCCAATGAGGGCATGTAAGGAGGCATGTTGGACCCACCACCACTCAGTTCCTTTTTGACCACGAAGTAGAGCCTCCACAGCAAAGGGGAAAGAGGGCAGGGAGGTGGAACACCCATAGGGACAAAACACCTCAAAGAACTCAAATTACTGTAAGGCAAGTAACCTTCTTCTTCGAGTGATTGTTCACGTCCATTACACATTAGGTGTGCGCGCGTTGCGTGCACGGAGGTCGGAAACTTTTTCCCTCAGCGGCTCCCGTCAGGTCGGCAGGGGCCCCCCCCGCCAGAGCGGCGCCCCGCTCTAGCGTATATATATACCTGTGGGCCCGACCTTCCCTCAGTTCCTTCTTACCGTCCGTGACGGCGTTGGAACAACTCTTATCTCTCGCCTGAGAGTGTCCCTTAGCGTTAATAGTATCAGTGTTAATGTTAGCAGTTAGCAGTTCTTTAGAAGATAGTTAAGTTCCTTCGTTTTAGGTGTTTGGTGAAATCCCGACACGTGCCCTGGGCGGCGGGGCATGCCGCATGCCCAAGGCTTCAAGGCTTGTGCCACATGCCGCAAGCCTATGCCGCTTAGCGACCCCCACGACTCGTGTCTTCGCTGCCTGGGGGAATCGCACCAGAAAGAGCGCTGCAAGATCTGTAAGGCCTTCAAGCCCAGGACTAAGAAAGAGAGAGACTTTCGGCTTAAGCAGCTACTCATGGAGGCTGCATTGCAGCTCTCCACTTCGACTCATTCAGCCGCGGCACCGTCAGTCTCGGTGCGGAGTGCCCCAGCATCGGTTCATGATCCTGCACTGGTGGGGCACCCTAAGCTTACGGCACCGAAACAACAGGACCGCCCCCGGCACCGGTCGTCTTCGCCGACAAAATCGAAGGGCCAACCCAAGGCCCGAGGACGCTCCCCACATAAAAAGGTAGCGCCTGTGAAGACCTCGAGTGCGCCCAAGGGCATTGCTGCCCCAGGACAGATCCCGGTGCCAGTGGCTCCGGCGCCGAAAGGCCCATCGAGCCCCGGGATAAGCGCCTCGAGTGAGGAGGAAGGGCTGGAGGAGCTTCTGGAACAGCCCTCCACGCCGGACACGTTTGAGGCAGCAAAGGACCTCATTGAATTGTCCGCGGAGAGCCCACTCCAGGCCAAAGACAAGCATCCGGAGCTGTCCCCGAGACTGCCATCCAGAGGCAAGCCGGCAATGGTGCGCCCATCAAGGTCACCATCTCGGCACCATTCACGGCGCCGATCCCGGTCGAGCTCCGCCTCGGTGGACTCCCGGCTACCCTCGGCGCAGAGAGCCTCACAGGCATCTGGCCCTAGCAAACGCCTGGCACTGGTCCAGCGTTCCCCGGCTCCTTATTCGAACAGGCACCGGGACGTGTCAGTCATGCGATCCCCGAGACCGACCACTAGCAGTCGTTCCCGGTCCCGAGGACACCAGTACCAGTCCTGGTCCCGGTCGACAAGGCACCACTCCCGATCTCGGTCCCGGTCACGAAACTACTCTCCGACCCCGGACCGGCACCGTTCCACGGCACCACCGTGGCCCTCAAGGTCACTGTCCGTGGTTTCTGAGGCAGACTCGGGCCATTCCAGCAGATATACCCACAGGGCACCAGCCAGCAGGGAACACCAAGCCGCTTGGCACCCACAGTGGGGCCCGCCAGGACAGTGGCCATTCTGGACCCCGTGGGCCTACCACCAGCAAGGCCCCCCATCCAGGGCCTCGAGATCCGGCCTCTCAGGACACCGGTCCCGCTCTCCGCAGGGGCGCCCCTCCTCTCACAAGGAGGCCACGGTCTCCAGACCACCGGAACAAGAGGGAGCCGACACGGCACCGAGCCCGGTACCGTCTCAGGCCCGCTCAGCTGGACAGACTCCAGAGGAGCTCCCAACCGGTGAGGAGTTGCAGGGAGGGTTAGAGGAGGAAGCACAGAAGGCCTTAACTTCTTCCTCCTCGCCAGATGAAGCCGTGGCGGGCACGGCAGTATCAGGCCCTCCCCCGATTGACCATCGGGCGCACCAAGAACTACTCCGCCGAGTAGCCCTCAATTTGGGGTTACAGGCGGAAGAGACGGTAGAGCAGGAGGATCCCATGGTGGACATCCTAAGCCCTGAAGGCCCCTCCAGAATCGCGCTCCCGCTCATAAAAACGGTACAGTCTAATTATAAGATAGTATGGCAAACACCGGCCTCCAGTGCATCAACTGCGAAGGGCGTAGAGAGGAAGTACTTCGCCCCCTCCAAAGGGTTCGACTTCCTCTTTTGTCACCCGACACCCTGTTCGCTGGTCATATCCGCGGTCAACGAACGAGAGCAACATGGCCAACAAGCCCCAGCCCCCAAGGCCAAGGAGGCAAAGCGCTTGGACTTGTTTGGTAGAAAGGTCTACTCGGCTGGGGGCCTCCAGTTAAGGATCGCTAATCAGCAGGCGATTCTGAACAGGCACAATTTCAACTCTTGGGCATCAGTCTCCAAGTTTAAGGACTCCCTGCCTCAGGGCTCACAACCCGAGTTCGCAGCCATCGTGGATGAAGGGAAGGCGGTGGCCAAAACCTCTCTGCAGGCCTCCCTTGACTCTGCGGACGCAGCTGCCAGGACAATCGCGTCAGGAGTGGTGATGAGGCGCTCGGCATGGTTACAGGCTTCAGGCCTTCCACCAGAGGTGCAAAACACCTTACACGACCTCCCGTTCTAAGGGTCAGGCTTGTTCTCGGACCAAACGGATGCCAGGCTACATAGCCTCAAAGAGTCGCTAGCAACCCTCAAGTCGTTGGGAATGCACACCCCAGCGACACAGAGGAAGCCTTTTAAGCCCCAACCGCTGCAGCAGAGACAGTACCACCCTCGCCCCAGGCAGGAACCATACCGCAGAAGGGGCAGGGACAACAGGCGTAGGCGAAACAACACGCCTAACCAAAACCAAGGCCAAGGCAAGCCGCAGCCTGGCAACAAGCAAGGATTTTGAAGTTGCGATCGAGGACAGTGTACCGACCCTCATACCGGATCCGCCCCTATGTTTCAGGGACCGTTTGTCCCATTTCTACCGTGCTTGGTCCCTTATAACATCGGAACGTTGGGTCCTTCGCACGGTGGAGGTGGGATACACTCTTCAGTTCTCTTCGCCCCCTCCCTCCCATCCACCCCCCATCCCCGTCCCTCTTCAGGGACCCCTCTCACGAGCAACTCCTTATACAGGAGGTGCAGGCCCTCCTCAAAGCAGGGGCAGTGGAAGAGGTCCCTCCAGACCTAAGAGGGAAAGGGTTCTACTCCAGATATTTCCTTATCCCCAAAGCAAAAGGGGGTCTCCGCCCCATTGTGGACCTTCGCAAACTAAACAAATTTTTAGTGAAGGCCCGCTTTCGCATGGTTTCCCTTGGCGCTATTATCCCATCCCTGGATCCGGGGGATTGGTATGCTGCCCTCGATATGAAAGATGCGTATTTTCACATCGCCATCCACCCTGCCCATCGGCGGTTCCTGCGTTTCACCATCAACCAATACCATTTCCAATTTGCGGTCTTGCCCTTCGGCCTAGCAACGGCCCCTCGAGTGTTCACGAAATGCATGTCCGTGGTGGCAGCCTTTCTTTGAAAAAGAAAGATGCGGGTATACCTGTACTTGGACGACTGGCTCCTCGCGGGCAGGTCAGAGGACGAGGTTCGCTCCCACGTGGCACTGGCGTTACATGTGTTCCACAAGCTCGGTCTCTTGGTCAATGTGCCCAAGTCCTCAATGATCCCCACACAGAGACTGGACTTCATAGGAGCAGTCCTAGACTCGGTGGAGGCACGAGCAAGTCTTCCAGTTCCCAGGTTCCTGGCCATTCAAAGTGCCGTAACCTCCATTCAACAATTTCCCACAACCACAGCCAGGTGCTGTATGCAACTCCTGGGGCACATGGCGGCTTGCACACACGTAGTCAGACATGCCCGCTTGAGACTCAGACCGTTACAGCTGTGGCTAGCCCAAACGTATCGCCCCAGCAGAGACCCCTTGGACCTTGTAGTGACAATCCCAGCTCGGGTATCGAACTCCCTCCGCTGGTGGCTCGATCGACAGCAGGTTTGCAAAGGGGTCCCCTTCACTGCACCGCAGCCCACCCTGACACTAGTAACAGATGCGTCAGACCTGGGCTGGGGGGTACACTTAGGGGACCTACGAACCCAGGGCTTATGGTCCAGGGAAGAAAAGTTGCTCCACATCAATGTGAAGGAGTTAAGGGCGGTTCGCCTCGCCTGCCAGACCTTTCACGCTACCATAGAAGGCCACAGCGTGTCAGTTCTGACGGACAACACTACCGCCATGTTCTACATAAACAAGCAGGGCGGGGCCCGATCCTCTCCCCTCTGTCACGAGGCGCTCCTTCTATGGAACTTCTGTATAGCCCACTCAGTCCAATTGGTGGCAGCATATCTTCCGGGGGTTCAAAACGGGTTAGCAGACCGCCTCAGCAGGTCGTACCACATGCACGAATGGACGCTGAGAAAGGACATCCTGCATTCAATCTTCCGGAGTTGGGGTTTTCCCCAGGTGGATCTCTTCGCCACCAAGGACAACAGCCAATGCCCTCGGTTTTGTTCATTCCAGAATCTCAGCCCAGGCTCATTGGCAGATGCCTTCGCGATTCAATGGGGCGGGAGCCTGAGGTACGCCTTCCCACCATTCCCACTCATCCACAGGGTCCTGCTCAAGACCCGCAGGGACAAAGCGACAATTATTCTCATCGCACTGGCGTGGCCGTGCCAGCATTGGTTTACAACCCTGCTGGAACTGTCATTGACCACCCCGATGGCCCTACCCCTGCACCGAGACCTCATCACGCAGGACCGGGGTCGCCTACTCCACCCGAACCTACCGTCGCTGCATCTCACGACGTGGAATCTCTCTGGCTAAACGCTACGGAGAATAGGTGCTCCCACCAGGTCCAACAAATTCTCCTTGGTAGTAGGAAGCCCTCCACAAGAGCGACCTACCTTGCCAAATGGAAGAGGTTCTCCCACTGGTGCGAGCCTAATCAGATACAGCCTCTGCAGGCCTCCATCCCATCGATACTGGACTACTTGCTGCACCTCAAGCATCAAGGGCTCACCCCCTCCTCAATTAAAGTGCATCTGGCCGCCATATCGGCGTTCCACCCGGGAGAGTTGGGGCTTTCGGTATTTTCCAACCCCACAGTAGTCCGATTTCTCAAGGGGTTGGAAAGGGTGTTTCCCTACTCACGCCCGCCGGTCCCTACATGGAACCTTAACCTGGTCCTAACTAAACTCATGGGACCACCCTTTGAACCCCTAGCCTCTTGCTCTCTCATGCACCTCTCATGGAAGGTAGCGTTTCTAGTGGCCATTACATCGGCTAGGAGGGTATCGGAGTTGAGAGCCCTCACTTCGGAACCCCCTTATACAGTTTTTTATAAGGACAAGGTGCAGCTGAGACTGCACCCCAAATTCCTCCCTAAAGTGGTCTCACAATTTCATATGGGGCAGGACATTTGTTTACCGGTGTTCTTCCCCAAACCCCATACCGACCCAAGCCACCGCAGCCTGCATACCCTTGATGTCCGTAGAGCCCTGGTGTTCTATCTGGAACGGACCAGGCCATTTCGCAAGTCGACACAACTGTTCATTGCCATTGCGGAGAGAATGAAAGGCCAGCCTATCTCGGCACAACGATTATCATCATGGATTGTGCTTTGCATCCACACATGCTATGAGCTCGCTAAAGTACCAGCCCTGGCGATCAGGGCTCACTCAACTAGGGCCCAAGCATCCTCGACGGCTTTCTTGGCGCAGGTTCCACTCCAGGAAATCTGTAAAGCGGCCACCTAGTCGTCAGTGCTTACATTCACAGCCGATTACGCAGTCCATCATCAGACCAGAGAGGACGCGGTGGTCGGCGGGGCTGTGCTTCAATCAATTGTTGCTTGACTCCTACCTTCCTCCAGTGGTAAGCTTGTGAGTCACCTAATGTGTAATGGACGTGAACAATCACTTGAAGAAGAAAAAACGGTTACCTACCTTTTCGTAACTGTTGTTCTTCGAGATGTGTTGTTCACATCCATTACACTTCCCACCCTCCTTCCCCTCTGTCGGAGTCACCGGCAAGAAGGAACCGAGGGAGGGTCGGGCCGGCAGCTGTATATATATATATGCTAGAGCGGGGCGCCGCTCTGACGGGGGGGGGCGAGGGGGGGCCCTGCCGGCCCGACGGGAGCCGCTGAGGGAAAAAGTTCCGACGTCCGTGCATGCGACGCGCCCACACCTAATGTGTAATGGACGTGAACAACACATCTTGAAGAACAACAGTTACGAAAAGGTAGGTAACCGTTCTTTTCTGAGTATATGTTCCTATGGGTGCTCCACTGTAGGAGACTCCCAGGCAGTAACTCAGTGAGGAGGTTCGACTGTTCAAAGGACTGCCAAAAGTAGTATCATCCCTGGAAGCAGGTAAGATGGCGTAATGCTTGGCAAAGGTAAGGATGAAAGACCTAGTTGCAGTCCTACAGATTTCTGTTATGGGATTGTCTTTCAGTAGAGCTATAGATACGGACTGGGCACTAATGGAGTGCACTGTTACTCTGTGAGGAGGGCTATATCCCAGCAGATTTGTAACAGGGTAAAATGCAACCCAAACCCCACTTTGACAGTCTTTGAGTGGAATTGGGTTGTCCCTTCATCCTCTCTGCAAATGATACAAATAATCTAGGAGAGGCCTGGAAGGCCTTAGTTCTGTCAAGGTACATGGTGAGAGTCCTTCTGACATCTAGTGTATGTAGGCTGGCCTCCTCTCTGGAGGTGTGAGGCTTTGAGTAAAGCACTTGTAGATGGATCTCTTGATTAATATGGAATTACAAAGAGACCTTAGGGAGGAAGCAAGGATGGGGACACAGCATAATCTTGTCTTTATAGAAGGTAGTTAATGGCAGGTCTTCCGTAAGAGCAGGGTCTGTCACTTTTCAAGCTGAAGTGATAGCTGTATGGAACCAAGTCTAAGGGAGAAGTGGAGGAGAAAACAGGCAGTCATTGTTTCAAATGAAGGTTTCTTCAGGCCACTGAAAATCAAATTAAGGTCCCACTGGGTGGCCAGGGGTCATACAGGGGAAACAAGTTGTGTAAGCCCTCGAGGAATTTGGAGCTAGTGGGAAGTGCAAAAACTGAGATGCTATCGATAGGCGACTGGAAGGCTGTGATAGCAGCCAAATGTACTCTGACTCAGCTCATTGATAGACTTCGTCTTCAAATTAAACAGGTAAGTACAGGATTCTGGAGAGCAGAATGTCTGATGCTTGAGAATAGTGAAGAGAACACCAGAAATTGAAGCGTTTCCACTTTTGAAGGTAAGTTTCGCAAGTACTAGGTTTCCTGATAGGAGAACTGACTGGATCTTATCCAAACAGGTTAGCTCCATCCTCGAGAATCATAGGAACCATGCGCTCAGGTTCAGGAAAAAGGGGTTGGGATGGATCAGGGTCTCAGAGTTCTGTGACAGGAGATCCTTCCTGAGATGAACTCAGAGAGGCACTGCCAGAAGGAGGTTTGAGTACACACTTATCTTGGCCAGGAGAGTGCTACAAGGATAATCATTGTTCTTACTTGTCACAGTTTGAGTAAGGTTTTGAGAATCAGAGGCAGAGGTGGGTAAGCATATAGCAGGATATGGGGCTATGGTGTTATCAGGGCATCTCCCAATGAATTGTGACTGTTTCCTCCCTTGGAGCAGAAAAGGCAACATTTTGCATTGGAGGGAGAAGCAAAGAGGTATGCCTCTGGGAGACCTCAGGTTTGGCAGATGCTATGGAAGACAGAATTGTTGAACTCCCATCTGTGGTCCTGATGGAAGTTCCTGCTCAGGAGGCCTGGGAGATCAGAAGGCCTTTTGACTCGCTCTCAACTCCATCGGGGTACACACTGCGGCTATTGGCGCTCTTCACCCACCCTTTAACTGCCCAATTCTGGAAGGCCCATTCAACCTGTCGCTCCTCAGTGGGACCTCAATCTAGTCCTTATGTCATGAATGAACTCTCCCTTTGTGAACCCCTGGCCTCCTGCCCCCTTTCTCTTCTTTCCATAAAAGTCGCCTTCCTGGTGGCTATCACCTCTGCAAGGAGGGTTGACGAACTGGGAGCCAGGAAGGCAAACCTCCCTTTCACCACATTTCATAAGGATAAAGTTTTGCTGCGCTTCCATCCCATTTCTACTGAAAGTGGTTTCTTGCTTCCACCTCAACTAACCCATACATTTGCCAACCTCCTTTCCTAAACATGCATCGAATGAGGAAAGGCAGTTTCACTCCCTCGTTGTCCATAGGGTCCTGACCTTTTACCTACAAAGGAGGAAGCTCTTGCAAAAGTCTTCCAGACTATTAGTTGCCAGACTATAGCAGAGAGAATTAAAGAACAGGCCATCTCCACCCAGAGAAGCTCAAAGTGGGCCTCAGGGTCCATTATGCTCTGCTATTAACTATTAGGACGGTTCCCACCAGATGGGATCTGGGCCCATTCCACGAGAGCGCAGGCATTAAGTACCATCGTGTTTCATGACAAGTCCCTAGCAGACATATGTAAGGTGGCCATGTAGAGTTCAGTACACACCTTTTCTGCTCATTATGCTCTAGTGCATGATTCTGTTTGGCACAGCAGTTCTCCCTTCCACAGTTCCATCATCTTCCTTGCACCCTCCTCCTAGCTAGGTACTGCTTATTAATCACCCTCAATGAAATACAGTAAGGACCATCAATCAAAGAAGCAGGGGAGGTTACTTACCTGTAACTGGAGGTTCTTCAAGACGTGTGGTCCCTATCTGTATTCCAATTCCAACCTCCTTCCTCTCTGCTGCAGATCTGGTAGATCTGCAGTGGAGAAGGAACTAAAGATGCGGTCACTCCACCCTGCCCTTTGTCGTCTCAGGTGAAAACACGAGGCAATGCAAGGGCGCATGCATGGACCGACGAACGCTACTACTTTGAAAAGCTCTGACTCCGGCACATGGTGCTGGTGCATAGCCCTTGGTGGAATAGAGAGAGAGCCCACACATCTTCAGTTACAGGCAACCTTCTGTCTCTGTCCCTTCCTCTCTTGCATTCATGGCCTGATCTGGAAGGTGTGCTTAGAGCGCACACAAACCAGCACAAAAGATGCTGGAGGAGGTGGTGCACTCTGCCTTTACTTTTATCACAGTGATTAGCACGCTAAGAGGCTGAAGACTGAGGTTCAAATTCCCACCATGTCTGATGTGGCATAGGGTCTCCCACCTTCCAGGAGAGTGCCCTAACTCCTGGGCTCTGGGGTATTCTGGAGCTGGTTTCTGTGTCTCCTATTGGAGGTGTCCCACTGCATATACTTTGGTCTCTGGCCCAGTGAATATTCAGAGTAACTGGTGGTTAGGGTGCTCAGCTGAGACCCCCCCCTGATTCAATTAATAGTTATTTATACACAGTGGAACGGTTTCACTGACCAATGTGAGCCCAGAATACTTATCTGCCAAGTACCCTAGCCCTGGCCAATGAAGTGGGAGACCCAAGTTCTAATCCGTTCTCTATGGTGCACAGTAGGGGGGAACTTCAACCTGGATCTCCCACATGGTGAGTGAGTGAGGGGGATAGTTTACGTACTTAACTCCCATAGAGGGTTCATGGCTCTGAATACCAAGTGGAGGGAGGTGGCTCCCTGTTGCCAAGACTTATGCTTCTAAATCCCTTTAAGTGGTGGGTCTTAGGCTACACCCCTAGTATTTGGCTTAGGCAGCTCCTTGCCCAGCAGGCTAGCTTTTGTGAACCCCATTCTTAGCAGCCTAGCTCTCCCCATGCATTGTATAAAGAACCTGGGTGCTTAACTCAAGGATGTGAATGGTAATAGGTGCCAAAAAGGTAAGTAAGTGCTACAACACTTAGTACCTCAGTTCCCCTTTCTGAAGCCCCTGTTCAGTTTTTATCCAAGACAGTTACTTTCCAATCTCCCCCCACCCCCCCAATTAAGTTGTTAAGTTCCAGTAGTACTAAGGGAAGCTTTTTTCCAACTCTAGAAGGAGTGTAGTCTTTTACCCATTTGCAACTGGAAACAGGCCCAAACAAAACCTTGATTCCAAACTTCCCAATGGGCTAAGCCAATGATTCTCATACTTCATTGAACTGCAACCCCCTTCTGACAACAAAAATTACTACATGACCCTGGGTGTGGCGGGCCCCCAAGCCCTGGCACCCTGAGGGGGGAGGGAGTGAGGCAAAGTGCCAGGGGTTCAGCCCTGGGCTGGGGGAGGCACTGTAATCTGAGCTCTGCTGCTGAAGCCTGGACCCCAGCAAGTCTAACGATGGTCCCAGCAACCCCATTAAAATGGGGTCCCAACCCACAGTTTGAGAACTGCTGGGCTAACCCCAAACCCCAGATCCAGTTGCCCCTAAGCTGTGGAAAATTTGCATGTAGAGCTAAATCCAAGCTTTAGATATAAGGCGTATCTCTGTATGGTGAGGTCCACAGTGAATTTCCTTAATTTGAACACTCCTACTTAACGCTTAGTTCTGACTCGGTCACACTTGCTTGTATATGTATCACTGTGTGAGGGGGAAGGATGTAAAGCAGGGAATACAAGTCTAGGCTTTAAGTTTTGTGCTTGACTCCATGCATAGAACCCATTTGCTGTTTGACCATTGTCAAGTTACTTCCTCTATGATGCCACTTCCTCAGTTGTAGATGGGTGTGTGAAAAATAGCACCTTACATTTGATTGCAAAGAAACCATGAGTTACAGTTCAGGAGTGGGGGCACCTGTAGCTTCCTTTGAAACCACCAGTCCAGCCTTCCATGTAATGGAAGGACAGCTTTCAGTACTTAAAAATTTTAGGCTGGGATTTTCAATTATAGCCCTCAGTTAACTAATCTAAATAAACAAGTTAACTGGACTTGTTTGGTGGAAGGGAAGGTTCAGAGTTCAGTTTTGACCCCTAAGCCTTGTCTCTGTGCATTACAAGTGCAAAACATTTAAATGCCCTTTTGTAAACTTCCATCATGTTAGTTACATGTGCTATAGGTTTAATAAATTGTGATTACAACTGAAATATCTCATTTGACAATTTGATTCTCATGGGTTATGAAATTAGTAAGGTGGGAACCATGTTACAAACCTTAAGATACTGTTTCCATAGGCAATGCAATATGAAGGTAAATATTAACCTGATTTTGGTGGGTGTGAGGAAGCAAAATGCAAGGTTAACAATATGGACTAGGTTCATAATGGGATATAGGCATTACAGTACCTAACTTGTAGGCACCTAGAAAAACACTGGGATTCCTAAAGTCTAGGTTAGACACCTGGAAGCCACCACAATAGGCAGCTGCCTGCCTAAACTACTCAATGAGAGATGCTGACTAGAGCTATGTTTCCTAAGCCCTGCCCTGCTCCTGGAGTCAGGCACATTTTTTGGGGGGGTGGAAATAAGGAGGATTGCTGCCCACCTTAACTTAACCTAGTTGTCAGAGCACTCCCCCTGTATGTGCAAGGTCTGGGTTGATTCTTGCCTGCAGAGGAAGAAAAGATCTGAGCAGGGGTCTTTCACCTCTCAGTGCCCTAACCATTTGAGAATGACCTAGTCTGCAATGGGTCTTCCTCAAATCTCTGGTTGAAGCTGTTCCACTGTGTATAAATACATACTCACTGGAACAGGGGAACTGGCTCCTAGGTCACCCACCTGGGAGTGTCCTAACCACCAGCATTACTCATTCTCTTCTCTCTCTGGCCCCGTGACTTTATACACCCTGGATAGTTTCAACAGGAGAGCATGAGGAAGACCTACATCAGAATAACCCACTTTCTGGAGAGGTTTGAGATAACTGTTCAAATCCTTCTTTTCCCCATAGCCCCCTCCAATCAGGTAGAGGGGGAAATTGAGCTATACAGTCCTGCGGGAGTGATCTAACTACTGGGCTCACAAGCACGTCCTCCCAGAGTTTGAATGGGCCCTGAACTGCTAGGTGGCCTCGGAGCATGCCTTCTGGATTGGGCCCTGCAGTTGAATGCTTATCTTCCCCTGCTTTGTGGATCATGCCAGGGCATAAGTGTCTGGCTGCGTAGAATGAGGCACCAGTGCACATACCCAGAGGCAAAAACTTAAGCACTTAAGAACTTTTTCAACAAAAATTTAGGCACTGAGTTTAGGTGCCAAAACACACAGGTTTTGTGAGTTCCGCGGGCACTTAAGTGCTGGATGGAAGAGATAGAATGATCCATTGAAAGGTACCTTGGATTGTATCGCATTGGTTAGAACCTGCTGACTTGCAAACCTCTACATGTGTCAAGACAAGAAAAACAGGCTAACCTACCTGAAAGCTTGGTTACTGACGAGTATGAGGGGTCTGGAAGAAAAAAAGTCTTGTGGAGGAGGAGAAGGAAATGCTAAGCAAGGTTATTGAGGAATGGATCTCTGAACTCCTCTACATAACTAAAAGGAAGGAAGTCTGGAAGAATCCATACTTAGGCACCAAAAGTAAAAATGAAGTATCCTTTGCTCACTTGCTTCCACAACTCCACTGCTTGAACAGAACAAGCACCTGCACTTTAAATTAAAATACTCACACTGCTTTTCCCAGACTATTTCCACCATGCTGCTGTGCATGGTAGCAGTTTTTCATAGCATACATAGGAGTAAAGTGCCATACTGGAGCTGGATACTTTTAAATATCTTAGGAGGATGCAACTAGACTCCCTTCAGATCTCTACCACTTCTGAATTTGTTTTCAACTGACCATTTTCCCCTCAGCCAGCCAACTAATGCACATGTGATCAAGACAGACACTGCCAAAGTAAAGTCAGCATTTTGTTTTTTTCTATTTTGTACATCTCAGTGTAGCACTAAATACAAATAACTCTTTGGAGACCAAGTAATGTGACTTTGGAAAAAATACTGTTCAAAGTATTTAGAAGAACAAAGAGGAATTTTTAGTTAAAACATTTATCCATTTTTTTTTTTTTTTTTACTTTAACAGCTTTGTAAATAATACAGCACTTTCAAGTATTACATCAGAAATAAAGCCCTTGTTGATCATACTATTTAAATCTCAATTTGTTAATACTGACTAGCATGCTTTATACATCTTCAATAACTTATATCAAAGTGGATCTTGGTGGATAGAAAATGCTGCACTTTTCCAGTAGTTGAAGAAGAAAAAAAAAAAAAAAAAAGTTTCAAGAACAAGCACTTGCATCACAACTCCAGTAGCCAACTGTTCCTTTAGAATGAGATTACAAGTAGAGAAGGTGGGTCAGCATTTATCCACATTCAAAAGAAAGTTGGCCAGTTTACTTGATATGTAGCCAAGCTAGTTCTGGTGTGTTCCTGCTTGTTAGTCCTGTGAATGCCAGAATGTTTTCTACCCAATTTTTCAACACTTGAGAAAACTGGATTGCATTTGTGTACAAAAAGACTCATATTGGTTTCCCCCTGATGATCCACCTTGGTGCTGATCACGCAGGACAAAGCTGCAATATAAAAAGGTGCCTAAAGGATTTCCCTAGGTGATCTTCAGGTGACCCAGCCTGTCTAGGATCTCCTACACCAGTGCTTCCCTGGAGCTAGTGCAGGGATTGTAGTCAGGATATCCCTGGCTGCTGAAATATTACCTTGGGGCCATGGGCAGTTAGCACAAATAAGGGTAGCCTTCAGTCTCTTCTGCATTATGCTGGGGGCTAACCCAGCACAAGACCTCCCCATTAACTGTGTAGAGGGTAAAGACATCTCTCCTGTGTGTCAAGCACTCCCCAGCTGCAACTGAGATCAGGGCCTCCAAAAGCAGTAAGATTTTACTGACAAACACCCTATAGTTCATTTATAAGCACTCCATTTCTTCTCATCTCTACTACTTTGTAACTTCCCAGACTTCCACATTTGCTCAAACACATACCCTGACATTCGGTCTGAAGTATTTTAATCTACACTGCTATTCTACCCTATTTCACACACATTGGTCTCCCTTTTGACAGAGAACTGAACCTGAAGCTAGCTGTGGCCAGTTGCTCAAGATGATCAAGTTCACCTTTAAGGCACTATACATATTGGCGGGGGGGGGGGGGGGCAGAGGGGGGGAAATGGAACATTCTGCATTGAGAGAAGGGCAGTCTCATTTGAGAAATCTTGCTATTTTTGAAATGCTCTATTCCATACCACTCAGCTTCGTAACAAGTAAAATCAGTGAAGCTTATTAGAGATTATCTGTTTCTCCTTCATTATTAACTAAACATACCCTTGCATGAGCTGTTTATGCTTTTCAGGCTAAAACCAGCAAAAGCTGTGTTAAACTAATGAGATCTCATTTGGAACAGAAGTTGCTAGTCTCAAACTAAATGCTGCAGTGCAAGAAACTTGTTACATCAGGTATTACATGAGAGGTAAATGACGGACAGTAACTTGACAGTACTTCATTCCCATTATTATCATTTACACAAACTGTCTGAAGACTGTCAGTCATACATATAAAAACATTTGTACAGATAAATTAGTGTTAAAATAAAACCACCACAGAAAAGTCTTAGTATTTTAGGTATTGAAAGCTAGATTTTAAAGTTTACTTTATATGTTTAAAAACTGGAACTGTCTCTCAACTCAACCCCCTTGTTAAAAGTCACATAAGGACAAATACCTCTAGAATTCAACATGTAAAACAAAGGCACTATGTTTTTATAATTTTAGGTCAGTATATTTTTTTGGTTTGGTTTGTAGGAGGGCATTAAATACCAAGAGACACTTACTACATAACATTGATTTCTAATAAAAGTAGCTGAATAGTCTCTTGTAGTGATATAAAAGTAGTTAAGATTTTTCAATTAAAGTCTTCATTTTTCCTGTAGGCTTCAGCATGTGTGGTCCAAACTGAAAATGAAAAACAAGTATGTTACAATATGTACAGATCCGGAAATTGTAGCATCATTTTATAATCCAAATTCATAAGTGCCCCGGGAACTCAAGCAGAGGCCACCCATCATTTGTCTGCTTTGCCTTGCTGCCATGGATGCAAACTGGATTTGATTTAGATGAATCTTACCCACAAAGTAACTAGAAATTGTCTCACAGGGGAAAACTCATATCAGGAACCAAGTGAAGTTACTCAGATTAACCAGATGACTCCGCTCCCAGAACAAGTCTGCTGACTGAGACTTTTCCTGCACCACAGAATCCACAAAAGGCACTCTTGCCATCAGTGCTAACAATCTCATCTGTTGCAAGTCCTCTGTAAACCACGTATAATGAAATGTGAGGACCAGACTTGGGGAGGAGTGGGGGAGGGGAGAAGAGGCTGCCTACGGTTAAAAGTGTTATTAGACCACAACTAGTGTTTGTCACCACCACAATATTCTCTGTTAAAGGCTCCCAGCAACTCTCCGGTTCCATTAGCCTCTGACGTTTACTATCCAATCAAGCCCCTTGCCCCAACAAAAGATGGACCACAATCTCAAAGTGGAAGTAGTAATGAACATTCCATACCACAAGTCAAATATTAACTCATGATTTTCTCTCAAGTCTTGTGAGATTTGTTCTCTTAAAATTCCCAGCTTCTGGAGGCAAGTAATCAAGTAAGAATCTCAGCCCTTGTTAGAAAAAAATATAGCCCTCATGGTTGTAGAAAAGAACCTGCAAATGTTACCTGAATGCACCCCAAAAACTCAAGCCAGAAAACAAAAAACCCCAACCTTTAAGTCACCTGATTTTTGAATGCTTATGGTTGGTAATCTAGTTCTTCCCCAATCAGACCAGAACACAACCAGCTGTATGAGTAAGGTTATTATACTTTCTACCTCTTTTGCTATTTGTTTTCATTTTTGTTTTCCCAGCTGAGTGAAGTGCAAGAGATTAATCTGATCATTTATTTGTTCTTTTCTGGCCCACAATGCTCAGTGACTGTTTACCAGACTGCAGGCAAAGTTTACTGCCCAGCAAAACTGGATTTCACGGGAATAAAAAGGGGAAACATGAAAGGATTCCTATTCTAAGTTTTGTAACTAGAAATGCTGATAGATGCATTGCATGCACTACTTGAAACTTACCGTGGGAGAAAAACCCTTTTACTTCAATCTTTTTTAAACACAACTTAATGAGTTTTCCCAGCACCATGTTTAAATTTATTTTTAAAATGGAACCCGGTTGCCTTTTAAAGTCTTAGTGATGCAATAAAACCTCTCTAGCCTGCTCATGGTTTACCTGGTCAGCAGAAGCCGTAGGTAAACTTGCCCCCTGCAGTGCTTTGAATGACAACGGTCTCTCCACTCCCCAGCACTGCTGATGAACAGGTCAAGCTTTCTGGATTCTCATTAAATTGTCTACCTATTCCCAATAGGCACGTGCAGTATTGCCAACACTAAGCATTCAAAAATGACGAGTCAGGCCCTAAAGTCATTTAACACACACAAACAGAAAAAGCACACAAACATTTCAGGTTGCCTTTGATGTAAATCCTTATGGTTGATATTTTATGGATTCTCTCTACAACTATGAGGGCTCAAAACTTTCATTTAAAAAAAGTGAGTCTCTCGTATAAAGTCCTAGCTCCTGGATACACAAATACTCAGATTTATAATACAAAAGAATGAGAATTGGCTACATTGCCCATGTCTATGTTGCAATTTGTGGCACACCTGGGAATGCTTATTGGGGTTTTGTGGAGATGGAGATGGTCTGACAGCCATCTAAGGTTTCTGAAGAGATATTTACATTGGCTTCAATGTATGTAGGACTGAACCCTATGTTGTGTCAAAAATTTCAATACTCACCTGCATCATTTCAGACGTTGCCTTTGTTTCAGACTCTGGAATCTGTTTTTCAGTTTCACTTTGGTTATCACTTCTGTATCGATAAGCAAATTTCTTTTTGAGAGCTTCAGCTATTAGTGCTACGGGATCAGTCGGGTCAGGTGATTTGCATTTTGTGCCTTCCACTGGTCTTCAAAGGGAAAGGGAAATTAACAGTCACACAGCAAGTCTTTAGAATGAAGTTAGAGCATCTTTGCATTCCTGTGTTGCCTTTCAAATGCTAGATCAGCAACAGTCCAAAATTCAAATGTTTCTCCATGAAAACAACTGAGTAAGGCTTTACACTTTGCATTAATAAAATTACACACGTTATTGTGTACTCACCTTTTCACTGCACGCAGTTTGACACTGTTCATGTCTTTGAGGATCTCTAGCATGTTTGGTATTTCAGGCTTCTTTGGACCATTATCTATCGAAGTCTGTCCTGCGTTTATTTTCTTGCCTTTCCGCTCTTTAATGAGATCAATAGCAGACATACTCCGATGTACCCCAGAAGGTGGAAGAGGTGGTGGAGGAGGTGGTGGTGGTGGCGGCGGCGCTGGTGAAGGAGCTGATGCAGTAGGACTTAATCCAGCTAAAACATACCAAGACATTCATTCCCAGTAAGAACTAAATGCCCTTTTAAAGAAAGCTTGATACATCAAGTGTTTTGAAAAGGAACAGATTTACTGCATATCAATTTATTTTTTCCTCAAAAGGTTCTGGTCACAAGACTACTGGCCCGGTTTAAGTCCTAAACCACCTAAAAACGAGAGCATTAAAACCACCTCAGCTAATTACTGTTACAAAAGGATGTTCAGTTCCCAGTTGAGATACTAACAGCAGATGCACATCCATGTCAAACCTACAAAACTTGTTCAACACCAGGACCTGTTTCCACCAACTCTGCCCCCTTTTGGGGTCTATCAGTATTTCATGATGCTTGGAGATAGTTTGAAAGGCAAAGTTACATTCTTAAGGCAGCCACTGTGCCTGGAAGAAGTCACTGTTTAGAAATAATTACACACATTAATAGCAGTTTGGCCAGACAACAGCAATGAATGCATCCCAAGTAAAAATTCCAATTATACTTGTCATTTGTCAAGACAAGATTCTAAATGAAATTGCTTATTGACTGTAATCACAACCCCTATATAAGCAGTAGTTATTTGTGCTAATTATTTTCAGAAATGAAGGACTTCTCACGTAAGAGTCTTAAACTTGAATGGCAGAGTTCAAAAAGTTGTGTGAATCCCAGTTAAAAAGTCTTCACCTTGTTTCTGTTACCGCCCATGTTTTTCTTTGTTTTTTGAAAGCCTTCCTAAGACTCAAGAGCAGAATCTGGCGACTGTCTGAACCAATTAGTTTGTAACAAAAATCTTAAATTAAAGCTTCTTGCACCACTTTAGGTGAATATTAAGTCAGTATTACAGGAGTCACCAAAGACATTACACTGGTCCTGGCAGAGAGAACTTCACAAATGTTTTGTTTCTAAAAAAAGACTATGGAATTTTCAGTCACTGACTCTGCTCATGCAAATCGGGACCTTATTTTTATTTAACAAAAATCTTCACCCACCCACCCTTAATCTTAAAAGTGAACCAAACCAACTATCTGGGACAGACAGATGTATAACGTTGACATATTTAAAGTAGTTGCCATATTCTACCAGAAGAGGGGGTTAAAGGAAAACGCTATTTAAACTGAAACCTAGATTGAAAGCCCTCTAATGAACAGAAGGAAAAATCACACCTAGAAAAATATTAATCAAGGACATTTGCTATTTAGGTCATTATTAGCATTTTAGCAATTTGGTATGTTTAGAAGTGTGTTAATTTCAAGCTACTGTTGCTTTCAAAAAGGAGGAATGGAACTGAATTATCTTTCAAACTATTTCAGTGCACTGAGTTAATGGCACATATAGTGGTCACATTATTTCCCTATTCACTCACAGATTTGGATACTGAACTACAACCTCTTCAGGAGAGCCAGCATTCATGATATAATGGTTAAAGCCCAGGAGAGAATCAGTATACCTATTCCCAGCTTTCCCACGCACCTGCTAGGTGACTGTGGCCAAGCCACTTAACCTCCGTTGCAGTTTCTCACCCTTCATTCCTATCTGTAAGGGGTACAGAATAGGCCCTACTATCCTTGTGAGCTGCAACAATTCAGGTTTGTAAAGCATGCCAAGCATCTCAGTGGAAGGTGCTATATAATACAAAGTATTGTTGGGGGTCGGAGGGATGCGGACTGAGGTTAGGACAGTCACGATTTTTAGCTTCCATCTGAACAGAAATTGGCACTCAAGAGCCTTCAGACCAACATCTGATCCCGAGAATGGCTCCTGTAACAATTCAAGCCTTTCCTCCTGCCCCAAAGCTCTTGTGTGTTATTGCACTGACCGATATGAGCCCATTTTCATGTAGAGGATTTAATTTGTGAACTTCTGCCGAAGAGACAAGTGAGTCAATGGTATTAGAAGCCAATACTAAGAAATAAGCAGCCACTGTAACAAGTTACAATTCTCTGAAGAGTACCAGGTCTATTATAAGCTCTGAGAAGATATCACAAGTACTGTACTTATTTATTCTTAGTCATGTAATAAGCATTGAAGTTTGTTAGAGATTTCTGCTGACATGTTTCTAGCTACATGTTGTCACTGTTTCATAAGCCATTTGAAATATGTATTGTATTCCAAAAGCATAATTAGTATCTCAGTGACACTAGACCTCATGACATATTACTGACCTCACAAAACTGACTTCAGTATACCTACACGTCGGTCAATCAGTTTTAAAGGAGCAGATTCCTTTTAGCTAATTTGATATGAAAGTGAGACAGAGTTTAATACCTGCTGGCAGATTCTGCTGTTCTTGCAAGATTACAATTTTGGCTATTTGTGCCCTTAAACTGGCAAGTTCATTTTCTAGAGCATTAATCTTTTGCAGAGCTTCATCATTCTTGGTCACCACAACCTTGGGGGCTGGCTCTTCTTGTAAGAGGTTTGGTAAGGACACTTGTCTACTTGGTGGTCTTCCAGAGCAATATGGTTCATGTGGAAGAGGCGGAGCCGATTTTGACCAAACTTCTGATCTGTAACAAAGCAACACAATTGTCACACGGGACTGGTCTGTAGTAAGTGCTTGTACCAAGCAGCTAAGAGGAGAGAGCAAAACAGTTAAGTGTAAGCATTGAGCCAAACATTAAGAACTGACCTTAAAACCAAACTACTTACTTTTGGCCTTTTAAGAAGAAACCAAAAAACCCTTAGGTAAACATCATCTCACCTGCTTCAGAAGTCTGGTATTTTTATCTCCCTCTTCCCACAATGGAATACTTGCAAGTAATGTCTGGCAGAATCTGACTCATAGATCCCTAAAACCTAAAGTTGAAGTGGCATTGGTTTTAAGTTTTCGGGGTTTTTTTTTAGGGGGGAGGAAGGGAATGCTGCCTCAGAAACACTGAGAGCCTAGTAGCACTACAGACATTTATTTACTGGTAATTATGGTATACAAGTTATATAAGTGACAAAGAGCTTGATATGAACACATTCCACCTTTGGTTTAATAGTGTGATTAAGAGAAACATTTAAGCTAAGGCAAGATTCAGGCTAGATATCAGGAAGGGCTTATAATCAAAGTAATTAGTATGTGAATCGGCCTAACAAAATAGTAAATACTACTGTTAAAAGGGACACTATCAAGTTAAGTTAGGCCCAAAATTAAGGTTTGGTGAAAGTAAGCTTTTATTAATAAACCAAGAGAGACCTGTTTTATAAAAGCTTTGTGTGATTAAAAAGCTTTCCAATGGAATTTACACATGTTCCCCTGCAGTGTTTACAACCGGATATTGCAGCACTAATGTACTGCACAATAATTTAAGATGAAAAAACATACTTAGAATACTTTCAGTTAAAGCTGAAGTGTTAAATTACAAGCAAGACAAATTTTAGCAACCCCACGGGTTAGACTAAAAAGTTAGAGATAATAGGGTTTTTGACATTCAGTGTATAAAATAGTCTTATCTAGTCTATTACTCAGCTCTTGGCAGGACAATCTGAAACTCTATAGGTATAAATACACCTCTACCCCGATATAACGCGACCCGATATACCACGAATTCGGATATACCACGGTAAAGAAGTGCTCCGGGGGGGCGGGGCTGCTCACTCCTGTGGATCAAAGCAAGTTCGATATAACACGGTTTCACCTACAACGCGGTAAGATTTTTTTGGCTCCCGAGGACAGCGTTATATCGGGATAGAGGTGTACTAATTTTTCTAGCTCCAATCTGTTTTTCCTTTAAATGCCTTGTGCCAGCAGTTACTTCTAAGTTTTCACATTTATTTGCTTTGATGTTGGAATGAAGCTTCTTTAAAAACTTGCCCATCGCTGACAATTTTAGATTTTTTCCACCTCTGAGAATTCTTTTGTATGCAATTTGTCCCCTTTTGAGATGGACTAGCTTCCCATGGTCTACAAAGTCCACTTTCCACCTATACTGTCCCGCTGCATGGACAACCCTAGTTTGATAGAAACAACAAGGAGTCTGGTGGCACCTTAAAGACTAACAGATTTATTTGGGCATAAGCTTTCGTGGGTAAAAACCTCACTTCTTCGGATGCACCCACGAAAGCTTATGCCCAAATAAATCTGTTAGTCTTTAAGGTGCCACCAGACTCCTTGTTGTTTTTGTAGATACAGACTAACACGGCTACCCCCTGATACTTGACACCTAGTTTGATAGGATTCTTCAGATTCTTGTTCTCAAATTGTCAAGGGGCATGAAGCTTTGCAGCAAAGTTTAATGTTACAAAAGCTGTTTAGTAGGAGAATCATGTATCATTATAACAACAAGAGGGGAGAAGAGAAGCCTCATGCACTAAAAATTTTTTTTACGCGTCTCTGCCTTCATGGCATGTAACCAGTAAAGGAATGAAAACACAGTCTACGTTTGCTGCATCCCATCTTATACCTGTCAAAGAAACCCAGAATATTTTAACACCGGGATATTAAAATATAGGAAGTTTCAAGATCTGAAGTTATCAAATAAGCAGGAAAGCTAGATACCAAGGTACCAGAAATGTTGTTCAAGGCAATAGTACAACTAATGCTAATTACTGAGCTAGAGGATTACAAGAATGAACTAAGATACTGTAGCTGCAGAAAAAATGCCCATATATTTAACTAACTCCCACCTGAATTCTTACAATTCCTCAAGCATATCAGGATATTGGGTTTCTGTGGCACTGCCTGGTCAAACACTGAGGCAAGAATTTTGAATAGAAATATGACTTTTGGAAATACCTCATCTGCAGAATGTGCTTTGAGTTACACAATTCATGGCCCTGGTTTAATCATGGTTTCAGCTGTACTCTTATAATAGCATTGGCTGCCCAACCAATATATCTGCAGCACTTGCTCCTATTTAAATGGAGAGAACCCATACATGAGATTCTTAGGGTCTTTTGAGGCTAAAAGGGGCCCATTAGGATCTTACCTCCTGCCTAACAGGCCATAGAACTTCACCTACCCAGGGATAACAGGCAAACAAGGCGGAAGTTGCAGGCTTTGCAGCTAGTCCATCCTTCATAGAAAAGTAAATTAACTGCAGACAAAAGAATCCCCAATTGCTGTTTATTGCAATATCTGTAATTCATACTATATTTGTATGTTTATTACTATTGGAGAAGTGCTGTATTGATAGCAATGGAAACAACATCCACAGAAGACATACTGCCTAGACAGGAGCACGTGCAGTTTTTTGGGATTCATGGATGTCTGTCCACCCAGAGCTGTACTAAGACAAAACACTCCTCCTTTCATTCAGCATCTGAACTGGTGACCTAGAGGTGGGGAGGTTTCAAATCCTATTACCAGCCATCTGCAAGACCTAGTTCCTGCCTGTTTAATATTATTACTTTGACTTTTGAACTGGGGACCACTACTTTACAGATTGCACATTTTATGTTAATAGTTTTAGGACTGTTCTTATTTTTAAGGTAATGCAAATTAAAATAAATAAATGCTGTATCCTCCCAGGACAGAATGCAGGATTTTCATAGGGTTCCTGGAACCATAAATCCTAGGTAGCAACTTGGATTTATTCCAGAGGACCCAGTCCCCTTGGTTCCCCTCACAGCTTTTAAAGCTTCATTTTGTATTGCAAAAGAACAGTTGAACACTAGCTATGTACAACTGGAATGTGAAGTATTTATTCGACATAATTAATCCATACTGATAAAATATCGCTTAAGAGTCAACATATCTCAGTGTGCGTAGGTGATGAATCTCATTGTCTGGCCTGGGGCTATTATTGCCAAGTTATTTTTACTTCCTTCAGTGCTGACTTAAATCATGACACTGAATTTTTGAATTAACAGCAGTTTATTCACACAGATTAAATGAAAGACATTCAATAATACTTCAAATTGATTTGTTTTTTTAAAAAGCTTATTTAAATACTGTTGTAAAGGGGCTTTATATTATAGGTACATTGATGCACAGTAAGTTTATTGAAATGTATTTGTTTCAGTAGAACATTTGGAATTTACCACTTGAAAAATACAGGCCTGAAATGTGACTATAGCATTCAGTGTGCAGGGGGACAAAATGATGTGCAGTTTAGTTCTGCAAGGATGTTAATAGATCTATTTTTGACAGTGTAGATAAAGTTGATCTCATCCTCTGTAAGCGTGTATATGTATTTACATAGGCATATAAGCCTACATAGTGGACTACTTGTTAAGAATTTTATGGGAAGTAGATATTGCAAATAAATATCTTTATATTTATGTGGGCTTCTTGGACCAGGGATTGCCCTTATAGAGTGTTTGAAAGCACCTACTGGACATTACTGTAATTAATGTTAAATATTTCACACATACAAGTAACAAGCCAAATTTAAGACCCTGCCTAACGAAGTAATTTTTAGAGCTACCCTGTAAACTCACGGTTTGCCGTCCAACTATCAACTTCTGAGTTCAAGGATAAGACCACTTTACATGATGATCCTTAGCGAGTTCTCCCCAAATAGCAACCTTAACTAACAATACCCAAGTCCCACAACAATCTATAGGTGCTTCCTTGAAGCAAAGAGCTACTCTTCCCACTGACACTATAAAGCTGAATGACTGTATAACTCAGCTCTTACACAGAAGTTGAACAGCCATTCCTTGTGCTGGAATGCACCTATCAAAGGGGATATCTCTCTGAAAAGTCAAGTTGATGGATTTCTGCTACTCCCTTTTGAGTTACTGAAATTAACAGTGGCTTGCAACCATATTCCTATTATGCAATATTTCACTATAGCAAGTTGTGTTGGAGGGCACTGAGGTCATCACTAAATGCATGCTTTTAAAATAGGTGTCCTTTGGAGGAACCTACTACATCTGTGAATACCAAAGCCATCAGATGCTCCTTATTTAAAGTAAACAGAAACCTTGTCTATTCTAGAAAGCTTATGCCACTGAAGCCTGCACCAGCATGACTAAACCAGTACAAACTGTAATAATACAGTGTCCACATTAGCCATCTCATTCCAGGCGTATACAGAGCACTATACCCATAAAAACACTCCCTGCCCATTGCAGTAGTACCTGTCCGATAGCTATAGGTGCGGCTCCCTATTCACTGCCTGCCCATTTTCATGCTTATAAAAATTAAATACAAAACGCAAGTGTGTGTGTGTTTGTTTTACAAGTAAAAGCATCTCTGCTCTGCACTGCAGAGCCTTAACCAGAATGGTCAGTAGAGGTAGGTCAGATATTGTGAGACATCACCAGAAGGATCAATTGCCCTAATGCAATGCAGCTGAAACCCCATTGCTTGTTTAGCACTGTGATCCCACAGAGACATGGTTCAGGACCAGCAGTGATAACCCCTGCTCAAGCAAGTGCAGCAACAACAAAAAAACAAGAGTGCTGACAATGGTCCCATATCACAGTGAGAATTTGTGTGGGGACACAACAGTGATATGGGCACCTGCAATGCTAGAATTATCTAGTGCAGAGCCTTCCTTCCCTGGATCAAAGCCCCATATCCACTCTCAAATTTTGGTCCTTCCATTCATAATCCTGTTAACCTGACTTCAGTTTCTTCCCTCCATTTCCTCCACAATACTGAAATGCTTGCACACCTATGGTGTTAAGTATGCTAGATAGCAAGTGCTACGATTTGAGGGGAACCTATGATGAAATCAAGGAGATTTAACAAACATACCTGAGCCTTGTAGAGACTTCACCTTCTTCTTGAGCAACCCATCTCACATCTGCAAAAGAGGCTACTGAGTCTTCTCTGAGCTGCTTAGAATGGTTCCCTTCTGTAGAGTGAGAGGTAACCTAGAATTTTAAAGACAAAATTGCATTTTTTTAAAGTTAATAAGGGACTGTTGCTTTTGAAAGCACTCTCCAACCTATTTTACAGTTGTATTTGAAAGAGTACAATAGCCTGATACTGCATGTAGCTATTAAGAATACACACAAGACACCACGGATCTTAGCATACTTGGCACTATCTAAGATAGTATCCAAAGCCCACTGAAGTCAATAAAAACAAAGAGGAGTCCTTGTGGCACCTTAGAGACTAATAAATTTATTTGGGCATAAGTTTTCGTGGGCCCACGAAAGCTTATGCCCAAATAAATGCGTTAGTCTCTAAGGTGCCACAAGGACTCCTTGTTGTTTTTGCTGATACAGACTAACACAGCTACCACTCTGAACCTGTCACTGAAGTCAATGACTTCCATAGGCATTGGATCAGGCCCCTTGTTTTTTACAGAGATTATTTTTGCTATTTAAAAGGTCACGGCAAGTTTCCTAGGGTATATAACCAGCTTATTTAGCACTATAAAGACAATGCAAGTTATTTGTTATATAGGAGATAAGCAACAAAGTATTTCACTTGCACAGGCAAAGTATTCTAAGTCTACAAACAGTCACCACTCAATTAATTATACTAAATCCAACGTTTTAATAGGGTCACTAGAACTTCCTATTTTGATCAGATTTATTTAATGTAATTTATTTTGAAAGTGAAATATTTAAAGTTAATTATGGTACTCGCCCCTTCCCCCTTTCAAAACTGATGTTCTCTCTGCAAATGTCAGGGCTTGAAAGAAGTTAGTATTTACATGCCCACTGCAGAAATTAGAAAACTGAAAACAACTGGCACAAGTGAGCAAGTTACTGATACTTCCCAGTCCAACAATTACAAGTCTTTTTGTGTGCAAGAGGGAGGGAAGAGACGGGAGGGAATGGGGACACGACACTAAGGTTTTAATGAATTGTCTGTCCCTGTGAGCCCCGTACCAAACAAATTCAAACTGCTTATAAAATAGTTCAGTTGTATTGCCTTATTAAGCTGCTACATTATAGGTTACTCAATACTATGAGCCTCGCATACAAATATGGAAAGTCAACTGCATCTGCCATTACTTGGTTTTTTAATTCCAATGAAATCCTCCGAGACCACTAGAAAGGAAAGCTACTGCAATAGCTAACCCCTAAGACAGGGGTGGGCAAACTTTTTGGCCCGAGGGCCACATCGGGGTTGCGAAACTGTATGGAGGGCCGGGTAGGAAAGGCTGTGCCTCCCCAAACAGCCTGGCCCCCGCCCCCTATCTGCCCCCTCCCACTTCCTACCCTCTGACTACCCCCCTCAGAATCCCCCACCCAGCCAACCCCCACTGCTCCTTGTCCCCTGTCTGCCCCCTCCCAGGATCCCCCGCCCCTAACTGCCCCCCTGGGACCCTACCCCCATCCAACCCCCAGTTCCCTGTCCCCTGACTGCTTCCCCCAGAACCTCCGCCCCATCCACTGCCCTGTCCCCTGACTGCCCCAACCCCTATCAACACCCCCGCCCCCTGACAGGCCCCCGAGACCCCATCCCCTATCCAACCTCCACCCCATCCAACCGCCCCGTCCCCTGACTGCCCGCTGGGACCTCCTGCCCCTTATCCAACCCACCCTCCCGCTCCCCGCCCCCTTACCATGCTGCTCAGAGCAGCAGGAGTTCACAGCCCCACCGCCCGGCTGGAGCCAGCCATGCCACCCGCGCTGCCTGGCAGGAGCGGCGGGCTAAAGCGCTGGCGGCACAGCGAGGTGAGGCTGTGGGGGAGGGAGGACAGCAGGGGAGGGGTTGGGGCTAGCCTCCCCGGCCAGGAGCTCAAGGACCAGGCGGGACGGTCCTCCAGGCCGGATGTGGCCCGCGGGCTGTAGTTTGCCCACCTCTGCCCTAAGATATTAAACTCTCAAATAAAAATTTAGGCTATGTCAGTCTCTATTGTTTTAAGATTGGTGGAATAAAAGCTTGTCATGTGGTAAAGCACATATGAACAAGGTAGTAACAGTTACATATCTCCAACCTGTTTATCAGAAGTTCAAGGTGAAATGAAGACTTGTAGAAAATATGGGTTATGGTTCTTAGCTGGAGTTAAGACACACTGATTATAGGCATGCACTAATGGCTGAAGCAATTAATTAAAAAAAAATTAACTTACAGCAGGTTCAGTGCATGGTCCTTTCATACTATAGCTAATGCTAGCAGGAAAGAAAAAAGGAAGAGAGAAATCTATAGGAAAGTTTCAGCATAGCAACAGTCTCAAAGGAAAACAGTCAAGACAGATGCTGAAAAGAACACTCAGAATTCCATCTTTTGAGTCAAACACATAGAAACCATACTTATGCATCTCTAACATGTTGGACAAGAGCAAAAGGCTTGTATACAGTGCTTTAAACAAACAACTTTAATGGGATTTAAGGTTTAATTTGTTGACTAAAGCTCAGGTATTTACAAGATTTCAAAGTCAGTTCACTAGAACAGCTGTGCTTCTACTTCTTCAGATCATCATCTTTCATTCACTGTATCATCACAATCAGATTTATATACTAAAGGTAAATACAAATTTTAAACTTGAGTGACTTTATTCCTGAAGTAGTTTATTCTTCAAAGTGTCTGGGAAATGCCAAACACTTCATTAATTGTAATGCAAAGTTTAGATTGAGATATTAATATTTGATTCATATAAGAAGCAGGAAAGTCAAGTTAGGGCTCCTACAGGCATAGTGTTCTTGTAAGAAGACAATACAAGACACAGGGTTTTCTCTCACGCTACAAGAAATGAAGTTATCTGGCTAATAAAATGGTAAGGAACTTAATTTCTCTTTAATAGCAGAGGGAGGTCTTCCTATCAACATCACACATGAAATTAACTCCTATGCTATTAAAGAAGATTAGAGAAGCGAATATACACCTCTACAACGCGGCCCAATATAACACGGGTTCACATATAGCGCGGTAGCAGCTGGGCTCCGGCGGCGCTTTAAAGGGTCCGGGGCTCCGGCTGCTGTGGGGAGCCCCGGGCTCTTTAAATCACCGCTGGAGCCCTGCCGTCGCTACCCTGATATAACGGGGTTTCACCTATAACGCGGTAGGGATTTTTGGCTCCCCACGACCGCATTATATCGGGGTAGAGGTGTATTTTAAGCCAGGGGTTCTCAAACTGGGGGTCAGGACCTCTCAGGGGGTCGCGAGGTTATTAAATGGGGGGTCGTGAGCTGTAAGCCTCCACCCCAAACCCCGCTTTGCCTCCAGCATTTATAATGGTGTTAAATATATAAAAACATATATATTCTGCACATTTTAATTTATAAGGGGGGGGGGTTGCACTCAGAGGCTATGTGAAAGGGGTCACCAGGACAAAAGTTTGAGAACCACTGTTTTAAGAAGTGAAAAGCCTACATTTGTTTGAATTACCAAGCCTTAAAATGGACACATTTCCCAATCAGCAAACTTTTTACACAAAGCCTTCTTCCCCTCTCCCCACATCTCTCAAAAAAGATTGATGCGGTTTCTTTCTCAGCTCAAGAATTGCAGCCCCTCCAAATTATCCTATTTGGAAACTTTTCTTTGCTATCCAGAACAGAGTTTTAAAAAGCACGCGTTGCAGTTTCTGTATTTTCCATCTGTTTCAGAAAGACTTGTTGTTACAACACAAGGAGGAGGAAATAACCACCTCTTGTTTACGTCATTACCACCACCCCTAACTTTCTAGTCTGTTCACATATGAAGTGCACAATTCAGAGTGCAGCACAGAATTTGACATATTCTTCTTTCACCTACACAGTTCAAGTCTATATTTAGAGACTAAACAAATAGTGAGCTCACTCTATCTTGTTTACCGTGTTCACCTTCAGAGAATTTGTATCATGTGCATAAGCAACATGTATTTACTTTCCACTCATCCTTAAGTAACATTGTTTGCACTTCCATTACTCAGGTTTATCAGTTAAAAATGGCGTTGGAAGTTATTTCTGATGTTACTTATTTTTTGTCCACAGCAGAGTTTGCTTTTTACTTTTGTAACCAAAGACATCTCTTGCCTTGGAAGAGAGCAGTCAAGAATGTCAAGCTGCTAAGTTTTCCTGAAGAGGTTTTTTTGTTTTGTTTTTTTAAAAGAGCAACATACAATAAATTGTAGTCTTCTGTGGTGAATGCCCCAGACAAAAGCATTCAGGAGATTATGAATTTGCCTTTTACATCCTTAAAAGTCAACCCAGAGGACTCTCACTTTTGTGATGAGCTAGCATATCCTGCAGTAGCAATGTTTACCACAGCTCCACTACCACAGAACATCAGATTGGAGCAGGCCAATTGAAGTAGGGCTCTTTGACATACTGCTTAGTTTTAAAAGCAGGGACTATTTTACAGACAAAGCTCTACAAGAGCCACACAGTGCTATTTTACAAATTAACATTCTTACAGGCTGGATGAAGTCTGTTGGAAGTTTCATGGTGTAACAGCAATGTAACGTTTGCTGGGGTATCAGTAGAAACTGAAGAGACTAGACTTTGGCAAGACATGGGGGTGGACAGTGAGGAGGAGGGAGGAAAACTAACTTTGGTATGAACGAGGGGCCTCTTCTACTCTGCTTATTTGAAGCATCCAAGACAACCTACACATTTAGTTTTAAATGCACCTGCAAATCAACTTTAACGTCCTCTAACACAAAACAAACGCCATAGAGAAAAATGGAAAAGTATTTTAAGAAGGATTTTAAACTGTGCAGAATTCCTACCTGAAACTGAACTCTTGGGCACTGGATAAGAGAGAGGTTAGTACCAATTTTCCTTACAATACTTCGAGATGAACCATAAGACTTGCCTGACCAGAGCACCTGAGGAAAAAAAATTAGGTGAACTGTTATAGTATTTGTTAGATCATTTACCCAATAATTTTATTGTATCTTAATTGTATATTTTGCTCCATCCAGCAATATTTGTACTGTATAACGTTTAAGTGTACACATACCAAAATTACATATTCCCCTGCAGCATGGAAGACATGCTATGCACTCAAATTCATACTGGTCACCCACACTATTTTGAAAGTCATATTTTAACTTGCTTGCATCAGCACAAATAATTGATTTTAAGTATTTGCAGCATGTTCAGTGCTATTCAAAGACAGTCTTCTGCCCTAAGGAATTCACATTCTATGTGACAGACCTCAAGTCACAACACATTGAAACACTCAGAACAGAGCTATCTTTAATTTTTTTTTTTTTTTTTTTAAATAGATGAAGGATGTTAACTTGGGGAGGAAAAGGAATTTGAAGTAGGTCAAATACCTTGTTCCAAGACATGGACAAAACCAGAGTTTAATAATTATAAAAAACTCTAGAGTTATCCCTAGCTCTGTTTCCCAGCACATTCTCTTGCTTACCTTAGAATGAAAGCTCTTTGGGCCAGGGACTGCCTTTACTTGTGTATCATACAGCACAAGGCACACTGATGCTGCTAGGATCACTACCAACTAGCAGCAAGTGGCCAAGCAGATTGGCCAAGCAGTTGTGGGATTCCTTTAGAGTTTATGAAAAAAAATGGCAAGCAGGTGATGGGAAGGGAAGGAGAAAAGACTTCTAGGAAGAGAACAGGATGCTTCCAATCATGCCAAGTCTCTCATCATACCTAGTGAACATGAAGGTGTGCATAGTATTTCAGCACATCTGTTCATTTGAACTGCTTTCTGCTGCAGTTTAATTAGGTTTCTTCCTTTTGTGTTCTTCCATGGGGACTTTGCATTGGTTCGATTCAACAATATTCTATATTGTTAAAAAAATAAGATGACCAGACCTTTTAAAATATTCCAAGGAGGTGGAATATTTTCAATTTATAGCAATAAAAGTCTCTATGTCCAAAGCCACATGCAGGATTCTGAGCAAACAAAAAGCCACAAGTACAATAAAGCTTTCTGCTTCCCATCAGAGAGTGCAGCTCTGCTGCTCTTGCACATAGCACAGCCTTCAAAAAGAGAAACAGGGACAACAAAATTAGGATCACAGTAGTTTTGAGGTGCTTTGCTGGTGGCTTGGAAATTATGTCAGGAATAAGAATATGTTATGGGCTCCTGGAAGGAGGGAAAGGAGAGAAAGATTACAATGAAACAGGAAATTTTATGGGGTGTGGAGGAGGGGCAAAGGGAAAAAAGTATATGGTGTGGTTGGCTGGCTGGCTGGCTGATTGACAGCATGTGCAAAACAAGGTCAAGAATGGTCTCCATCACCATTGCCCCTCCCTTGAGGTGGGGAAAGGTTTTGGGATAGGTGAAGCCAGAAGAGTACCACTTCTGCAGCTCTCAGACCTACTAGAATGGGAGAAAGGGATGTTACTGAACAGACTACAGATATGTCTACACGGCAGCAGTGAGTCTGAGCTCAGGCTCATGCTACAGCACTAAAAAAAAATCATGCAGACGTTCTGGCTCAGGCTTGCACTCTGAAACCCACCCACTTTCCTGGGCTTCAGAGCCTGAACGTCTAACATGGCTATTTTTAGCATCTCAGGGCTTGTCTACACTGGCACTTTACAGTGCTGCAACTTTCTCGTTCAGGAGTGTGAAAAAACACCCCCCTGAGCGCTGCAAGTTTCAGTGCTGTAAAGTGCCAGTGTAGACAGTGCACCAGCTATTCCCTTCGTGGGGGTGGTTTTTTCTACCTCAGAGAGCTCTCCCAGCGCTATGCCGCGACTACACAAGCCACGTTAAAGCGCGGCTACAGTAGCGCTTTAACGTTGCCAGTGAAGACATGTCCTTAGTAAGAGCCTGAGACTGTAGTCCAGAGCACAGACTCATTGCTGCAGGTGGGTTTTTTTGACATGTAGACATACCCTCAAAGATCTGCTAAGTACCACTGTGTTTACAAGCATTTCAGGAATTAATTTGTGCACTCTGAATGGCAGGGTTACATTATAAGTTATATATTTTGTCATTACAGCCAGCAGGAACACAACAGCCTGTTTTAACTTTTTATATAGCAACTATGATCAGATACCTAAGCATTAAGTTTCATAACCTTATGTCAGTCAAGTTAGATTAATTAATGTAAGAATTATACCAACATGGCATAAAATTTTAAATGCAGTCCCATATGCTCTCAGTGTGAACTCTATATTTAAGTGGATTACATTTGAAATATTTGAACTCAATAGAATTTCAGTGAAGCTGAAACACTTACTGATTCCATGTTTAGTCCAACTTGTGCAAAAGCCATCCTAATTACACGTTTAATCCAGCAGATCATCTGGAGTGGCAAAAAGTCTTCACAAACTGGTATTTAAACCTTCCAAACCTCCCAGGCTGCTGAGGTTCCATAGTCCCTCTGAAATAAAAGGCAAACATTGTAAAAGGCTTTCTTGAAGTCCAATTCCAACAATGATCAGTAGAAATTGTCTCGGAATGCAGACTTTTTCAGCAACAACTGTTCCCAGTACTTTCACAATAGCCACTTTTTCTATATAGGTTCTAGATTTTAAAAATTATATACATGTCACATTTAAGGTACTAAAACTGCTGTTGCAGAATGCAGTAACCGTTTCCATGGCTTTACTTCAGCAATAAGCAGGAGAAGGTCCTAAACATAATTATCTGATAGTTAGTAAGTGAGCAAGGGTCACTTGGGAACATCTGTAAACAGCGAATGGCATTTTGGACACCGTCAGCTTAAAAATAACTTCTGTCAAATCCCTTCCCTAATAAGTGTTACAACTAAGATTACAGTAAATAGATTAGAGAAACAAGTATTTATCCTAACAATCTTGTTTACTGTGTTACTCTGTGTTGTTTTAAGTTTGCTTCAAAGGCCAGAGTAGAAGATGAACAAAAGTCCAACCCAAACCTCATTCTTTTATCACAGAAGTGTTTGTGCTGCCACTCAACAATAATTATTTATCACTGTAGATTCAGGATCGTTTTTGGCTTCATCTGACAGTTTATATGCAGAGTCTAAGTCACTGAATCATCCTGAACAGGAATATTGTAGTATGAACTATACATATTGATTTGTTGGAAGCTAGTAAAATTCCTTAGTCACCATCCAAAAGAAAAAATGCTTAAGTAATGGGAAAGAAATGATATGCAGGAAATATGCAGAGGATTAGAAGAGACCTGAGAATGCCTGCAAGCATCACAACGGTTAGGACTGCCAGTGTTTCCATTACAAACATGTTTTTTTCCCAACAGTTTACAACTCCAATGCCAAGTTTCCATATGGCGTTATTACTAAGAACTCAGCTCTAAAGATTTTTTTAAGGTGAGGTTAAAAAAGCTGGTTTGACTGAGTTCCTCACCACCACAAGTAGCTTAGATGTTTAAGATTTTTTTGTGCTTGGCGAGAGATTAAGTTTGATAGAACAATTATTCTACAGCAGAGCTATTTAGAGAAGTTGACTATTCATAATTCAGGGTGTAACCACTTCGGTTTTAAGCAATGTCTAGATCAGTGATACTCAGATCTCAGTGGTTCAGGAGCCAAATTAGCGATCAATGTTACTCAAAAGAACCACAGTAGTGTGAATTCATTGTTTCATTTACTATTTTACATATTCATAATTATCACACAGCAAAGTGACTGACCAAGTTTTATTAACCAATTGCCATTGATAAAATAACATAGTAAAAGCATGCTGATTAATAATTAAAATCACACAATGTTTTAATATCACATGTTACAAAGAGCCACAGGAGACACATTAAAGAGCCACTTGCAGCACTCAAGCCTCAGTCTGAGTATCACCAGTTTAGATACTTAAGGCATTCTAGGGTTGAGGGTACCAATTTCACATCATTTAATTCCTTGCTGAAGAAGGTCTTGATCTGGCTCTCTCAGAAGTTAATGCAAGTTGTACCATTTACATCAACAGAATCAGAACCATTAAAGCATGAAAGTCCGTTTCAGATGTACTGCATGCTAGCATTGAGTATCCCTCTCTAGAACACTACATTAACCCAGAACAGTCTTAATGTTGTCATAATCTCCAATTAAGATGTCATCTAAGACAAAATACTCAAAAAATATTTCACCTTGATGTTTTTATGAGATCCATTTGTTTTCTAGAGTTATCACAACCACCCTAAAGACATTTGCTTTACCTAGATTCTACTGCACTCTACCCTTCTTAATACCATTTATGAAGAAGGGTAGAGTGCAGTAGAATCACAACCCTTCCACAATCTAGTTATATCCCAAGAATGCAAAGGTTTAATCCTCAATGAAATTGCTAGACAGCAATAATGGAAATTCCTAGAATGTGTCTCACCTGTACTTTATGTAGCTGCCAAATTTGAGAAGGAGAAATTCATCATTTGTTCATTTTACCAACCCTAGCAAAAATCTTCATTTGAAATACTTTAAGTAGCAGCAAGATGTTATCCTAAAGAACAAAAGTTACTTAGCACAGTTTTCTATCTTTTCTCTTGAAACTACAGACATGGATAATATTTAATGCTGGCATACTTATCAGCATGACCAAGTGACAGTCACCTCCTAAATGTAGGTTAGTTTGGAAATTCCTGCTGCCAAGTGCCTAAGAAATAAAAGTAATGCACTGAGAGTCTACTCAACTTACCCTTCATGAGAGGAGAAACTCAAGCAACCTGTTTTTGCAGACTTTGGGTGTTCATTTAAAAAGTTTCTAGCTTTTGTGTTTGCAAAATAACCCTCTAAGTATTAAGTTAGCAAACAAAATGATTCAATGACTGCTGCTGCTCATAGCTTTCTCAAGCAAGTGAAGAGAGACTGGTCTGTCTGACAAAAGGCATTCACAACCTTGGGGACTGCAGATAAACTGACAAGAATCATGTCAATTGCTCCTTTATATTTACAGTAATTCAGAATACTGCAATACCACTGCTGTAAGATGCAGCACTTCGTTGGTAGTTATTAATTCAGGTTGTGAAAGCTATAAGCAGGTTGTCTCAGAGAAGGAAGACTCCCAACAGAATCTGGGAGAGAATTAATGAAGATTAATATCCCACCCCAACTAGGTAAATTTGGAGGGAAAGAGAGGGAAACTCTCCCCCTCTTCCCCACAACAGCAGGAACTCCTCCTTTATAGACACCTGATTAGCCAGAAACTGACACAATGTTCAGTGACCCTATCCTGGAAGGAATTCCAGACACACTTCTACTCCCCAGGGAGTGCTGTATTTTTCACATGAGCCTTGCTATGCGCCGCTTCCCCCATTTTTCACATTTGCCTTTATATCAGACACTGATTTATAAGTTAGGGAAATAACACTGATTATTTAATAACGAGCTAGAGGAGTAAATCTAAAAGCACTTTTCAGATTCAAACAGAAAACAATGTACCATGGAGAAAAGTTATAATGAAACACTCAACCAAGCCTTACAGTGCTACACAGAAATGGAGAGAAGAAAAAAAAATTAAAACAGACACCAACTTGACAGACACATTTATAAAAAAAAGTAGCTTCAAGTCTTCTATCTATCTGAGTCCCTGTTCACAGTTGTCATTTTTCCACCTTTTAAAGTGAAATAGTCACATTTTCCTTCCTAAAAATGTCCCCCTCACACCCATTTATGTGAAAGCTATGCAGGCAACAGAAGAAACTGACTGCATACAATCAATTTACTGGTTTCAGAGTAGCAGCCGTGTTAGTCTGTATCCTCAAAAATAACAGGAGTACTTGTGGCACCTTAGAGACTAACAAATTTATTTCCCGCAGCCCCCATTGGCCTGGGACGGCGAATCGCGGCCAGTGGGAGCCGCGATCGGCCGAACCGGCAGGTAAACAAATCAATTTACTGTATTTGTATAAAGTGTTGTCAAATGCACAAATTAAACAAAAAGAAAAAAATAGAGGAAAACCTCTCTAATCCCTTATAGAGAACAGAGCTGTTACTGGAAGGTACAAGATTAAGAGAAATATGATCTTGAAGTAGGCAGTCTCCCTTTAAAGCAGACACCTTAAAAATCAGGTTTACCCACTTTAGCAGGAATGCATGTCTGCAGTCCTTAATGCTGGCACATGCCCTAACAACATCTAATGAAATGACACCTATAAAAGCAAGTACATCTCTACCCCAATATAACGCGACCCGATATAACACGAATTCGGATATAACGCGGTAAAGCAGTGCTCCGGGGGGAGGGGGTTGAACACTCCGGCGGATCAAAGCAAGTTCAATATAACGCAGTTTCACCTATAATGCAGTAAGATTTTTTGGCTCCCGAGGACAGCGTTATATCGGGGTAGAGGTGTATATCGAGGTCATGTCTACCTCGGGAACTATAGCAGCTTACCTACAACGCCGTAGCTATGCCATATAACCCCATAAGGCAGACACTGCCTATAGCACCAGATGGGGTTTTCCTGTTCCTGTAGGAACATCACCTCCCCAAGAGACGATAGCTAGGTCAACAGAAGAATGCTTCCATGAACTTAGCTGTGTCTATGCTAGGAGTTAGGTCTGCATAGCTACGACGCTCGGGGGTGTGGATTTTTCAACACTCATGAGCACCGCAGCTACATTTACCTAAATCAGGGGCTGGCAACCTCTGGCACGCGGCTCGCCAGGGTAAGTACCCTGGCGGGCCGGGCCAGTTTGTTTACCTGCCGCGTCGGCAGGTTCGACCGATCGCGGCTCCCACTGGCCGCGGTTCGCCGTCCCAGGCCAATGGGGGCGGAGGGAAGCCGCGGCCAGCACATCCCTCACCCGCGCCGCTTCCCGCAGCCCCCATTGGCCTGGGACGGCGAATCGCGGCCAGTGGGAGCCGCGATCGGCCGAACCGGCAGGTAAACAAACTGGCCCGGCCTGCTAGGGTGCTTACCCTGGCGAGCCGCGTGCCAGAGATTGCCGACCCCTGACCTAAATTTTAAGTGTAAACCAGGCCTGAGTGTCAAAGAAAGAACAATATTTCAGGCAAAAAAAACCACTGCAGCAGTATACTGAAGAGCCATCAAGAATCTTTTAATGTAGGACCAGCTTGAAGACTATCCATTCCCCAAACTAGTGCAGACTAGATATTTATAAAGGGTGACATGACTGGTAGGCAGAGGTTGCAAAGTCACTACTAGGATCTATTTATATCTGAGCACCAGAGTAACAGTCTTAGTGTTTATTTATACTCTAGTTTCCAGAGAGATTCCAACCAATAAAAACAAGTGCTACAATATATTCTAAACAGTAAGATATTTATGTTAAAGTTTTATAAAACAGAAGCGTAACAGTCATGTTAGTGTACCTCAAAGTATAGAAGAATGACAGTGTCATATCTTGCTAGCTACAAAGAGCAATTTAAAGAAAAACCCATATGAATTTAGAGGTTTGACCACTTGTCTTCAGAAGTATCTGCTCATCACAGATCTAAACTTTGCTATCTGATGTTGATAAACAGAGATTCCTCCTCTTGCCTTTGCACTCAAGTGCATCTGTTTTTTCCAAAGACAACAGAACTACAATTCAATTTCTGCAGTTAACTAATGATTTATAAATTACCACCACACCATGTTGCGAGATCGTAAAAAACATGCCACAATCATTTTCCACTTGTAATAACTTAGTCATTACTTTGAGATCTATATGAACTGAACCGGAATCAAGCTAGTGAAAGCCCTCATATCCTGTTACGAATCTCAAGTCACCTAGCTTCCATATCTGAATTGTGCTAGATGCAGTCACATGTAGTGCCTACATATGGCAAACTGAAACAACACACTGCTATCTGCATACAAGGTTCCGGATGTCCTCAGACAGGAAAAATGACTGTGCCTGCAACCTCCTACTTTGGAATGCTTTTGTAACATAAGAAGGGCCCTACTGGGTCAGACCAAAGGTCCATCTAGCCCAGTATCCTGTCTTCTGACAGTGGCCAGTGCCAGGTGCCCCAGAGGGAATGAACAGAACAGGTAATCGTCAAGTGATACATCCCCTGTCGCTCATTCCCAGCTTCTGGCAAACAGAGGCTAGGGACACCATTCCTGCCCATCCTGGCTAATAGCCATTGATGGACCGATCCTCCATGAATTTACCTAGTTCTTTTTTGAACCCTGTTATGGTCTTGGCCTTCACAACATCCTCTGGCAAGGAGTTCCACTGGTTGATTGTGCCTTGTGTGAAGAAATACTTCCTTTTATTGCTGCCTATTAATTTCATTTGGTGACCCCTAGTTCTTGTGTTATGAGTAGTAGTAAACAACACTTCCTTATTTACTTTGTCTACACCAGTCATGATTTTATAGACCTCAATCATATCTCCCCTTAGCCGTCTCTTTTCCAAGCTGAAAAGTCCCAGTCTTATTAATCTCTCCTCATACAGAAGCCGTTCCATACCCCTAATCATTGTTGCTGCCCTTTTCTGAACCTTCTCTAATTCTAATATATCTTTTTTGAGATGGGGTGACCACATCTGCACACAGTATTCAAGATGTGGAAGTACCATGGATTTATATAGAGGCAACATGATATTTTCTCTCCTATTATCTATCTCTTTCTTAATTATTCTGTTCGCTTTTTTGACTTCCGCTGCACACTGAGTGGATGTTTTCATAGAACTATCCACAATGACTCCAAGGTCTCTTTCTTGAGTGCTAACAGCTAATTTAGACCCCATCATTTTATATGTATAGGTGGGATTGTTTTCCAATGTGCATTACTTTGCATTTATCAACATTAAATTTCATCTGCCATTTTGTTGCCCAGTCACCCAGTTTTGAGAGATCATTCTGAGGCTCTTTGCAGTCTGCCTGGGTCTTAACTATCTTTAGTAATTTTGTATCATATGCAAATTTTGACACCTTACTGTTTACCCCTTTTTCCAGATCATTTATGAATACGTTGAATAGGACTGGTCCCAGAACAGACCCCTGGGGGACACCACTATTTACCTCTCTCCATTCTGAAAACTAGTTTACTTTGCATGAGAGCCTGTGGTGAGGGACCTTGTCAAAGGCTTTCTGAAAATCCAAGTACACTATATCCACTGGATCCCTTTGGTCAACATGCTTGTTGACCCCCTCAAAGAATTCTAGTAGATTGGTGAGGCATGATTTCCCTTTACAAAAACCATGTTGACTCTTCCTCAACAAATTATGTTCATCTATATGTCTGACAATATTGTTCTTTATTATAGTTTCAACAGTTTTCCCGGTACTGAAGTCAGGGTTACAGGCCTGTAATTGCCAGGTTCACCTCTGGAGCCCTTTTTAAAAATTGGTGTCACATTAGCTATCCTCCAGTCATCTGGTACAGAAGCTGATGTAAATGATAGGTTACAGACTACAGCAGTTAGTAGTTTTGCAATTTCACATTTTAGTTTTTTCAGAACTCTTGGATGAATATCCTCTGGTCCTGGTGACTTATTGCTGTTTAATTTATCAATTTGTTCCAAAACCTCCTCTAATGATACCTCAATCTGGAACAGTCCCTCAGATCTGTCACCTAAAAAGAATGACTCAGGTTTGGGAATCTCCTTCACATCCTGCTGGAGTTCAGCAGTCGACAGGAGAGCGATCGGGGATCGATTTATCGTGTCTACACTACACGCAATAAATCGATCCCCGATAAATCGATTGCTACCCACCGAACTGGCGGGTAGTGTAGACATACCTTACATCTCTGCATCCAGTCCTGAGGTGACATGTACCCAGTCAATAAGGGGATAATTGAAATCCCACATTATTATTATTATTATTGAGTTTTTTATTTTAATAGCCTTTCTAATCTCCCTGAGCATTTCACAGTCACTATCACCATCCTGGTCAGGTGGTCGGTAATATATCCCTACCACTATATTCTTCTTATTAGAGCATGGAATTTCTATCCATAAAGATTCTATGGCACAGTTTGATTCATTTATGATTTTTACTTCATTTGATTCTACGCTTTCTTTCACATATAATGCCTTTCACTTATTTCTCTTCCTTCCTTCAAAGCCCTCCTTAGAACTTGCAGATGTTAACTCAAGGTTATTACTTTTTAAAAATATTAACAGTTACCTACAATCTCGTACTTGTATCAGATTTAGATTGCAAGGTCTCTATGGCAGCGACCACACCATCCCCCTCTGCCTACACAGCGACACAGAGCTCTCTGTCAACACTCATGGGATCAGCAAAGTGGGAAGGCAAAGAAGATCTGTAACTCTAGTAAGCAAAGAAGCAATAGAAATTTAGGAAGACAATTGGTGTGTATGCGTGTATTAAACACTGTTCATCCAGGATCACCTTTAGGTCCCATTCATCCTAAGGCTGGAGCTGTAATAACAATAGCCATGCTTGAAGCAGGGGCTCCCTAGAGCTGCATGTGAAGTTCGTTTCTAGTCTGCCGTCCTGACCAGCTGATCAGAAAGGCAAACATCAGGCAGGCTCCAGTGAGCTGAGGCTACACGTGGCTGTTACTAGCACCGATGGGCTCTGCTATGGCTCACACAGGGTCGCACTATGGGAGGGCAGAAGCCACAGACGCTCCCCGTGCTAACAGTTACTGGTAAGGGCGGGGTCCCATGTAAGTGCCGTCAGCCAGGGAGCGCGCCTTGGGCCACGGAAGTGGGGGGCCCCCGCGCACATCCTCCGAGGGCCCCTCTGACTCGGAGTTTACCCTCCCCCCAGTTCGCCTGACCTGAAGGATCCGCCCGCCCGGGAGCAGAAAGAGGGGCTTGGGGCGGGAGGTCTGCTCGGACCCAGGCAGGCCAAGGAGCGTGTGGTAGGGGACCAGAGCAGGGGGTACAGACCCCGGTTCCCCCCGCCGCTCAGCGGGAGGGAGAGTCTGTGGGGAGGGGGTCGGCACATCAGACTGAGCTCTGAACCGAGCTGCCCGCCCTTGCACCAGTACCCGGCTGTACCGCGTCCCCACCACCTCCGTGGCTCCGGGCCCTGATTTCCCGCGAACGCGCCGCGCCCCCCGGACCATCAGGCTCCCGGCCCCGACAGCGTGTGCGGACTCACGGGAGCGGGAGTCACACACCGACCCCGAGAGATCCCCGCACAGCTGGCAGCGCCCAACATAACCCCGCCCAAACTCACCGGCTCCCCGACCCCAGCCAGGGCCTCCGCACTCACTCGCCGGTCACCGGCTCCTCAGTTCCAGCGGCTCAGGCTCCACTTGGAGCTCCGCCCTCTCCGCACAGCCTATCCCGAGCCGCACAGGCACAGTACTGACCAATCACCGCCGCGCCTGCGAGAGGCGGGCCCTAACCTGCACCTCATTCGTGGGACAGAGCGCCGCGGCCTAACCGGCACCGCCGGCCTCGGGTCTGGGTGTGACGAGTTGCCCCCGCCCGTGATTGAAGGGCGCCTGCCAAGAGCCAATCCCGTGACGTCGTCTCCTGGGCGGCCCAGCAAGCCTTGATTGGTTGTTCAGCCTGTGCGCGCGGGCCTGAGATCCTGTACGCTGTGCTGACATGCTGCTGGCCCTGGTGAAGGATTCAAGGGCAAAGCACCCATAGGGGGTGGCACCGCCACAGAGATCCCTGCGGGCACATGGACCTTGTTGCTTGCGAGATCCTGTCCCCGGCTGTCGGATCAGCTTTTCTCTGGGACTAGGTCTGCTGCGGGTTGGTCTCCTCCAGCGCTGGGTGCTGTTGTGTTTGGGTTTCCAGCACGGCACAAAAATAATTATATTTTTAAAAAGTCACTGAATGGTTTATTTTAAACCCATAACATATTTCTCTTCGTCTTATTATTATTTTAACAAAAGATTAATCTGGGGGCTAAAATTAATCCCTCCCTTTCACTATTCATGGTTTGCGTGCACAGAAAAGCAAAGCATTTTGTCCACTCTGCACCCGTATGGCTCATTGGCATGGTGTGACACTGGGTTTGTACCACAGGAAGCCTGGTTGAGCTCATCCTTTTTTCTGACTACTATTGAATACATCCCTGCTTGGGATGATTTATATATCCATTAGTTGGTGAGAAATGGCATGCATGCATGTTTGTTATAAATTAAAGGAGGCTGATAGGATCTATATGGGTAGCAAAAAAATCTATTCTTGACCCTTCTAAAAGCTCTTGTGATAGATATTTAACTGCATGTGATATCTTTAGGGACCATGTTGTTTATGTATGTATCACTGTGAGCATTATATGCAACTGCAGGGCAGGAGGGTGACCACAGCTCCTCTAAGAAATAAAAACAGCAGGGAGTGATTAAATCGAGTCATAGACTCATAGAAGATTAGGGTTGGAAGAGACCTCAGGAGGTCATCTAGTCCAATCCCCTGCTCAAAGCAGGACCAACACCAACTAAATCATCCCAGCCGGGCTTTGTCAAACCGAGCCTTAAAAACATCTAAGGGTGGAGATTCCACCACCTCCCTAGATAACCCATTCCAGTGCTTCACCACCCTCCTAGTGAAATAGTGTTCCCTAATAGCCAACATAGACCTCCCCCACTGCACCTTGAGACCATTGCTCCTTGTTCTGTCATCTGCCATCACTGAGAACAGCCGAGCTCCATCCTCTTTGGAACCCCCCTTCAAGTAGTTGAATGCTGATATCAACTCCTCCCTTACTCTTCTCTTCTGCAGACGAAATAACCCCAGTTCCCTCAGCTTCTCCTCGTAAGTCATGTGCCCCAGCCCCCTAATCATTTTCGTTGCCCTCCACTGTATTCTCCAATTTGTCCACATCCCTTCTATAGTGGGGGGGGGGGCAAAACTGGACGCAATACTCCAGGTGTGGCCTCACCAGTGCCAAATAGAGAGGAATAATTACTGCCCTCGATCTGCTGGCAATGCTCCTACTAATACAGCCCAATATGCCATTGGCCTTCTTGGCAACAAGGGCACACTGATGACTCATATCCAGTTTCTCATCCACTGTAATTCCCAGGTCCTTTTCTGCAGAACTGCTGCTTAGCCAATCGGTCCCTGGCCTGTAGCGGTGCATGGGATTCTTCCTTCCTAAGTGCAGGACTCTGCACTTGTCCTTGTTGAACCTCATCAGGTTTCTTTTGGCCCAATCCTCCAATTTGTCTAGGTCACTCTGGACCCTATCCCTACCCTCCAGCATATCTACCTCTCCCCCCAGCTTAGTGTCATCTGCGAACTTGCTGAGGGTGCAATTCATCCCATCGTGTAGATCATTAATAAAGATGTTGAACAAAACTGGCCCCAGGACCGACCCCTGGGGCACTCTGCTTGATACCGGCTGCCAACTAGACATCAAGCCGTTGATCACTACCCGTTGAGCCTGACAATCTAGCCAGCTTTCTATCCACCTTATAGTCCATTCATCCAATGCATACTTCTTTAACTTGCTGGCAAGAATACTGTGGGAGACCGTATCAAAAGCTTTGGTAAAGTCAAGATATATCACATCCACCGCTTTTCCCATATCCACAGAGCCAGTTATCTCATCATAGAAGGCAGTCAGGTTGGTCAGGCATGACATGCCATTGGTGAATCCATGTTGACTGTTCCTGATCACCTTCCTCTCCTCCAAGTGCTTCAGTCAAGTGCTTGAGTCACTCAGGTTGAGTCACTAAAGTTGTAAATGCCTCGAGAGAGATAGCGCCGTATATTGTTTCAAACTGTGTTTTTTGGCATAAAAAGGTGAGCTTGACCCAGCACAGACAGAATGTTCTTTCCAAGGAAGGGGAGCAACTTTAGGGGAACAGGGGAAGTATTGGAAAGACGGTGGTCTACTGAGCTCCATAAGACTGATTGATAACTCCTGGTACATTTAGTGTGTTTAAATCAGTTTACTGTTTTTTTGTATGTTTTCTCTGTAATGATTTGACTCTAAGAATAAATGTATTGTGCTTTCTGAAGGTTGGCTGGTAACTGGTGTACATACACTGTTGTAGGTCCTGGAGAAAGGTTAACTACAGGTGCTGAGACTTGGTCAGAACTGCTGAGGAAATCACAGTGAGGTGCAGAGGCACTGCAAGCCTAAAGCCCCGGTCCAAGGGAGAGATGTGGGTCTCTGCCTGAGAGAGGTGATGGCTGGAGCCTGAAATCTTAAGTAGGTGCCCTGGAGGAAGGTGGGGGTGGGAATCAAAGGTGCAGTTCACCCTGAAACTATGACAGCTCTCTTGGTCCGCTTTATTTTAATTGAATTGAAAAATGCATCCCTATTTGTCTCTTCAGATTGGCCTTTTCATAGGTTATTGTGTAAGTTACTCTGTTCTGACACCACTCATAAGACAAAAAAATGTAGTTTAATAGTATTGCTGGACTTCTTAAACCCAACATACTGAGCTGTGAGTAAAGCAATGTTTTTCAAAGTGTAAGACTTACCACTAGAGAGAGAGAGAAGGCTAATAGGTGCAGGAGGTGCACACACAGATCCCTTACTTGTTCAGAGTCTCAACTGTCATTAAAAAGAATGGTCTCTAGCTGTCAGGGTTTGCAAGGAAAATTTTAAGTGGATATCCATATAATCTTGCAGAGAGTCTTAAGGTGTGGACTGCTCCATTCTTTTCAATAGGAATGCTAGTGATACTTTATATGTCAATATTGCTAACAATTTCACTGCTCAAGAAAGCACGTAAGAAAGGAAAGAAGTATCATATTATGAAAATCTACATAAGTTTTTTCCATGAAGTTCTAGCTAGCTGTGAGGGTGCAGATGAGGTATACATTAAGATGGGTAGGCCGCTATCATCACAAACCAAGGTTGCAAGAGGGGCATAATTGGTTTCATTTTCCAAAAAGAGGAGAGAGGTTCAGCTTTCCAAAATTTGGAACACACTGACATTGGATTAAACAGTCAATTTAAATTTAGCTGCAAATTTAAATGGTGATAAAACAAGCTTTTATAAAACCTAAAAAAAATTACAAATGTTTCCACAAATAAAAAAAAAATCAAAGAAAAATGCAAACTTTTGTTTAAAAAAATTAACATTCACCTGCAATGGTTATAGCAGAAAAGAGCCTGATTGTTTCTTGTCAGTTTCAAATTTGAAACTTTTCATTGTACAAGCTGAGAGAAGTGCAGAAGCAAACAAAAAGCATAAATAGTGCAAACAGGATTTGTAAAATTATTTAACTTTAAAATCTAGAAACACAGGTAAAGATATTTGTCTGCAAAGTTTTGTTTAGTTGACAATGGTCTTTAAAGAGGCATTTCAATCAAATTAATTTTCCTTAGATCCGCAAAGTGACGGATCTTAAAATTAGGTAGTTTTGCACATTGCATCTCTGACAGGATTCTAGATTACCGGATCTGTTCTAGTTTTGCAGTGCACTCTTTGTGTCAGGATTGGTTCTATGAAACCAAGGATTTTGTTTCATCCTCTGTAGAGCTGAACAAGGGACACTGAATGCTTTCCCCTACTTGGAAGCTGTTCTATGATCACAATTAAGTCACTTTAATGGAAGCTCATCCCCTGCCATATATGGAAAGGTTGACTGTATTGAAGCCTTTTGTACCACAAATTGCCCTGCATTACATTTTCAGTAAAAGTAGTAACCTCCCGTGCATATCAGGGTTATCCACAGTAGCCCACTACTGCCTAGATGAAATCCACTTATACAAACTTCAGGGGGTTGAGCATGCAGAGACTACAGGTACCAGCATGCAACGTTCCTGAGGGTTCACAGAGACTGCGGATCCCAGCATGCAATGTTCCAGCTGCATGCAAGTGGTCAGTAAACGACAGGTAGCAAAACGCAAGGCACCGCTGGACTAGAATGGCCAACAAACTACACTGTGGAGCATGCCGTGCTCCTGTTAGAGCCATAGCCCCACCGAGAGTACATATCCCATCATGCAGTTCTCCAGCGGGAGCCAGAGCGCGCCAGGCACAGGCATTAGAACGTGTAGTTTCCCTGGGCTGACCCTACTGTACCCACAATGCCTTGGGAGCGGCCAATCAGACAGCGGTGTAACAACGTTTGCTGTGAATGGCGGAGGGGCGCTGTTCGCTTCAGCCAATCGGGGTGCGGTAGGTGGTCCCGGTGGGTGCTGTGTGTGTAGAGGATCTGAATTCCCTCCCCCCTTATTGTCCCCCGTTACCAGGCCTCAGCGACGCAAAGCCCGGCCCCGGCACGATGCTGAGCCGCCCGGGCCTGTGAAACCTTCCTGCCCCGGTAAGTGGGCCGAGCTCGCTTCCCCTCTATCGCGGCTGGGGAAGGCGCCTTGTCCCGGCGGAGCAAGGCAGGAGCTTGGGTCGGGTCCTGAGAAGAGGGTGAAGCAGCTGGAGGGGACATGGGGCAGGGCAGGGGGCAGGCGCAAGGGGAAGTGGAGTTGCCCAAGGAGCGGGTCAGCTGAGGAGGCAGCTGGAGACGGTGAGGCGGGAGCAGTGGGTCTAAAGGCTGTGGCCCGAGCACACGCTTTTCAGGTTGGAAGGGGTGTGGGGAGAGTGATCGCCGCAGGGGTTGGGTTGGCCTTTGTGCAGCGTGGTATGGACAGGGGCGCAGAATCTGTAGTTTAAGGGTTGGGTGCGGGCTGCTGAGTTAGCCAACTAGGTCCAGTGGCAAGATCTATACAAATCCTAGAAGTTTTTTTTGCTCCTTCGAGCAACACTTTCTCCCACTAGCGAAGAGGGAAGAAAGTAACTGGGTTATTCTGGACTGTTGCTGCTTTTGCAAATTGGGTGCTTATATGCAACAACCTTATTAGTTTCTACATTACTGCAGTTACGAGGTTTTTTTTAAAAACGGTGTCAGGGGATGGGTTCCTGAAACGGATGCTTTTCTATGAGTCTGAGTAATTACACTACATTCTGGATGCCCTAACCAAGGATTTCAAAGCACTTTACAAACACTAATGTATTCTCACAAAACCCATGTGAGGTCAGTAAATATCCCCAGTGTACAGATGATGAAGAAACTAAAGCAGAGCGAGATTGTTATTTTCTGAGATCACATAGAAAATCCATGTGAAAATAATGTAGGAGTTATGATGTCCAGTCAATTTGTCTAACTTAATCCCCAAATTCTTGCTATTTCTGGAAAAAAAATTAGAAACATGGCTTTGCCTTTTTTTAATTAAAAACATTGCATAAAAATAACAGAATTATTTGTATGCAGTGTTGTTGTAGCCTTGTTGGTCCCAGTAAGTTAGAAAGATAAGGTGGGTGAGGTATTGTCTTTTATTGGACATGCTTCTGTTGGTGAGAGAAACAAATTTCCGAGCTTACTCAGAGCTCTTCTTCAGGCCTGAGTTTTTTTCATAGATTCATAGATTCATAGATTCTAGGACTGGAAGGGACCTCGAGAAGTCATCGAGTCCAGTCCCCTGCCCGCATGGCAGGACCAAATACTGTCTAGACCATCCCTGATAGACATTTATCTAACCTACTCTTAAATATCTCCAGAGATGGAGATTCCACAACCTCCCTAGGCAATTTATTCCAGTGTTTAACCACCCTGACAGTTAGGAACTTTTTCCTAATGTCCAACCTAGACCTCCCTTGCTGCAGTTTAAGCCCATTGCTTCTTGTTCTATCCTCAGAGGCTAAGGTGAACAAGTTTTCTCCCTCCTCCTTATGACACCCTTTTAGATACCTGAAAACTGCTATCATGTCCCCTCTCAGTCTTCTCTTTTCCAAACTAAACAAACCCAATTCTTTCAGCCTTCCTTCATAGGTCATGTTCTCAAGACCTTTAATCATTCTTGTTGCTCTTCTCTGGACCCTTTCCAATTTCTCCACATCTTTCTTGAAATGCGGTGCCCAGAACTGGACACAATACTCCAGCTGAGGCCTAACCAGAGCAGAGTAGAGCGGAAGAATGACTTCTCGTGTCTTGCTCACAACACACCTGTTAATACATCCCAGAATCATGTTTGCTTTTTTTGCAACAGCATCACACTGTTGACTCATATTTAGCTTGTGGTCCACTATAACCCCTAGATCCCTTTCTGCCGTACTCCTTCCTAGACAGTCTCTTCGCATTCTGTATGTGTGAAACTGATTTTTTCTTCCTAAGTGGAGCACTTTGCATTTGTCTTTGTTAAACTTCATCCTGTTTAACTCAGACCATGAGTTAGTTTCTTAGACCTGAAAGAAGAGCTCTGTGTAAGCTCAAAAGCTTGTCTCTATCACCAACAGAAGTTGGTCCAATAAAATAATTATTTGTAGTATATAATAAAAGGGTATGAATGATCTGATGCATTGAGCATGGGACTGGAAATAAAGCACTCTGTTTACAATCTTAGCTCTGTAATTGACTTGATGTCTGGTTTTAGGTAAGTTACTTAAAGTATCTGTGCCTGTTTTGCCATCTATAAAATGGGAATGATAATAATTACCTGGTTTACAGGGATTTTGTGAAAATTGTGTGCAGAATGCTTTGCAAATGTAAAATGCTAATTATTATGTGAAATTGTAGCTTCTTATTTGATCTGTATAGATCTTATGGTGTTAATGAAAAATTAACCTTGAGGCTGGTCACTAGCACCAGTTCTTCACTTTAACACTCTGTGTGAAGGAAATATTAGTAACATAAATGGACACCATCACGCTGAAACTCACATTGGTCTGAAAACTTCAGTACCAGGCAAACTGATTGAAACTATCGGAAAGAACAGAATTATCAGACACATAGGTGAACATGATTTGTTGGGGAAGAGTCAACCTGGTTTTTGTAAAGGGAAATCATGCCTCACCAATCTACTAAAATTCTTTGTGAGGGTCAACAAGCCTGTGGACAAGGGGGATCCAGTGGATATAGTGTACTTAGATTTTCAGAAAGCCTTTGACAAGGTCCGTCACCAAAGATTCTCAACCGTTTTCTTTCTGAGGCCTCCCCAACATTCTACAAAAACTCCACAGCCCATCTTTGCCACAACAACTGTTTTTCTGTATATAAAAGCCTGGGCCAGCGTTACGGGGTGGCAAGCACGGCAGTTGCCTGGGGCCCCACACCACAGGGGGCCCCGCAAAGCTATGTTGCCCAGGTGGCAGGGCTTTGGCTTTCTGCCCTGGGCTCCAGCAAGTCTAATGCTGGCCCTGTTTGGCGGACACCCTGAAACCTGCTTGCAGCCCCTCAGGGGGCCCTGGAGCCCTGGTTGAGAAACACTGTCTTAAGCAAAGTAAGCAGTTATGGGATAAAAGGGAAGGTTAAAACAAACAAAAGGAAGTATTGTTTCACACAACACACAGTCAACCTGTGGAACTCTTTGGCAGAGGATGTTGTGAAGGCCAAGTCTATAACAGGGTTCAAAAAAGAACTAGGTAAATTCATGGAGGATAGGTCCATCAATGGTAATTAGCCAGGATGGGCAGGGATGGTGTCCCTAGCCTGTGTTTGCCAGAAGCTGGGAATGGGTGACAGGGGATGGATTACTTGATGATTACCTATTCTGTTCATTCCCTCTGAAGCACCTGGCATTGGCCACTGTCAAAAGACAGGATATTGGGCTAGATCAGTGTTTTCCCAAACTTGGGACACCGCTTGTATAGGGAAAGCCCCTGGCGGGCCGGTTTGTTTACCTGCCGCGTCTGCAGGTCCGGCCGATCGTGGCTCCCACTGGCTTGCTGCTCCAGGCCAATGGGAGCTCCTGGAAGCGGCGCGGGCCGAGGGATGTACTGAAATATTTCATTTAACTTAGTTAAAAACAATTTTAACAAAAACAAACCTGATTTTAAAAAACTTGAATGTTTAATTAAATTCAAAAATTCATATGCTTGTTTTGTTAAAATGTTATATGTTTGCTGTTGACGAAAAAAATCCAGAATGCATAATGTTGCTGTTTTAGTTAAATAAAACAATTTAAATGTCTGTCTGGTGATGTTCTCCTCCTAATACAGCATGGCAAGAAAATCCTCCAAATATTACCTGTTGAATTGGAGATAGTTCACCTCCCAATGACTTCATAAATATCTGCTTCAGTTACCTTTGGTAAATGAAATAACCAAACAATCATTCATTTTCTGATATAGCTATAAAACTAATCTGAAAAGTTTTCAAAATCACTTCAAAAATGTATAGTCTATACCTTCTAAAAATGAAACCTACATCTATCTCTGAGTTGGGAAGAATATGTATTAAGGTTATAACAACCAACAAGAATGTACTTTTACGTAGAAATCCATGATTAAATCGAGTCTTCCTGACTTGTGATTTAAATCATGATTTTAATCAATTTGATTTTAATCAAATCCACCCTGATATGATCAGTTTCATTGTTTCCACATTTTTTTTTCTGAAAAGGTCTTTATAAACTTCAAGATGAGAGCAGAAGAAACTTTATACAATTTTTCTTCAACATATATTTTTTTAAAAAACAGGACATACTGTTTAAAGAGTGATCTGTTAGAAACTTGGATTTTTTTTTTTTGTATAAAAAATCAATCCATTTAAAAAGAAAAGTCAAGTTGACAATGTTGCTTTAATCATATTCATGAGCATTAAAGTTAAGTACTTGAGTTAGTGCTGGCAGAATCAGGTCCGTAGTCTGTACTCTACTTACCAGTCTCAGAACAATTGAGGATCTGTCCTTTGATCTTAACTAACTTTTCGCCCCAAGATATGGTTCCTCCACTATTGAGGGGCATCCTGTAGGGAAATTTGTGCAGATGCTATCCAGGATGTAACTGTTCTCTCTTTAGGCAGCTTTAGAGTCCAGTGCTATCCACCCAACAACCCAACATCTGCTTCATTTGAAATCAAACTGGTTCCCCTTGTCTTTGGTAGGAACAAGATGAAGCCCATACCTTATTTATGTATTTTAAGACAGAGAACACCAAAAGTATTCGGTAGAGAGAGAATACCAAAGATACTTTGTAAGGGGCTTGAATTTGTGCTGGGTTATACATATTTGATATGTAATTCCAGAATGAAGTAAAACGTTAGAAGTGCCTGATGACATGGATACAAATTTTGGTTTGCTTTTTTGGTACACTTTTGTTGTGTGTAAGAGATTAATATGAAAGCTGAAACTTGCAGTTTAAAACATTTATTATGGAAACATGGACTGTATGTTTCTTTACAGATTTACTTTAGATATAATACAGAATTGGGATGATATGTTTTAGGTTTCCATAGGCAGTGTCATCATTAATAAACTGTTGGTTCTTCATCTATGACCATAATTGGTCTAAGCAGTATTTGACAATACTTTTATCAGTTATTGTCTATGTATCTTCTGTAAAGGTTGTCAGGCCAAAAAATTATACATGAAGATTGAACCAGTAAACAATTAACAAAAATTGTCATTCTCTATATATGGACTCTTAAATTTCCAGTTTCACAGGTATAGAGCCCACATCTTGTGAGTTCTATTTGTCTGTATTCCCCTAAGAACAAGACAGAGTGTTGCAGTCTATATTGACTACAGTTTAATCAGAGATTCATTAATAATGAAGTGTTACTAATAAAGAATTTTTTTAACAGGTGTTGGCATAGGAAAATGAACTCCACTATGAGTGAGGAGCCTGATGCGCTAGCAGTAGTTAACCAGCTGCGAGACCTAGCAGCTGACCCCTTAAATAGACGAGCCATCGTTCAGGATCAGGGATGTCTGCCAGGCCTTATTTTGTTTATGGATCACCCCAGCCCTCCAGTTGTTCACTCAGCGTTACTAGTAAGTAATCTTTTTTTTTTTTTTTTAGATCAATGGGCTTTTTATTTGCTTTGTTTGCTGCTTGTACCTCATGTCAAATTATTGTCATTGTCGTGCTTAATTTTCTGCCACCCCCATTTCAACAATTAATGAGTGACAAAATCATTCTGAAATTGGAGAACAAGTTTTTATAGCTTAATTTACTCTGTGTGTCTGTGTGTTTTAGAAGATAGCCCTCTAACTTTGGGTATGCAGAGGGAAAAGCTATAATGTAGCTTGTCACATGTAACTGTGTGCATGCTTCTCTTCAGACTTTGCTTGTACTTGATGAATGTGGACAATGTGACTCTTAAAATCTAAGTACTACACTGACATAATGCCTTTTCTCTTGATTGGAAGTGAGTGAATAAAAATCGAGATTTTTTTTTTAAATCATAATTTTTTTATTTAAATAGGTTTTTAAATTTTACTTCATATTATATTATGTATATAGTGCTAGCTTTTTCCTGTCTTCCCATTTTATAGTTTTAAATTCCTAAAATGGATGGGTTTTTTTTACTTGTTTCTTTAGTTTTCCTAATTGTTGTTAGAGTTTCAGATTTTACAATAGATTTCTTTTCCTACTAAGAAGTTCCATACTTTAAAAGCTCATCTGTGCTGAAAAGGAGAACTCCATGGCCTCATTAGCATCCTTATTGTAAAAACAAAACAAACTTAAACACAAAATTGATAAACATAGATAAATATAGCCTGTGCTGTATTTGCAACAAACTTCACCCTCAAATATAGTGAACTTCCACAAGTCAAGAAACCTGAAATGCTTCCACCTGCTATGCTTCTCCATCAAGGTTTGCAATTTGAAGTCAGGTGACTTAGGACCACAAGTCCCATTAAGTGCTTTTGAAAATTCCACCTGCAGGTGCCATCATAATGTCTTTGGAGAATAAGTTTGGGTTCCTGTTTCTTCAAAAATTTGGCCTGCATGTATTTAAAAAAATCACTCTAACTGTATGTATTAAAAGTCTAAAGAACTTTTCATTGTTAACACTGAAGCAATTTCTATTTGAAGTCACAAAGATTTTATGTCACTAAGTTTTTAATATAATACAATCTTAGCTCCTGATGTTGAAAACACTGCCAAAAGGGGGGGATTATAGTTACTTCATAGGAGTATTGTATCTATTAATGTGTTAATATCTGTAAAGTGACTTGATATCCTCAGATGGAAGAAGCTGTATAAATGTGGATGTTATTGAAATACAGCAACCCAAGAGTGAAGAACTTAAAATGAGCGATATCTTGAGTCTCTACTTGATTCTACATTACAAAAATCAGAAACTTTGTGGTTAATTAGGTGAATCTAATCCTTTTTTAAAACTTGAACTAAGATTTTCAAAAATTAAATCCACATTGAGGTGACTAAGTAAAGTCCTAAATCAGGAAGGTTACTTAAACCTATGCCTATCTTCAATGAGGCTACTGGTGTGCTTAATGTTTGTCACATCCTTAAGTATCATGCTGAATTGGGCCTGATCTGTGAAATTCAGCCTGAGTCTTTCATCTGACTTCAGTGGGCTTTGGATCAGGCCCTAAATGATCTCATTTTTGAAAGTACCGACTGAACATCCAGCAGCTCCCATTTGTATCAAATCATGTAGTATTATAGAAGGTGTGCTTTGAACTAAAAATCTGTGATATTGATAGTGAGCCAAAGGAGAGGTTAATATAAGCAAAACAATTAATCTATTGCTTTGCGAATAGATGGTTTTTTCTCAACATGGAAATACTGTGCTCAGATCTCTAATTCCAATGACGGTTTAGACAGACTTCTAGAAGTGTTTGAATGGCGGTGCAGGAAAACTCAGACTATAAGTGGAAATGATTAGTAGAGTATGATAAAAGTATATGACAGGATAGCAAATGTGTAATTAAACTGTCATAAATGTAGAACCAGAGACTTTACAGGACTTTAGATTACTCAGATGGCAATAAAATGGCCTTGCATTCTATCTATAAAACATGCCAAAAATAAAGGTAGGATTTAAGAATAAATGTTAGAAATACATCTTTGGAAAGAACAATATATAGCTACCATAAAAATAAGAAAGGGACTAGGCACACTGTTGTGAGGTGGTCATTGAGCAACAGACCTGTTGTATGATTCCATTTAGGGAATGAGTAAACTTTCACAATTTATTATCACAAAAGCAATTATGTAACACACTGAGTACTAGTGCAAGGTCCTTAGTTATCTGGGTATATCTCAGGTATCAGTATATCATGTGTAGTCCTGGAATGCAGGTAGATAAGCAGTGTATAGAGGAAACCCTTCAAGCACAATACTATATTGACCTTGGGAACCACCTCCCTTCCCCCCCCAAAAAAGGTAACACTGGAAATACAATACATCTCATCAACTGAGAAATTTGAGATTTTAACCAAGAAAGTGGTGTTGCAAACAAAGCAGTGCCAATATTCAATTGCTGGAAACCCCTAGTTATCAGTATCAAATTTTGCAGAAAACTTCATCTGTAAAGACAAGAAAACAAAACCGTGGGCAGCAAACTCGTCCATATCACAGGCTTGGGGAACAGCAATCTCGAAGCTCTACTTGGATAAAAATAAATTAAAATTACCAAATCATTAGCTGTAAGGTTTTTCTGAAGCTTTGCTGCAGTCTTCTTCTTAAAAACCTTTTTCAGATTTTTCTTTTTTTCTTGTCGTAGGAGAGTAATTAGCAATCTGCCCTCTAGGTAGTTTAATAAAATGAAATTGCTGTTAAAGTTATGGCATCGTGAACAATGATTCCAAACACATCAGATGAACATTACATATAATATCCAGGAATCCCATGAACAAGATACATCTTTCACTTTCTAGCTGTTGGCCAAAAAAATGGAGAAACTATGTAATACAAATAGATTGAGACTTGGAGGCTGAAAAATCAGAGTTCTTTTGTCTGGTATTTCCATCCCACTTCACTATTCCTCTTTGTTTCAACAACTTTTTGATAAAAGAGCAATATCTATTCTGTACATTGTGGCACATTCTACTGCTCTTCTTTTGATTTATTTCTTCAGTTTGAGGCTGCAAGATCTAAACATCCTCTTTGTGGCATGCACAAAATCTTACAAAATCACTCTTTATTAGAAGTGGAGCCCTAGCAACAGCAATGATTAAGGCTACTCAAGGATTTCCTTGATAAATCTATGTGTGGAGTCAAACTATTATTCTGAAATATTGGTTCTTTTTTTGAAGTATGAGTATAAACAGTAGAGCTGCTGTTGAGTGTTCAGAAAGTAGATACATAAACTACTCATTAAGAGTTTTTTCTTTAAATATGGCTTTTTTATGGCTGTAATGGTGAAGTGACTGAGGGCAGAAGCTTCTTAGGGAACAAGCCCCTTTGAGTGTTCTGGTGAAAGTTGTTTTTGTTTTCATTGAGTTTTGAGCCCTTAAAAATTGCACATTGCACTTGGGCAGTAGATTAACATGCTAGTAATATTTCTTACAGCAGTTCTCCAGTATGGAGGATAGGCTGCCTTGTGCATATATTGTAGTTAATTTGGTTGTGTTCTAAAAGTTCAAATTTAGTTGACGCTTTCATGTTGAATGAGGCAGAGATCCTGTACAAGGTGCCCTGCCTTGTTCAAAGTGTTTTGGCTTGCACAGCTGAAAACTGTGGGTGGTGCATCACATCCATATTTCTACAACACTGAAAATTTTGCTTTTTACATTGCAATGGCACAGATGTAGGCTCCCAAGAAGGGTTCCACAGGTACCCGTATCTTGCTGTTCAAGGAACACATTAAACAAGGTGGAGTTCCCCCTTGCCAAACAATTCCAGATTATACTTCTTTTTTTTAAAGAGAAAATAACAAATCTATAAGGAATGCCATAAATACTGTAGCATATCCTTAACAGAATTTAATCAAAATACGGTTCTGTGGGTAAGTTTGCACAAGTGAGGAAATGCCTGAGTTAAGGTGTTGCACATGCAGTCTTACAACAAGCCTTCAGCACCCCTGTGAAATACTTAAGCTGTGTTGTCATTTATAAAATGGAAATAAGGACAGAGAAACCAAGTGACTTTACCAATGTTTCTTCCACAGAACCTGTGAACCTTGATTCCTAGTCCCCTGCACCAACAGGCACATTTTTCCAATAGATATACTAGGGGGTCACACACTTCTTTGGGGGGAGCTTATAGCATACACCAGGGGCTCATTGCACTCCTCCATGCCCCCATAAGCTCCTTGTGTGCCACCCTTCCATCCCTCTTTATTTCAGGGGTTCCCTGAAACTCCTCCCTATCTCTCTCGTAATAGGGGTTCTGTGTGCCCCCATTCCTCCCTTCCACCTGTACCAAGTTCCCCTAATTTCCTCCCACCAGGGAGTCTGTATCCTTCATTTCACCCCTCCACCATTATTACAGTTATTTATCATTTGTTTTATCATAGCAGCCAGGAGTCCCAGGCATGGACTAGGACCCTATAATACAGAACGCTGTACAAATACAGAACAAAAAGACAATCCCTACCCCAAAGAGCTTGCAATCTAAGTGTATGATAAGGGATAACAGCTGGGTACAGCCAGATTGGGGAATACAACAAAGCAATGAGACAGGATTGGTCAGCGTGATAACTGGTGGTCAAAGTTTATGTAGGCCTCTGAGCAAACTGGAGTTTAAAGGAGGGCTTTGAAGGAGAATAATGAGTTAATTTTGCGAATATCCATGGGGAGCTTTTCCAAAGCATGAAGGGCAGCATGGGTCTCCCATTTTCCCTGTCAAAGCAGGGTTTCTATGTGCATCCCTTTCCCCGCTTCCTCTCTCCTTCCATATCATGGTCCCCCATTCTGCCCCAATGGCAGGGTCTCTGTGCCCCCCATTCCTACTTCTCTCTCCATGGCAGGATCTCTGTGTGTCCCCCATTTCTCTATTCACCTGTATGCTAGGGACTCTGGGTGCCACCCTCCGCACATATCAGGGTACCCTAACTTCCCCTCTCACTTCCAGGGGTTCTGTGTGCCCCCCCATTTCTCCATTCTCCCTCTCCCTCATGCTAGAGTCTGTGCACACACTCACATTCCCCTTCCTCTCCCCACCATTATTATTTGTCTGAGAGATAACTCATTCAGGGCATCAACATGTTAAACTCTATTGGGGGTAGGCAGAAATGAGATGGGGTATTGTTATACCTGAAGGTTTTAATGGCTGCTGTCAACCAATTGATAGATCTATAGACAATTTCAGAGGTGCTTTAAAGCTGTAGCTGTGCTAAACAGATGATCATGTGTTCACCAGTTTCTCTTCCCCCCCCCCCCCCATCCCCCCCAAAACCAAACAAACAGGCCTCTGGACACTGATGCCTAGAACATTCTCTGAAATTTTGGAATTGATTGGATCCGGTGTTCAAAAATACATACGAACAACTAGAGATGCCATTGAGTTACGCTTAAGGTTTTCACGAGTTCGGCCAACTGTTTCTGTATTCCATGAAAGAGGAGACCCATGGGAATAATCAGTATAAGAACTCTTAAATGCAAACTTTGAGTGTCTCAGAAAGATTTTCTTTTCTTGGGACCCCGCTTCCAGAATGGGTATTGCATTTGTGAATCTCAGGGTATATTTCAACTATTTCTTTGTGTCTATTAACAATGTTCAGACTTTCCCTAATACTCACAAAAGAGGGTGGCAGTCTTCTGTTCCAGGTACTGTCTGAATATTCTAAAGAGGCATCTTGTGCCTGTAATTGCTGCTTCTTTTTTGCACCTGGCACGATGTGGCAAATGTCTTTGAGGTGGAGCTGGAGCACTGAAATTGCATATTCTAACTATCCAACACCTTTTTCTTTTTTAGAAACTATGAATTGTTAAATAGTTAATTATTTGAAACATCAGAAATAAAAAATAATGATGAAATAACAGAAGCAGCTTCTGATGGCTATTGTCCTTCTTTTCTTTTAGGCTCTCCGGTATTTGGCAGAATGCCGGGCCAACAGAGAAAAGATGAAAAGTGAACTGGGTATGATGCTGAGCTTACAAACTGTAATACAAAGGTAAGTCTGTAGGGGCTGCCAGATCTGAAAACAGACAGGCCATATTCTTTTGTGTAATAACAAGTTAATATCAAATAAAACTCTACTACCTGAATTTATGTAATGAATTTCATGACCGTATAGTATGCATTTGTTCCTCTTTGGATTTTATGGTTTAAAGCTATTACTAGTTTGAATTTTATTCAGTATAGCAGATCAATTAAATGTTAGTACACTACAAATGCCCAGTTGAAAGGAGCTTGCCTATTGAGGGAGGTTTCAGCTGCTCAGAGTTCTGTTCTATACAGTATAGGTTCTTGTATCGCTTTCATCACTGTAGTATCCAAGTGCCTTCCAGTAGTGAATTAAGTGACTTGACTAACATGTGTCACTTGTGGTTCATTCTTTCCCTCGTAGCCTCCCCAAAGGGAGACTTGTGTGTGCAGTGTCATGTTTTGTTTGAGTGGGTTTTTGTGTACCTGCTGTTATGTTCTTGAGAAATCAAGGTTGAAATGTGCCTTGCACTTGAAGCAGAAGGTGGTGAGATTTGTGATAGTCCTTAATTTCTGTGGAAGTTAGTTCGTGGTCTTGGACCAACCTGTGGGATGGCTGTGTCTCCTGTACCGATTAGCTTTACCCTTATGGCAGAAAGTTCCTTTGTGCCTCAGGAGCAGAGTTGTTGACCACTGTATTCATCCTGGAACTTTAGAGAATCTGTTAGATATGCTGGACCCATTGAAAGTTAATTTGTGCTGCAGAATTTGAACAGTCCTTATTTAAAAAGAAAAGAAATCAGAATAACCTTTAAGTTGTACAGGTGTCAAATCTCTCTTTTTTTTGTGGAGGTGGGGGGGCGATTCTTTTATTATTAACAAGAATACTTCTATCTAGTTACTAAATCTCATTGTTGAGATATTTACTAGTAGTCATCCACCTATTTCAGGAATACATTTGTAATCAGCGTAGTAAGTGAGTGTTCCCTCATATTCACATATACCATTGTTATTTACCTGGGAAGATATGATGCTGTCTTAGTTGTTCAGAATGACATAGTTGAGCAGGACACCTTAATGTGATACTTTTGTGTCATATCAAAGCTATAAATATTAATATAAATGTTGAAGTTGTCAACAGTGATAATTCAGAAAGAGCTAGTGAAACATTTCCAGAAACTCTTGGAGAAAAATATTTGAGCCAACTGGTTGCATTTGTTTGAGAATATTCTAAATCTAAATTTCACTAAAATGAGCGACTCACAAGGTTGGATAATGGTTAGCTGAAACCACCCAGTTTTTTTCATATAAACCATTGGAAGTCTGTTATTAATACTCAACTGGTAAAATAGTCAAAGGAATTATTTAGGCTTTAAACCAGTCTTGAGCTGTTAGGGATAGGATGAGAGAGACCTTTTTGCAGGGCAGGTTATGTCATGTCTGCCTACTGTAGGGTATTTGCACCTTCCTCTGAAGCATCTGGCGCTGGCCACCATTGGACACAGGATACCGGACTAGATGAATTACAGGTCTGATCCATTATGACAATTTCCATGTTTTTGTAGTGGTAGTGTTCTTGTTTTTTTGGTAGTATCACTGCATGGGGCAGATGCTGTACAAGACTCATACCATTTCCAAAATTGGTTGATCTTCAGCTCTAGAATTATATGAAATAACTGTATGAAGCTCATGGAGAAGGACTTTTCTGTAAAGGATGGAAAAATCGTCTAATTAGTTAAGCTTTCAAAGTCCTGTCCTCATGAAGATCAGATTATTCCAGTTATAGTTAGGTATGTTACCTATCCCAAAAGAGAATAAAGTGTGTATTACTTTTTACGAATTGGACCTTGGGGTGCCAGATTACAGCAAACTAACTTTTTATCGAAGTATAGAACAAACTGTAATATAGAGATTTTCAACGTGTCTCGTTCTGGGTCTGTGCATTGCATAGTACACCAAAGTTGTTGACATTTATTTATAAGGTTTAGGAACTTTGTCTAATGTGACCTCTTGTGGCATTAGTGAAATTATTAAGATCCAATTCTTTGTTGCTATTTAATAATTAAAAGAATTCACCACGAAGGAGTAACTGCAGTTCATATCCATAGGGACAGGAGTTGAGGAGTGTGGGGGAGAAGCATACAAAAAGGAACCAAGCAGGGAAAGAGAATTTTCAGTTTGTCTGGAAAATGTATGCTGGATGCTAAAACAATAAAAGTAAGAGAATGCCTACTGTTGTGTTTCATCTTCTTGTAATCTTAAAAATCAAATTTGGTATCTAAATAGTGGAAAGTATGCAGATGTATGTGGAGTAGACTGTGTATATGTGGATCTACCAATTGAGAAATGTCAACAAACAGAACAAAAAAGGTCATGACTAAAAAAATTAATTTGGGGGGGAAATCTACTTTGAGGGGCAATCACTGATGAATAAGGCTAAGATTTTTTTCATGATTATTTTTAGTAAAAATCACAAACAGGTCATAGGCAATCACAATAAATCTTGGAGCACATGGCAAGAGCTGTGGGGCTGGGACGCACGGCCCCGGCTGCAGCCCCGCCTCACCCGGGACCCCGCGGGGCTGGGGCGCCCGGCCCCTGCCAAGCCCAGGACAAGGCGGGGCTGGAGTGCACGGCCCTGGCTGCAGCCCCTGGCGGAAGCCGTGGGTCTGGGGCACACAGCCCCTGCTTCAGCCCCCACCAAGCCCCAGCGGACGCGGGGCTGGGGCGCACTGCCCCGGCTGCAGCTCCCCGGAGGAAGTAGTGGGGCTGGGGCTGCAGAGTCCTGGTTCCAGCCAGCCCCAGTTGCAGGGCAGGAGCGCACAGTCCCACCGCCTCCTCCTGAAGCCCTAGAAGTCACAGAGATCCGGTAAAGTCACGGAATCGATGACTGCTGTGACCTCAGTGATTAAATCATAGCCTTACTTATGAATAGCAGAAATTGATTGACAGTCGAGTTGTGGGAGAGGAGGGAAAAACAGTAATAGTGTTATAAATTGTGTGTAACGGAAAAAAGGGTTTCCAAGTGTGAGGCAGTTTTCACACAGCAAAGAAAAGAAAGGCAATACAACTCTATCCCGATATAACGCGACCCGATATAACACGGGTTCGCATATAGCGTGGTAACCCCGGGGCTCTGGCAGCGGGGCTCGGCGGCGCTTTAAAGGGCCCGGGGCTCCGGCTGCTGTGGGGAGCCCCGGGCTCTTTAAATCACCACTGGAGCCCTGCCGCCGCTACCCCAATATAACGGGGTTTCACCTATAACGCGGTAGGGATTTTTGGCTCCCGAGGACCGTGTTATATCGGGGTAGAGGTGTATTACCACATCAAGACAGTTCTTCATCAAAGCTTTTTAAAAACCAAAATAGTGCTTATGAAAGGTTCTGATTTCACAACCGTGGTCACCTGTAGTTCTGTTCTACAAGAGAGTATTTGCAGTGCACATGCTTAAGTATCTTCCTGAATTGGGGCATGAGTCAGCCAAAACTCAAAGATTTTGGAAAAGTATGCCAATTGGAGAGGCATCGAGATGAGAACTAATTGGATAGAATTCAAAATATAACTCTGACACATTCTAAGGATAGTGAGAAGTGATTGGGTTTTTTTGTTTGTTTTGTTTTTTGTTTTTAATAACCACTGTCTTCCTCTACACATTTTTATTGGAGATGGTGTACAGGTGTAGAGTATTTAACACACATTAAATGTGATTTTTTTTTTTTTTTAAAGGAATGATAGTTCCCTTAATGTCTGACAGGGCTTGTAAAATTGGATCCCATGAAGTATGCACAAAACTACAGTTTCCAAAACAAAGGATTAAATGTATGTAGATAACCTTTTGTACTTGTGTTAGGATCTCAAATACCTCTTGTTTAATTTAAATGTAAATAGTTTGTAAAAAGCATGTAAAGAAGCTTATGACTCAGACACGTGATATTCTTGAGTGTTATTTAAAAGCCGTTTGGAAATAAAAGATATAAGGTTTTAGCTGCCCAATACAAAATTAGTAAATTTGCAGGTATAATAGTTTGGGAGAGGAGATCAAATAATGACATACGTCTGATTATTTAAAATAATAAGAAATTGATGATACCACTGAGAAATAGATACATTGAAATAACTGTAGAACAGAATGAAATTGTGCAAAGTTGTTGTAGTTGTTTCCTAAATGGTAGATTTTCCTAACTTTAGTATTCAGTGTTTGTATAGTGAAATAGTCTTAAATATGTTTGTACAGCACCCAGCTTAAAATTTAGTTGGGGCCTTTGGTTGCTACTGTAATGCGAGTAATAAAATAAAAGCTATATCCATTAGCTAATGTCAGAAAATTTTCTTTCAAAAAGGAATTAGCTACTAGTATATCTGCCACATTTAGTTAAAGCAGGTGATGGTCCATCCATAAAATACCACTGAGTGGGTGGGGAATGTTGTTCACAGGAATTTAGTGTGAGGAGAGAAGTAATCAGTGTTTCAAGATTTACAATTTGAAATATAACTAAGGATAAAAACAAAACAACGTTATTGTGAAATGTGATTGTATAATCAAAACGGTGTATAAAAGTTGTCTAAAGAAATGAAATCTTAAAGCCAGGAAAAATTATCCACTATTAATTTGTCATTAAAATTCAAGGACAGAAAGGGTCAGGTTCAGGATCTTGCAGACAGTTGCAGAAAAGGGGAAGTGAGTCACTGGAAAACTTGCAGATGTTTGTTTTTTTTTCTGGGTAGCCCTGTGGCAAGGCAAGGAAAATGCATCTGATTTGGATCATTATAGCATTTGGAAATTGTATTATCATGAAAATTGAAATACAGAGCATCTTCAAACAAGGTTGCCTGTCATTGTCTCTCTCTTGTCAGGAATTGAAACTATAGTGTTGACACAAAATGCTGAAGACAAAGGTTTTATTTCTATTGCCTGGAGAAATGTGGAGAAAGATAGTAGATGAAACATTATTTTGTCACCGAACTATGGTAGGCTTAGATGTAGGAAGAAAGGCCTAAAGAGGAAATAGACAGGTCTCTATCTTCTGCAGCTTTTACTTGGTGATATTGAGACTGTAACTCTGGGTATGTTTTCAGTTTCTTGGAAATTCTTTCTAATTTAAGGAAGTTCTCCCATCCTGCTAGCAGCTGAAAATTTTAAAAAGTGAAAGAGATTACCTTGATCCCAGTGGCACAGGTGCTCCTTCATGGATTGGGTCAGAACGCTGCTAGAACTCTACATATTCCTTCCCCTAATCTCAGACCACTTGTTTCTGTGCACTCTCCTGCATCCAAATCTGCCTCTTCTTTCCTGTCCCCTCACTAAAGCTGCCAGATTGACTTGTGAATAGGAATATGCTAAACCAGAATTGGGTATCCCAGATAAGAGTCTTTCCATACTCCTTTTCAAAAATAAGACTTTTGTAGCATGCAATACAATCTTGACAGAATTCATGTCATGTCACAGCAACTGAGAACAATAATGGTGCCATCCCAAATAGTCTGGAAATCCTGCAGGTAGGACTGAATGAAAGTTTTGATATCGGTATCCTTCAGGTTCAGGCATTTGTAGGCAGTGCCCCTTTGGCTTCTCATCACTGACATAAGGTTAGGCCCTCAGTGTTGGGAGCCTGAACCTAATTCACTTTTTCATCTAAAAAAAGGTTTGTAATTTCTCACCTACTGCCTTTTTACTTTCTCCTTTCCCCTAAATAACTCCCAACCCTCCCCTTTCAATTTCCCAGTCTACCAGATTGCATCATTGGCAGAGCAAGGGAGCCAGGTTTGTTTTTTGTTTTGTTGTTTATTTAAAAGCAGCCACAAGGCTGCACACTCATTCTGCAGTTATAAATCCAACAGGTCTTGTTGGATGTGATGTTTGTTCAGTGACCTGTGACCAATCTATTACTCTGATCAATACAAGGATGTAGTCAGACTTCCAGCTCTCTTCTGCTTTCAGATGAATTGACACTCAGGTGCATGTGAGTTTTTTAGTTGTCTGAGTGACTACTACTCTGAAATTTGCATCAGAGACATCCAGACCACAGAAACACATTTCCTCATCATCTTCTGTTCCGCGATCCCTCCACAACTCAGCAAATTAGTGTGTTCTGCAAACTTCCAAATCATTAATTTCAATGGTTAAACATTTCTGAGTTGGTGGTTGGTTATTTATTTGTATTGTAGTAGCGCCTAGGAACCCCCTTGTGTAGGTGCAAACATGGAACAAAAAGATGGTCACTTGTCCCAAAGAATTGACAATCTAAATAAGAGTTCATTTCAAGCTAGGGAAGTGCTCATCTGAAGAGAAACAGGAAATCTAACTGCTAGGAACTCTGAGAGGGCAAGAGAAATCTTGATTAGGATTGTACAGTCTACATTGGTATCAGTGGATCACAGAAAATGGGTAGAAAATATTTTTGCATGTGTGCACCCATGTGTGCTTGTGAGACATCCAAGTTTGCTTACTGTCATTCTTAGAAGTCTGTTTTATGCTTCACTTCACAAATTACGGGGCTCGTAGAATTCTCTGCTCAGATTTTGAAGTTTTTTTTTTTAATAATAGGCATTATATCTCAATTGTTAAGGTTATTCCACTGCTTAAACTGGCTAGTGTACTGATTCACTATTAATATTACGTCACAATTAAGGAACTGAAAAGGTGTTTTAGGTTCGCTATTATTTTGTTTTGCACTGTACATAATTGCTAGTCTCTTGCTAGCATAGAAATAATAGTAAATGTTGGGAACTAGAGTCATTCAGCTCTAGAGTCCTGTGTCAGCAGAAACCCGAAATGTCAACTCAGTGGAATAGTAAAGTTGAGTTTAAAGACATGTTTGGGGTTTATTAGGTTCTTTCAGACTTACCTTGATTTGGAATATGTTTTATAAAGCTTTCTGGGATATTTCATAAGAAGGTTGTTATAAAATACTGCTTGTTGCAATAGCATATGGGAAATCCAGGTTAAACCTGCATGTTTTCATAGAAAACTTTGAAGAACCATTTTATTTAGAAACACTTCTGTCTACATGTCCCATATTTTCTACATTCTTCTGTATTAGTAAGATTTGTATGAAAACAATATTATAGCTCCTCAGTAGTTCTTCTATTCCTGCTGATTGTTCTATACTGTGGCTTGATTTTCCACTCCCTTATGCTTGTGTAAATCAAGAGTAACTTCATTTTAATGGACTTAAATTAGCATAGTGAGATGAGAATCCAGCCCTTGTAGCCCTAATTCTTTGTGATGTTGTTCTTTCCTCAGCAACCAGTTGTGTTATAATTGGAAATCGAGGTCTTTTCAGGTGATGAATAAGCAGCTGGAGCAAACACTTTTAAATGAAAATCTTGTTTCCATTAAGTTTGTTTATTCTTTGTTGTGGTAGTGTCCTCATCAGGACCAGGGCCCCCTTGTGTAGTACATTATGCATATACATAGGAAGACATGATTCCTGTCCTGGAAAGCTTTACCAATCTCTACCAAGTAGAGAGAGTGAGAGAGTGTGTGTATGTGTTTAAAATAATACTAATAATTAAAAAGGGGGGGAATGGAGAATTGTCTCAAAACAAAGTGTTTCAGAGTTTTCCAGGAGGCATCAGCAGCTCTTTAATGTTACATACTGATGTAGTCATTGGCTTCATGGTGTGGGGAACTTAAGGTGTCTACTTGGACTTTATAAAATGTTATTAGTAACTTCTAGAATTAATTAGGATTTATAGCCTACAAGAAAATATACTCATTTTGTGTTCAGAATGAAAGTGACTCTTGATGGACAGTAAAGATTAAAGGTCACAATTATTTCATAATCTTTATGAGCATCATAATGGTACTCTTTCAATATAACTGACATATTAAAAAAAAATACTGATGGGGAATCAATATACCAAATAGCTCTTATTACAGAATGGCAAATTGCTGAGAGTAAAATTCCAATTACTTAGCTAAAAGAGCTTTTCAAGATAGTCTTCCTTTGCCAGGGTGTCAGGTTTAACAAGCTGAACTAAATCCAGGGTATTAATCAGCTCTTCCAATTTATTACTTGCCTAAGAAGATTAGGGCAATTAATATGTGTTTAATTACACAGAGTCCCTTGCAGATATGGTGAAATGCATACACTTTTGTAATTCCTGACTTCTTATTCGATTTTAATTTTGGGTAGTCTTAATTACCTATAGTTTTTGAAAATTTAATTACTGTCTGGAACTGGCAAAGCTTAGATGTATTCTGTTTAGCTTAAAAAAAAATTCAAAGTAATTCATGTAATATTTGCTGAAACGGATACAGTAAGAGATGCAGAATCACATTGGTTTTATTTATGTTCATTGTATAATGCCTTCCTCTTGATTTTGTGAGAAGGGGAGAACACTTGGGGGGGGGGGGAAGACAGAGTAAAGTCCAAATACTAGTTGGTGATAAAGCAAAACTGTGCAGTGGTTGTGGGCATATACTAACAAACTGTTGCATTTTCTGTGTGGGAGCTTGCATGTTTGTAAATCTCCATCTTCAGTATTCTTGTGAATATAGAAACTGATGAAGCACCTGCTCTCTGAAATGCTTGAAGCTGAAGTTTGGTAATTACAACATATCACCTTGTACAAGCATAATGTAGATGTGCAAACCCTATTCCAGGGGTTCTCAAACTGGGGGGTCGGGACCCCTCAGGGAATCACGAGGTTATTACATGGGGGATCACGAGTTGTCAGCCTCCACCCTAAACCCCGCTTTGCCTCCAGCATTTATAATGGTGTTAAATATCTTAAAAAGTGTTTTTAATTTATAAGGGGCATCGCACTCAGAGGCTTGCTAAATGAAAGGGGTCACCAGTACAAAAGTTTGAGAACCACTGCCCTATTCATATTACTCTGCTTTTCTTGGTCCACAACCTAACCTGTTTGTTTGTCTCATCCACCTATTTGGGACAGAGATGATCATTTTCCACAATGGGAGACCCTGTCTAGTAGGCCTTTAGGTACTATCGCAACATAACTGTTAATAATAGTTGGTCAAAGCAAGGAGCTGGAAAGACACTCTGTATACTTGTTTGGTCTTTAATTGGAACCAACTCTAGTAAGTCAAATTTTAGGCCTACTGATTACGGCAGGTATTAGATTAAAAAGTGTTTTTCAAGACTTAAAATGTAGTAGTGTTCCAAGCTAGTTGGCTCTCAGGCTGTCTGGACATCATAGAGGACAGCAAACATGTTAGGCATTTCTGTGATGATCTGTCTCATCATAAACTGGCTCATTACGAGATTGTACTTGTAGATTGTTTGCAGGGAACAGGTGTGTGGTGATGTCTTCCAACCATCATGTTTTAGGTCTTCTGGCATGTCTTTTTCCATCATGCTTTCATTGGGTCAAAGTCGAAGATGATTCTTGCAGGGAAGTTGGTAGACTTTCCGAGCAAATGACCTTACCACATTACAGAGCCTTGGGCGACTGAGAGCTGGACCTCTTTAGTTAGAAGATGGATCTCTTCATGTGGCTTAAATTTGAACCACGCAATGTTTTAAATCACTCAGAGATGCTTCATCTGAATAATGTCCAACTTCTTTTCAATCTTGACCACCGAAGCCTTTGTATTATTCTCAATTTTGTCCTCTGCTTATAAAAATCTTTAGTTTGCAAAGACGCTGTTGATGAAATGTCTATTAACAAGGCTTTTGCAGTGCAGCTTTCAATTCTTTCTCGGTGTTATCCGTAACAGAGCTGAGGTAGGTGAAATTACTGGCACTCTCAACTGTGTGGTCACATGTTCAAAATTGCTGACCAAAAGAATTGTGGTTTTGCCCTAATTCATTTTCAGGCTGACTTTTGCTCATGGACTTTTCACATGGTAAAGTGCCACAACCAGCTTGTCCATTGATTCAACAACTAGCACTACATCATTGGCAAAATCAATGAGGGTAAGGCTCTTGTCATCCAGGGGTATGCCTAAAATGCATTTACTTAATGTCTAGTCAAGTATTCCCAGGATGCTGCTATTACTAGTCTCTGACCATAAGTAGAGTAACCTCATAAGACCTGAATTGAACAACTGTTTTGAAGAGTGAATCAAATACTTTTGTTTTTGTCAGCATTGTAGAGTAGATTTTATAGCTGGGCTGGTAAATAATAACAGTTTTGCAAAGCTAAAGTTCAGTTGCAAAATCACATGTTCTCTGTGATCAAAGCCCAGTGAAATATCATGCAATATATGTGGCATCAGTTTGTTCACTATCTCTCATTGGAGACATAGGGAGTGTTTGTGTAATATTTCTTGTCTGTGTGCTATGTCTGTGCATTCAGTGCTCCTGCAGAACATACAAAAAATCACACTCTCTGCCATAGCACATTTACAATTCAAGCAGACACATGACAGGACTAAAATTATATATGTAAAGCACTGAATAGCCAAGCAGTGAAGATTCCTGGTAGTGCAACAGGTGTTATGTTAATTCTAACAGTTTAGGGTTTGATAGCCAACTCTAGTAGGTTTCATGGGAGGAGTATGGTTTTTGAGGAGGGATTTGAAAAAGAAAAGGATGGATGCATAAAAGGTAGACTGCAAGAGCAATCACATTAAAATGGTAGACGGTTGAAATTTTAGATCTTCATTTAATATCTTCATAAAGATTAAAATAGGTTTATTTGTATTTGCAAGGATTATTATAACAGATCTGAGTTGCCTTCATTATTGTCCATATCTGGAATTATGCATCTCAAAATAAATGAAAAATTAGCAAGGTTTGAAACTGAGAGGTGATCACTGGGCAAAATCTGAAAATGGAACAGTTTGTGAGGATCCACTGCCTATGGTCAAAACAGCTGTTGCTCAACCATTTTATCAAGCTGTATGATGCTAAATGAATAAAGACTTTTTCTATGATGGTTGCTGAAGAAAGTGGACATTATTCTTGTATTCACTTATTGGCAGAGAAAGGCTCATATTGTTTAGTTTGAGCTCTGTGCCTTCATATTTAAATGTAAAGAGGACTATAGAATTGCAAAATGGACTAGCAGCTTAAACATAATCCTTGGTCACAATCAAGGAATTTTGTGAAGTGGTTAAATATCATCTCAAAATAGAAAAGTGAGATTTTAAATTTATTGCGAGAAAGTACTAAATCTGAACTGGTATAATAGAAATAAACTTGATGATGATGATTTCAATCTGCTGTTTTAGAAACTCGACTGACAAGGGCCAACCAGTAGCATTAATTTAGGGGATCTCCATGTAATTTTGGATTTTCAGTGTGTTCTTCAGCATTTAATCTTTCATTTTACATCACAACAAGTGTCTACCCCTTCTATCTGTGAAGTTTTCTTTCTACATGTAATCAGTGCAATACTGTTTTCCCTAATCTTCAGGGACAGACTGAAGAAATAGTTTTTTGATGTATATGAACAATCCATTCATCTATATAGTGTAAAAGCTGATACCGAACAATTTAAATAACTGTTTTAATTGCTGATCATATAAGAAACATCTTGCTAATGTGCTGAATTTAATGTGTCAAGATTCACTTTGAAAGGCATTCAAGGGAAAAGACCTATTTGCATCTCTAAAACCTGCATCCATTCTGTCTGTCTCTGTGGGGAGAAGGAAGGTTGTGCACTCAACATTGGAATGTGGAAGAGAAAGGAAGACTCATGTAGATTGGCAGAGAGGAAGGTTTAATAACAGGAACACAGAGTGTCTTTAACACTAATTAAACCTTGCAGTCAGCCAATGTCAAATACATTATAGAAGTACAGTGTCCTTCCTTGGTAGGTGTTCAATTTACAAGACAAAATGCTGAGGCAGGTTCTTCTGCAGTATTGCCAACGCCAAAAATCATGAGTCAGGCTCACCGAAAATCATGAGATTATGTAAAAATAATAGATTTGGTGTTCTTTTTATTTGCCTTCAGTTTTTTGAGCCTTTAGGGTGAAATAGGGTCACATTTTGAAGCTTTCTTCACAGCCGCAAGGGCTAGAAACTTATTTTTTCTTTAAGAATGAAGGCTGAAATCATCACATATCCACTTGACTCCAGGAGCTGGGGCTTTAAGAAAAACAATAATTATCATCAAAAACAACAAGGAGTCCTTGTGGCACCTTAGAGACTAACAAATTTATTTGGGCATAAGCTTTCGTGGGCTAAAATCCACTTCATCAGATGCATGGAGTGAAAAACACAGTAAGCAGAAAAAAATATATAATATATATGTGCCAGCAGTCCCCCTCTGCCATATACATTGGCCAAACCAGACAGTCTCTACGCAAAAGAATAAATGGACACAAATCGGACATCAAGAATTTTAACATTAAAAAACCAGTAGGAGAACACTTCAATCTCCCTGGACACTCAATAACAGACTTAAAAGTGGCAATTCTTCAACAAAAAATTTTCAAAAACAGACTCCAACAAGAAACTGCAGAACTGGAATTAATTTGCAAACTGGACACCATCAAATTAGGCCTGAATAAAGACTGGGAGTGGATAGGTCACTACAAAAAGTAATTTTCCCTCTGCTGATACTCACACCTTGTTGACAACTGTTGGAAATGGGCCACCTTGATTGCATTGGCCTTGTTAGCACTACAAAAGTAATTTTCCTTCCCTTGGTATTCACCCCTTCTAGTCAACTGTTGAGAATAGACCACTTCCACCTTAATTGAATTGGCTTGTTAGCACTGCACCCCCATTTGGTAAGGCAACTCCAATCTTTTCATGTGCTATAGTATGTATTCTGCTTACTGTATTTTTCACTCCATGTATCTGATGAAGTGGGTTTCAACCCACGAAAGCTTATGCCCAAATAAATTTGTTAGTCTCTAAGGCCTGGTCCCCACTAACCCCCCACTTCGGACTAAGGTACGCAAATTCAGCTACGTTAATAACGTAGCTGAATTCGAAGTACCTTAGTCCGAACTTACCGCGGGTCCAGATGCGGCAGGGAGGCTCCCCCGTCGATGCCGCGTACTCCTCTCGCCGAGCTGGAGTACCGGCATCGACGGCGAGCACTTCCGGGATCGATCCGGGATCGATTTATCGCGTCTAAACCAGACGCGATAAATCGATCCCAGAACATCGATTGCCTGCCGCCGGACCCTCCGGTAAGTGTAGACGTACCCTAAGGTGCCACAAGGACTCCTAGTTGTTTTTGCTGATACTGACTAACACGGCTACCACTCTGAAATAATTATCATGAGACTCATGACAAAATCATGAGTTGGCAACACTGCTTCTGTGATATCCTGACTTACAGAACAAAAATTGCTAAGATACTTTTTTTAAAAGGGGCAGCTGATTCTTTTTTAGTGAATTTAGTACCCAGGAAAGGTGCCAGATTGATAGTGTTGGAGACCAAAGTCACTTATCTGTGAAAAAGGAACACAGGCAGTTGGCAGTACAAGTTTCCCCACGCTTCCTTGCAAGTATTGTGCCTCCAACCCTAGCTTGTGGGGAGCATCTCCACATGTGATGCCAATCTCCATGCCCCATTAATGCTTGGCCCCTTTTGTTGAGATGGCCAACAAAAGTGCCAGTTGTCATGTTGGTTTTTATGAAGCAGATGCGGGTCCACTAGGAAGTGGACTGAGATCGCTAATTTATTGTACACAACCCAGCAAATGATAGAAATGTTGTGTAAGGGCTTGTCTACATGGGGAAACAGACCAGAATAGCTATTGTGGTATTCTCAAATAGCTCCCCATGTGGACACTCAAATTATTCCAGAATAAAGTGATTTTTATGCTGGAATAGAGAGTTTATAGTGAAATAATTATTCCTGAAAGAACACACTTTTATTCCTCAATAATGTGTACTCACAGTGAAGTATTCTGCAATAGTTATTCCAATCCATTTCCCCATGTAGAGAACACCCGAAGTAACAACTTTGGACAAATTACAATGGTGACCTATTTTCATGCATTAGGGCCAAAAGGGAACATTGTGATCTTCTAGTCTAACCTCCTGCATAGCACAGACCATGGAACTTCCTGAAAATAATTCCTAGAGCATGGCTTTTAGAAAAACAGCCAATCTGAATTTTAAAAGTGCCAGTGACAGAGATTCCTCCATAACTTTCAGTAAATTGTTCCATTACCGTTCAATCCTCTGAGAATCATCCAGTCCACCGAGGGGTATAGAAGGTTTTTGAAGTTTTGGCTCATGTTCCATTCTCTATATCACCGGTTCTCAACCTGCAGGCCGCATGCGGCCCAATTACCTCACAGTTGTGGCCCAGCTGCGTGCTTAAAAAAATCAAAAATTTGCTTCTCTGGTCTGGCAGGGAGCGGGGCTGGCTTAGGGGGAGACAGCGTCTTGCAGCCTGCATGAGCGCTCCTGCCATCAGAGGGCTGGTGAGTGCCATAGGGAGGACAGGGAGTGGGAGAGTGGGTCTGTGGGAAGGTTTTGGGGGCGCTGGGAACTAGGGGTTTTCCAGGGTGTAACAGCACCCCCAGATTTTAGGTGGGGCTCTGCTCCTGGCCCCCCTTCTCGGGTCCTGGCTGCTGGCCTGTGCCGGGTGCTCCGCTCTTGGCACGGTGCCAGGGGTCCTGGCTGCCCCTCTGTGCACCGCAGCACTTGAGTCCCGGCTGCCCATCCCTGTATGGCAGAGTCCGGGCCCGGCTGCCGGCTGCTGCCCAGCACCGCACAGCGGATTCCAGCCACTGGCTGCTGCTGCGCGCCGGGGTTCGGGGTCTGGCCGCCTGGCCTGTGCCCAGGGCTCCGTTCATGGCCCCACTCTGGGCGGGGGTGCTAGGCATAGGGGACTGTGGGCAGTTTTGGGTGGGGGAGGGCGCTGTGGTTCTCAACCTGCAGCCCACGTAACACATTGTGGACCACATATGCGGCCCACAATGATAAGCAGGCTGAGAACCGCTGCTCTAGATCCATTCCCTTAGTCTTTTTGGCCAACTGTGAAGCTGGTAATGTGAGGTTTGTCATAAAAGTACACATTGTGATATCAATGTGGAAGTAGTTCTAGGAGCACTGAAACAGGAAATAATATTATTACCTAAACAATCTTCAATTTCAAGTACATTCTCTATATTGCATATGGGGGGGGAGGGAGGGATAGCTAGCTCAGTGATTTGAGCATTGGCCTGCTAAACCCAGGGTTGTGAGTTCAATCCTTGAAGGGGCCACTTAGGGATCTGGGGCAAAAATTAGTACTTGGTTCTGCTTAGTGAAGGCAGGGGGCTGGACTTGATGACCTTTCAGGGTCCCTTCCAGTTCTATGAGATAGGTGTGTGTATATATATATATATATATATATATATATATATATATATATTAATGTTAATCATCTACCCATTTGAAAGTTTTCTAGATTGTAAAGCTATTTGTCTCTCTTGCCTTACCACAAGTTTCTTCTTCAGGTAATTTTAAATTCTATGAGAGCAAGACTTTATTTTGTGGGAACTGAGCTCCAATTCAATGTTCCAGGAGCATGAAAACTTTAATGCGGAATCTGTTTCTGCATTTAACTCTTTCCAGAGTTTTCTACATTGAAAGTCTTTTGAATAAATCCTAGCTACAGTATTTAGCCTCATAACTCCCAACATAAGCAAAAGTTACAACATACATGTGTGAAATGAAGTAATTAAAATTCAGTGTTGTTGTTTTTTTAAAAGATATTTCTGCAAATAACAAGCCCTTTCTTTTCAGTGACAGCTAGCCAACTGGACACTTTCATCATGAATGAATAGAAATAGACCATGATGCTGATGCTTGGTAGTAGTACCACAACTTGATCCTTCAGGATTCTGAAAGCCCACAGCTTCTTGCTATTATGACTGCATGCTGGTATCAGGCTTTTCCTGTTCATTCATGTTGTGACTGGGGTTAAGTTAATCCTTAAACTTTAGGGAAACTCTTCTTGTAAACTTTCCAAGGCATGGTTTTGCTTTTTATTGGTAGGTTTCGGAAAAGTAAAACCAGCTGAAATTTACCATTTAAAACCAAGATTAAGTAATCCCATAAATATTTTCCTGGAAATGTACTTATTTTTTTAATTAAACGTTACCCAGAAGTAGAGTTCTCCCTCAATGCTATCAGCACTACTGTGAATCTTGCTCTTTCAGGATAATCACTGAGGAAGGGCAGGAATGACTTTGTATACGTCATTAATGTCATACAGTGGGGAGGGCTAGGTAAAGGAGGTGCTCCTCATGTTACCATTGAATCATTATAGCAGAAGTACCATGAAAATGATTCTTGCCATAAACATATATTACATTAAGTGATTGCTGTTCACTACTGGGACAAGCTGTTTGAACTAAATACTGTGAAACTCAGCATGAAGTTCTATTAAAGAGACAAGGTAGGTGAGGTAATATTTTTTGAAAGCTTGTCTCTCTCACCAACATAAGTTGGTCCAATAAAAGATATTACCTCACCCACCTTGTCCCTCCAATATCCTGGGACTGACACGGCTACAACAACACTGAAGTTCTATGTCTATTAGGCCCAATTTTATCTAGCAAATGCTAAAAGCCTGAAATTTCATTGAGTAATAGGGCCTGATTTTGTTGGAATTTGTCTATATCGTAGATACCAAGCTGTGGAAGTTTAAATACTGACCTTCCTTTTAGTGTGTGTATATAGCAAGAGTTAAATGAAATTGGACAAATAGCTAGGATAAGCATATGGCATCTGTTTAAATCTATTGTTACACTATGGTTTAAAGTTTGTGTTCTTTTCTGGTGATAAAAGGATAATAGGCTGAACTAGAGAACACTCTTGATGCCTAGTTAGTGTTGTGTATTTTTATTAAATAGTAACATAATTACATTGCAATAACAAGAGATTAGTGGTTTTGCACTATTAATGCTATACAAGAAGGGGAATTAATAATTTACTGCTTTCAAGAGCATTTGTAAGAATATAGATATAGCATACAAAAAACCTACATTTGGTTCTTTGAGTGTACAGGTTCATTTCACAATTTAATACTCATGTCATAATAGAACGGGAACAGATGATCAATGAAACTGCAGAAATTTAGAGTGATTATGTAAATGTCATAAAATATTTCTTGAGCACACTGTCTTTGTCTTGGACAAAACGGACAGTTTAAATGTAGTTTAAAATGCTCTTATTGAAACTTTCCCTAGTTTAGTATATCATAGGTAATTTGTAAAGTTAGTATTGTAAGGAGATAACAGATCTGCTGCTTCTAATTCATCTTGCAGTTCTGTCATGCCTTTCCTTCGTGACCAGGAAAATTTTCTCTTTTTCAATACCCTGTAGCCTCGGGGAAGGCATGTTAATCCTAGCTCTTCTACTGACTGCTTTTAATATTTCTGTATACTTTGCAACCCTTCCTAGCCAAGACTTCATGCCTCTACCTTAGGGGAGGTATAACTACCAGTCACACGTACAGCTAATGTAACTGAGAGGTTTGGCAAGGTTATGTCAGGCAGAGCTAGGATAGAACTCAGATCTCTACTGTGACAGACCCAAGTCTCATCCATGTTGCCATGCTTCCTGTTAGGAGAAATAAGCTAAATTAGGCTAGGTTCCTCTAGGAAATAACATAGTGTGGCTCTCTTCCCTCTCTAATAGCCCACAAAATTAGAGATGTTTGAGTCTGTTACTGCCTCCATGCTAGTGAAAATGGTCCTTTTGCTGAAGTGATAGTACATGTTTTAGTTCTAGAGATCCCAAGTTCAGCAGCTGACTCGGGGGTATCATTACACTTGTCTGTGTTTAAACCACTGGCCCATACTCTGTCCCCAGAGTCAGGAGTAGAAACCTGGAATACTGATAGCCAACATTCTAGTGCTAGTTCACAAATAGTTGTCATCTTCTTTAGGATGCTCCTCATACATCCCAACAGCATGCTTCCATTACCACGTATGCCTGTAACTGAAGTGAAGAGCTCTGAGCTGTGCATCTGAAGGTTGTAGGTTCAAATTTGGATGATGACTCATGTGAGAAAAAATATATACACCTCTACCTCAATATAATGCTGTCCTCGGGAGCCAAAAAATCTTACTGCGTTATAGGTGAAACCATGTTATATTGAACTTGCTTTGATCCACCAGAGTGCGCAGCCCCGCCCCCCTGGAGCACTGCTTTACCGCGTTATATCCGAATTCGTGTTATATCGGGTCGTGTTATATCGAGGTAGCGGTGTAGTTTTTTAAATGATTTTGCATTGCAAAACATATTTGAATGTTGAGTTAATATTTGTTTTTAGTGTATTTTGGTTAATGAGTGCAGTGCTTTTAAGAACAGGGTGGGGGGCATGTATAAGGGTATGTTTGAAGAAGACTGAAAGCAGTGTATGGGAGATGGTGGTGGTGTATGCAGACCCTGCCCGGGTAAGCTCTGGAAAGGTCAGATCTTGATTTAATAAATATTCTTTCCAGAAAACTTCACTCCTGAAGGTGTAATAGTAGCACTTATTAAGGCACTGGATGCCTCTGGGCATTGCTAATGAGCTTCAGAGACTTTTGCCTGTAGGTCACCAGTATGAATCCAGACACTGGAATTAATATTATCAATACAGGATATCATCAAAAACTAGTTGAACCATAAATTGCTTTATTAAATCCAAAGGCCAAATGATATCTATACAATTGCTCTAAACATGTCTAAAAATCCTACATAATAAGCAATGCCTACCTCCATACAGTAACAATCATTCATAAGCATTTGATCAAGATACTCACAAAAGGGCTAGACCTGGGTGCTTAAACCCTTCAAGAGTTCACTCTTTAACAAACAAGTGATGTCATTGCCAATTGCTGACCTTAGCTATGAAACAGATTTGGGCACTCTGGGATTGGACTCTTTTCTTAGGCCTGGACTAGACAAGAATTATAACTGGGTTGCTTTCTTCAAGATAACATCGGTATGTTAAAGGACACTATCAGTACATTACTGAACACCTTTAATCAGTTCATGACCATCTTCTATAATTTAGAGTGTTTTTAAAGGACTTTTCCTCCTATCTTATCAGTTACCTTTTAATTTCCGCATTCTTCCCAAAACTTGTCTTGCTAGATGCCATATGCCTTCTAGCCTTTTAAACCCATTATTTTCAAGGCCTTGTTACAGTCTTTCCCTCCTCCCCCCCACCCCACCCTTCCGTTTTCAAAGCATTTCCATGGTTGCTAAAAACTCCTTTGTTTTAGTTAAACTACAAAATATATATTTTCCTTCCTTCCTTACACCAGCCCAATGCAGTTAGGGATTAAAAGTTCTTTTCTAATGGATGCTTGGTAGCCCTCTTTATGAGATGAGTTTGGGTCTCAGTTCCAGCTCCCATATGGTCATAAAGTAACTACCACACTTTGCATTGATTGGCAGACTCAGCAGAGAGGCCAAGAACTTCATGGGCCATGGAATAAGTCCCACCTGTTACTTCTAAAGACAATTCCTCCAGTTAAAGGTTGAGGTATGCTGGCTGGGCAGTGTGTTGCTCTGCTTCTGCCCAATAGATAAGCAGAGGGCTTTTTTCAGTAGGGCTGTATGGGCACTCATACTGTTAAAGCTGGAGGTTTTGGTTATATGCAAATATCTCATTTTGTTCAACATATCTAATGAGCATATGGAGCTGAACAAACCTAGGCAGCTGTGCAATTACTGACAGGCTGATGAAGGTGAAGAGGAAAACAAATGCTCCTCTCTTGCTGAAGCAATGCAATCTGGGCCCTCCAGATCTCTCTGCCTAATGTGTCAAACCTCTCTAAATCATCTTCTGGTAGTCATGGCTTTGGGAGAGGCTGGAGCTTTTACATCAGCAACAGCATGTTCAAAAGGCCAATGGTCAATCTAGCAGGTCATGTGAGATACAAAGGGGGTCTGGTTACCATATGGGATATTGTCTTCCCTTTCCATCCTTTAATTCAGACCTCTCTTCTTCCCAGTACTATGTGGGGGGAATCCTTTATCCACTGTGGTGAAAATCCAAAGAGCCAGATGGCAAATAAGCTATTGAAAAATCCCCCTCTGACATGCTAGTTAATTTCAAGTTAGTTAATTCTCTAAATTTCCTAGTGATCCATATCTTCTAAGAAGTTACTTACCTTTTGAGGAACTGGGTTCAAAAGGGTACCAGAGCATTAGATTCAACTGTCAGCTACTCCAGACTTGTCTCCAGGCCCTGGCTGGATTTTGAATGACCAGATTTCTCAAATAACTGTCTCCATGCAGCGGTTCCAAACAAATCACAATTTTATTTTCTTGGCGAGCCTACTGATTCTGTGTGCAGGAATAATATGGAGTGTCTCCTATAGGGAATCTCAAACACTAGTAACTTTTGAGTTATGTAATTGCTCTCCAACAAGTGGTCCAAAAATAAATAACTTCTTTGCAGCCTAGCATACCTATTCCACTTGCTAATTCTCTATACAGGCTTCCTCATGGCAAGGTTTGAACAATTCTTTACCCACTGAAATCTTAGTCTTAGGACAAGAATTGGGTAAGATTTTTTTATTTTAATTTTCCCATCATAACTTACTCCTTTTAATTTACTCCCTCTACGCTTCTTAGATTTAATTGACCATGTTGCTGAGATCAACCCTCTTGAAAAGCTGCTCTTTACAGTCCTGAGAGGCTCTTTCCCTTTGTAGAGTATCCTGATGGCTTGCAGGATGGCATCCATGTATCCACCTGATTTATTGCTGGGCACATGATAGCCCACCATCATGACTGAAGTCATAAGTGGATCATTGATGAGTTGTGCTAAATTTGACGTCATGGCCCTCCCATATAGTGGCAGCCAGTTGTTCAGGGAACCTTTAGACTAGGACCTGAAGAAAATAAAAAGGTGAATAACATGCCTATCACATAGGAAAAGTTGGAAGCTTTCATTTCCAGTTCTTATTTTCATGCCCAGCCAGACTTCAGGTATACCTCCTCTTTTGATATACCAGAAAGAATAAGATGCTCCTATTCCTATCAGGTCTGAGGTACTGCTTGTGGTGGCAGTGTCCATCTCCAGTCCTATAAAAAGTCATAAGAACATAAAAACAGCCATACTGGGTCAGCCAAAGGTCCATCTAGCCCAGTATCCTGTCTTCCGACAGTGGCCAATGCCAGGTGCCCCAGAGGGAATGAACAGAACAGGTAATCATCAAGTGATCCATCCCTTGTCGCTTATTCCCAGCTTCTGGCAAACAGAGGCTAGGGACACCATTCCTGCCCATCCTGGCTAATAGCCATTGATGGACATATCTTCCATGAATGTATTTATTTCTTTTTTGAACCTTACGTTAGTCTTGGCCTTCACAACATCCTTTTGACTATTTTAGTATTTGAGGATACTTCAAATTGAAGACGTGCTTCTTTGCTTTCAACACTAGTGGAGGGTCATTTCTTAAGACAGAAGAGTTGGATCAGTTGTCAAAAGCAGTTACTTCGTGCATCTTTCCCTGCTGTCCTGCTTCCTTGTCTCCTGGAGAAGAAATCCAATATAAAGAGATTATTCAGTACCTGTTCAGCAATAGAGGCAATGATGAGCAACTCTCAGAATCCTGATCAATTTTGTTGATTGAAAAGAGATCTCAAAATGATTGTCCTATCTTAGAGTTCCATTTGGACCCCAGATGGAGTCCACCAATTCAGTATCCTTAGCAATTATACCAAATAATATTTTAGCCTCCAAAATGCTTGCTTCCTTTTTACATAATCCCCAAGCGGAAGTAATACCTATGGTTTTGTCTTGCAAGTCGTCTTCAGTATTGTGCTCTGCCTTTTGGATTGTCATCTGTGCTGTAAGTTTTCACCAAGCTAATGTTAGTGACAGATCCATTTCTGGAAACAAGGGTTGGCAACTTTTCCCTATTTAGCTGATTGCCATCAACATGCCCTGGAGTATTCAATCTTGTGCACCTTAGTGCTGATCAAAACGATCCTACTGACTGAAACTATCTTGAACATAAGAATAGTGAAGCTTACGAGAAATTGGCCATCTGAAAAGGAATAGATTGAGGGACTGTTGGGTATACTTGATATAAGCATATATTTAAAGTGTATATAGAAAGATTTGTTATCCTATTATTTTAATAAAACAAAATTATAACCCTTATTTGAAGTGTTGTTTTATACATTTATATATATATATATATTTAACTGGAGAGTGCCTCTGTCAAGCATATTTATACAGTAGAACCTCAGAGTTATGAGCACTAGAGTTACGACACCTCAATTGGAACCAGAAGTACACAATCAGGCAGCTGCAGAGACACCCCCCCTGCCCCCCCTCCCCCAAAAAGCAAATACAGTACTGTGTTAAATGTAAACTATTAAAAAAATAAAGGGAAAGCAGCATTCTTCTTCTGCATAGTAAAGTTTCAAAGCTGTATTATGTCAATATTCAGTTGTAAACTTTTGAAAGAACCCTAACTTTTTTTCAGAATTATGAACATTTCAGATTTATGAACAACCTCCATTCCTGAGGTCTCTAATTACTGTATTTCAATATAAAAATACGCATTGTGACCCTCTGGAAATGCTGACTTCTACCAAAACATACACTTTCCCAAACGTTTGGAAAGACTCGTGAGGTTCATTGTAAGAATGGGTTTCTCCAAATGTACTGAGAGAATGCTTTACTGAGTCCTTTCATATTATATATTTCTTTACTGATTTCAGTTGAAGCATTCAATGATAAAAGGGCAGGTTAAATGTGAGGTTTTTATATCAACGCTTCAAACTTTTCAGTAAGATTCCTCAGACCATATGTAACATGGATTGTAAATCGACCTGTGCAGAAACCACACTTGTTAGCTCTCATTTTAGGGTTAAGACAGTAATTCAGTCAGTTCAGTACTATGAACCTAAACAGCTTCCCTGGGACTGATAACAGGTGCTGTTTTCCATGAATATATAAACTCGTGGAATAGCAAAGGAGGGGTTACATTAAATGAAACTTATCTTTAAAATGTTAGGATACAGTTCTCCAGACACTTTCCATTTGGAATAGCTTTGATTACCATAAGTTATCCCATTGACAACAGTGTTTGTAGGATCAGTTACTTGCTCTGTATATCAAATTTACTCACTGTTTTTGACCTCTTAAATATTTGTGTGTGTCATGGGGTAAATACACCCCAATACCAGGTGTCAGGTTGCGTGCGACAAATAATGGGTTACAGCTCAAGTGGCTAGAGTACATACTGCTGTCCTAGCCTATAAAGCAGGGCAGCGTGGCCTCGTGGGTAGAGCCCTTGGGGCTGGCCTGGCCCGCAGGGCTGTGTGGCTTCGCAGCTGGAGCCCTTGAGTAGTGCCTGCACCCTGAGGTAGGTATGGGGCAGGGTAGGGGGATCCTGGCCCACCCTTCTCCACCAGGTCCTGACCCAGGGCCCTGTGAAACCAGGAGTCTGCATTTCAGCTCAGTTTCCTATTTTAACAGTTGTGTTCCCATGGTTGCTTCCTACTCTGGGGGTGTCAGCCTTCCGATTCACTCTCATCCTCTAGGGTCTAGTGGTTCCGCCGTTGATCCCAACAGCTTGGCCTCCATGATCTGTAGCCCCTGCAGCTCCCTGGCAGGAGCCTGCAGTGTGCGTCCACTCTCCTCCTCAGCCAGCCTAGACTGAGCTAGACCACTCCCTTTTATATCCTGTCTCCTGATTGAGCATGCCCAGCAGAGGTAAGTGGGCGTGGCCTCTTTGGCCCACAGTGTGCAGTTAACCCGAGCGGGGTCAGTGCGGGGTAGGTACACCCTGCCACACACCCTATCCCTCAAGCAAGGACCCAGCAAGGGTCCTTCTCCTTCATCCTCCCCTCCCATTCAGGAAAAGCAGTCTGCATTAGCATGAGCTCTACCTATATGGTGTAGTACACTGAACTTGTAGTGCTGGAGGGAGAGGTTGATCACCACATAATCTGGATATTCGAGTCCTTCATGGTGTTGATCCAATGGAAAGGTGCATGGTCTGTGATGAGGCGGAAGGGGCCCCCTACTAGGTAATACCTTAGGGCCTCAATCGCCCACTTCACTGCTAAGCCCTCTTTCTCAATGGTGGCATATTTAGTCTCCCTGGGGAACAGCTTCCGGCTCAGGTAGAGCATGGGGCGTTCCTCCCCATCCAGCTCCTGTGACAATAAGGCCCCAAACCCCACTTCTGAGGCGTCCATCTGTAGAATGAATGGCTTTGAAAAATCTGGATGAAATAGATACACCCCGTCACAATGTGAAAGATAAGAACCCTGTGATGAACTGTACAAATTCAGTTGAGCACATACACCAGGGACGGGCAACCTTTTTGGCCTGACGGCCGCATCGGGTTTCTGAAATTGTATGGAGGGCTGGTTAGGGGAGGCTGTACCTCCCCAAACAGCCAGGTGTGGCCCGGCCCTCGTCCCCTATCCGACCCCCCACCCCCACCCGCTTCTCACCTCCTGACGGCCCCCCCCCCGGGACTCCTGCCCCATCCAACACCCCTGTTCCCTGATGGCCCCCCCAGGGACCCCTGCCCCATCCACCCCCCTGCTCTCTGTCCCCTGCCCGCCCCCACGCCCCGCCCCAACCAACCCCCCCTCTCCTTCCTGACTGCCCGACCAGGTCCACTGCCCCATCCAACCACCCCTTCTCCCTGACTGCCCCCAGACCTCCTGCCCCTAACTGCCCCCCATCCCTAACTGCTCCCTTCCACCCTATCCAACCCCTCCTCTCCTTCCTGACTGCCCCCTCAGGACCCCTGCTCCCATTCAACCCCCTTGTTCCCCGCCCTCTGACCGCCCTGACCCCTATCCCCACCTCCGCCCCCTGACCACCACCCCGAACTCCCCTGCCCTCTATCCAATCTCCCCTGCTCCCTGCCCCCTAACCACGGTGCATGGAGCACCGATGGCTGGCGGCGCAGCTGCACCAGGACAGGCAGTCGCGCCGCACAGCACAGAGCACCGGGTCAGGCCCTGGCTTTGCAGCTGCGCTACCCCAGGAGCTCGCTGCTCTGCTGCCCAGAGCATTGCGCCGGCGGCGCAGTGAGCTGAGGCTGAGGGGGGAGAGGGAACAGCAGGGGAGGGCCTGGGGACGAGCCTCCCAGGCCAGGAGCTCAGGGACCGGACAGGACGGTCCACAGGCCGTAGTTTGCCCACCTCTGGCATACACCATCGCTCTGGGGTTTTAAAAAAAACTTAGATCCTGTGTACTGTATTTGCAATTATCTCACACATCCTCTCCTGACATATCACATACTACTTTGATCCAGTGTTGACAGTACTTCTAGAGCTTTGATTTAACTTCATTGTATTTTAGTCTTTGCTAGACTGTCTTGCCTGTTTACATTTTACTGTATTTATACTGTGTATTAGTGGTTTACGTTTTTATGTTTTTTATTTTTATTTTTCCAGTAGCACCCACAGTGTGCTAGGCTCCATACAAACACAAAAGAACATAGAAGTTTTAAATATGGTACTGGTTTTACAATATATAGAGTGTATTTCCCTGATCAGGATCAACCTATTTTTCTGCCAAAAAGTGTTTAATTTTGTAATGATTGTATTAGTTTTTCATACTTTCATCCTTAATTAATTATGTGGTGATGTTATATTATTAGTCCCTTTAACTGAATCAGCAACAGGTTGGTGCAAGTCTTAGATTTTACTCTATTTTACCAGCAAATTAGAAACTGTAACATATTTGGCATAATGCTGTTTTTTGTTTGTAACTTAGTTATTGTAAGTATTGGCAGTATTGCATTATATAGATGGATACTTCATATAACTTTACTTTGACTGATATTCCTATTTCTGGTTTGTGTCTCTGATTTTATACTATGGTGGTACCACTTCAGCTTGTCTCTCTTTGACTGTTTGTTTACTTAGTTTCATTTTACTGCTACTGTTATAGGACATATGTGATGTGAGCTGAATCTTGTTGAGCAACTGGCTCCATCGAGTAATACTTATGTTTGCGGGCAACCTGTTACAAACCCTTTACATTTTTAGAAAATTAGTTATCTGCAATTTATACTAATAAGCTTTCTTAATGCATTGATTTACAGTTCAGTATTAAAATAGTGTCTAAACTTTTTCTGAAAAATAGTAACTCCTCTTATGTTTTATCATCTTTGTGTGAACAGAGACTCTGATACCCAATCCCAACTGCCATTACCTTGAATGGGAAGATAGTTTGTGTTCCCCTGCAGAGCGATGAGTAGAAGTTGTTAATGATAATAAATTGTCTGAAATTGCAAACCAGACATTTGTTCAATATTTTTCCATAGCAGTTTTATTACTTTTTAAAAAAGGATGGTTTTGGGGACAACCTAGAGAATACTTTTTTAATGTGTCTGTAAAAAATAGCAGATTTTGCTTTTTACGCTGTCAAATTAGCAGGTTATTTTAATAATGAAGTTATATGAAGACAGCTGGAATTATACCAGAATTCCTGCCAGTTGTGATATTGGGAGCACTAAACATATATGCAGCTTACTGTTACATTATACATTAAGTCCCATTTCATTATTAGGTAGCATACCATTCAACTTTGAATTTTAAGTTTCTGTGCCTTCTTATGGCTAATGTTTTTAGTGGGATTTTTTTTTTAATTAACTTTTATTATTGTGGTCTCTGTCTTTTCTGAACTGATTATTTTGTGTTCCATGATGTACTCTAAGGCTAAGATAAGAAACTTGTACAGTAACTCCTCGCTTAACATTATAGTTACGTTCTTGAAAAATGCAACTTTAAGCCAAACGATGTTAAGATAATCCAATTTCCCCATAAGAATTAATGTAAATTGGGGGGGGGGGGGGGGTTAGGTTCCAGGGAAAAATTTTAGCCAGACAAAAGACATTATATACATATACAGTATAAATTTTAAACAAACAATTTAATGCTGTACTCAGCAACGATGATTGTGAAGCTTGGTTGAGGTGGTGGAGTCAGAGGGTGAAAGAGGGTATATTAATAGGGAATATCCCCACAATGCTATTTTTAAAGATCCACAGTCAAGAAGGGGTGTGGAATGGTGGTTAGAGCAGGGACCTGGGAGTCTGAACTTGTGGGTTTTAGTCCCTGCTCTGCTGTTGACTTTCTGTATAACTTTTGACTTGTTACTTAATCTCTGCGACTCTATTTAAAATGTAAAACTCCAGGTAAAATGGGAATGGTAGGTAAGAGATGGCATACTTATCTCTAAGGCATTTTGATATCCTCTCATGCAAGGATCTACAGAAGATTAAAGGGGCAACTGTTTATGTTTATGTCATATATACAGCTGCATTTGCTTTCTTGTTGTAGCACCAGCTATGTCAACATAGCTCTGGGAACTGAGATTAATCAATTATGCTATTAAGCAAATAGGGAATTAGAACACAACATGGTTGCATTGTGTATCCTAATCAACATGTTGTGGGGGGAGGCGGTATCAAAGTTTGTCAATCAGTTTAATTATTGTGTTTGCAGGTTTCTAAATAGATATGACACATAGCAGAGAGAGAAATAAAAACTAAAAAAGTTCTTGATACATCATTTAAAAATAAGCTTGCAGGTATAAAATTAACATAGACACGGGTTCTGGCTTCAGTTTCAGGCTGGTAATGGCACTGGCATATGGATGATGGAAGTGGGTTTGGTAGACCCTCTCTTTTATTTTTATTTTTTTTAATTAAGAAATCTTTTCTTCTAACTGCATATTAGCTATATAAAATGCTTCCGTAGTGTGCTGATCATTCAAGGTACTGAGTCATAAATGTGGCAGCTATTTGAAATAACACTGTGAAAATAGATAGTTATAAATCTCAATTTATTATTTTTTCTTTAAGGACTACTACACCAGGAGAGACTAAACTTTTAGCCTCTGAAATCTATGACATCCTTCAAGCTTCCAACATGTCAGACATGGACGGTGTGAATGAAATGAATTCTTGCCGGCGGAAAGCTCAGTTTTTCCTGGGCAGTACAAATAAACGTGCTAAAACAGTGGTTTTACATATAGATGGCCTTGATGATTCAGTAAGTAAATCTTAAGTACTTATGATCATTAGGAATCAGACTGGAAATGATAGGGAAATACTGTGATAATGTGCATGCATGTTATATTCAAACATACTTTGTACCAAAAAAGAAGGGCATTCAAGGAATGCTTGTGTTACTTTCATGTATGCCAGCAACTCCTGTGAATCATATTTTGAAATACTGATATATAATTTAAATTCACCCAAGAGGCTTAATACAAGAAATATTTATGGCTAGTTGCTTTGTAACTTTGTATTTTTAAATAATTCCATTTCCATCTTTGCCAATTTTGTTTCCTGTTTCCATCACCTTTAGAATAAATGAGGTACTGCCTTTTATCAATCTTGATTCATGATACTTCTCCGTGGTCAGAGCATTGGAATCAAAACCATTCCTTATTTTTCACAATTGCCTGTACAGCACGAGAGAGTCTAGACACTGACTAATCTTCTATTATAACTAATGTAAGGAACGTTGAATTTTGTTAGCTCCCTTTTGCTACATCTTTTTGTAGTCCGTGAGATGTTTTCTACTATAGTGACCAGACTGGCACTTGAGATAGTGAGATCTCACTGCGTCTTTATGTATTGTCAAAATAACTTCTACAGATTTATCCACTATACCCCTGTGTACAACACCCCAGGGCTATGTTTGCCTTTTTACGGCTGCCAAACAGCATGTAGATCGTTTAAGCATGTTCTTCACAAGTGCCCTCAGGTCTCTGTATCTTCAGCTTTGTACCCATTTTAAATGATCAAACCTGATCCTTTGTTTTGTTACTTTACATTTTGCCAAGTAAGCATGTCTGGGAACCTAGTTTATCAACAGCATTCCCTCCTCATATTTTCTTGTGAGTACATTTAGCTCCTTTTTAAATTAGATTGTACACCAAGTCATTTACATGGGTAGTAAAGAAATTAATACTTACCTTGGAACCCTTCACTTGTTCGTGATATAGACAGGCAAAACTTTATCAGCACCACTTGCTTTAATATCTTCAAACCAGTTTTTAATCCATTCCAATAGTGTGCTCCTATGAAGTTTACTAACATTGTAGATCATTTGTGCATCAGAGTCTCTAAAGCTTCTCTAAAACCCAGATAAACTCTATCCACTTCTCCTTTGTCTGCCAATTCAAGTACATGCAATCCTGTAAATGGACTGAGGTCAGCAGGTCTGAAGACCATTTATTTGTGTTCCCTGACAAATGGAGCTAATGCAGCGCTTTGCCGCAATACTTAAAAAAGTGAAATTGCAAAGATATTCATTGCTATCCTAGTAAAAAGTGTATAACAAAGTATTTAGATGTTTGACTCCAGAGAGCAGAACTTCAGGCTTCTCCGGTTGCCTGGAGTACACCAGCGTGTTTTCTCAGCTCATTATTAAAGGAAAAGAAGACTCTAGCTGTGTGCTGGCTGGATTAGCTAATGTACATAGTTCTGAGTTTTATGAGACTATCAAAGAAACCCTAGTGATATTCTAGGTGCCTGGTATAACACAGCAGCAGTAAAACATCCCTACAAAGCAGTTTTAAGTGTTAGAATAAGTTGGGAACTATAAAATGGCACAGAGGATGTGAACAATAACAATAACTTAGCTTTATATAGCACTTACCTCAGACCTAATCTTCTTTAAGTGTGTAACTTCATGTATGTGTATGCATATGCATGGCTGGCCTTAGCATTTTTTTCCAGGCCTGTGAAACATTCTTGCTGTCAAATAACTAACTTCATCCCTGCCAAAATTAAAGCAAACAAAACAACTTCTGTCTCCAATGCTTCTTCCCTGCCCCCATAATTGATTCTTGATCCATCACCTACCTCTGTGTAGTCACGTGAATAAATAGCAGGGTCTGTTTTTCTTTTTAAACTTAAGCACTATCTAATCTATCAAACACATCTGCAGGAATTCAAAGTTTTGAATAGACTTTTCTGATTTTTTGGGGGGCCTGCGAATTCATATGTCAGAGTTGACCTACTTAAGGCTCTTTAGCAGTTCATGTTCTGTAGGAGTAATTGGAAATCCTGTAAATCTTTCTTGACTTGTTGGAGACCTCAGGTAGTTCTTGATCAGTTCATTCAAAATAAAGCTATAGTCTATAGAGTTTGATAATGATCTCAGTCAAAAAACAAAAAGAGTAATACAACAGAAGTCTGTTGATTGATCTACTGCAGTCTAATCTTCCCAGTAAGATTTCATAGTGGTAACAAATGGGTAGTCCGTATAATTTTAGCCAGAGTTGGCAGGATTTTTTGTCAGCTCCAAATAATCAGAATATTTTATTAATTTTTAAGAACACTACACTAGAGGCAACCTTAGCACTTTTGGGGCCAGTTTTTGTTATCCCTCCCACTCCCCCACCAACTGTAAATGACTTGTCTACAATAATTACTTCACAGTACACAGAGTTGGCCTGATGGTTTTGGGAACAGTTGGCAAGATGAGTCTTTGATATGCATCTCAGACTTAACTGATTCATTATGTAAAACATGGATACCTGACTTACCTTTAGGTTTTGTTTTCCCCAACCCTAGGTTCCATGCTGTGGTAGAAGGATTGCCCAGCTGGGATTTGTTCATAGTTGTCAATGCAAAGGACAGCTGTCCAAATAGCTGGAGGTTGCCAAGTCTCCAGCTAGTGAAGGGATTTGTACACACTCTGGTGAGGCTTAGCATTCATGTAGTGTTTTACAACTTAAAGTAGTAAAGTATCTGTGGAATAGGTATTACCCCATTTAGGGAAACAGGCACAGATTATATGATTTGACCAAGCTCTCAGAAGGGGAGACTGTGTCAGTTGATATATGTATCCATGCAGTCATCCCTTTTTTAGTCTACTAAACCATGTTGCCTCTCACCCTCTTGTGCCTTCCTTCCTTGTGGCCAGAGGTGGTTTTATTTGTCTTTCACTTGTACAATGCCGTTTTCCCTCTCTCTCTCACACACACACTGTTTTGTGTAAAGATATTTAGCCCAGGCCTACTATATTACTATAATTCTAATTATTAATGTTCTTTAATATAGTCAAAAATGTTCTGACATTCATATGTGCATGGAAGTAAGCTGAGTTTTGCCTCTGTATAGTCTAGCCCAGGGGTGGCCAACCTGAGCGTGAGAAGGAGCCAGAATTTACCAATTTACATTGCCAAAGAGTCACAGTAATATGTCAGCAGCCCCCCATTAGCTCTCCCAGCACCTCCCACCCACCGGCAGTCCTGCTGTTAAGCGCCTCCCCCTCCCTCCCCGCACCTCCCAATCAGCTGTTTCATGGCATGCAGGAGAATTCGGGGGGGGGGGGGCAGAGGGGGGAGGGAGAAGAGAAGGGGGGGAGAGGAGCGAGGGCACAGCAGGCTCGGGAGGGGGCGGGGAAGGGGTGGAGTGGGGGCAGGGCCTGTGGCAGAGCCAGGGGTTGAGCAGTGAGCACCCCCCGGCACATTGGAAAGTTGGCGCCTGTAGTTCCAGCCCTGGAGTCGGTGCCTATACAAGGAGCCGCATATTAACTTCTGAAGAGCCACATGTGGCTCCGGAGCTACAGGTTGGCCACCCCAGTCTAGCCGAAGCAGTTTGTTAGCAGATCGATGAAATGAATATGCTTCTTCCTATATTGAAACTACTATTGTCTAAGTATTGAGCAGTAATTACTGTATAATAATATTAATATGCTTATATAGTGCCTTTCTTTCAAAGATCTCACAGCACTTTTCAATTAAAATTAAATACTAAGGTATATAGAAATCTGATTTTGAACCTAACACTTGAGTCTATAAGACTGTCAAGGTGTGTGTGTGTATATATATATATATATATAATATATAATACACACACACACACACATATATATATATTATATGGTAATCCACTACAATGTAGCTTGTTCGTGGTAGCAGTCTCCCAATAGATATTTTACTCTCTTTGTAATGACCATCTTGTTGTCTAAATATTGAGAAATAAAACATGTTAAGGTAATGTAGAATAGATGCAACCGGTATAGGTCAATGTAATGTTATTGCACAGTAGGCATTGTCACTTGCTTTAAACATAACATTCTGTTTTTTTTTTTTTAAGCAAACATTTTTTCCCTTGAAATCAGAGTTAAGATTATGCTGTGCTTTGATGTCCATGAGCTGCCACAGATGAGGTAGCTGAAGGATACAACAGCTGCTTTGATGCATTCAGTCAGTATGGATACAAGGTGTCTGATAAATAGCAACTTAAACACTAACTACACATCAATGAGCACTCCACTCAATCCGGACTTAACCTCAGGGGACTGTTTAGCTGATCATACGGAGAAAAACATTCTTTGCTTTTCAGCACTTTTTCCTGATTATTTACAGTTGATTCTATCCTTGTTTGACTTTTAAAATGTAAGCAAAAATGTTGTAAATTTTGTTATGACAAGATTTGTAGCAATATTAAATGTCAGTATATGTGTATTAAAAATAATTGTAACCTGCACTATTTTTTTTCTTTTGCAAAATTACCTTATTTACCAGCTGTCTTAAAAGATGCAGGAGTTTGTCATAACATCCATGGTTAATATTTTTATATGGCCTTTGCATGTTAATACTTTACTTTATTTTTTTTAGTCTCGAAGGAATCTTTGTGAAGAAGCCTTGCTGAAAATTAAAGGAGTTATTAGCTTTACATTTCAAATGGCGGTTCAAAGATGTGTGGTCCGAATTCGCTCAGACTTAAAAGCAGAAGTAAGTACTTACAACTGTGCTTGCTTTAAGGCCTATGCATCTGTTGCAGTTCTATAACACTAAAAGTCTGCCTTTATTTTCCTTGTATTTTCTCCCTCTTGTAGGCTTTGGCAACAGCAATAGCATCAACCAAAGTTATGAAAGCACAGCAAGTGGTGAAAAGTGAAAGTGGAGAGGAGGTGAGATACAGTTCATTCTAAATAGAGGTGGATCTGGCTTGGATCTTTGATACCTGTACTACTATGCCCATCATTTCTGTCCCTAAGGAACAGTACATTGTTGTACTTCTCAGAGATTCATACACAACATAAAGAGGTTAAAATGTATCCTGCCCAAAGATGTGCATCCATATAATAGTATTGCTAGAAATTACTGTTGAACTGTTAGCAAGAGATGTAACCGTACAGGACAGCCATCTCTTTCTGACACTAGAATCTCCTGACCTGGAGAGATGAGTCTGGAAACTGAGATTTGCCTTCTTGACAGAAACCAATGATGTGGTTTTATTTCACAGCTGTAGAGAGAGATGGTCTTTTTGGTTGTATGTTTTTACCTTAAACCTGTACTTTTCTTGCATATGGTCTAAATAAAATGATTGACAATACCTAATATCTACCATGGCAGTTATTTAAGGAGTGACTCTGAGAGGTGTTCATTGCCTCTCAGGATGAGGCCCTTATCTTTTTTTTAATTCATTTTGATTCACAACTTTGACATTTTCTTGAACTCTTCTATTCAATCAGGTGCTGGTTCCATTCCAAGATACTCCTGTAGAAGTAGAGCAAAATACAGATCTACCTGACTATTTGCCAGAGGATGAAAGCCCTACAAAGGAACAAGACAAAGCAGTATCCCGGGTTGGGTCACACCCAGAAGGTGCAGCCAGCTGGCTCAGCACAGCAGCCAACTTTCTGTCCAGGTCTTTCTACTGGTGACTTGCGTTTGGGGTTAAAGGACTGCATGAACAACCGACAGGGTGGCCAGTTTTCCATTGGTGTGGTGAACTGCCAAGTGCAATTTGCAATAAATTATCACGAAAAGATTTTAGATTACACAAATGTATGCTGCATTTTACATTTTATTGGCCATTTAGCCTGTTAGGCGGGTCAAAGGACAGAGGCCTCAGATCAAGTCGCTTTTGTTTGTTTTCATGTACATTTTATTGTCTCCTTTTTTAAATGGGTCCATTATTAAAAAACAAACATTTATGCTTATGGAGCTTTAAGTTTGACTTCACACGAAGCAAGCGATAGGGAGAACCCATTCAACTCAAGTCTCAGGACCTCTGAAAGGAAATTCTTATTACTACTAGTTGTGCATGAATCAAAATGCCTTTTTTGTTTTGCCTTATTTCAGATTTATTTCTTTTGGTTTTCTAGACATTGACTCCAGATGAAAATATACCCTGCCTTTGTTTTGCCTTTTATTTTTGCCAACCATGTTCAGAACCAACATTTCATATTAATTTTCTGTATTAAAATAAAATTGCTACACACTTGAACTATATAACCCCTTATGTTTTCTGAAATATTTTTCAGCCCTTAAACCACTGGTGAGCTATGAGATATAAGGGATTAAATGAGCAGAAAGACATATGTATGCATATGTTATACAGTAAATAAACTGCTGTAGGAAAATCATTTCAATGATGGGTGTGAGTGACTTTGTGTATATAGTACCAGATGCTACAGACTGCCATTTAGGCTGGTTAAGAAGATCATAGTCCAACAGCTGTGATCTGCTCAGGTGATGGTTTATTGCAGTTTCTTCTGAGATAGAAGGTGGTTTGTTGGCCTTACTCAGTTATCACATAGTGTCCACTATAAGTGAATACAGTGGTAACTGAAACTTTATAAACTTGAAAAATAAAACAAATTGAATGCCTGTTCTGCCACAGTGCCACTCTCATAAATTTTGTCTTTAAACTTTTATTGCTTGGCAGAAATCTGATTGGTAGTTGTTGTTTCCTTGTATTGCCTTTCATGATTTTCCCATGAAAGCGCATCAACTTGGATAAGACAAAAACCATACCTGAACAATTGGCTTTGCCTTGTTGCTTGCAGACAGTGTAAGTTTAAAGATGTCTTGGTCATTAACATCTTCTCTCTGTTTCGTGACCAGAAAAGATAACAAAATTAGGTAGAATCTATGAAATTAGATATTTGGAATATTAGTAAGCATTTTCCAGTGTTCTGAAAACTACAATACTGCTTTGTTGCCTCACAGGAATACAGCTAAAAAAATGTAATGCTATTATAAAACTGATGAAAAAATGTGGTTTTTGTGATGACATCCATGCTATAACATTGGCTACATTTTCAATTTGGCGAGTGAGACAAACGTTTGGTCCATAAAAGTTACTCCCCAGTGTCATGGTCAGGGAATAAAAATCATTCACAGGCTGTCATAGTAATGCAACAGTGTACAGGAAAGAATAGTGTAAAATAGCAACAGTAACAAAAGTCAGAGTTGACCCACTCAAATTCAGTGTCATTTGGGGATGAAAAAGCTTACTTGCAGACTAGATGTCTCTGTTTTTTAATGTATCTAGCTCATTTTGATTCAGGTTTACACGCACAGATTGAAAATACAAGCTTTCCAGGGCATGTATTGCTTTAAATATGTAATGTTACTCATATTGCTGTCTAGAATGTTACAGTACCAAATGTGTTTCAAAAGCTCTCTGTTCTATAGCCATGAATGCAAAGTTTACTTTTCTCTGTTAACATTTGTTTGCATTTTGCATTACTGCACATCTACTTACTAAATTACTATACCCCTTTGGATATTAATGGTTCAGTACAAGTAGGTATTACAGTTTGTGTGTTCAATCTTTAAGTATGCTATTTTTTGACAGTATTCCAGGTCTTGTAGAACAGTTAAGGCATCTGTACGAGTTTTTGAAATATATTGTAAAATAATAAAGGGTAATATAACTCAACTAGACATACTCCTGCGTCCTGTAGTTTTTGGGATGTAGTAATGACAATTGCCTTCTGTTATGTTCTTGGGTTTTCTACTTCCAAAAGCTCATGCTCTTTATTTTTGGATTTCAAGAGAGAGAAACACAAATGCGTCATCATAATATCACATGACCCATGCTCAACCATTTCTTTAGTGTATTATGTCCTGCATGTGGCAAATATTTTTAGAATGTGGTTTTATTTAAACAGTATTCTTTGAGTGACTGTGCATATTAACATAGGTTTTGTGCTACCTGGTGCAGCCAAATGGTAGAACCTTCTCCCAGCAGTGCCCATTAGAATGCGTGTACAGCTCAGCAATAGTGCCTGATTCTCAGCATAAAGAGGAGGAGGAGATACTGTTCAACAAGAGGAGCTATCAGATGGATACAGAGTTTGATCCTGGTTTGGCACCTGATGAACATATGGGTATTGCTTCTGTGACATCTCCTTTTGAGAACATTTTGCAATTCTGTGACTATGGCATCCACTTTGAACTTACCTTCATTTGTTGCTGCAAAGACATCACATTTGCTATTCAATGTTTTTGGTGCTATTTTCAGGTGATTAGTGTTACCATCTGTCCTGGATGGTCTTTTTCAGCCTGCTGAGACTATTTGGGCTACCCATGCTTCTTGTCAGCCTGCATCTAGAAAGCTGAAAAGTTGTATCAGATACCTTATAAGGGTTATTGTATTTTCATTCTCACCCTGTGCCAAACTCCCTAGTGGTTGCTGCTGCCAATAATAGGCTCCAGTCTGGTGAGGCCCATTCAACTGTGGACAGAGAAGGGAAGAAAAGAATATTGATGCCCTGGGGAGGGGAGAGATTTTTGTTCTTCCTCATCTCTTCGAATTAGTGTGGCTAATTACCAGAAGGGTGATAGCCCATTACCAATTCCATCTGTGGGAGAAGAGGGCTCTATTTTTACAGAATCTCTCAGATGATAAGAGGAGCTTGGCAAATGCATTATTGATGGAGGGACAACATCTACACACTACATCTTCATCACAGTCTCAGCATAAAAAGAAATAACTCCAATCCAGACCTAAAACAAAACATTACTTTTGCTAATAAAACATGTTCCTTCCTCTTCATCTTTGCTGAATACAAGGCCTCAAATTTGATGTGAGGATCAACAGTTGTTGACCAATTGGTGAGAATGCATCCCTTTCTTCGTTTGGAGACATGCCAGCTGATTTTATTCATGCATGCTTACTGCATCAGTCATGAGGATCCTAAAAGTTATAGAAAAGGTCAATGCAATACAAGTCGAAGTTACCCCCTTTCAATTTCCCTTATCCTTCCCTTTTCAGGGAACCTTCTCATGAGATCATTCTTCTATCAGAATTTCAGAAATTGCTCCTGATAGGTGCTGTTGAGAGGTATTCAAACATCTGTTGAGTCAAGGGTTTTAGTCAAGGTACTACCTGGTACAGAAGAAAGATGGGGTGGGTTCCATCCAATTTTAGATTTTAAAAAATTGAACAGGTATGTTCAGAAGTTTTGGTTTTGAATGCTAACTCTAGCCTCCATAATTCCCTCACTGTTCAGTTATGGATTGGTTTACAACTCTCGATTTAAAGGATGCATATTTCCATATTTCTGTCCAGCCAAATCATCAGAAGTACCTTTTGTTTTGTAATGTCGCAAAGATGTTTTCAGTATAAAGTCCTACTATTTTACGTTTCTACAACATTGAGTCTTTACAAAGTGCCTTTCTGTAGTAGAAGCAACACATTTAAGAAAACAGAGTATCTTTGTTTACCCATATTTGGATGATTGGCTGCTAAAGTCATCTTCACAGGAGGATCTCCTATTTCACATCAAATTTACAATGTCCCTTCTTACGGCTTTGGGACTGTTTCTGAATGTCAAAAGTCAAATCTCTACTTGACTGAGAGAATTCATTGAAAAGGCTGTATACTGGACTCAGTAGCTGGAAGAGTTTTCCTTTGGGAAGAAAGATTTTTTTTGAAGATAAAACCGCCTGTTTCAAAGATACAATGTGTTTCACCCAAAAAATTATTTTCTTTTTGGGTCTAATAGGTCTTATGTCAGTGACCACTTACATTACTCTCAGAATGAGAGCATTTGGATGTCACAAGTTTACAGACCCCATATGAACAGGCTTCAGATGTTTGTCACCCATGTCTTAGGATGTTCTAAATTTGTTGATATGGTGGACAGACAGATCAGATGTTCTCAGAAGTGTCTTTTCAATCTCTCTTTGCTGTCTGTCACAATAATTTCCAATGTATCCGGCAAGGGATGCGGGAACTCATCCACATCATTTTACAGTTCGAGGCTACTGGAGGTCTCAAGAAAAGTACTTACATATAATTTATTTTTTTTAATTAGGAGCCATTTATTTGGCTCTCAGATCTTTTCTTCCTCACCTAAAGGGGAAGGTTGTTCAGATAGCAGTGAACAATACAACTGCTATGTATTACATAAACAAGGAAGGAGATGTTTATTTTTCCCTGTTATGTGCAGAGGCAGTCAACTTATGGCACTGGTGCATTCTTCACAATGTCTCATCTGGTAGCCCTGCATTTAGCAGAGGAGAACAATGTTAGCTGTCTTTTCAGCAGGGACAGTTCTCAGATGCATGAGTGGTTCCTGAAGGATTAATTTTTTTCCAGCTGGGGTCAGCCCAATGAAAACTTGGCTGAAACCAGGTTCAATACAAAGTGTCGTCTGTGCTGTTCAAGAGCAGAAAGGGACAATCAGTCCATCTCAGATGCTTTCTTGCTGCATTGGGGAAAGGGCCTTCTGCATGCTTTTCCCTCCTTTTCCATTAATTCAGAAAGCAGGGAAGAAGATGAATCATGACAGAGAAAGGATTATCCTGATTGCCCCAGGTTGGCCGACACAGTAGGAGTACATGGACCTGCTTCAGATGTCAGACAGAGTCTGCAAGTGTCTCACTTTGTCTCCACACCTGATATTTCAGCAGTGAACAGGGTCCTTCATCCAGATCCATAGTCTTTCCATCTGACAGCTTGATCTATCGGACTTTGCCTGATCTTGAATAATCCTGTTCCTTGCTGGTTCAAAATGTATTGCTCAGTTCTAGAAAATAATCTGCAAGAATGTATTATTTGAAATGGACTAAATTTATTTCTTGGATGTGGGGAAAATCTGATTAACCAGTTAAAGCTTCTGTTCCTGTGTTTTTATAGTATTTAATGATTTTAAAGTCTGAAGGATTATCTAATTCTTCTTAAGAGTTCATTGGGCAGCTCTTTTAGTTTATCATGTTTTAATCTTTGTTTGTGATATAGTTCAAAGGTTAATGAAGGGGTTGTCTAACATGTATCCCCCTTTGAGGGATCTGGTTCCAAATGGAACCTTAATTTGGTTTTATCTATACTTATGAAGCCACTTTTTGAACCCTAGGCAGAGTGTTCTTTATTATACTATCTATTAAAACTGTTTATTATTGCTGTAACATCAGCCAGAAGGGTGAGCAAATCGCATTCTTTGATGGTTAATCTGCCATTTACTATTTTCCATACAAACAAGGGGGTTCTTAGACCTGATCCAAGGTTTTTTACCACAAACAGTGTGAGTTTCATATTAGACTATTAATTTACTGGTATTTTCCCCCAAAGTTGCATACTAATAAATAGGAATCTTTGTTATTTTAGATGCTAGAAAGATTCTAGCATGTTGTCTAAATAGATGATTTCTTAGAATTCTAGTTCTAAGTTTCTTATGCTAAGAATCATGTTTGTCATAGTATATCCAGTTGCGGTGGTGTTGTAGCTGTGTTGGGCCAGGTCTACACTACCGCGGTAGTTCGACGGCTGGCAATCGAAGTTCCGGGTTCGATTTATCGCGTCTGGTCTGGACGCAATAAATCGATCCCAGAAGCGCTCGCCGTCGACTGCGGTACACCAGCTCGGCGAGAGGAGTACCGCGGAGTCGACGGGGAGCCTGCCTGCCGCGTGTGGACCGCGTCTGAACCGCGGTAAGTTCGAACTAAGGTATGTCGACTTCAGCTACGTTATTCACGTAGCTGAAGTTGCGTACCTTAGTTCGAATTTGGGGGTTAGTGTAGACTAGGCCTAGGTCCCAAGATATTAGAGACACAAGGTGGGTGAGGTAATATCTTTTATGGGACCAACTTCAGTTGGTGAAAGAGACATGCTTTTGAGCTACACAGAGCTCTTCTTCAGGTCTGAGAAGAGTACTCACTGTCACAGCCAAGTACAAGGTAGAACAGATTGTTTAGCATAAGTCGTTCACCTTGAATGATCTCTTAAAATATATGTTAAGTGACCCTCTGCAGTTAACACCTCTGGAGTGTTAGTGAGTTAGATTGTTATAATAAGCCATAAATCCAGTGTCTTTATTAAGACCATGATTTTTAATGTCTAGCAAAGTTATGAATTTAAACTCCCAGGCTTGTCTTTTGAAGAGGGTCCTACACATGCCTGTCACAACATGCAATGTACCTCATCCAGTGCACTAAATTCCGCTGCAACAACTATGTGGATGAAACTAAACAATCACTATGCTCTTGAATGAACTCACACAGAAAAATGATAAAAGATCCTATTACCCGTGGGTGAACACTTTTCACAAATTGATGACTCCATATCCAACCTCTCAGTTGTCTTCCTCAAAGGAAACCTGCACAACACTGTCAAAAGACAAGCCTGGGAGCTTAAATTTATAACTTTGCTAGACACTAAATATTGTGATCTTAACAAAGACACTGGATTTATGGCTTATTACAACAATCTGTAATCCACTAGCCCTCCTTTTTTTTGTCCTATGACTGGAAAGGAATTAACTGCAGAGGGCCACTTCACTTTCAGTGGTTTCTTAGAATATGTATTAACTAGTTATGCTAACCAATTTGTTCCACCTGGTATTAGCTGTGACACAGAGTACTTTTCCCTGACCTGAAGAAGAGAGCTCGAAAGCTTCTCTTTCACCACTAGAAATTGGTCCAATAAAAGATATTGCCTCCCTCACTTTGTCTCTATACTATATCTGGTCAGATTATTTCCAGATGGGTTAAACAAGGTCATTGAATATAACAACTTAGTAGCTGTCCCTGTGCCTACTCTTGTAAGGTCTCGGCAAATAGCAGCATGTTCCTACTGGAGAAATCTATAAGGCTGCTAACTTGGAAGTCAATACATATCTTTACTAAACATTATGCTTTGGATTTACCTTCAAGAGCGGTTGCTAGATTTGGTCAACTGGGGCTTCAGTCACTTAATTAGGACTCTTTCCCTCCTCCTGAGTTTTCAGCACTGCTTGCCGAACTACCCATAAGTGTGAATATGCAGAGCCACTCAAAGAAGAAATGATATTACTACTACCAAGAGTTCTCTGAGATGACTGCATATTCACACTTCCCACCAACTTTCCCCTCTTTCTCAAAGTCCTATTGTGGTTTTTCTGGGTTGGCAGTGGAAGGAGCTGAGGTAGTAGAGTATGCAGTGCCCATAATATAGCTGTGCCTCAGAACATTTGGAGATGTGAGGGGACAGGGACAGGAGTGGGTTCACATGTGCTCTAACAGGCACTGCTGGAAGTAGGTTCAACCTGTGAGCTGCACCAGGTGGCGCAAAATGCGTAAGTGTGAATATGTAGAGTCCTCTTGAAGAACTCCGGTTACAAGTAAGTAATCTTCCTTTTTGTAACGAGTAATCAGGCACATGTTAGTGTAAGGACATGGGCTCAAGGAACTCATTTTTGGTTTTAAACCAGGATTTTGATAATGAGGGGAAGCTCAGGAGCAGACACAGGAATTCAGAAAAGAACACATTTAATTCATAAAAGGTTTGGATAGTCTTTCCAATCCCTAGTTTTGGCAAAATGCAAGAAATGAGTAAAGGTTGCCAACTTTAGAAGTCATGAGTTGCTCCCTGTACTGCCTAGGTCCTAAATCAGGCATAAGAAAGTCCTTCAAAGCTGGGTTAAGGAGTTAAAATAAAAATAACAAGCTTGCAAAATCAGGGGCCTCAGAAAAGAATTCAACTTGGGAAAGAAGTATTAAGGAGTATAGGTGTCATGTACTCCCCTTGGATAGCACTGCTTACCAAGCAGGCTGCTACCTTCTGTCCTAGTTAAAGAGCCTGGGTTGTCTCAAGATGTAGCCCTATGTAGAGCGTAGTGTAGTAATCACTACCATATTCTTTCATAATGAGAATAAATGCTGATAGGGTAGGTAGAGGCAAAATCAAGACCCATAAATGTGCCTCCATGTAGATAGCTGTCAAATGCTGTAGAATGTTTACAGCACAATGAAGTACAATATAGGCTGTTGCTTCCCCACTCCCCAAACACCTATGGCTTGTTTTATACAAAAATAGCTGATGTTGCTTAGTTTTGCCATAGGGTATGTAAGCTGAGGAGGAGAGTAGAGTGTGGGGCTAATTTGAAAGTGAACATTGAATACCTGGACAGATATAAACTGGCAGGTGTGAAATATTCCTATAACTGTGTACACAGGAAAATAAAATGTGGGTTCTCCTTTTTGCCCCTGAACAACTCTCCAGCTGTCAACTAGTGGAGTTTACAAATACATCTAATAAAAATTAGCAGCAGCCTTTGCTATATTTCCCTTGCGGAGGCCTGAATCATGCATCCTCCCCTATTTCTAACTACCTTTTAGTGCCCAGAAATGCAAACACAAAACATTATTAAAACTAAGCATTGAAAACAAATGATGGAGAAGAAAATACACCCCACCCCTTTCACATAGATGATGGCTGTGACTCTCCAGGAATAGTTAAGTGCACATTATTTAGTTGGAGGGTCACTGCCTCGGTGAGGTTCAGCATCTGACTAGGATGAGGGTGAGACTTGTTCAAATCTCTGTTCTAAAACTTAGTGCAATAGCCTTTCATTAAGTTAAAACAAGAATGAAATATATCTGTCCTTATTTCTTACAGTTTACATAGAGCAAACACCACTGATATTACGTCTAATTTACACATAAACTTGTAGCGATCTAATTAAAAGCATGATTTTAAACCTTGTGTGCTGACACTTGTATCAGTTTATATCTGCCTTATATCCATTTAAGGTGCAAGTTATATCTATATAAGCCACGTTTAAACTGATATGGGTGTCCACACAAGGGTTTGTGTTTCATAAACTAAATCCATTTTTAAACAGATTTAAGTTAACGAGTGCAATTCTCTGTGTGTAGACAAGCCCTTAGTGAGCAGAAGTGAGGCTGAGCCTCTCCGCCAAATAAATCTGAGATCAGCTGAATTAGTCAGTGGGGATGGTTAAAGATATACCTTGAAAACAACTGTGAATGGATATCCAACTTGTACCACATTTCTTTTTGTAAATGCAATGGTACAGGTTGTTTTATTGGGGTAGTTCCCAAAGGCTACAATCTGGAGCGAGCAGTGTACAAACAGAAGGAGGGACGTGGTCCCTGCCCAGAATAGTTTTCAATTTGTTAGAGAGTTAAAATGCCTCCACATCTAAATAATTTACAACATTATCCTAATTTTAATATTGGGCTAATGCACATGGCTCTAGCCAATACTCAGTGCTTATGCTAGTATGACATACAATACTTATGGATTTCCAGGGAGTGATAGTGAAAATGGGTCTAGCACCAATTTTAATATATAGAAAGCATTTTTAATATGAGCAATGAATGGTTAAAATGTGCACATGCTACCCAAACGGCTCTTTTAAATGCATGACATGAAACAAAGCAGAAGTCAATACCGCAAAAACCTTCCATAATACTTCTATGGGGTCACTGCCTTCTTCAGCTGTCACCATCATCTTGACTGATCTTGTAACCAGGTGCTCAGATAGCATAGTCATAAACATACCATAAATGCCTGGAATAGGGAAGTGGTCCAATATGCAATAATATTTTTTTTTATATGTAGCACCTCCCATTTGAGGATCTCCAAGTCCTTTTACAATTGTCTTTTTGTATTATCCTCATTTTACTGATGGAGATACTGAGGTACCTAAAGAAATTCACCCAAGATCACACAGGAATCTTAAAGATTATCAAAGATTAAGCCAGTTCTGACTCCCAATTCTGTGCTTTAATTACTAGACTGGGCAGTCTCCCATGTAAAGGGCCTAGGTTTCTTCACTTTCCCCAGAAGACTCGAGCCCAGGGTGAAAAAATTCATTTACTGGTATGCCTGACTACATGTTTCCTACTGAATGATCATTGTATGCTGCATTTCAAAACAGACATTCTTGAAAGTTAGTTTTCTTCTCAAATTAGACACTTGTGCTGTTCAAGCTCTATGGAGGGAAGAAGCTGTGGCAACAGCCACTCCACTCTCCATGATTTCCCCTAAATGGTGGTTCTGATCCTTCAATACCTTTCCGTATTCTCTAATTAGGGTATTTCAGACACTTTGGACACCAGCATTTACCTTACCAGCAGTAAATGTAGGTAGAAATTTCAAAGGGCTTTTGATCTCTTCTATTAAGGTTTTTATTCTGTGCCCCATCACCATGGTATCTAAGCACTTTCCAGTGATGCATTAGGCAATGTGACTAGCATATGTAATGTGGTTCTTTCTTCGTTCTTCCTAGGGGGAAAATTGTATGTGGATTTTTATTTATTAAGGTCAGCTTGAAGTCTTGGAATGAAAAGCGCCAAGGTTTGTGGTGGTCCTTGGATTCTGCAGGAGCAAGTTGTATACTCTTGGATCAGCATTTAAGAGAAAGCTCCATTGCCTGTACACATGAGCTTTACCCTTTTAGCAGACTTTGTGCCACAGGAGCCGAGTTAGTTTAATCTTACATAAGAATGGTATAAAGATGATGTTTAATTGGTATTATTACAAGATTTACTTTTGCTAATAAAACATGAACTACCTCAAAACACTGGCTTATAAAAGCCTACATGAACCGTAGTGATTACAAAATTATACTGCAAATGCAAAAATGCCATGATTAACAGTGATATAGTAATCCCTTTACAAATTCTCTACATGCTTATAAAATAAAGAATTTATACATTTTCATGGTGTTATCTCTTTTGTTACAATACATATATGCTATTATGTTTTAGCAAATAACCATTATTGTTTATATACTGTAATTCAGTGAGACATAGTAAAATGACATTTTAAAAAGTCTATTTCTTGGTGTATAAAGTACCTGTAAAGCTTACTGATAGTGAATAGTGGCTACTACTTAACTCTCAATTGTTGGCTACATTACTGAAACAATGAAGACATATCACTGACTATAAGAGGGAAAAATAGCAGTCATTTAACATAGATGAGCATTTACTATAATTTATGCTACAGAAGCAATCTCATTAAAGTGAATGTAACCAGTTTTGTTTCTGCATATATATAGATGTATTGGTACATAATATGCATTGCTGTTTGTAACAGTAAATTACATGAGCTGCAGGGCTATTTTGCCTGATTGAAATGAAGGTTTATCCAAACCCTTCAATTTAGTAAACAAAGATAAAGTTAATAAAGACTATATATTTGAAACCGCTTTTATTAGTAACAATTTCAATAATGAAGGTTCATGCTGTCCTGCAAAATTTTGTTCTAAGAAAAAACAGAATTGATTAAATGGTGCTTGTACATAGAAACCTTCAGTGAGATAACAAGTAAGTTATTTTCAAATAACTTCTTTCTTAAGATGAGACCTTGCATTATTTATTACAAAATACAGAATGGTACATTTTATCCATTCTAGTGTGCATGCATTGTAGCTTAAACCTGGGAAGGACTATTCACCAAGCTGGAATTCCTGGAAACATACTGACCTTAGTGGCTTGTTTGTGACTTAGATTGGTGTGTCCAGTGTCAGTCAACCAAGATTCTAGTATATTGTGCTATTCTAATTTTTTCCAACTTATAATGTGTGTGTGTGTGTGTGTGTGTGTGTGTGTGGCAGGGGTGGGATGGGGATCTGAGTGCTTCTTTTATTGCAGTTTTGCATTTCATCAACACATACAGTTGATAAAATGAGTAGTTAACAATGCCACTCTCAACCTATGGAGTAAAATGAGTTTGGAATCTGATATCAGTGCTGCAGCACTGTAATTTCATAGGCAATAAGGAATTGAGCAACAGTTCCTATGTGTAATCGAATGATGAAAATCACACATCCATTATCATATATATAATTTGACATTCGTAAACTATGAAAAGTGAGCTGTGGTTCTCAGAACACTGAGTGGCTTAAGATTTTTTAAAATAGTAAGTGCAACTATAAATATGTTAAAATATATTTTATTGAGCTATTTCGACAAACCTACACTGGGGAAATCATATATTCTAATGATAGGGAGCTTTGTGAAGCACTTTGAGGTTTACTGATGAAAAGTGTTATATAAGAACTAGGTAATAGTATTGGAGAGGAAAAGATATCTTATGTACAAAGCAATGTTAACTGCATTATTTAAGTAAATCAAATTAGCAAAGAGAAAAATTCAACAGGAACTGCCTTAAGTCTGTATGACTGATATAACTACATCAGATCCTGCTCTTCTAGGGACCCCATCTCTCACACACAACCTCCTGAAGCAAGCTCGAATGGCTGCCTCAATTTTCTGACCAAAGTCCCATCTAACCCTGATATCAGTTGGGCATGGCATAGAATGAGGCCCTAACTGCATTTCTTATTTGGAAAGCAGTACTTTAGCTCTACTGCTAATTTCCTGGCCGATACAGGTGCGTTACCAGAAGCTGCAGAGCCATATATACAAAGGGATAGAGAATTGTCACAGGGTGACTGGAGAGGAGGAAACATAAACAAGAGGGGATGGGCCTAATCCTGTAGACTTTGCTCATGTGCAACTCCCATTGAATGAAGAAGAATGCATTGGTGGGAGCTAGATGGATCATTGCAGACGTTACTTCCACTAGGAATAATATTCTAGTTGTCAACATGGCAGCTTATAAAGTCCATAGTTCAGAAAATGAGCATTTATGAGTCACCATATGGGCAATCAATATCAAAGCACTAATAGCTGTATTTCTAGTGAAAGAACAATAGCATACCATGGCCAGTTAGGCTGAGCCAAAGTCTCCTGTCACTGGCTGATGTAAAAATATATATGCTACCAGGTGATGTATGAGAGGTGTGTCTCAACCAAAATCCTACAGATGAACAGCCAAAGCTTTGGGGAAATGAAGATCTGGTTTTGAACTTTATGGTTTGAGCCCATTTCTACAATGGGTCAAACTAAAACCCTGGGTTTAAACATCAGTGAACTTTGTTAAGTTTGTATCTGAATCCAGGCATTGTGACTTGAGTCCATCTCTAGTACCTACCTACTTCTAGATAGAAGTGGTAGCTTGCATCAGTTTGGATATCAACTACTGACCCAGTCCAATTTTCCTTTACATCATTAATGCAAAATAAGTCCTCCATCTGTATAGAATGCATGTCCTTATTAAACACTAACATTTGCACGGTGTAAAAATTGTCAGTGCTGATGAAAATGTCCACATATAATGCTGTTGCAATAGCAGTGTTGTCCCATAGCATAACTGTTGGAGTAGAAGTATGCTAATTTATCAATATCCTCCACTGTAATATAAACAAAAGACCAGTGCCATTGAAATACTTTCTGCTGTAGAAATAAATGATGTTCCACTAGTAAAAATGATGTATGTATTTGGTTAATAGATAATGGAAATTATGTTGTGGCATTTAGACCTGTACACTAATTTATGAAGCAGGTTTCAAATACAGCACATTAGTTGCTGTGATCCTTTGGTAGCTTACACATGTTCAAGTGTCAAAGTCTCAACTGAGATATTTAAGTAATTTTATATTTTTTCATATTTGTTTTTAATGACCATTGCTTTATTCAGAATGGGCCCAATGTGACTCCTATTGAAATACGTGGGACCGTAACTAGGCATATGATATAATATGAATACTTATAAAAGAAATAAAAACAGTGATTGGAAAACAGACAAAATTAGCTTGCAGTGCTGGAAACCTGAAACATCTTACAAATTGATAAAAATCAGAAAGCAAAACGGACTGGTCTAGTTCCACCATCTGATATGAGTAAAATGCTTAAACAAATGCAATATATGCAACAAATACAATGATGAATATCAAGTTATGTTTTAAAAATGCTTTTTAAGTTAATGATATAAAATTGAACAGTAACACAGATAAGGAAATATAAACGTGATCATCTTGATAAATGTTCCTTTTCATTTTTTAGAGTCCACTCCTATGATCCATTCTTATATTGATTGTTAATAAAATAACACTTTGCAATGCAGTAGTAGTATATAAAAGCAACCACTCCTTCTGTAATCAACCCTCCCTAGCACGGAAGTGCCTTTTGGTAGGAACTTCTTTCCAGCATACCTTTCTGGGACTAGCCCTTTAAATCCTGCAGAGGAAAGCAGCTGTAGCCCTTTAGTAGCCATTTTGTAATTAGTGGCTGCTTGGTGCATTGCCTTTTCATGGAGTCATAGATTACAAGACCAGAAGGAACCATTGTGATAATCTAATTATACAGATTTCCTGTATAATACAACCATTAGATTTCCCCAAAATAATTCCTAGAACATATTCTTCCATCACAGTAAGTTTTAACTCCTCTTATGTTTTTCTCTAGTTTTCTCTTTTATCATGGCACATCCCCTACATCCTAGTATAGAGAATATGTGTACCAGAATGACTGGTGTTGAAATAACCATAGTGGGTCCTGTTATCCCCTTAGTAACAGGTTTAACAGCCATTGGCTTTCAGCCCCATGTAAATATGTAGCTACAAACTTACTGAAGACTAAGCTCTGTACTTTTAGTTTAACAGACAAGTTTTTCTCCTGATTAACCTCTCTTGTCTCTCTAACTTTCTCCTTTCCTCTAGTCTTTACCCTTATCTCCTACTTGCACTTATCTAATAATACTGCAGAATCCTACATTAAAGGTTCTAACTTCTGTAGGATCACTATAGTACTACATAATGTAGGGTTAAAACGAATTTTTCAGGGTCTCTTTTCTTATTCCATTTCCATCTCCTGCTTTCTGTTTACTCTTTGTTCCCATCCCCTGCATTTTCCTCTTGCTCTGTCCTCTCCTTTTTGCCTCTTTTCTCCCCCTCCCCCTGTTTTTCCTGCTATCACCTTCTCCTCCTTTCTGCCCCCTCTAATTTTGCCTCTTTCTTTCACTATAGTTCTTGGAATCTTTCTCCATGGGAATTCTGCTTGTGGTATGTATGCTTGTGAGATCAGAATCTCTTGACCATCAGTGTTTCTAGGGCTGCACCTATACCTTTCATGCCTTCATCTCCCCACCTGAGAACATCTAGGACAGAGAAGCCCTGGCTCAGTGCTGTCTTCCTGCCTGTGGCAGTGAGAGAGAACTCAGCAGTGTCTACCTTCCCACCAAGTGGTTGAGCTCAAATCTTTGGGCATCAAGCCCTGCCCATCCTGCAATGGTCTGCTCCTTCACTGGATGGTCATAACTGTTGCCTTTTGTGTTTGGGTGAGGGACATGTTCCAGACCATTGTTTGCTGTGCCAGTCTTCCTCCAACAGAACCCCTCACTACAGAGATACCTGGCTAAACTGTTTTTCTGTTGGAGCAGTCCGTGAAGGGAGATTTACAAAGATGTCCCTCTGATTCCCCCAAAGGGACTATCCTCTCAAAAATCCCATTCTTTCAGCACCCCAGTAAGTAGGGACTCTATCCCTAAGAGTCCTTTGGTCAGTGCTGAGAAGGGACCCTCTATCCCTTCAACAAGCTGCCTTTGGTTCCCCTAATCAAGCTCTACGCTAGTTGGGATCTCAGCTCTGAAGCTTGGTATCACCTCCACTTCACTAAGACTGAGCTGATCAGAAGGTTGTATCATGGGTGACTGTCAGCATTGATCCTCTTTCTCAGAGCATGAGAAACCAAAGAGGAGGAATAGAGTTATGAATATTCTGACTGTTTTAAATCTCAGCCCCAAAAACCTGATCAATCCACGTTGGTTAGTGAGCCAGGCCCTTTGCATCCTTCAGCACTGGCTGAAGCCAAGGCTTGCCAGGGCTGAGCCCTGGGACCTCAAGGCTTGCAGTTCGTAGCCCCAGCACCTCTGGGCTTGGCATGTCAGTTATGAAAGTAAAAAAATTGCTTGAGCCCCAGCACCTCTTTCATTACAAATTAAGCACTGCCTATTGGCTCTCTCAGAGCAGCTCCACGGAGCTCAGCTCATACTTTTCAAAGCATTATATCCTGGATCTGGCCAAATTTAGCATTGCAGTTCTGCAATCCTTATTTAGTTAGCTACAGAGAGGTCTCCTCCACTTCTGTTACTAGGGGCACTGACAGCTAGCCACCACATGTGGGATCTACAAAGACTTGAAGAGGAAGAGAACAGTTTCTTTCCTTCAGGTAACTGTGGTGCTTTGAGATGTTTAGCCTATGTGGATCCTATGCCCAGTCAACCATTCCTGCTACTTCACAGTCCATCAGGAGCCTCCATCAGGCCCATTCTGTCCTATGTATTCTGGAGTGGGGAGACATGAAGAGACACGCAGTGCAGACGCAGCCCCAACAGACTGTGCTGGTCAGAGATTCCAGTCTTGTGTGAGGTGCACACACCCCACAAATGGGATCCACACAGACAAAACATTCAGAAAAATCAGTTACTTGTAAAGCAAATACTTGCTTCCTCCAAGGCACACTCTTTCTTTAGCTCTTTGTACTCCTCCCTCTTGCCTTCTTTTTATTGACTGGCTGATTATGCTGATCTCCTATGGGGTATAAACGCACTCTAATTTTAAAGAACAGCTTGGGCCTACCAAGTTTCAAGTTTTTCCACTTCTCCACATTTGTATTTCTCTACACATGGCTCAATCCTATAGCTGTTCCTTGTTTGCATAGTTCTACTGAACTCAGTAGTGGCTGCAGGACTGGACCTTTACAATATCTTTACCTAATACAAGGAACTGACTATAATCCGTTAATAATCATGCACTCTTACAGAAAAGAATTTCAGCATCCTTTTAAATATTGTTTTGAAAACTGGGCATGAAGAAATCCTAATGAATTTTGTATCAAAATATGGGCTTCAAAATAACTATTGGCCAGATGAAACGTATACATAATAATTGCTATAGCAGGGAACTTGTAAAGTTGTGTTGTTTGGTGGGCACTGAAAATAAGTCATTTATATGTGGAAAAGGGGGCAGAGAGAGCTTTTCTCCTTATTAGTTTTAGCCAGACACAACAAGCCTGTATTCTTTGAGCAGTGCACTAGATGGCAGCATAGAAATATTATTGCAAGCCCTGTCACAATACTAGAGGATATGGAACTTGACTCTAGAATGGTATAATTTTCCCTTGCATTTTGTTATGCCAAAAAAGTGTGGGTGTGGGTGGCAGAGGGGTTGTTTTTATGAACTGTTAGACCATTTTTCTCATCTTTAACATAAGGTAGTAGATTACTTTCCATCTTTAACTCCCTTTGATAGATGCCTTTGCTTAGTTACTAAATTTTGGTGCAATTGTGATTGAATATTCAGTTCCTTTGTTCTTCACTGTTAGATCTCAGTCTTATTTTTTACTTTTTACATGGATAACTTGCATGGGCCAGAGGCAAACTTCATCTAACTTGAGTTTCTCTTTTTCATTACAGAGGTAGTATTTGTAGTTATAAGCAAACTAACTTTCTTTAACCTAAGTTTTGAATCATCTTGTAAATGTAAAAAGCTTGTATATGTGTGGGTTTTTTTTTTCATGCTGTAAATTCCATCTACTTTTAGTGGCAGAAGGCCTGATCTGATCTTATTTACACCAATCTAAATGTAGAGTAACTCAGCTGATATTATGGAGTGTCTCTGGATTCACACAGGTGTAACTGAGAGCAGAATTTAGCCCAGGCTCTTTGTAAATAAACACTGAAGTTCTGGATTATCTTGATATTATGAAGATAATGGTACCATACCCTTTGAGCCCTAGACTGATGCTTTGTGTTGAGATCACAGCTTTGATTGGTGAAGCCCAGTAAGATTGCAACGGTGTTTCAGTTCATATAAATAAGTACCCACAAGTCTGGCTGTCTAATCCATATCTCTTGGGTGTGGAAAATTGAGCTGTAAGTCTTGTGCAATAGCCCTTCTCATGTTATTTCTGGAATTTCCTTCTTCTGGTTGAACTGGAAACATTATACCATGAAAAGAATCTCTCTCTCTTTCTCTCTCTTCGAGTGGTACAGATGGGAACCTGGAAATGAAGCCATTAAAAAAAAAAACAAAAAAGAAAAAAAACCCACAACAATGGGATGGGGGATTAAACTTTTCCAAATCTCAACTGAGGTCCAGGTTTTGTGTGTGTACCTATTTTGATAAAGTCACTGGCCTGCATTGGGGGCAGTGTAGGGCTGCTCCCCACCCTAGGGGGAGAGCTCTAGGAGGGATTGTGCCTTTGGTACCCAGGGGAGCAGGAGGGTGTGTTCACACACACACAGCATCTTATAGTATTTCTCAGATGAAATCATTTCACCAAGGTTTTGCCTATATACTGGTTTGTATCCTGGCTACATATTAGTATCCTACTGTGGATGCAGTTATACCAGTATAATCGTGCTTCAACTGGTATACCTTACTCCCTTCCCTATGTGGCGACAACTATAGCAATACAAGCCTCTTTTATACCACTGTAACTGCATCCACACTAGGAAGAATCTTACTGCTTTAGCTACACCAGTATAGTTAAAGTGATCCAACTTTTTTGTGTAGACAAGCCCTAAGATTGAAATTGCACTGCTGTGTATGTGATGTTCAAAGATTACTTCTCTCTGACAGCACTCAAGAAAAGTGGGTTCCTCAATTATGAAATCAGAGCAAACCAAATTCTTCATTTTCTTTGGCAGTGCATGTTGCAGCAGTCAGTAAGGGATTTTAATTAGCTTTGGCAGTGTATCAGCTAGACCCAGAGTAGATGAGCTGATCTCTGCTTGTCAATATTGTGACGCTGGCAGGCCAGATGCCAGCTCTTACTGAGGCTGCAGGCATTAGCTAAGAACTGACAACCTCATAGCTGGAGACCAGACCAGGTCACTTGTAGGTTAGTTTTGCTCAAAATTGGTATAATTCTTGTAAGAATTATATTCAGTGTTTAGACTCTTTGAAATGTTTGTGTGTTGCTGTGTGTATTAATCTCACTTGTAATATCTATATTCCATGTCATAAGTTAATATTTAAGTGCTTGCTCTGAAACTGTAAACCCCACAGTCAGGAGAGAAACATTACTAAGTGTGAAACACTAGTTTGCCCCAAGAGGTGTTATCTCCTGCCCAACAAAAGAAGGCCCATAGACACCAGACACCACTGTGGAACATCAGAGGGCAAAAGACTTCATTGATTGCTCCCCACCACTTGTGAAGAGGAGATGTGCATGTGAACTTGTCCCATCATCTTGAATTGTGGGGGAAGGGAATAAAAATCCCTGACAAGAAGAAAATGCATCTTTTTGGCTGTTTGAACTCTGAAGGGCCAGAGACTCTAAACTGAAGCCAGAGAGCCCCAGGGACTGCCTCCTGGGTCTGCCCTGAAAGACAATTTGAATGTACAGATCACCACAGCTTTGTAGATGGTAACTCATTGGTGTGCATATGTTTGCTTTAACCTATAAATAACTCTTATTCCCTTTTCCTAGTTAATAAACCTTTAGATAGTTTATTACAGGATTGGCTACAGGCATTGTCTCTGTTGTAAGAACTAGGGCACCAGTTGAGCTGGGGTAAGTGATGAGTCTCTTGGGACTGGAAGCAACCTGAATGTGGTGTAATTTTTGGTTTGTCCAGGTGGCAAGATAGACTGGAGAGTCTAAGGGGACTGTCTGTGAATGGTAAGACTATTATAGTGATCCAGAAGTTCACGTTTGTTACTGGTTTGGTGAAATCTAATAGTAGAACACACATCACCAAATTGTCCTGTTTTTGACAGTCTGCTCTGAGGTAGGCACTCAGTCATGAGCCATTCCACACAGCGTGACAAATATAATATACAAATTCTATGCCAAACAATGAATTCTCCAACACAGAGAAATTAGCCCACCTTATTTATATGCATTTACCTATTGGGGCTTGTACAGGTCCCATTTACAATGGGCTTCAGAGAGATCAGTTCTGCAACTTTTACTCAGGGTGCATATGCACACATGTGTGAGAGAGATTTCAGAGAGCTCTTCATGATGTCGTCTGGACTTTCCCTGGTTGGTAAAGTACGGTGTACCTGTTTTGTCTCCAAAATATTAAATCCAACATTCTACTCCAGTCTTATGTGATATTTTAGGGTTCTTGTACGTCGTCAGATTGCCACACTTGCAAAGGCTTTAATATTCCATATTAGAACCCACAGTGTCTTTGTATTATGATCTATCTTTTTCCACTCTGTACTGATGTCATACCTACTGACTCTGTTAGAGACTACAAATGAACATGCAGGTACACTTGCTGCTGCTGCTGTTGCTTTCACTGGGATCCAATGCTCTTCATGGTCCTCCAAAGCACTTCTTTGGAAAAGAAACTTGAGAGAGAGAAGATTCCCTTACTCAGAAATAGCATTTCTACCATTAAAATGAGAGAGATGTATCTGTTTCCTAGAAGAAAATAAGCCAAAACCACAAAAAAGTGTATGAAGACACCATCATTCTATACTGACAGAAGCAATAAATGAAAGTTGTGGGTGTTATTGACTGTGCTACCAAATATTTTGATACCAATTACAGTGTAGTGCAGCTAAAGATGTTTTCAGCACCATATGAGACAGAAGTACAAATACTGAGTCAGAGAATGAAAGTCAGGGTAAGAGCTTGTGCCACAACAGATGTAGAACAGAAAAGCAGCATGTATAGCAGAACATGATTCAGGAAGGCTGGCACAGCATTATATATTATGTAGATGTTGGAAGTTCAGGTCTCACGTTTTGGGTTGAGGGATCACAGAAAAGAGATCATCTTCTCCCAAGAGGCAGAGTGAAAAGAGAATTAAACCATAACTTCAAAAAATGCCCCAAATGGCAAGAAGTGCCATTAAATAAAAAATGGCAGTGGTTACCAAAAGGTCAAGAAGTTTGTGATCCAGAGACTTAAATGAAGTTATACAGCCCGATGTTTATGCTTTTGTTTAGTTTTCTTTATTTAACTAGAACAGTAATATATTAGTAAAGTGAAAATCTTATTGCCTTGTTCCCAACAGTCCTTTCAGATATATATGGCTCAAATAAACTCTGGTGGAGATTTTCCAAGGCACAAGTGGCAATTAGGCTACTAAATCCCACTGAAAGTCAATGCCGTGTGTGACTTGGAAAATCTCCCCCCATATGTTCCACTGGATTGTGTGTGTATGACTTCACATATATAGAGCTGGGGGGAGGGATAGCTCAGTGGTTTGAGCATTGGCCTGCTAAACCCAGGGTTATGAGTTCAATCCTTGAGGGGACCATTTAGGGAACTGGGGTAAAAAAAAAAAATCTGTCTGGGGATTGGTCCTGCTTTAAGCAGGGGGTTGGACTAGATGACCTCGTGAGGTCCCTTCCAACCCTGTTATTCTATGAAAGAATTGGTAGGCACATCAACTATAACAGTCCCTTTCCCAACACTAGACAGCAATCAAAGCAAGTTCAATATAATGCGGTTTCACCTATAACACGGTAAGATTTTTTGGCTCCCGAGGACAGCATTATATCGAGGTAGAGGTGTACCTCAGAAGAGCAAATAAAAATGCAATTCCTGCAGCAGACTCAATTGACAGGACACAACGGAGGAGAGTAATAAATAGGCAAAAAGAGGGGGGATCAGGACGACACCAGTAAGATCACAATCACTCAGTTCAGTGAGGCATGTGCACATCGTTGCATTACTTGTTTTTTCATCCCTGTGCTTCACGATGCAATGACAGAAGTGAGTTTATAGGAGGGATTTTGATGAGTTCAGGATAAGTGGTTCAGTTGAACGGGAGGGAGGGCATTCCAAATATAAGGGGAGCCTGGGAGAAGGTATAAAGATGGTTGACAGACGATAAATAGTATTAAGACTGACATAATTAGTGGAACAGAAAAGGCCAGGGAATGCCAAAGAAGACCAGATCAGAGATGTTGACAAGGGCTGTGTGAAGGCCTTGAATATAATAATATTGGGATTTGCCAGATTGTCCTAACAAGTTTTTGCTTAAACTTTTTTTTGAATGTGTTACCCAGGGTTTTCAGAACTCACAGAAGTGGTAACTTACCTGTTTCACTCCAGGCAGTGTCAGGAATAAATCAATGGAACACAGCAATTCTGTCTGATAAAAGATTAATGCAAGTAAGCGTGCACTATCTAGAACTGCTATTAGATTTAAGCACACACAGACATAAGCAATAGGTTTAGAACATCCCAAATATTTACCTAAACTCTGGAATGGTATTGAGTAATTAACAACAGGTTTGCAGGGACCAGTTGCTCACCCACTGGGGAGAAAAGATGTCAGGAAAAACATCTCTCAAGATGGCTTCAGAGGACTGCTTCATAGTACGCTATATTAACTAGTCTTTTATAACTTCTACAAAACACATAGGTCATAGTGACCCCCCACTAAATCATCACTTTTTCTAATGTTCAATAAACTACTTATCAACAAACATTCCTAACAATCTTAATCATAATAAACTTCTATATCATATGTGCTTAAATCCAAGGTTTGAAAAACTTGGTGGATGAAATCTCAATTGTTGACTTTTCTCCCCCCCCCCCCCCCCAATTCTCATTAGCAGAAATTCCCAACTAGTTTTGACCTCGCCTTGAAAAGCCTGCTTTCAAATTACCCATATACTATGTGGTATTCTATTTTTATTAATTCATGGTGTCTGAAGCACATAATATAGTTGCAATTAGCTTGGGGCACACCCCCCCCCTCAGATACAGGGTAACAAATAAAGAGACATTTAGATCTTCAAGAAATTTGTTCTGTTGATGCAGTTCTATTTAGAAGCTGATAATATCACCAGTAGCACTGATTCTTTGCCTCAATCTCCCTCTGCCTGAAATGACTTCTTATGTAAAAAGCTACTGCCTATAGATTCTTCAAGCAAACCAACCTGACAGTGTGTCAAAATGTTACCAAAGCCGAGGACAAGAAGTTTAAACGTGATGTGTAGTACAATAGGGCTATGTAAACAAAATCTGTGCTGGTCACTCCATGCACAACTACCTTATCACCTCTTTCACCCAACAAAACACACAGAAAACCTTTAGAAACTAGTTGGGAACCAAAGAAATGTGCCTCACTTTGACCCTTACCAATTTATGTTACTTTCTCAAAGTATCTCTTTCAAGATTGGGCTTGAAATCTCTTCCTTTCAGTTTTTTCTCCTTTGTGAGTCCAAATAATGCTGCTGATCACATTGGGTGTAATCTCCTCAGGTCTCCTGAAGTAAGAACTGCTGGATTTGGACAGTATTTGGGTGGGAAAACTTCAAGGAAAACCTGAGATGGTGAAGGAAACTGTGTGGGACATTTAGTAGGTGATACCCCAGCATGACATTAGGTATGGGGTACTGTGTAGTATAGATGAAGACGTTTAGGTGTGGTATAAAACTGAAGTTCTGACTACTTGCAACCATGGAAGTTTCTATGGTATCTTTTGCAAGAGCAGAAATAATGGAGTTAATGTCCTGGTTGACAATGCAGCTTGTGTAATTACAGTGTGTATATCTTAAAACTTCACCTGTAGTTTCAAATGAATATAGTGTTCCTCTCCTGCCCTGAATCACTGGGTATTGTTAAATTGTTGTTATGTTCTTCAAAGTGATATATATAGTGTAGTCTGTGGAGCACTTTGGGATCCTTGGTTGGAGGGTCCCATATACACATCATTATCACATGATTTGAATCCAGCCTGCTGCTTGGAGAGTCGGCAATATGAATATTCTCAAAATTAAACTTTCACATTTTCCATCTGAAACCTGCATGAAGGCAAAAACTGTTTCCCATTGCCAGTACTACATATTTAAAGAGTAAAATGGAAGTTTTCTACATATCTACTAAACCTACATATCAGCCCTAATTATAATTGAGAGGATTTTTTTTTGTGAACATCCATATAACAAAATGGATCCTTATTATGGAAACTGTTTAGTTAAGAGGTCTAGTATTGCACTTCTTGATTGGAATATTACACTAGTCTCCTGGGCATTCATAGGGCTAAATCCTGGTGTCTTTATTCAATTTTTATTCTGGCAAAAATCCTATTGACCTCAATGGCAGTTGTCTGACTAAATACTATGGTCTTTAGGATTTAACCTATTGATAATATGCTTGGTCAGACATTTATTTCAAGCTGCTTTGGACCTTATAGAAGCTTTTAGTCACTGACTTTGTCCTGGTCATCTTTGGGAATGAGGTTGAAAGACTCCAAAAAATAAAATCACAACAAAAATGACTTGGTCTGGCAAATGGAAACATTTGTTTTATACTTAAAAAAAAAAAAAAAAAAGATGATTTCCCCCCCCCCCATCTTTAGTTTCTGTTCACATATTTTTATAGTTTGCAATCTTCAGTAAGAAGATTATTCTCTCCAGAACACTCATCTATTCCCATAGATAGTTGTGAGCAGCCTGCCCTCTTCTATGCAAGGTAGAGAACTGATATTGGAAGAGTGCTAGCAATGTGCAATTATTTTATTGTTTAACGTTGTACTTGACTCACAAGGAAGTCCTAGGCGTAATGCAGGCACAGGAGGGGACTACATGTTTGTGTAAGTGGATTTGATTACCACCCCACAGTGACCATTGGATTCACAGATTCTGATTTTTACGTTCAAAACTAAATTCCTGTGATACACTCATCCCAGTATTTTTGGGGGGGAGGGGAATGAAGTGAGATATCTTGCTCCATTGCAGCCTCCTTCAGTCCTTCCCAGAAAACTGCCCTTAAATGTAGTCCTGTAACCCTGGGATATGCTGCTGGAAGCTATAGCAGGGCTGAATCAAACACAGTGATTCTTGACATTTGGGTGTTCTTGCATGGCTGCAATGCTCTCTGTTCTGTGGATACATAGAAGACTCTAGTCTCCAAACTGCCAATCCTGCACCTTTCATATCTCTCCCCTTCTTTTGTGGTTGGACAATGTCATCTCTGTAGCTGGACCCTGTCCGGGGCTTTTCCCCAACTTTGGTGGTCAATAGACCTGCATATTTCACATGCTTCTAAATATTACACAATCAAAGAGCATAGAGTACAAACCCATATTTAATATCAGAGGGGTAGCCGTGTTAGTCTGTATCCACAAAAACAACGAGGAGTCCGGTGGCACCTTAAAGACTAACCGATTTATTTGGGCATAAGCTTTCGTGGGTAAAAAACCCACTTCTTCAGATACATGGAGTGAAAATTACAGAAACAGGCATAAATATATATTGACACATGAAGAGAAGGGAGTTACCTTACAAGTGGAGAACCAATGTCGAAGTCCAATTTAGTCAAGGTGGATGTGGCCCACTCCCAATAACTGATGAGGAGGTGTCAATACCAAGAGAGGGAAAATTGCTTTTGTAGTGAGCCAACTACCCTCAGTCCCTAGTCAAGCCCAAATTGACGGTGTTAAGTTTGCAAATGAATTGTAGCTCAGAGTTTCTCTTTGAAGTCTGTTTTTGAAGTTTTTGTTGAAGAATGGCTACTTTTAAATCTGTTATTGAGTGTCCAGGGAAGCGTTCTCCTACTGGCTTTTGTATGTTACCATTCCTGATGTCTGATTTGTGTCCATTTATTTTTTTACGTAGAGACTGTCCGGTTTGGCCAATGAACATGGCAGAGGGGCATTGCTGGCACATGATGGCATATATCACATTAGTAGATGTGCAGGTGAATGAGCCTCTGATGGTGTGGCTGGTGTGTTTGGGTCTGATGATGGTGTCACTAGAGTAGATATGGGGCAGAGAAGGCAACGGGTTTGTTACAGGGATTGGTTCCTGGGTTAGTGTTTCTGTGGTGTGGTGTATAGTTGCTGGTGAGTATTTGCTTCAGGTTGGGGAGCTGTCTGTAAGCAAGGACTGGCCTGCCTCCCAAGGCCTGTGAGAGTGAGGGATCGTTTTCCAGGATAGGTTGTAGATTATTGATGATGTGCTGGAGAGGTTTTAGCTGGGGGCTGTATGTGATGGCCAGTGATGTTCTGTTATTTTCCTTGTTGGGCCTGTCCTGTAGTAGGTGACTTCTGGGAACCCGTCTCACTCTGTCAATCTGTTTCCTCACTTCCCCAGGTGGGTATCGTAGTTTTAAGAATGCTTGCTTGATAGAGATCTTGTAGGTGTTTGTCTCTGTCTGAGGGATTGGAGCAAATGCGGTTGTATCTTATATCTTAAACCGATATCTGCAGCTTTTGACTCTTTAAAAGTGTGTGTGTGTGTGTTTTTAGTACTTTTGACTCTTACCATAGCCCTCCAGTGAATTTTTGTAAAAATTGCCATGCCCAAATGTTACCCTAATTATCAGTGACATCAGCAGGGCTGATTCATGTAGATAATGTCTGGTCCACAATTGTGAAAACAGTAGGTGAAAACGTTAGTCTGAATTGTCAATGGCTTTTTGGTTCGTCTGAATTCTCAATGGCTTTTTGGTTCAACAGAATTTGTGGCCTGTTAATTGAGACCAACTCACTTTAGTTTGCATGAAAATTTGGAGAATGGCTATTGTTGTCATATGAATACCTGTATTTGCATGTGAAAAAGGCTTTCAGATGCTATGGTGATGAGAGCAATACAAGTACCAAGATGGATATTTGTGCACAAATAAGAGTATTTGTTAGTCACTGCTCATTGTTTGTCATTATTCTCCTGTTTAAAAGGATTGTCATCCAATCAGAAAGCAGAAGCAATCCCATGTGATTTAGATGACCAGTCACACACCACAGATAGTAAATAGGCTAAAATATGTTTGCTTAAACTATGCAGTGAATACTTGGAAATAACAAACACATTCACAGAAATCAGACTCAATTTGTGAATGATTTAACAATTTAGAAAAGGGACTACATTTGTTTTATTTTAATGAAAAATTAGACTAGTTCTATTACAATGTATAAGGACAGAGTAAACACACAACTCCTGGTGTAAAGACAACATCTCTTTCAAATCTTGGCTTTGGTCTTTATTTTCAGGATCAGCCCGAGATGTATTTAATACAAATAATGATCCCCAAGTTGCAATATCTGAACCTACCTTCTGACAAGCGATTTTTGTAGCACTTGAATTTTTTCATCTGCAGCACATTCAAAAAATGGAAATGAAGATATTCTGAGACATATGTGTTTGTACAACAAAATAGTTTAGCTTTTCATAGAATGCATAGGAATGAAGTCTAATTCTTCTCATTCCCATATTGCCCCTAGGACTCTGAGTGGAGATTTCATAGACCACTATATAGCCCATCTATTTTCTCCAGTGGGATATTTCACCTGGATTATTATCACCATTATTTTGCTATGTACAATGAAATTAACAATGATTCCATTTGCTGAAATCATATGGAGACTGCAACTGCACTCTGCCTTAGTACCAAATGAGTACAGTGTGCCCTTCAATAATTCTCTAAACTCTCAAATGCCTTGGAAATAATATGCTGGAATATTACTGAACTGTGACTGAAGCACCATTTGTGCTAAATGTGACAGTACACGAATGATATTCCTCAATAAAAGTTCAAACTACATTAATCTTTCACAGAGGTTCATTGACTGGGAAGATGCCTTAGATACAAAATAAAGATACTGTGGGCGCATTTCAGATTATTTCTAAGCATTTTCCCGGGGTCTGTCTCCTTCAGAAACATGTACATTAATTTCTCTCTTATATATTTAAACCTAACCAATGGGAAAAATGCAATAAATTATAATATCCCTACAACCATATTAGTAAAAACTTTACATCTACATTTGCTGTAGAGAAATCCCCTCTTGGCCATGGTATCATTAAATATAATATGTAATGGTAGGCAATGTAATAATATACTTCTTATTTTCATTCCATAGGGATGACCATGCATAATTCATTTGTCGCTTTGCTTTCCTCAGCTATACTGAGTTACAGCCATTCCTGACGTGAAAAAGGGTTTTACTCTGGCAACAGTCAAACATTCTCTCTCATATTCTCCTTTCAACATCCCAGTATAATAAGGAGAAAACACAAATGGAGATTCAAATTTTCAGAAGTGTCCAGTCATTTAGGGTGCCTAGGTTCCTAAACACCCAATTGTAGATACCTAGGGACTCATTTTGAAAGGCAGTGTGGTTTGGAGCATTGGGGAACAATTAAACAACTGGGCCCTGAATAACTCGTAACTGAATAAGCACCTTTAGAAATGCAGGCAAAATTGCTGGCCAGGCTTTCTTGGGGTAACTGAAGAATGATTTAGTAATATAGGTAAGCTTTGAGCAAAAAGTTCCCTGAAAACCCATGTCTGGAAAAGATAATAATATGCTGACATTAGGTAATGGTGTTTTTAATAACCTTTTTATTCAAATAAGGAAAATAAAGGTTATGTTAAATAATTTAGGATGATACACATGTACTGAACTATAATATTTAAAAAATGGCTGAATGGTAAAAATAGAGGCTAAATATTAGTTTAATGTTAATATTTTGTGACAATATATGTTGAATGGTAAAAGGATAGATGATGTAATATTAATGATTTATAATAACATAGAATGGAGAATGAAAAATTATGACACTTTGGGAAAATGTATAACTGGGTCTGTGAAATGATAGATGGTGTAGCAGGACATATTAATGTACAAAAACCACCCAAGTGAACAAGGGCCAAAGTTGGAGAACAGTTGTCCAGAAACTGAGATGACCATCTCGAAGTAGAGTGCTTTCTGGTACCCCAGAACTCGGTAACTTGGGCCCTACTTGTTCCAACTTATCTGTCTTATTGCCTGTCATATGTATATGATCAGAAACTATAAATGACAATGATTCTGTCTAAACATTTATAAATAAAGTTGAAAATTGATTTAGCCTAAATTGGGTGGACTCGTACTTCAGTTTCCCAGCTTACTGGAGGAATGAGCGTAGTATAGGGAGTCAGAAGAGTCATTCATAGATTCCAAGGCTAGAGAGGACTGTTGTGAACATCTAGTCTGACTCCCCTGTATAACACAGGCCATAGAACATCCCCAAAATAATTCCTAGAACATGTCTTTTGAAAAAATATTCAAGCTTGATTTAAACATTGTCAGTGATGACCATCACGACCTTTGGTGAATTGTTCCAATGGTTAATTACACTCACTGTTAAAAAATGTATGCTATATTTGCCATCTGAATTTGTCTAGCAGCAACTTCCAGCGATTAGATTGTGTTATACCTTTCTCTGATAGATTGAAGGGCCAATTATCAAATATTTGTTCCCCATGTAGGTACTTATAGACTATAATTGAGTCATCTCTTAACCTTTTCTGTAAGCTAAGTAGATTGAATTCTTTGAGTCTATAAGGGATGTCTTCTAATCCTTTAATCATTTTCATAGCTCTTCTCTGAACCCTCTCCAATTAATCAATATCCTTCTTGAATTGTGGGCACCAGAATCGGACACAGTATGCCAGCAGCTGTTGCACCAGTGCCAAATACAGAGGTAAAATAACCTCTCTACTCCTAGTCGCGATTCCCCAGTTAATGCATCCAAGGATCGCATTAGGCCTTTTGGCCACCATGCCCCACTGGGAACTCATGTTCAGCTGATTACCTACCATGACTCCCAAATCTTTTTCAGAGTCACTGCGTCCCAGGATAGAGTCCCCCATCCTGTAAGCATGGACTACATTCTCTGTTCCTAGATATACACACTTACATTTAGCCATATTAAAACACATTATTTGCTTGTACTCAGCTTACCAAGCAATCCAGATCTCTCTGTCAGTGACCTGTCATCTTCATTATTTGCCACTCCCCTGATTTTTATGTCCTCTGAAAACTTTATCAGTGATGATTTTATGTTTTCTTCCAGGTCATTGATAAAAATGTTAAATAGCTCAGGACCAAGAACAGCTGCTTGTGGGACTCTACTAGAAACACATGAGTCCCCGTTTACAATTACATTTTGAGAACTTCCATTGTTTGCAGTGTAATTGTAGCCATGTTGGTCCCAGGATATTAGAGAGACAAGATGAGTGAGGTAATATCTTTTGTTGGATCAACTTCTGTTGGTGAAAGAGACAAGCTTCAACAAAAGAGCTTGTCTCTTTCACCAACAAAAGTTGGTCCAATAAAATATATTACTTCACCCGCCTTATCTTTCTAATTATGAGACATATCAGTTAGCCAGCTTTTACTCCATGTAATGTGTGCCATGACCATTTTATATCTTTCTCGGGTTTTTTTTAATCAAAAGGTGTGGTACCAAGTCAAAAGCCTTACACAAGTCTAAGCACATTATATCAGCACTATTACCTTTTATCACCTACATTTTTAATCTCATTTAAGAAATGAGATATCAAATTAGTTTTTCAGGCTCTATTTTGCATAAACCCATGTTGATTGGCATTAATTATATCATCCTTCTTTAATTCTCTATTAATCAAGTCCTGTATCAGCCACTCCATCAACTTGCTCCGGATCAAAGACAGACTGACAGGTCTATAATTACTCAGGTGATCCCATTTACTCTTTTTAAATATTGACACAACATTAGCTTTCTTGCAGTCTTCTGGAACATCCCATTAACGGTCCAGCGTGTTCCTCAGCCAGTTCTTTTAAAACTCTTGGATGTAAGTTATCCAGACCTGCTGATTTTAGAAATGCCTAACTTTAGTAACTGCTGTTTAACATCCTCCTGATATACTAATGAAATGTGAAGAGTGTTATCATATGAAAAGACTACATCTGTTTTCCCAAATACTGAACAGAAATACTTATTGAACACTTCTGCCTTTTCTGCATTATTACTGATAATTCTATGATATCCATGTAGTGATGGGCTAATACCATTGTTAGGATTCTTTTTGTTCCTAATATACTTAAAAAACCCTCCTTATAGTCTTTAACTTTGCTAGCTATAGATTTCTCCTTGTGTCCCTTTGCTTCCCTTATTAGTGTTCTGCAATTCCTAGCTTCTGATTTATATTCATTACTATCCACCACCTCTTTCTTCCATTTGTTAATATTTTTTATAGTTGCCTTCACTTTTCCTCTAGCCAGGTCGGGTGTTTTTAGCCTTCTTCCTTGATTGTGGGATTATGGTCTCTAATAAAGTGTTCTTAAACAATTCCTAATTATCATTCACATTTTTCTGATTAAATTCTTCCTAGATGATTTGGCTTATAATTGTTTTCAGCTTTGTGAAACTGGCCTTTTAAAAGCACCAAGTGGATATATTACTGGTCTGGACTTCCTTCTGATTGCTCGTTATAAGTGTGATCAAGTCATGATCCAATGTACCTAAGCTACCATTAATTTTTACTTCTGTGATCAATTCCTCTTTATCTGTCAAGACAAGGTCTAAAATAGAATTCTCCCATGTTGGATGCAACACTTTTTGAGTTAAGAAATTGTCATCTATAACATTTAGAATTTCCAAGATGTTTCAGTACTGGCAGCATGAGACCTCTAGCATATGTCGCTCATATTGAAGTTCCCCATGATCATAGAGCTTTTTTCCTACCCATTATATATAGGTGTGTAAGGAGCCAGTCATTCTGTTCCCTAGTGTGATTTGGCGGTCTGTTGCAGACAGTAATTAATACCCCATCTTGTGCTTTATCTGTTAAAACATTGATTTATAAGCATTCAAGATCACTTTTTTTTGAGTTTTCAGTGACTTGGAAACAGGTAATGCCATTTTTGACATAGAGTGCCACTCCCCCTCCCCTTTTGTCAACTTTTTTCCTAAATAGGTTATAATAATTGATTTCAGTATAACCATTGGTTTCAGTAATACCAACTAGATTAAATTTTCCTCCTGTTTGTTACTGAGACTCCTAGGAGGTCCTGGGTTCTAACCCTGGCTCTTTCCTGATTCATTCTGTGGTCTTGAGCACATCCCTTCACCTTTTGTCTCATTTCCCTTCTATAAAATGGGAATAAAAATATTTCCAGCCCCTCTCACAAAGGTGTGTGAGCATCACTTAGTTATTATCTGAACAGTGCTTTGAACATATAAAATGTTATGAAAATGTGAAGTAAGATTTTTCACAAGTCCAGTTGACCTCACTGGGAGTAGCGAGTACTCATCCCTTCTGACAAACATGCCCTAGACGCCTCAAGTTTGGGCATCCAAAAACTGAGGCACCCAAAATTGGGTCTAAAGTTTCCCACCCAAGTGACTTGCCCAGAGTCATGCAGGAAGGTTGTGTTGCAGCCAATGAGTAATAGATTCTGTTCTTCTGACTTGCTGTCTTGTGCTATAAATACAAAACTCGTTTTCCTCCCTATATACGTATCATTTGTTTTGCCATATATTATCCAGAACTCTTTTTTTCAATGAAGTTTTGACATTCAAACTTGTCTCAGTGACTTCAGAGGTCAGAATCCATCCTAATGCTGCTTGATGATCCAGCTGTGAGCAGCAGCCTGGACTTGACATCAGCACCTGCTCTTCAAAAATGGAAGATCTGGGTGCTACAATAGTGGAACTGCCCCTTAGATGGTCTATAGAAATCCACACTCAGTGTTGAATAAAAGTTAATGCACTTTTTTCTACTATCAGTTTTAAAGTGCCTGCTTGAGCTCTGATCAGCTGACGGTCTGCTGTCACTTAGTTCATGTTGGAGCAAGAACTTAGTGCATTGCAAGAGCTAGCACAGTGTTGGTGCTATATAAATACAAATTCTGGGATGTTTCAGTACAAGGCAACATTGGGAATCGGATGAAGGAAATTAACAAAAAGGCAAGAGAATGTAAGTATTTTCTGGAATGCCAGCCCATGTTTGGGTATTTGACTGCTCCTAATACAGCTGAGTCACTTTTTCTTACAGCATTTTTCACCTATGAGGCTCACTCCTGACATTTTACTGGTAAAGAATATCCCTGCCCACACTCTATATTGTCAGCTGTATTTGATGCAACAATGATTAATAAGCTAGTGGGTGATAAGTAAATATTTAACAATATTGTTCTTCGATTTGCCTTGCATGTAAAAGAGATACATTCACAGAATATTTGTCTTCCTTAGGTTTGCCATCTCCCTTTGTGTCTTTTCACTTTTGACTTATGGGAGATATGCCCATATGCTCTATATAATAGGGTGATTAGTGAGTCTTTATCATTCACTTATTGCACATTGTTTTTGTGTCAGCTTGAGCTAAAAAACCCTCCTGATGTTTACCCTAAACCTGTCTCTCATCAATTTCCAATTATGGCCACGTGTATGCCAAAATTTTCAAGTGCTTTCTAATTTTGGCTGCCTGTTTTTAGACAGCTTGGGAATGATTTTCAAAGATGCTGAGTGATCACATTTCCCACTGAGGCACCCAAAATTAGAAAGCAATTTTAAAAATGTTGCTCGTGACAACCTCTTCCTGATGAGTCAAATGCGGCGTCTCTTAGATGCTTGTTTGACCTCCTTTTGGTTTTGAAATACTATAATGATGCACTGCACACACTTAGATACCTTATCTCAGAGCCAAACCTATTCCACTGCTGAAATCCTTGCTCCCTAAATGAGCCTCATTGCCCTTTGATATACTTGCTTTTAAACCTGAATGTTGTCTTCAGGGTCAGTGCACTGAACAAATTACTTCACGAGTGGCCTTTTTAAAGGGACTTATTGTAATTTCCTTAGATTTTCAAGTAATTTCTTGGGACTATATTTGTCTTCTTTTTTTTCTCTTGCCATTGAAAATTGGGCACCTGTTTCCTGTTACCTCTAGGATCTTTTCCTTCTGAATTTCCTTTAGTAAATTACCACTCAGTCATATTCTGCCTCTTGATTGATTTTTGTTCCATAGACACAGGTTTGCGTTTACTGAAATTAAAGCTCATAAACTGTATTTTACACCATTACCCTTCTCTGATTAAATTGTCTTCACAATTCCTCATGTTTTCCTTGGTACAGTATTAGTAAATTTTTCTACGTCTCTGCTATTTGCAAACACGGAATTACCTGAAAAAGCTTTAAAAACACGGCGTGAATGGATGGCCCAATAAAGTAAAGCCCACTATTGCTATTGATGACTTGTATACCACATGTCTATAAATATTCAAAGTTCTATTTAATGGCTCACTTTAGAGCATGCAACCCAGAGTACTGAGGTGGCAGGAACACAATTCCTTTCTCTTTAAGACTCTGTCATGAGAGGCCAGTGTGTAAAAACAGTCTGAGTTACAATCCTGTGGTACTGTTAAGAGCGCAGAACTTGAAAATTGGACACTTTGCTCCCCATAATAAAGCGGAGATCACATTGGCAGCATACAACACTGGCATTATTTCAGACAGACATACTGAAACTAGAGCCACATACTCTTTAGTGGTTTAATAAAAGATTTCTTTAATTTCAATCACTGTGAAGGTGCTAGTGATAAGATATGTCAGATCTTGAACAGGAAACTGCTGGCACCATGGACTTTCCTGAGGCCCTGCTTGCAAAAAACATAATTTATATTTTTATTTCTTGACAACAGGCAAACTGCAAAATTCTATTAGGTCAATTTTGGATTAGTGGTGGTTAGTTGGTATTCCTCTTCCCTCAAATGTGAGAGATCTGAATTTATATCTGCACATGTAAAAGGTATTGATGGGATTGAGAATATACAAACCTATCCATGAGGTATGTATATAGAATCTATTAACCACTCCTCTCACTTTTTTTCCCCAAGAAGTAATTTAAAAAATGTAACAATATGCACGTGGTAAACAGGACACCAATAAATCATAGTAAGTGCAAGATCTATACTAATAACATGTTTATTTGCAGAATGCAGCCTGTCTTCCACTTTTCCTGAGGGAAAACACTCACCGTCTGCTGTGGCTAGACTGCTCATTTGCTTGTGGAATTAAGAACCTATTGCCCCTTCTTTTATTGTTTTCATGTGCTGCCTCCCCACCTCCCATGTCCATTGATCCAGCGTAAGAGGCTCTCACGTTTCCAAAGTGGCATTTATAGAGCTTATACCACATTCTCTGTAGGTTGGTAGGATGTCTGCTGGAAAATTCACTCTAGGTTACCAGTTTTGCCTGCTGTGGTCCCCAACCTTCCTTACCTATGTCAACAGCTGCTTAAAGGGTTCATTATGCTCTGGAGTTTAATACTATAGTGTAACTGGCCAATAGGGGCTACTCAACAGCAATGCAAGCTTCCATTGTATGATGGCTTCATCCTGTAAAGCTCTGTCTGAATCTTAACAGCACTTATATCTGTATATTCTGTTTCTTAAAACCTTCAATTGCCAATTATAATCTAGGCAGGGTCAGTTGGATGGATGGATGGATGTACAGATGTGTGGTACAGGACTGGAAATGAAGATTCCTGGATCCTATACCTAGCTTTGCTAGCAATTTCCTTGTGACCGTCTGCAAGTTGCTTAACCACACTGTGCTTCAGAGTCCTCATCAATAAAATGGGAATCACAACATGTGTCTACCTCACAGAGGATGGAGGGTTAATTTATTAATGTTTGTAAAGGCCTTTGACACCTATTCGGTCTGTAGATAGCTGCGATGGGGTCATTCTACCACTTCTGTGAGTATCTTACTAAATACAAACTGCTTGCAAAACCGCTCACCTATAAAATTTCAATCCCCTCTCTCCACATCCATGTGTATTAATACTGTTTCATAAAAACAAAATTAAAAACTCCCTCCCAATAAAAATAATACAGTTCACCTTATAAAAATGTTGGTCTTTGAAAATAAAATATCTGGAGATTGGCCTGAAAATGCATCATAAATAAATTGTTCCAATAAAACGAAAAGTAAGTGATAATATATGCCACTTCCTAAAAAATATCATGTGCCAATATTTCCCCACCAATGTTCAAATGGTAGCAGTGAGAAGTATGGAAGTTACATAACCATCTATATATTCCACCTACCTAATTCAAACACTAGTGTCACACCCATTGCAGTAAGTAGGAACCCTTTCTGTGAATCTGAAGTCCTGCATATTCTTCAGAGCCTTTGGGGTAAAATTCTACCGTGAGATACAGCCATGAAACCTCAGTGAGGATTGCATAGGTATAAAGTTAGGAATACTTAAGGCCAGAACTTAGATTAGTGTGCATACTTCCTGAGTGTTCCAGATTTTGCTTTAAGTTGCACCTTTTGTGTTGTTTAGCCTTCCTTTTCCACAATACTGCTAGGCCAGGCAGTGTAAGGGAAGGTGCAGTGTAATGGGAACCAGTAAGCCATGGGTCCCTAGCTCACCTCTTCCATATTGACTGTTTTTCATATGTCTGTGCGTTTCACACCCCTTACTATTGACCATGGCTTCAGGTGGTTGGACATGATGGAATTTTCGCTTTTTCCAGTTTTCCTTTTAATCAACTGGTTTATTTAATCTACAGAGTGAGAAAACATCCCTTAAAAACAGTTTTAATAGTTTTAATAGTTAAAAGCCATTATGTGAGTTATGGTGTGATGTGCAACAAAACACAGGTGCTCCATTGTGAGGCTTTCCAGGGGTCCCCAGGGTTACGAGGCACATCACTGCCACCTGCCCTTAGCATGAGGAAGCCCCATCTGTGCCTGACGGGGGGGTCAGCTCCCCAACTCTGCCAGCCATGGGCAACACAAGCACTGCCCTCTAGGCCTACAGCGGCCCTGCTGTTTTTCTACAGATTAGCAATAGGCAGACTCCAATCTCTGGGCCCTCCAAGCATCTCCCTCAAGTGTCCAAACCCAGTCCACTGGACACTCACAGTATTCACAGATTTGCTGCATCCAAAAGAAACAGTACACCTCTGCTTACCAGTTTCATCTTAGATTGCTGCTTTGCTTAACACACACGACACTTAGATATATTTATAGTGAAATCAGTATACGTTTATTTAACAAAGCATAGAGATTCGAGTAATAGCAAGTAGAAGCATTGGAAACAAATAGTTTAAATGTAAAACAAAATCATAACATACTTTCTAGAGCCCAGACTTAATTAAGATACTCTCAGGTAGAATGTTGCTCATCCTTGCAGCATTTTACAGCCAGGCTGGCTATGACCCTCCTTTGCTAAGACAAACATGCTGTTAGCTTGCCTCCTCGGGGAAGGATCCAGTGTGTTCCTTTGCCTCCCAAGATATACAAGTCCCATCCTTTGTCTTCATTCATAAAAGGACGTACCCCTGTTGTTTTGTTTCTTTGTGTAGATTTTCTCCTGTGTAGATTTTGCAACCTTTTGACTGGTACCTGGCTCAGCCAGCAAATAGGCCTCCATTGTGAGGCAGACAACACACACACAATCAGACAGGGAGATAAGCATTTGTTAACTCCTGCCTGAAAGGAACCTGTCAGAGGCATGTCACCTCCTGGTGACCTGCTTTAACTCCAAGACCTTAAGAATGCAATTTTTAGTATAGATTCTTAACTTCTTTAATATTATCCATACATGCATTTCACAAGGATTCTGATGACCAGTGGGCTCCTAGTTCTCAGTAGAGACCTCACATGCCACCCTCTGGTGAACTATTAGGTGTATATCCAATCCAGAGGATCTAAAACCCTGTGCCCTCTGTTATTGGCACCAAGAGGTCTGTGGGTCACATCCATATTTTGGTCATTTGTCACATATTTCAGTTGTTTTATTCAGACAGTGGCAACTTTGAAGGTTCAGAATAATGTTAGTGAGTGGAGCCTTGTTTTATTTTAAGTTGACCTAATCTCTTTGTTAATAAATTATCCTGGGAGAACAAGAGTGGCTTTCCTAAGGGGAACAAAGCATAATGCTTGGTGCTTCCTGTTTCTTAAAAAGAGAGAGAACTATCACAGAGAAATTCTTTATACCAAAGAGTCTCGAGAACAAAGCTTTTGAACAAAAGACTTACGTTCCATCTGTCATTTTCACCCACCACTAAATCTACCAAAGATTGAACATTTATCCTACTGAGCGCAATACTCTAATATCTAACCATGGGACTATTGATCATTGTAGAGCATAGGCCTGGCTGCTTAGCTTTTGGAAACAGTTAACATAGATTTAAGTGCAACAGAGGAGGCATGAAGCCATGAATGTTTTATTGAAATGCTCTAGATTGTCTCTCAGCAGGTGAGTTCAGTTCCTTCACTTAAAAGAATAACCTCCTAATCCTAGAACACTAATTAAAGCAGGAGCAGTCTTATTAGTTAAAACACACAACATAAATTAGAACTCTAACTCTATCAATAACTCCATTCAGTAGGGCTGACCTCGTGCTTCCCAGGCTACATGGGAAAATCTTTAGCCCTTTTCATCCTTTAATGCATAGGAAGCAGGAGGCTAACGAAGAATTAGTGAGCATCCATTTAAAGAACACTCTAAGAATGTGTCAGTTTTGCAAAGGCATAACATTTCCATATGCCATGCAATCTTCAGGATTTCATTTCAACAGTCAGTCTCAGCAAGAAGTAGCATGTGTCTTGCCTATGTTTCTTCATCTAGGAAGAATTTGTTATTTGAGAATACCTCTGTAGCAGCTTCATCTGAGGATCTTAACATAATTGCAAACATCAATGAGTTCAGCCTCATAACACCTCTCTGAGGCTAGACAGCAATTACCTTCATTTTAAAGATGAGGAAACTAAGGCCATATCTACACTACAGACCTTACAGCGGCACAATTGTCCTGCTGCAGCTGTGCTGCTGTAAGTTCTCCCATGTAGCCGCTCTATGCTGATGGGAGAGAGCTCTCCCATTGGCATAATTAAAGTGCCCTCCAACGAGTGGCGGTAGCTATGTTGGAGGGAGAGCGTCTCCCACCAACATAGCGCTGTCCACACTGGTGCTTTTGGCGGTGAAACTTATGTCGGTCAAGGGTGTGGTTTTTTCACACCCCTGACTGACAAAAGTGCTAGTGTAGACATAGCCTAAGTAGCGAAGAGGTTAAGGTCCAAATCTTCAAAATTAGTCACTGATTTTGTGTGCTTCCATTTCTGTGTGATCAACTTGAGACACCGTGGGCCTGGTTTTCAGATGATCTGAGCACCCGCACATCCAGTTGAAATCAAAGGGTGTGGCAAGGAAAAAGATGTGAAAGCACGGGTGGGAGAAGGGAACAAAAAGGGAACAAAGAACATGAGGCTTGGGAAGAAAGTAGACTGAGAATGAGAGCAGAAATTTAGGCAGGGGTGAAGTGGTGGCAAGACTCAAAGGTTTTTTTCCTTCATGTGACTGATCAGTCTTCACTTAAGTACCATGTGAACATGAGTCAGTCTGAAAAGGTTGTGGCATCAGCAAAAAGGAGTCAACCAAGTAGTTCTGCATCAGATGTGTACATGTCTAAGGACTTATCTGCACACAGGTTTTGTACCAGTTTTATTTTCTCAAGTTTAGAAACAGATATAGTTAAACCAATGTGATCCTCTAGTGTAGATGCAATTATGCCAGTGTAAAGGTGCTTTATAGTAGTAGAGCTGATTCCTTTAAATCTAGTAGAAATTTTCAGTCTTCTCAAGCCTTAAAGTGCATGACTCAGCTCATAATCATTGCAGTCGTTTGACTCTAGTCTTGGCACTTTCTCAAATTGTGCCATTTGGTTATTAGTCTCTTCATTGACTTTTTACCATCTTGAATGTATTAGGTGCATGTTACAACAGATATTCCTGTGTAGGTTTTTATACAGCCCCCATCACTGTTGTATCTGAGTGCCTCACAATCATTCTGCATTTATCAATGTCACATCACCCTGTAAGACAGGGAAGTACCAACATCCCCATTTTACAGCTGGGGAGCTGAGGCACAGAGACATTTAGTGAATTGCTCAAGGTCACACACCAAGTTTGTTGCAGAGCTGGGAATTGAACCCCGGTGCTTTGAGGTGTGTGTGTGTGTGTGTGTGTGTGTGTGTGTGTACAATAATACTGTCCTCTTATAGTACTGTTTAGCTCAGGTTTTTAAAGTGTAGTGATTTCTAGTTGTGTAAATATCTGTAAAGGGATGTAGTGAATCTAACACAAATGTTCCTTCTCTGGAGAAACGTGTGGATGAGCTCTGGTTTATGAGTTGTGGATGTTCCTCTGATCTCTCCTGGCTAGGGGCTAGTATAAATGACTTTTATAGAGCAGTGAACTGAAAAACTAGATACACTACAAGTAGTAGACCAGTCAAGCAGTAGGCTTCTCCTTGTAATTAGTTTGTGACGTGAGAATTGCTGTTTGTGTAGGGATAGCCTCCATGTACCATGCATCTACTCAAACCTGTCCATGCTTGGTTTATCTGGCCATCTGAAAGTTTTTTCTTGGTATGCAATCTTCTTGCAGGAATGTATCTCTCTGCCTCATTGACTCTCTCTTTTCAAATCTCATCTTAAAACATATCTTTTTCTCCCTGGCCTACGTCTCTTAATTTCTCTCTCCCTTGGTTGTTGGCCTTATGACTGAATGGCTTAATTTATTCACCACACAGTCTTTATGACATTGCTTTCTGTAATTAATGTCATATACTGTCCACTTTCTGTGCTATTTAATTCCATAAAACGTTTTAGGGTACAATTTGTTTGAAAGGCACTGTATGAAATAAAGACACCAGTCTGAAAACGCTTACTCATACAAGTAGCCTCATTAAAATCAATGAGACCACTCACGTGAGGAAGGGATTGCAGGCCTGGAACTTAATATTGTGTGTGTGTGCCACTGACTTGCTGGTTACAATGCTTTTTTAAAAAACATTGTGTTTAGAAAACAATTTTAAAAAGCCTAGCTGAATTCATTACCACTTCATGCCTGTACCATAGCAGAAATGAGACATATTGCTTTGGAGAACTGGGCTTTGCAACACAAGGAGAAGGGGATAATCCAACACTGTGCTGAGAGTAGTTGAGTGTTTCATGTTCTACCCTACCTTCAAACTTTGGATGCCATCACGTTTGTTTATTTTGTTCCTGGACATATTAGCCCTGGAAGATGTATCTCTGCATTTGAAATTTCCCTGCTGGAAATGCTAGTTGGCTTATAATATAATGTCATTCCATGAAGGCCCTGCCTTATGGACATGTTGCATCTCAGCCATGCCACATAAATACAGACCATGAATAGGTAGGCATTTTTCAAGCATTCGCTGCTACTAACTGGCAGGTAGCTCTAGCTTTAGCAGGACTACTGTATGGTGGTTTATGGTCTTCTTCCTGACGCTACTCATCAAATCACCAAATGGCAACATGCCAATTTATGGATCTTTTAATTTTTTTAAAATCTGTTCTGCAGGATGGTGTTGCCACTATTCGTGCTACTATGGGCACCTAAGTACCTGCTAAAAATGGAAAGAGATAGAAGTAACACGGGGCAAAAATTTAAGTTTAAAAAAAATGAAACTCCAAGTATCCTTTTCATGTAAAACTAATCTCAGCTGTGTTAAAATATACCCTGCTGGCATGTCTCCTCTCCGGAATATCTTCAGTTCAGTAGTCTCAAATTATGACATGTATTCTTGAGTATGAAGGCTTTTGGCTGAGGTTGAATAAGCTCTCTGGTAAGACAGATGTTCTCTCTTTAGATATGTAATAGAAAATCCATCCAATGTCTCATCAGCACAAAACTGATGATGTGATTCAAGTTCAGGTGCTTTGTCTCCTATGTAAACTTTTATATCTATTACTTGGAAAATGGAATGATGATTTCAAATTGGATTCTAGACGCTGATGGAAACCAGGTCCTAATTCATTGATATAACTAAGTCTTTACATTTATTATGTCCTGAAAAAATAGAAAACCCATAAATGGAGTTTCTCACTTTCTTTTTTTTAACCTTTCTTTTTGCTAAGTTTCCCTAGAATAGCCATTTGACTGTTTCCATTGTTCAGCATGATGGCTGAGCTGTTCCTGCTAAACCCAGTGACGGTTCTTTCCATTGGCCTGACCCTTTTCCATCTCCTCTAGCAGCTCCAACCATGTCAGGGAATCTTCCTGACAGTAATCCAGGCTTGTTTACATTACAGGTTATGTTGGTATAATTTATGTCACTCCAGGGTGTGAATAAACCACACCCTCCGAGTGACGTAAGTTACACCAACCTAAGCGCCAGTGTGGACAGCGCTATGTTGGCAGGAGAGCTTCTCCGGCTGACATAGCTGCCACCTCTTGTGGAGGTGGTTTTATTATGCTGATGGAAGAGCTCTCTCCCGTTGGCATAGAGCGTCTTCAGCAGATGTGCTACAGTGGCTCAGTTGCACTGCTATATAGCCCTTCTAGTGCAGACTAGCTCTTTATTGTGCCAGCCCAAATTCATCTGTGTGCTTCTTGGACTCTTCAGCTGAAAAGTTCTGAAGGGTAACAAAATAGCCCAGAATAACATATCAGACATTCTGCAGTCTCCACATTTCCAGGGCCGACCAGCCCGATTTCTATAAATTAGCTCTTTGGAATGGTGTTAAGGGACCACTTAGCCATTCCCTGACTGCCTGAACATGAGAGAATAACAGGAGTACTTGTGGCACCTTAGAGACTAACAAATTTATTAGAGCATAAGCTTTCGTGGGCTACAACCCACTTCTTCGGATGCATATAGAGTGAAACATATATTGAGGAGATATATATACACACATACAGAGAGCATGAACAGGTGGGAGTTGTCTTACCAAGTCTAAGAGGCCAATTAAGTAAGAGGAAAAAAAAAAAAAAAAAAAAAAAAACTTTTGAAGTGATAATCAAGATAGCCCAGTACAGACAGTTTGATAAGAAGCAAGTGTGAGAATACTTACAAGGGGAGATAGATTCAATGTTTGTAATGGCTCAGCCATTCCCAATCCCTATTTAGCCCTGAGTTGATTGTGTCTAGTTTGCATATCAATTCCAGCTCAGCAGTCTCTCGTTGGAGTCTGTTTTTGAAGTTTTTCTGTTTTAAGATAGCCACCCGCAGGTCTGTCAAAGAATGGCCAGACAGGTTAAAGTGTTCTCCCACTGGTTTTTGAGTATTATGATTCCTGATGTCAGATTTGTGTCCATTAATTCTTTTGCGTAGAGACTGTCCGGTTTGGCCAATGTACATGGCAGAGGGGCATTGCTGGCACATGATGGCATATATCACATTGGTAGATGTGCAGGTGAACGAGCCCCTGATGGTATGGCTGATGTGATTAGGCCCTATGATGGTGTCACCTGAATAGATATGTGGACAGAGTTGGCATCGGGCTTTGTTACAAGGATAGGTTCCTGGGTCAGTGTTTTTGTTCAGTGATGTGTGGTTGCTGGTGAGTATTTGCTTTAGGTTGGGGGGTTGTCTGTAAGCGAGGACAGGTCTGTCTCCCAAGATCTGTGAGAGTAAAGGATCATCTTTCAGGATAGGTTGTAGATCTCTGATGATGCGCTGGAGAGGTTTTAGTTGGGGGCTGAAGGTGACAGCTAGTGGTGTTCTGTTATTTTCTTTGCTGTCACCTTCAGCCCCCAACAAGTAAGACAAGTCCCACCTGTTCATGCTCTCTGTATGTGTGTATATATATCTCCTCAATATATGTTTCACTCTATATGCATCCGAAGAAGTGGGTTGTAGCCCACGAAAGCTTATGCTCTAATAAATTTGTTAGTCTCTAAGGTGCCACAAGTACTCCTGTTATTTTTGCGGATACAGACTAACACGGCTGCTACTCTGAAACCTGAACATGAGAGAGTGGTTTTGACCCAAGTTCCTTTTTCTTTTCTTTTAAAAAAAAAATTATCCAGGGAGATTAAAAATGATGCTTTGCAGTCTGAAAACTCCTCTGCTTTTCCCCCCAAAAGAGAATATCCTATGCTGGGGAACAGCAGCAATGAAGCTGTGGACCTCTTTGAAGCACTCCTTATGATGGGGGCATATGAGCCCCGTATATAAGTATGGAGTGTGTCGTAGAGTCTGGTAATATCCTTCCTTCTACGCTGGGTCATGCATAAGAATTAAGTCCAATGCACCCCCATGTTGTGTGTAACTTTGGGTGTTTATTATCATGAACTCTCCTTACCTTTCCCCCACAGTCAGCTTTGCAACTTGGCTCTCTAAAGTTTTCTTTTTTTGCTGGGGTGGGGAGGACTGAATTGACCAGTCTGGCCCACAGTTTGTTTACTTTCAGAGTTTGTACTACTCTGAAACCTATGAATAATGAGACCTGGTGTAAAGCCTATTGGAGACTCGTATTGACTTCAGTGGGCTTTAGATCGGATCCATAGTAATAAATAAATAAATTAATGGAAATATCCTATCTCCTAGAACTGGAAGGGACCTTGAAGGTCATTGAGTCCAGCCCCCTACCTTCACTAACAGGACCAAGTACTGATTTTGCCCCAGATCCCTAAGTGGCCCCCTCAAGGATTGAACTCACAACCCTGGGTTTAGCAGGCCAATGCTCAAACCACTGAGCTATCCCTCCCCCCTACTAAATACAACTATACACAACTAATGTGTATAGTTGTATTTAGTGGCTCAAAATAGAGCCATGGGTGAAGTTCTGGTTGATTCTGTTCAAAAGGTGAAAATGGACTTTTCCCCCCCAGAACTTTTATTTATCCCTTGAGGTTATATTAAAGCAATAGTAATGTAGAGACTTGTTTTTCAGTAGGAGCCGTGTTATGACTAGTACTGTTGGAACTTTAGTGGAAAATCTGCAACAGAGTATTTAAGACCTAGGATATGGAAGTTGAGGAAAAATTAATTTTCAAACTAACCAGATGATGTTAGGTGATTAAATGATCGTTCTAGTCCCTTTTTAAAATTAGAATGTTTGCCTCAATGAAAAAAAATCTTTATTTTCAGCAAATTTGTGGTATCTTTCCTTATAATCAAGTATCACTTAAAATGGCTCAATGAGGCAAGAAAAATTAGACCAAATATTTCAGTTAGGAGACAAGAATATGACAGTGGTAGAAGATAGCAATGTTTATGGTAAATGTTGTGTTTTTAATTTACATTGAAACTTGGTTTCAGAGTATAAACAGGATGTTTAAATCAGTTACGCCCTTACATTCCAGCCAGTGAGAAATCCAAATGTAGAAACCAGGCCTAAGGCAACTCTTTCTTCTCTTGAAATAAAATAACAGGGCCTGATTTTCATTTATATATATATCGTATATAAAAACTATGTAGCACATGGTTTACAATTTTTGTTGGAACCCATTTGTGATGGTCTACAGCAGCGTTTCTCAACCAGGGGTCCGGGGCCCCCTGGGGGGGCCACAAGCAGGTTTCAGGGGGTCCGCCAAGCAGGGCCAACGTTAGACTCGCTGGGGCCCAGGACATAAATCTGAAGCCCCACAGTATGGGGTTGAAGCCTGGGGCCCTGAGCCCTGGCACCCGGGGCTGAAGCCAAAGCCTGAGCAATGTAGCTTCGTAGGGACCCCTCGCAATTGCCCTGATTGCTAGACCCTAACACTGGCCCTGGCTTTTATATTCAGAAAACCAGTTATTGTGGCACAGGTGGACCATGGAGTTTTTATAGCATGTTGGGGGGCGGGGGTGTTCAGAGAGAAAAAGATTGACAACTCCTGGTCTACAGAACTGCACCTTTCCCAAGGTTTGACCAGGTGTAGTTCTGCAGACCATCACAAATAGGTGCTAATAAAACTTGTATATCACATGCTACCCTGGACTGTTGTTTGTCACCAGTTTACCTCAGTCAATCCTACCACTGCAGAAAGAAGTTATCAAAGAGCAGAACAGGGAAAAGAGGAGTGGAAGGAGGGGAGAGAGGAAGGAGGAAATGGAGTTAGCTCTATAATCACCATTCTAATAAGCTGTGAATTTTCACAGGTCCCAGTTAGTTCAGGCTGTTATTTTGTCCAACCGATATCTGAGCAAAATAGTGACAGTTGGTGACTGAACCATTATTGAATAGCTGAATTCTGATACACGTTGAGAACAGGTTTATTGTAGGATTTGCTTCAACCAATATAATCACATCCTAGTCATACAGCTGCTTGTTTTTAATGATACATTTTGTTTTATGAATAAACTGGTTTATAAATTGGTACCCAGCTGTCTGATTAGCTGACATTGATACCATTTCATATAACTGCCCAGCTCAAGCATAACTGCTGCTTTTATGATATTGTCAATATCTGTTGTGTCCGTCTGACTGCCACCCATGCTCACTATGTTCACATGTTAATATTCCTTTGGTATTTTTGAAGAAAAATATTGGCATTTCTGAAAGAAATCAGTAGTAACATTTATTTTCTGTAAATATCCAGAGTCCTGCTATGGTTTAGTAATGGCCTCCTAAATTTCAGCGCAAAACTTGGCAGGCTTTGAAATATAGCAATATATTACATTTCTCTCCTGCTTTCTATTCAAATATCTAACCTAACAAATCAAAAGGTACATTTTCTGTAGGGCTGGGGGCCTGCCTGTCTGTTTGTGGTGGGTGCAATTTGAAAATTTGGACTTTGTTTGCAAAATGAACAGTGGGAACAAATCTGGATACTTATACTTCTAGCTAGCTGATTTGGGGCTGCAATCCATTTTGCAGATGCAAATTTTGTGGGTAAAAATTATGCCCGTAAAAGAGAGACCAGCTACCTGAAAATTTACCTGAATTCTCACAGCATTGTGAGGTAAGGAAGGCATATTTCCATTTTATAAATGGAGAAACTGTAAAATAGAGGTTTACCGTGCAGTAGAAACGAGGGCACAACATAGTTATGTTATGGTGACATTATCTTTCTATATTTGCAGTTTTGTCATAGCTGGACTAAATTACAGTGGACTGAAATACATATTATAATATGGCTGGCTATTGAGTTTCTACAGTCTTGCTTGCTAAAGGCAAATCTATTGTTTACTACATTGGAGTGAATAAATAGAAGAATGAACAATGTATATTCACTAGCTCATATGGTTGTCTGTTGTCTGGATATTTGCTGTCTGCACAGCATCAAAGTGGTTAATTATGTGATGTTACACCACATTTGGTTAGTGGCTTAGCACTTGCTTTGTGTGAATACCTGAGTTATTTCCCCCTGTTTCCTCACATCACTTTCAACTGGTTTAATCCTATGTCTGATTGTGGCACTTTCCACGGTGCAGTGTAATTAACCACAGGCAAATATTCAACATATTAGAGCTGAAAAGCAACCCAGCATGTTTTCTATGGCTACATGACATCTTAGGGTGGGAGGAAGAACAGCTTTATTATCTCCACAGCTTCTTTACCTCTCTTTAGTGAATGACCAGAATATTTTTAGGTAACTTTGCACATAGCTGCATATACCTAAAACATGTTGTGATAATATTACTCCAGCCTCATTAAAAAGTCTCCATATACTGTAAGAAAGGGAATGTTGGCAACTAGCTAATACATAACAGAAGAAATTAAATGCCTTTGACAGTAATTGCCTGAAGGAAATTCAGGAGATGAGATAGCAACAACACAGCGCAAACAAAATTACACGATTAAAAGCACAAAAGCGGCCATATGTCAACTTTGTATTAAGTAAACAATGCTTAGAATGGTCAGGTCATAACTTTTGGTAAAAACCTGGACATGTGGTTGTCAAAACTGGTATTGGACTAGAAAGTAACATGGAAAAAAGTAAAACAACCCCCTCCCGAGATTAAAAATGGTGTGTCAAAATATTATTGATCACAGCAATTGACGATGGGTACTAACTGGAGAAGGAAATGTTAAAAGTGAAAAACAATTCTTTTTTCATTTCTCACTCTACTTAGAACTAAACAATACTAATAAAACAAGCCATAGCTGTCTAACAAAGTAATTTTTTTCCGTGTGTAAAATCTTGACTTCTAAAAGATTTGTATCACATTATGATCTCCCATCTCCAGGACTAACATGAGTGACAAACTATTGTGGTCTGAATTCAGTATGAAGTTTATTTCTCGGTTGTGCGATTCTGATAAAGATTGCAATGATGTCAGCAGTAGCTTTGTGAGTCTTAAAGCTTTCTATAAATTATGAGCTAGAAATGGCCTCTCTGATGGAGAACCTCTTTCCTTTCTTATAATGGAGGACATGATATACCGTATAAATTATGACCCAAATTGTCAAATACTGCCTCCAAAATAGAATATTCAGAGTTTCTACAAATAGCTTTTTATATTTTCAAATACCGTATTTGGTTGTCTGAATACCTGGCTTTTGTATGTAAATGGGGAAGGTTGTTGTTGCCTTAACTCTGCATCTCCATACTTCCAAACATGGGAATTTTTAAAAATTTAACCTCAACCTTGTATTTTTTGGCATTCAGATGTTAACTATTTAAAAGTGCGGCTTAAGTTATTTTAACGCTTACATTATCAATATGTATATAAAACCTTCTCTTTAGCTTAATGAAGATTTTTGTCTGGGAATTCTCTTTAAAATTCTGCTCTTGATCATTGTGACTGAGATTTTCAAAGCTGACTCAAATATTTAGCCACACAACTCCTATTTAAATTAAATGTGTAGTGAAATCCCCATGTCAGCTTGAAAAATCTCAGTTTATTTAATTCTGCTCCTTCTCAAATGAATTGAACTGCATGTCAAATACATACATAATTAGTGCAAGAAATAGGTCATTATTAGCACCAGACTACTTTCAAACTAGCTCTAAAGAGAGAAACAGCTTTTTCAGTTAGATATTATGGATTGTTGCCTATTACTGATCACTTAAAATCTAGTAAAACTTTTTGTTGCAAGGAACTGAATGGCTCAGAGGCTTGGTAATAGATTTTAGAGCCTTTCACTTTGTAGGTCATTGATTCAAATCTGTCTAAACACAGTTATTTGGGACTGGTCTACACTTGAAACTGGTGCTGATTTATCTAGGAAAGCATAGTTAAAGTGACAACACCTTTCCAATTGTAAGGTGCTTGTACTGCTGCAGCCCATTTTGTATCTTGTATTGATAGAAAACTTGTCTACTATGCAATTTGGCACCTGTCATGAGCGCTGCTACTTGCATGATGTTTTGGATATACACCTCTATCCTGCTATAACGCGACCCGATATAACACGGGTTCACATATAGCGTGGTAGCAGCTGGGCTCCGGCGGCACTTTAAAGGGTCCAGAGCTCTGGCTGCTGTGGGGAGCCCCGGGCCCTTTAAATCACCGCTGGAGCCCTGCCGCCGCTACCCCGGGGCTGTGGCAGCAGGGCTCCACCGGCAATTTAAAGGGCCTGGGGCTCCCCGCAGCGGCGCCCGGAGCTCTTTAAATCACCGCCGGAGCCCTGCTGCCCCTACCCCGATATAACGGGGATTCAGCTATAACACGGTAGGGATTTTTGGCTCCCCACAACCGCATTATAGCGGGGTAGAGGTGTATGTATAATTTCAGCATTGTCAAAAATAATGAGCCAGGCCTAAAAAGCTCATTAGATTGGTTTAAAATAATGAAATTTAAAACAAAAATAATTTGGGGTTCTTATTCTTCTCATGTTTATAAGCTGCCCTTTGCAACTAACTATTTTCTAAAAATGAAAGCCATCTCTCATAATCACTTAACTCTTGAAGGTGGAGCCTAATCAAAAACGTCAAATATCATGAGACTTGTGCTAAAATGATGAGAGTTGGCAACAGTGTACTATATTAATTCAAAAATATTAAAAAAAAACAGTTTTTGCTATTGATTAAATCTTGAGTTTAATTGTTTAATCAATCATTTATTTTCTTAAATGCTACATAGGAACAGTTTTATTGCTTAAATGAACATACCTACCTATGAATCATTTATTTTGATTCTATGTTCCATTTTGTTAAAACTGCTAATAAATTTGGAGGAAAGGCAGGTGGAAAAAATAGTGATTGGTCTCTCCAATTTTGATTGGGTAATGCTATATATTGAATAAAGGCTAAATATTTGGTTTATTTTAGGATTATAAATAATTTTGATATGTACTCAATATTGATACAGTAAAAATTCCTCTGCTGGACTGGGTTAAATAAAAAGATCCATAGATGCACTGTATAATAATCAATTAATTGATTGTTTAATAAAAATCTTTCACTAGGTTTTTCAGGAAGTAGACAAAATGTTTTGAGACACAGAGATTACCACTTGGTTTAATAAAAATTACAATATAATCAGTGCAACATACTTACCAGTAGTCTAAATGTTCATATTCAAGCCATGTTAGGGCTTTCTCATGTTTAAAATCTATCCATTAGAGTAGGTGGAAGGGTCATAAAGCATTCTGTGAAATCAGGCACTGATATATCACTCTTGAAGGGTGTTAATTTGGTTCTCCAGTTCTGATTTGTTTAGTAGAACATATTAATTGCTTGGTGGACAGAATTAAACTATTTGTGCTCTGAAAAAAAATAGAAATCACTGAAAATAAATAGCTGCATCTTAACAGGGGATTCATTCTGATTGCGGCAGCTTGTTTTGAAGATGGAACAAGATTATTTGATCTTTTAGGATCCTTGAACAGCTGTTAAAAGCAAACCCTGGTACAGATGAGAGATTAAAACAGAGAGATTTTTATTTTCAGGCAAATATTTTTCAGATCACGTTATGTGGTCTGCCTCCGCATCTCAACTCATGAACAACTTGCCAGTCAGAAAAATGATTCAGAAAGCAATTTTACTTGAAAGCAAAAGTGCAGGGCTCTGTCACAGCTGCTGGGACAGGAGAGACTTTAGGGCCCCAATCTGTAAGTCTATGTAGCTGGACTCCTTTGCTTGTGAGAATCCACACTGAAGTCAATGAGGTTTAACCTGGGTACAGAAGTCCACCTTTATGGAGTCTAGAGAAGGATCAGAACTTGTGTGCTTAAGTTCAGAGTAAAGATGAGACCTTAAAAACTGAGATCCTGTGTGACTGTATGATCTTTAAACATACCATGACCCGTTGGGTTAGCATGCTAACTCAGTTGAAAGGTAGCATGAGTATCTCTGTGAGCTGGGAATCACACCCTAGCTCATAGTGTAGATGTAGCCTTAGGGTAGAAGTTTACCCCTGTGTCTTTGGTCAGATGGTAGAACATAAAAAGATTATGAAAGACAAACAGTAGTTACCCATATACTAAAAAGTGAAAGGCAAATGTTATGCTATTACCTCCCAGTTCTTCACGAAACAGATCACATTTAATAAAGTTATAACCAAATGAATTATTTAGAAATTTATCTAAAACATGAAGAATTTAATAGAGAAGGATATCCCTGCTGCAGAACTCTGTAAATTGGTTTAAAAATTGCATAGCAATGCTATCCTTCTCTATTCAATTCTATGGAACATTCCCATAAAGGGTACTATTTCTCTTGTATGCTGCTTAATTTCTGTACATATAACAGTCCAACCCAGTTTATTTCTCTGATTTGCTAAAAAGCCACAGAATGTGGCTTTATCTTGTAGATAAAAACAAAAAGAGAACACCTGCCGCACGTAATCTGATTTTAATAGAAGTTTGTATTCTCATGAAATGGTTAAAGTGATGTATGAGAGCAGACAGAGGTTCAATATTTAGGGCAAATGTTATAGGATATAAAGGGCATCTCTACTTCGTGGATGTAAACCATCTGAGGCCAGGAAGTCGTCGTGATTAGTTGTTACTGTATATTTATAGTCATAAAGTTGTAAGTGTGCTACCACTCATCTTGATCCAATGTGTTTCATCAAGCCACTCCTATCCCTTTTGCGATAACAACGGAACAGAAAGGCCACTTGAGCTCTTGCTTTCTATGCTTCTAGAAACAAACTAAGAGTTGATATGAATATCAAACAAGATAAGATTTTAAGGTATGATATGATTTTAGCCAGTGGTTTGCTTTGTTTGTCATATTAGCTATCTGTGCCAGACCTGGCCAGTGCTCCCTTTCTGGAAGCTTCTATATTTGCATTACCATTATTTTTGAATATCCTTATTTGGTTTTCCTTGAAGTTATGTTTATTTTTTGAACATGTCAGGCTTAAGGACTAGAGCGCCTGGTTGCCCTTTCCACCTAATACGTTTGTGGTGCGTACTTCATTTCTGTAACATCCACCCTTTTTTCTTTTTAGACTCCGTGTGCACTGTGTGACAGGGTGAGGATTCTTGCAGCAGGAAAGAAACTCCTCAGGACTCCCAAGCAAGGCAGGGATAAACCCCTCCTCGCTATTACAGGAACTCTATCAGTGTATACTTAAATAGGTAATAGATTAAAGTGCCAGTAGATGGCACTCAAGAATATGCAGCATAGCTCCTTGCTTTTGTAGGCCCAATAAAGCTTATTGTGCACTGCAAATGACTTCCTTAGGCTGATCTTCACAGCAGCTCTTAACACTCAGTTCTCAAATTAATTTACCTTCCCCCCCTCTCCTCCCCACAACCAAATTATTTTTTAAAAAACCAGTCTATAGCCACATTCTCCTTATCTAGCTTAATCCTGGCATCTAGTCAGCAAATTCCTGTGTGAGTCCAGCATCCTTTTAAGCTCCACCTGTTTACCTGAGATGTATTCAGAAAGTCTAGGGCTATAGCATGTTAGGTGTTGTCTACATTAGAGAAATTTGCACTGGTGTCACTAAGCTGGCAGTGCTGGCCCCTAACATAAATGTACTGCACAGAAGGAAAATGGGTCTGACCCTGGTGTCGCATACTCCAGTAATTAACTAGACTAAGGACACACTGGCACTTATGTTGGTGTAATTTATGTCACTCAGGGGTGGTGGTTTTTTCACACCTCTGAGCGACATAAGTTCTGCTGACATAAGCTAGAATGTAGACATAGCCTAAATCACACTAATGTAAGCTATGTTGATATAGTGACACTGGTGCAAACTGTTTTAATGTACAGTGGGCTTTATTCTCAGCTCAGGAACTTGCTTCCAGACAGGAGTCAGAAACCTGGTCCAGGCTCTTTACTGAAATTTAGTCACTGTTTATCTCAGTGGGACTTCTCCCGAGAGGAACCACTCAGGTGAGGTGTATCATGGCTTTGGGGCCTCTTTCAAAGTCACAAGTATCCAAGAATACAGAATGTGTGTGCACAGCTGCAGAATTTACTCCTTCTTCTGAATCTACCGTATCATGATTATCTCTTTGCTTAAGCCCACCTCTAATTCTGTGCATCTTTTGCAAAGACCAGATTCCAACATCTTACTGAACTACCAAAAAGATACTTACTGTGTTCCATTTCCTATATATCCCATGACATTTCTCTGAAATATTTTAAAGTGATTAAAATGAAGATGCAAATAGCTCAATATGTTTGGTATTTCTGAGGACATGGTGAATCAAAGGAACTCTAGCTTTACTCAGAGCAAACTTCAGCATACCTCATATACTTGCTGTGAATGGGGAAATGACCTGTTGAAATAATTCTAACAATAAACTAATGTGCTAAAATGACAACTGGATAAATTTAAAGGTCGGGACACTTAGCAGAAGTTTGGGACTCAATTCTACATGGTGTTAACTGCCCCCAACTTCTGCTGTATTCAATGGGAATTGGGGGGATCAGCACCTTGCAAGATTTGGTCCTAAATGACTAATATGATCAGTGCTAAAAGTATAATGGGCTTTGCTATTTAAGTTAGTATGTAAACTATTTAAGGATATGTGCTGAGATAAGGAAATCTAACACATTCCCGCAAGATTGGTATGTGGGTGTCATGGCAGTGAAGTGCCCAATGGCTACAGTTGGGCCAAAAAGGAGAACATCTGAGATTTGGGAAGGGATAATCTAGCCTCTCGTTAACTGATGGAAATCTCTTCCTGTATATTGTAGAATAAGTACTGAAAAAAAGAAGAAATGTGAACATAGTCTGGATTACCAGGTGTCACTTATTTAGCACTGCTAATATGTCTCTCATAGGCCTGGTCCACACTAACCCCCCACTTCGAACTAAGATACGCAACTTCAGCTACGTGAATAACGTAGCTGAAGTCGAAGTACCTTAGTTTGAACTTACTGCGGGTCCAGACGCGGCAGGCAGGCTCCCCCGTCGATGCCGCGTACTCCTCTCGCCGAGCTGGAGTACCGGCGTCGACGGCGAGCACTTCCGGGATCGATCTGGGATCGATTTATCGCGTCTAGACAAGACACGATAAATCGATCCCAGAAGATCGATTGCTTACCGCCGGACCCGGAAGTAAGTATAGACCTACCCATAGATGCAGATGTGTCAAATGTATCTTTGGGGTCTGTAAAATAAAATCCAATCTCAAATCAATTTGAAAACTTTTTTTTTAAATTATGGTTTTGAACATATACAACAGTGAACACGCAGTAATATTAGATTGTAGAGCAATGTGTGTGTGTAGGGGGAAATGTTCTCCTCTGTGGTGCACTTCCAACTTACTACAATGATTGTCAATGTATAGCAAGAAATAATAGGTCCATTTAAAAAAAAAACAAGTAAGATGTCTGAATAAATACTCACAAAGAAAAGACAAGTATATGTATCAAAATGACTTGTTGTACAAACAACGGCAGCAGCAACAATTTTACATAATTTCCACAGGAGAAAGCATGGACTGTGTATTTTCCTTTTCCGTGTCAATTAGCTTTCCTTATGCTTCATCAAACTGCTTTTACATCACCTAGAATCATTATGATAATAGGAGTCCAACTTCGCAGGGGCGGAGTAGTTCAGAAAAGGCCAGAATCCGGGAGAAATCTGCACTTAACAAAAATACCTCTCATTCATAGACTGCAGTAATACAGTACCAACACCCATCGCTGAACACAACATACAGTGTTATTGCAGTTCTTGAAGTTCAATACCCAAGTACGAGGCAGCAGAACAGCATTTGCAAACTGATATCAAACAGCATATACAATGCACAATATGTAGACTCACCCATTGTGTGTAACAACAAACTGGACTACAAGGGTTGGATTCTTGGCCTTGTTAAGGCTGCTTTGCCCGGTTTCAGCAGCACAAAGCAGTCTTGAAAATGGAGTAACCAGCCAATCAGGGATTCTCCCCTGTCTATGGCAATCTGTGGGTGGTGCAAAGTCAGTTTAGTAGCTCCATCCCTTCCCATCTCTCATTTAGGGAGTGTAGCAAGAACACCCTTGTCCTCTTGTGAACCTTGGCTGCCAGAGTGCTGGTCCTCTACTATACGGGCATCTGTCACCATCATATTGGCGTTTTGGGGCTATTAGATGGTGCAGTTTAAAGCAGCCCGAAGGCTGCTGTAAGTTGCTCCTAAGACCAGCCTAGTGCCCAGTGACCCAAGGCTTAAAACCTTCTCTACACACACTCACAACCCAGGCTGTGCCAAGAGTAGAAGAGCGTGCCCCAAAGACTTGGGCCCTTTATTATTTTTGCTTTGTCTTGATCTGATTGTTATGTCCCTTTGTTACCCACATATCTCACTTTGGTATGTGCCTCGCTAATGGGGAAACCCTGAAGTAAAATTAAAAGGAAATTATTCTTTCTCTTACTTACTTTCTGAAGAACAGGTCCAGTCTTGTACACAGTCTGGGCCAGATTCTCAGGTGGTGAAAACTGGCCTTACTCCATGGAGGATGTGGCCTTCTCTGGCCCATAATTCTCATTCTCAAAGGGAGTTCTGTGTGCTGAGCTCTTGCAGAAATAGGCCCACAGTAGACTCTGTCTGATTTGCATATTTTTTGCATGTAAATAAATCTTGCTATGAACTACAGAACAAATTTTGTTTGAACTCTGTGTCCCTCATAATTTTTTTCCTTACTATCCTCAATATGTTTCTGCATTCAGGGTCTGGAAGACCTTCTGCAGCTAAGTTAACACATACCAATTCCCATGGTTCATAATAAAATGCTGTTTAGCCTAGTAAAATTTTTCACAGATGCTAACCAAAGATTGTGTTGGATTAGGTGCTTGGCCTGTATGTCAAAGGTACTGAGTTCAAATCTTGAAAGGTTGTATGTTTTAGCTTTGTAATTTGTGGGCTTGCTAATGAAAATACAGAACTGTGAACCAGATATGGCAGTATTATCACAAATAAAAGCAATATACAATTATTTTGTTACAATTGTTATTTAACATTTCTATCTAGTTTCATAGGAGCACATGCAGCTTCACACAGAGAATAAAGGCACAGGGGCTGATTCTCCAGTGCCTGGCACCTTAGGTGGTCATTTATATCCTGCTCTTACAAAGACAGGCACGTGCTTAACTTTAAACATGAATGGTCTCATCAAAGTCAACTTTACTACTCATAGAGTTGAGTACATGCACATCAGGCCCTTTGACCCGTGAAAAAGGAATGTAAAACACTGCCAGATTTGATTGGAAGTGTTATACATTAACTTGGCCCAGATGTAATGACTACACAAGGTTAAGGTTGCCAACTTTCTGATTGCAGAAAACCAAACAACCTTGCCAAACCTCCTGCCCCGCCCCTTCTCCGAGGTCCCTCCGCCACTCACTCTGTCCCTCCCACCCTCTGTCGCTTGCTCTCTCCCACCCTCGCTCACATGCTCATTTTCACCAGGCTCGGGCAGGGGGTTGGGGTTCACTAGGGGGTGCAGGTTGTGGGCTCTGGGAGGGAGTTTGGGTGTGGGAGGGGAGGGGACTCAGGCCAGGGGCAGGCAGTTGGTGTGCGGGAGTGGGTGCAGGCTCCGGGAGGGAGTTGGGCTGTGGGAGGAGCTCAGGGCTGCAGGAGGGGGTTCTGGGTGTGGTGCAGGCTCTGGGTGGCGCTTACTTCAGGCGGGCTCCCAGAAGTGGCAACATGTCCTCTGGCTCCTAGGCACAAGGGTGGCCAGGTGGCTCAGCTCTGCACGCTGCCCTTGCCCGCAGGCACTGTCCCTGCAGCTCCGATTGGCTGTGGTCCCGGCCAATGGTGCTTGGGGTAGGGGCAGTGCATGGAGGCTCCCTGGCCGTGCCTGTGCCTAGGGGCTACAGGGATATGCCGGCCACCTCCGGGAGCTGTGTGGAGCCATGGCAGGCAGGGAGCCTGCCTTAGCCCTGCCGACTGGACTTTTAATGGCCCAGTCAGGAGTGCTGATTGGAACTGCCAGGGTCTTTTTTTGACTGGGTGTTCCAGTTGAAAACCAGACTCCTGGCAACCCTACACAAGGTGCAAGGCTGTAGAGAATTGGCCTCTCTGTGCAAAAACTGGATCTTGCGGCATGGGTGTTACAAACGTTGATTGCCTCATACAAATGAATACAAAAGAGGCAAACAGTCCTCTCTCAGGATTCTGATGTGTATTATAAAATTAACTTCCTACAGTTACACAGACTCCTTCCCCATCAGGAGTAACTTTTGTTTTTAAAAGGTAGTTAAGGGGGTTAGATAAGACTACACTGTCTACAGACTGACGACAGTGAATCGGGCCGACTGGTTTATACCAATCAAGGTTCATAAAACCCAGAGGGTTTTTAATTATTAATGAGAAACATATTGTTCAGGGTAAAACAAAATTACAAATTTGTCTGCCCAGTAGTATATGAGTTAATTCAGACTGACAGGAAAGAGAGAGAGAGCTAGCTTGAGTGAATTACTACAAGCAAGAAAAATAGGTCTCTGCATTCAGAGGCCTCCATTAGAATATAAAGTAGCTGGGCCAAATGCTCCCTCTTCTTAGGAACTATGGCAATAAGCCTCTGTGTCCAATGCAGTGCCTGAGCAGTTTCACAGGCATGTTATACACTCTAGTTTTAACAGGAAAATGCAATTTTGGCAAATACAGAACAAAGCAAATGTTCTGTAAATATGACAGCTGCTCCATAAATAGTTGGCTCATGTTGGATACGCCTGAGTTCTCTTCTTAGCTGTTCCGTAGAACTTGGGCCTCAAATCTTGGGTGCATCTTCCAGCTCTGGAGAGCCTATTAAATCGTGATGGGCCCTTCTCCTCAAGTGTAAGTAAGAGTGATTGAAAATACTCCATTGGGTTCGGATCCCAGCAAGCTTTTAAGGAAATATTGCAAAACTTTACAGGTGCAATGATTGTTCAATTATTACATTTTAAGTGTTAATAATAATTATGATAATCCTCTTAGGGTTTAGCATAAAAGGGAGTGTTGGCTACTATTACTAGTGTTTAATAAGTGATTTTCTACTTTCAGACAGCAATGTTAAAATAAGTCACTTTAGCTCTTCCCAGCTTAGCCCCCAAGCCTGAAAACACGTATTCATGTGTTAAACTTTACTCAATGAATTGAAATAATTCTAGTTACTATAGTTTGATCTCATGAAGTCAATGGGATTACTCTACTCATGTGAGTAAAGTTAAGAACTTAAATAGTTTTATCATTATGACCTTAATCTTTATTTGGTAAATTCAGCACTATTCAGAGGACCACTTCAAATATTCAAAAAAAAAAAAAAAAAGAAAGCAAGGTTTTAAAGAGGAAATATGGATTTAGGAGCACTTAAAATAACAATACACTCAAAGTTTATAGGCTGAACTGTTTATACCTTCTGCCTAATGTTAGGCTTTTAAAATCCATATTTGGGCACCTTCATAAAAGTGACTTTAGCGCCCACTGAAATCAATGGGAACTGCAGGTGCTCAACATCTCTGGAAATCAGACCATTTTATGTAAGTGGTTAAAGAAATATTTAAATTAAAGGAGATATCCTATCTCCTAGAACTGAAAGGGACCTTGAAAGGTCATTGAGTCCAGCCCCCTGCCTTCATTAGCAGGACCAAGTACTGATTTTGCCCCAGATCCCAAAGTGGCTCCCTCAAAGATTGAACTCACAACCCTGGGTTTAGGAGGCTGATGCTCAAACCACTGAGCTATTGCTCCCGTGGTTAAGAGCCTAACTTTAGGCATCAAGTTTGAAAATTTTGGCCCAAGCCTTTTCAGGCCATTCTAGAATTACAGATTTTCGGATTCTACTTTAAAATGAGTTTGCTCACGTCTGTGTGATATGAGCTGCAAAATCCTTTAAAACTAGTTTTTGTATAAAATATAAATTGCAAAACATTTTATTGTCTCCATGTTAAATTCACCAGATGTATGGGCACTTGGAATTTAAGCAAGATCATACATACTGCATACCCTACATAGGCATGAAGTTTTATTAGTACAAAAATGAAAATTATTCTTGCTGTTGATATACACTGGACATCCCTGAATTTGTATCCTGGCAAGAATAGATACAAACCTTTATTTTGGGGAAGAGAAAGAGAGCTCTTGTATACAGATTTCGAATGAGTTACATGGAAAATGAAGGCATGGCTTAAGCACAGGTCTGGGAGGCTAGAACTGAACTCTAACCCTGCCTCTTATACTGACTCCAGTTATGGCCTAGGGCAAATTTAAAGCCGTATTTTTACAGATGCCTCCAGTTTTTCACCCACCGTTTTGTAGGCGCTAGGAGTGATGCTCAGGCATCTGATTGCATCCTCAAATTGGGTAGTTAGACATCTAAGTGCCAATTTTATGATTGCAAAATTGCAGCTGCAACTGATTGTGGATATGCAGTTGAAGGTCTTCTTGGGACACCTTTCAAAATAAGGCTCAAATCTCTGCCTTATTTTATCTGCCTGTGAAAATGAGGATAATACATATTTATCTGCCTCACAGAGGTGTTGCAAAGGTTAATTCATGCTTGTTTTGAAAGGGAAAAGTGCTAAGAACTAATAGTATATTTATAAAGGACTAGACATTTAATCTTAGGAGAAATTTTAAGAGAACTGTAAGTTGAACAGAGCATGTAGGTCCATGTTCTGCCCTTTAATGCATGTGGAGAGCTCCCACTGAAATGCACACATCCATGGGTAGAACTGGGATTAAAAGAGCATTGAGAGAACTCTCAATTAAATAACTTTCACAAAGCTGAATTATAACCACTACTCAATATTCTGTTGCACTATCCTGCATGGGGTTTGAGTGGCTTTAACTTCCCATAGAAGTCAATGGCAACTGGTGTTCAGCACCTCTCAGGATTGGGCCGAATCCTACTACAACTGATTTATGTAAGTAATCCTTATTCTGACAAATCCTACTGACTTCAGTGGAACGATTCACCTGACTAAGGGTCTGCAGCATCAGGGCCACTAATTTCAGTCATCAACCCTCAGCTAGCAAGGAATTCATATCACATCCTTAAATAAACAAAACATTACATACCTCAGTTTTCTGTTTTTCTGCCTTTGGACATCACAGTCTATCTTTGATGATGCAAAGCCTTTCGGCTCTCTTCTCATGACATAGATGGGGTAAAAAAGCTGAGGAATTGCTTTTTCATGAAGAGAGTCCCTCATGGTGTACAATTTTTGTGCTTGGATAATCATAACTTTGCTGGTAACTTTAATAAAATTGATAAAGAATATTAGATGTTGTTCTTGTGAATGTATGTGTATGTAATACGACATGTTAGTTAATCATAACATCACACAATAAATGAATGATAAAATGAAGTTATTGGCTACAACAGGGAACGTTACTATTAGTCTTTGCTAGCCATGAATGTCTGAAAATTTCACAGTCGGGTCTCTAGTGATCTTATTGAAAGGCTTTGTGTGTGGGCGGTTGAAAATATGGTACTTGGCCTTTGGTGCCAAACTTTCTGACAGTATCATCTGTCTTTACACAAAAGATGTGGCAGAATATGTTACTTCCCATTTAATATTCAGAGCTCTGTTAATCTTGTCACCAGAATAATATACATGTAAAGGGGAGTGCAGATTGTCGGTAGTCGATGTCTACTACACCCTCAGCTAATGAAGTTGCTGTGTCCAATCTCTGTGAGTGTGTGTTTGGGTTTTTTCAGGGGTGGGGGGCAAAAGGGGTCTGAGAAAACTTCATATAGGAGATTGCTAAATTCAGCCTCTCTTTCATTTGTGCTTCTTCTGTTTCTCCCATTCAAATTAATCGCCTTGCATGTCTTTTTTTTTTCCTACCGCAGTAATTGGTTGCTATGTAAATAGTGCTTTAATTTTAAACTCCCAAGATGCTCAGTCAGCTTCCCTGGTTGATATCTATGCTCTATTGGATGCAAATAGCTTGAAAGGTGTTTTTCTTGCCAATAGAACCTGCCACACTTGTGGAAGGAATGTTCTCATTCAGGGTAGCAGGTAGCATCACTGAAAGCGTGAGAGAATGGATACAGCCTTATTCTACTCCCCTTCCTGTTGGTGCTTCTTTTCTTTCTACTGCCTTGTCAGGTGAAGCCAATTTAGCCCTGGAGTTGCAAGAAAAGATAGGTGGATTTGAGAATGAGAAAGAGAGACCTGTACGAAGAGAGGTCCTGAAGGAGGGTGGGAGAGGGCCTTGAAAATGAGAGGATGAGGCCAAAGAAGGATGAGAGTAGGAGAAATAGGAGCAAGCACAGAGATATAGCCCATGGGAGATATCAAATGACTGAGGAGAGCTTGGTATCCAGGAAAATGTCAGTCTTGCATTTATGAGTGTCTGTTTCACCATTAATGTGTTTATCATTTTTCATTCTTTTAAAATTAGGTCCATGAAAGTCAATGGCAAAACCTCGCAAAGGACACTCAGCACGTCTGCTGTGGCATTCTCCTGTGAGCCACCATTTTGGTGTGAGGTAAAATTATGATTGCTTTACTTTGCTGAGCAAGGGCCCACAGCAAATTCCATCTCTGAACATTTATCACCCTTAAATGATAAAAACAAGAAAACTATCTCCCTTTCACTTGTGTGCACACACATACACACATATTGTAAGCACAGTCATAATGGCCCATGTGTGGTTTAGATACACAAATGCAGGCTACTTATTATTTTTGAATGGAATATTTCAGTTTATATTTATAAAGAAGCACAAATCCCCCCCAATAGCCACATCACTGTCTCTTCAATATTCAAGATAACACTGAAAAAAAGTTTAGTGCTCAGTAATTTAGAGAAAGTGTGTGTGTGTGTGTGTGTGAATGTATTTATGTATGTGTATATATATATATATAAAATAAAAAAACTGTTCTTTCTCTCTGAAGCAAACAATATTGCAGATTAACCACTGCTTTCATAAACTACAAGTGGGCCATTTAAACTATTTCACCACTGGTTAATGTACTGTCTTGTGCTCACTCTTTCTATAGTATCTAGCTAGTGTTTTGTTTTTATTAGAAATTCACCTATCCTTGACTACTGAGGAGAAAAGAAATTACCCTACAGAGCCCTGCAGCCCATAAAATGGTAGAGATTCCTAAATAAGACTGGCCTGAAACTGAAACCTCTGTCTGCCTGCACTGTAATGAAATGCATGAGTATAGGAGATAATAATAATTGCAGCAATAGCTCGTTACAGCTCCCAGATGATTTGGTGCTGTCAGGAGTGCACTGTCCTCTGACATCCCAGGAGGCGAGCAGCATCACTGACTGCAGGCCCTGATTGGTGTGGTGAAATATTGCTGGCAAAAATTAAAAGGTCTTGGTGTCAAAATAATTCATGATATGCATATCTTCCATTCTGATGAAACGGCTGATATCCGGATTAGCAAGATAATAAAACTGATCAGGCTACAGTTAAACAATTTAAGTTGGAGAGCTGTTCATTTTGTAGGTGTCACTTGTCAGATCAAGGGGTCAAAGCGGAATGAAAGGCTCTCCCCAGTAACCTTCTGATGATTTGGATCTGGAATGTTCTTCATGATTTGTCCAAAGTTTTCATCACAGTGCTGCCGAATAGCATTACCACAGCAGGCTGTATTCTGACATTCAAATCCTGGGAATGACAGGTTATTAGGAGAAGAGAACTGGCTGTACATACATTAAGCTCCATATCTCTGACCTGTAATTTGAACTGATAGTGATATTGTAATTGAGTGAGTAAAAAGGGGAATTCTTTATTAAAACACAGGAAGATGGAGAAAACGTTTATTTTCAGGAGATTTATGGGTTCATAAAATAAGCTTTTTGATGATGATTTATTTTACAGTTTTTGAAATGCTGAGCTGTGTGCTTAATATTTATTTTGTGGAACAGCTATTTAAAATAGCTCTCTACCTCTCATATATTCTCAGCCTGTTCTCCAGAACCCACGTCTGTGCAGATGGAAGGATATTTGTTTCATATGGGAGTTCATGTATCTGAATAGTTCAAAAATTATTCCAGTAAACTGGGCCTAGGGAAAATATTGTACCCAGTTAATGCTCATTGCTTCAGGGACCTCTACTGTCCTTCCTTGACACCTTATTGCAGGCTATTACTACACAATGGATCTTAAGTCAGATGGTTATGGGGCGTGGGGCAGAGCTGTACTATCAGGGTAATTGAGTCCATTGTGTGGTACTGTTACACACTTGAGTAACTAATTTAATGGGATGTGTTTTCATGTTCTTCTGCTCGGGCCTCTTGCTGAATAATTCTCCTGTCAGGTACAGAGCAATGCAGGACAGGTGAGGAGGGTCACAAGGGCTCATGATTTCCCAAGACAAGACTGTTCTGGAGCACTGGCGCTCACACAACTAGCACCCAAATTAAACTCATCGCCAACAAAACAACTGCCTTTTAACTTGAATATGTTTAATTAGGGTTAAGAACAATTCATTACTTTCAAAGGGACCAAAGCTGGACCATAAATATATAAGGAACATAAACAATAAGACCTTCCTTTGCCAATTGTTCCTGAAGCAGTTTTTTTGCACAATTTAGCTTTAACAGTTTACCACAGGTAAAGCACATAAATGACATGTTGAGAGAGGTGAACATACTATATATCTGTCTGCTGCAAAGCTCTGCATGTGTGTGAAGGATAAGGGCTCAATTGGGCATCCACTGAAATTGTTGGGAGTTTTGCCCCAACTCAGTCAGTTTCTTGTATGTGTTTTTGCAGCATTTAGCAACCTGTACAGAAAAGGAAATGGGTAACGGTGTCAACAGAACGGTGTCAACAGAGCAGCTGGACATGTAAGTGCTGAATATTTACAAAGCCATCCCAATTCCCCTCCTCTTCCAATGAAGGGAAGCAGACCTATTGATTGCTGCGATATTTCAGTTGCACCATTTGTTATTTCTGTTCCTAGCGATGAAATGAAATGAAGCCCCAAAATGCCTACAGTGCTGTAGTGTCAACTAGTACTTTTATTTCTCATCAGTTACAGTGTAGCAATTTAGTGTTGAATATTTTGTCACATTATAGGCATTTGATAGCTCAGGTTTCACACACTATTTATTTTCACAAGCAAGTACACTGATCACTGACAAGTGATGTACTTATGATTTTGTTATTGGGCATCTCCGCTCAGATAAAAGAGGACTTGACTTATTCGTAATTCATTAAAAATGAAGAATCCAATCCTGCAAACATTCACATCACTTTAAATGTGTGATTAGTGAGTTCAGACTGCTTTGCCTTTGCATTTGGTGCATTCAAAAGAAAAAAGGGTCACTTCATTTAAAAATCATAACTATCCACTCTGCATGTAATTATATCATATTTATCAGGTGAATAAAGAGTTGATCATGAAACTACAGTGTGCTTATATATTTGTATAATTGTAAAAATGACACTGTTTCAGAGTGCAGGATTGGAGCCATAAGATTTACAAAGAGATTCATATAGGCTGACCCTCACACTCAGAGTACCACTGAAATCAGTGCAGTTACTCTGCACATAAGTAATTGTTTGCAGGATCAGGCCCAAAGACCTCAGTTGTATAAAGGCAAGACCTCTGAAATTGATGCAGACTCCCATGGACTTTGGTGGGATTGTGTAAGGGTCCATATGCATACAATCTTTTGCAGGATTGGGAGGCCATTAGAGTTTAAGCATTGGAAGCAGTTTCTTTTTACATTGTACAAACATAATATGTGCACAATTTGTTTTCATGATGATTGTTGACCATTAAGCTACAAATGTATCAATATTTCTCTGGTAGTTGCAATGTAATCCCAAGCAAAAGAAATAGTTATTTTGATTTTTGAAGTAAATTGAAGCTTGCAAGATATTTTCTTCTGTATGTACCAAGTATAATCACCAAGCAATCTGCAGAAACATGTGTTTGTGTTGTGTAGTTGTGTAGCCACATTGTATTTCTAGCTAGTCAGAGCAGGATTTTGTACTGGCACTTATTACCATAGTGCCTGACTGTCTCCCATGGGGAAAGGTCCATAATGAACTTCTGCAGGCCTTCAGCTCATCTCCCTTCTTGGGTATAGGGCTAGATTCTTGCTTTGTTTGCTTTTGTTTTTTGGTGGAGATGTGTAGGACTGCTTATTGTAAATGTCTTCAGGGTTATGGTGGAAAAAAATTATGAAGCTTCTCCTTCCCCATCTCCTTCCCCGCCCCTTTTTCTGGTGCGAATCAAAACCAAATAACTCAGGTTAGTTCTCTTGTTTATGTTTATTTATATACGTGACTGTAGTGATTTTGTCCTTACAAACCGAAGTCATAGGAAGCAAGAGAGAAAGTCATGCTTGCTGTGGAGAGAAGGCTGCAATGTTTTTGGAATTCAACAACTTGTATAAATCAAGAAGCAACAATCCTTGGGATGTTGCATCAGTTTATATATCACAAAACTGAACTGAGATTCAAGATTATGTGTATGTGTCTCCTCTGTTTCTGCATTTCAGACTAGAATTGTTTTTGAAAGGTATACATAAGCCCTTACGTTTCTCCTTATCAGTAAGTAGTAAATCCTGGTCAAAGAGAAACTAATTGTTTATTTTCAATGAATTAGCACATTTTGATTCAACTTCATTTCACATATACAATATGTAAAAATATCTATTAGCCAATTCAGAAAATACATAAACTGGGCAAGTTTCATTTTGTAAAACATATTGCTTGGTAATATATTTTTATATTTAAATTGTACTTTGTTATACTGTCCAATCATGATATAATGAGATGGGCCCATTCTTAGTATTTCCAATATATTTACTACGTTATCACATACGTCTGTCTATTTCTAAGTTCAATTAATTGATCATGCATGTATAAATATATATGAATATATTGTTTCCATATGAGATGTACATTTTGGGATTGTCTAACAACTGACTCAGTAGATAAGCTTATTTGATTTTCCTTAACGGGTTGAGGTCTCTACCCCATTTTAATTTTTCATTAGAATATAATAATAGTCACAGGAAAGGGTGATTTGGTATGTGATATATTTCATTATGTTTCTATGGTAAGGGCAGAATCTAAAGTGGGAGAGCTCACTATTTTTTCGGCAGAGTAATTTATTCCACAGTATTTAAATGTTGTAATTTTCACACTGAGGCACATGCTGCCACATCGATCTTCCCCTGGACCAGTCTCTGTCTTGCTCTTTCCTTTTCATCTGTTTTGTTTTTTGCATTTTTTTCATAAATTCGACAGATGGCCTCTTGATGAATCCTTGATAATACTGTCATGTAAAGCTGCTAAGACTAGAAATCATCTCGCAACAATTTTTCATTGCAAAAAGAAAATTGAACCGAGACAAACATCACTAAGTCCATCACAACAGCAACAAAATATCTACTTCATGTAAATGAAGAAGACAAGCTTTCCTCATAATGCTCAAGCACAAATGCCACTATCCTTGTAAAGCCCCTTGATTTTTTTTTAATGCTACATTTAGTTCACGTTTCAAGCCTTGGATTTGTTTAGTATTTTGTTGGTTTCATATTCAGAACATTTTCCAGGCTTTTAATGTGTTCTCCCTCCTCCTGTTCCCCCTCCTTTTAGGTCTTTATAATTGTGGATCAGGTGAAGTTTGATTCCCCTCATTTCAAGGTCATGCACCACTAGGACCATTTTCCTGACTCAGAGGGCACGTAATTTCACAGCCGTGTACTCCTCATTAATCCACCCTGAGTGGGTGCTCAGGAAGTTCCAGATCACAGATTTGTTTTTGTCTTGTTCTCTGACTCAGTGCTTCACAAAAGGATTAGATTAACCCCTTTTGATTGTATTTATATCTTACTGCATCATGTTAGAAATAACGTGATTTCTTCTTCTCTCCACATGGTCCCCAGTGTGGGAAGCGGGGGAGGAAGGGGGTTCACATCATTTCTTTACAAATAGGTCTCAGTTAGTTAAAGTGAAGCTTGTGGCAGACACAGAGAATTATTAGTTTGTTTTCTTGTTCAGTTATTACTGCAGCTTCAATGATTGATTCCCCTCTTCCCCAGTTAGAGACTTGTTTATAAACTCTGAATGGTCTCTGTATAAATGAAAACTGCTGCAGTCCACTGGCCCTGAACTGGGTCTCATCTGGACCTGAATTGTCCTGGTCCCAAAATTAGATGTGTTGAACATTGGAGAGTTTCCATTTTGTTTTTGGAGAAGGGTTCCAGCCAAGAGCATGAGCAATAGTTCTTCACTGTGAGGCATTCTTTCCTCATTTGGTGTCCAATTTCTTCCCCATAGGGGCTGTAGAAGGGGAGTATATCTCTATATGGAGGTAGTATGACCCAGTGGCTAAAGCCCTCAATTGGTATGTCAGAGGCCTGGGTTCTAGTCCCAGCTCATCAGGGTGAACGTGTGTAAGTGACTTGCACCTCCCTATGCCTTAGTTTCCCCATCTTGTTGAATGGGGATAGTGATGCTTACCTCCTTAGGGCATGTCTACACTTATGGGTAAATTGGCACTGCTGCGATGGATGCAGGAGTGTCAATTGAGCAGGTCTGGTGAAGACCCTCTAAGTCAATGGCAGAGCACTCTCCCATCGACTCTTGTACTCCAGCTCCCCAAGAAGAGTGAGGTAAGTCAGCAGAAGAGCGTCTCCTGTCCACACAGAGCAATGTAGACACCGTGGTAAGTCGACCAAAGCTATGTTGACTTCAGTTCAGTTATTCACATAACTGAAGTAGCGTAACTTAACTCAACTTACTGCAGTAGTATACAAAGCCTTAGTCAAGAACTTTGAGATCTACTGAAGAAAAATGTTATAAAATAATGTATTATATGGCAGCATGGGAGGAAGTATGGTTCAATATTTAGAGCAGCTGACTGGGACTATAATTCCCCCCCCCCTCCCCGCCCCCAGCTCTGGTGCTGTCTCACTATATGGCCTTGCTTAAATCTCCATCTGTAAATGGGGCTAATGTTTGCCTGCCTTTGTAAAGTGCTTTTAGAAACTTTAGTTTCTTTCTTTCCTCATCTTTCTCTTAGGGTTGCCAATTTTGGTTGGATATATTCCTGGAGGTTTCATCACATGACATCATCTTTAATTAAAGATTAATCTTTGATTCCTGGAGACTCCAGGACAATCCTGGAGGGTTGGCAACCCTACTTCCTCTTGGAGAGAAGGAAATACACGGACTCAGCTCTGGGAGCTAATGTAAGCAATTCTCCTGAGTGAGGCCTAGTGGCTGGGAGGATTGAAGAGCTTGTCCTCATGGACACCCCAGATCCATTGGGTTGGGCCCAATATTGCCTGTACATTCAGGGGCTCCAAAGGGCTAATGGGGCAGCCCCACCAAACTGCTGCAAACCACTCCCTCCACAAGGAAAAACTTAAATGCTCTGCTTGAAACTGTGGAGATTTCAGACTATATGCCCCTGCTTCCTTGGATCTTGCTGTGCGAGGGAAGCATGTAGGCCTTACGTTTGGAAGAAGAGGAGGTTGTTATACTGCAGTGGGAGTAAATTTTACCCATTTGTGATTCATTTCAGATTACTTCTGTGGTGTGTTACCTTAAAATATTACCACCACCAAGTCGCTTCTTCTTTTGCACCTAAAACACTGTTTCTTTTCATAGGTTCATAGTTTTCAGTGCCAAAAGGGACCATTGTGATCATCTGGTCTGACCTCCTATAAACACAGACTATAGAACTCCCCCAAAGTAATTCCTTTCCAACTAGAGCATCTCTTTAAAAAATACACCCTCAATCTTGATTTTAAAATTGCACTGATGGAGAATCCACCACAACCCTTGATAAATTGTCCCAATGGTTAATTACCCTCGTTGTTAAAAATTTATGCTTTATTTTCAGTCTGAATTTGTCTGACTTCAACTTCAGTCATAAAGGGCCAGGTGATTTTTCCCATTAGATATACTATAAGGATGATCTTTCTCTCAGCTTTTTCACCGTAACCAAAGGCACTGGTTTCTTTCTTTGGAATCACAAAGTCAAAAGACCATGACATGAATATGTCCTGCATTTCAATTAGGCAATAAGAAAAAGCAGAGCTGTGTGAAGCAACCAGCTTTTCTCCTCCATGAAACATTTGCTATGAAAACTGAATTTAGCTTGCAAATGCTGAGATATGGAGCATTGCCTATTGTTGGTAGTACACCACTTCTTGGTATTTTTAAAGAGTTCTTGTTAATATTGCACAAAGTTTCTCTAGAAAAAGAGGTTGCCTTTGCTATGGCATGAAATACCAAGAATTTTAGATAAACATGCCATGGCTTGCATTGTGCCTTTAATCCTCATGCACAACTCCCATGCCATCAAACCAGTGTTTTAGGCATGAATGGAAGGTATGTTATGTCTCCAGTTAGCTAATCAGAGGTTATGTTTTGTAAGCTTCAGTCACACTAGGGAAATGTATGCTGTTCAAATTTACTGGCTCAGAGGTCAAATACTTAAATGTGCTTACAGAAATGCAGTAGTATGGGATCTGAGCAAGAAGATCTGAGAAGTTAACAGGCTTCATTTAGAGTGCAAAATGTTCATTTTAGATGTTTTTATGAACCATTTCCATTGTTAATGTGGTTATTGTTAGTTAGCATTTTTGTTGAAGTAGCACCTAGAGAGTTAAACCAGGGTGGGCTCACATTGTGCTAGGCACTGTACAAACATATAATCAGCTTCAGTCCATGCCCCAAAGAGGTGTGACACTTAACTTTGTTAATAGTTTTAATTTTTTTTTCTTGAGACTAGGCTACACTCTACATTTAATGATCCTGTTTAAAACTATTTTTGCAAAGTTATGTCATATCCACATTGGTGGCACAACTTTGCTAGGTGAAATCATGATTTAAAATGGCACTGTTTTTGCCACTTAAAGGAGACCAATATATGGGAGGTTAGGAGTTGGTGGGTGCAACTGAAATCTGGTGTGGTGATTTTTATAAATGGAATGTCAGTATAGATGGCTACTGAAGGAGAGTGAGAATGAAAAATACTCAGATCAACTCTTGAGCAATTTTAATCAGAAGACACCATGTACATGGGGAACTCTAATTGTCTTGATGTGGGGTGGACAACTAGTACAACCAACCAACCATCATTCGGAAGGTTTCAAAGTTACAAGACGATAATGTTATGATCCGCAAAGAGAACAGAGAAGCATCTCCAACAAGAAGAGAAGCAATCTTCTCATTGATAGGAGTGAGACTATGAGAGTGGGTATGTCCTGTTAACTCAATCCATTCTTTGCTGTATTCTCTATCAATCAGGAATGTGCCAGTTCTCAGCACACTGAATGCAAGTAGCTTTCAATCTTCTGTCTTTGTGGGATACCTGAAGCCTGTGGATATCTTGGAATAATTACATGATTTGTCATATGGTATGTTGCTTGCTTATGTATATATTTTACAATGCTCAATAGATAATAATGGGATGGAAGTGAGCATAATGTTCAAATATCACATTAATAAATTACATTGCCAAAGTTCTGGTGGTATTTTTATATTTCAGGTATTTTTTTCCATGGGAAGAAATAATATAACTTTCTTCACTGTCATTTATTTCTATTTGCTCCTTTCAAGTTTTCAGCATATTTTCTTATGTAAGTGTTCCTCCCTCCCCCTGGTATTTGACCTTTGGCTTTTATATTGCAGGCTGGATCTGCTGAGTGCTGGGCTTATAGGCGTTTAGTTGGTTTTAGAAAAAAACAAGGTTTTTTTGTTTGTGTGTGTGTGTGTGTGTGTGTGTGTGTGTGTGTGAGAGAGAGAATATTTCATCAGGCAAAATCCTCTCCCTGTTCTTGCACAGAACCCAAGGAAATAGGCTTTGTTTAGGGACCAAAGTAGGAGCTTGGAGGGTGAGGATCGAATTGTCTTCCAACTTGCAGAACACAGAGTGGATCACAACCTCTCTGCAACTTCCATTATAATAATGAACTGTGGCCACTGCCCCAGTACCAGATGTTCTGAGCCACTGGATCAACGTAAATATGGATACAGTTGTCCTTCTATGAGCTGCTCAAAGCTTAATCAGCATGGGCTTGGAGACCCCTGTCCTGGTGTGCAGAGGATTCACAAATCCTCCTTTGTGGTCACTGCATCCCTCCTCTCCTCCCAGGGGTATCACAATTGCTTTTTTGGAATCCTGGAATTTTTTTTTTAAGCGCAACTGCTAATGGAAGTACATGATTTTAAATAATTTACATTTCCATCTGGTTTGAAAAACACCAGGTGGAGATTGCAGATCAGGATGAGTCCAAATGGAAGGAAATCTTTGTTTAAAATATTAAAGCAAAAACAAACATTTATGTGAACCACATTTTTATGGTCCACAGTGGTGACTTCTTAAGTCTTCTCTCCCATCGTTTTGGTTGTGCAAGGAATGTGCTTCCCTTCCTTGGCTGCATTACATGAGTTATTCAGAATTAGCATGGGGGAACTGGGGAGAAGGGGAAAAACAAAGAGATTGTGTGTAGAATGTTGGAGGAATTAGGGGTTAGAGGGTTTCTTCAGCATATTCCTTTGAGCATTACAATGATCTCCTTTCCGCTTTTCTAGGGAACCATATTAAGCCCTTACATGCATGCATGAGACTCCCTTTATGGTCAGTGGGAGTCACCTGTATTCATCTTAGGGCACCCACCCAGGACTGCTGCCTCCCCCCAGTAGGACCCCTGGACCCAGAACTGTGCAGGGGAGAGACCTCCTCCATTCTGGTGGCACTGCCACACAGGTGGTGCCTCCCCTTTCCCTGTCATGTGACCGTGAGGTAAAACTGCAGAGGAGCCAGCCAGAGACTCCAGCTGGTAGGAGCAGAAAGCAGGGACCTCTGGGTATTCACAGAACTTTCTACAGCTTTGACTGGCCTTTCTCTGCCCTGTGCTGATTGTCTGTTTGCTCCAACCCTCTCTCTCACCCTCTGTCATACTCTCTTCACCTCAGTTTCATTCCACACCTGCCCCTTTTACTCTCTTCTCTCTTGCCCTCTCCTCCTCACCCCTCCTCCCTTCTCTTTCCATTTAGCTTCATCCCTCTTAAATAATCCCATCAAAAAAAATTGTGGAACTAACGTGTTTGTTACCATCAAATAGTTCACTCTGCTTATGTGTTGTAGCCCTTCCCCCCCCTCCACCCTCACCCCCACCCCCTGAAGATGGTCAGTTTAAAAGAAACACATTTCTTATACTGATCTCAAACAAATGGGCTATAATAACTCTTCAGTCTGATTTTCTTACTTTTTTTTTTTAAATAGAGATTACAAAGTCTCATTGTCAGCCAGTCATGTAAGCCAGTAATCTTACTGGACCAAATTAATCCCTGCTGTAATGCCATTGATTCTGAGGGTGTTACGTTAGGGTTGAATTTGCCTCACTGTATCAAAACTCCAAGTGCTACAAAATGGAAAGATTTTATATGTATTTAGATTAAAAATATTTGAGACACAGTTAAAGTTGTCTTTTAATCTTCCAGTACTGACCCAGTATGGCCATTCTTATGTTTTTATGTACTGTGTTCCCCTTTAATGCTACCAATCATCCCCCAGAGAGCTTTTGTGTTTGATTGACAGATACCAACTGGCCCAGAGAAAACTGTACATAATGGCCTGTAATCTAAATTTCACCTCCCAGCTATGCTATGGGGACCCATTCCTCCAGAACATTGGCCAGAGACTGTCTCACATTGCCATCCATGTGTGGTCCACAAAGACCCTCTCCACTATTCCATTAGCTTCTGAAAACTTCATCCTGCCCAAATCACCCCACCCAAACTGGTCAATCTGCATACAAGACAGAGAGTAACTTTTTCCATATGTACCCTGAACCGATAGGCTACAGAGTCCAGTGCTGTACACATCCTTTCAAAATGAGCCAAAGATCCCCATGTAGGCTGGATTTTTCAAAGGGGACTAAAGCAGCAAGGTGCACAACTCCCATTGAAAGTCAATATCCCTTAGAAAGGGTGGATGCAGATTGTAATGTCATACAAGAGCCCGAAGTCTGCATATGCAATAGGAAGGCTTAAGTATCTATAATGTAGCAACTAATGGGGTTGTCTCTCCAGTAGATACAGTTTGTCTGAAAGATACAATAATGATATAATTGATCTATTCTAGGAAAGGGTTGCTTTTTTTATAGGAGAATGTGAGGATAGATTCAAATTGGTTGGAGACTCACCATGGACTTACAAACGGGAAGGACACAGAATCATCAAATTAATTAAATTTTGTTGGGGGAGCTTACAGTGACAGTGGACAGGCACAAAGTAGCAGATTTAGTTTACTTGGATTTTAAAAAAGGCTTCCATACTGTACTGCATAAGATTAATGCCTAAGACTAAAAAGTATGGTATTGTTAATGAAAGATTAGATAAAGACTGGCTTGGTAAATAGAGGGCATATGCAGGGGGTAGCTACTTACTTACCTATCAGCGAGGTGAAAACTTGAGTGTTCTAACAATCTGTGTTGGATCATACTCACACTGTACACCAATGGCTTTGAAGAAGGAATAGTGGTGAAATGTGCAAAATTGCCAATGACACAAAGGCGGAAGGAATTGCTAATACCAAAAAGAATGTGCTTGCATCTAACCTGGGGCATGGGCTGAAAGTGGTTCATGCAATTTAATATAGTTAAGTAGTGAGCATATGACTGAACATGTCAAAAGGGATTATGCCTTCAGTTGTTACTAGTTGCAAGGCACATATGAGAAGAGCTAAAGGACTTCAATGAGACTCAAGGATGCTCAACAGCTCACAGGACTGGGCCTCAGGGCGAGGGCGTGAACACTCCAATGCTGTAGTTGCACCTACAAATGGGCTGCATTGGTCTCTTCTCCTAAAACGATACTTTGATGTTGCTTGGTTAAGATGAATCTAGACCTCCTTTTAATGGCCTTGCCACTGACCTAAGGAGTCTGACCTGTGTTTGGGAGGTGTTATGGGAAGGGTTTTTTTTAAATTGTTCCTCTTCTCCTACCTCCATTATTTTTGTAAACATCCCTTACCCTATCTCATTAATATGTGACCCTGTGCGGTCTTTGGAGGCATAGCTGAGAGGCTCTTCATCTGTACACATGAAAGAACTTGCATTTTGTACATTTGCATCTTAAGCTTCTCCTATTTTCAACTGTATACTAGGCGACTTTGACTTTCTTCTTGTTTCCATCCCCTTTTGGAAAATTTTTAGCTATATAAAAAAAAAATGCACTCTACACAATATCATTAAAGGTAAGTAAACTAATAACACATAGATTTAAATGTTTACTGGTTTGTGTCAGTGTCTGGCAATACAATGAATAATTCATATCAAACTAGTAGAATGTAACATTTACATAAAATAATACTTTGCAAATTTATGGTAAGTACTAATTACTTGCCTTATTTGCCATGACTATGATATTAAATATTCATAAAAATGTGATTATTTCTTTGATTTGGCAGGCATTTAGATTTCTCTACAGCTTTTCACACTGCTAATTTTAATCCAGTAAATTATCTGGAAGAAAACAGTATGCAGCCTAAAAACTGTTCAAAATTCACTCCAACATTGAGCACATTATGGACGTAATGATCCATTACAACCAAACTTCAAGAAGGTCTTGCAAGAAAACTGAGAATTAAACAAAGAAATATGGAGACTATCATCATTATTTATCAGATATATTCATTAGGGTGTTTTTTTTTGTTTTTTACATACAGTGGAAAACTTTTAAATAGTTACATATGTGGTAAATATACTCCCAAGTGGTTAGTTCTTTGTCAGACAAGTGTTTAAGAAAACTTATCTGTATTGATGTCACAGCTTGATGTTCTGAGGATTTATCCTTTAACCGGTTTAATGAAAGAATCTTAATTTTGTGATTGAGTGCACTAGAAATATATTCTTTGTGGCTATCACTTAAGGGAATAACAATAAGCCTGCAGCTAGGTATTTCTAAGGTGGCTATCACCTTGAGATCTAGGATAAACAAAACAATACTTTGCACTTACTGTATATAGTAAAAAGAACAGGAGTACTTGTGGCACCTTAGAGACTAACAAATTTATTAGAGCATAAGCGTGCCACAAGTACTCCTGTTCTTTTTGCGGATACAGACTAATACGGCTGCTACTCTGAAAACTGTATATAGTGTTTTTCATACATGAGTTCAAAGCTGTTTACTCATATTAATTAAATCTTCATACACATATTTCTGTAGATACATACTCTGAATCAGGCAGAAAAGGGACTAGAACGTGGGTCTCCCCCATCCCACTAAAATGCCTTAACCACTAGTCTACTGCTGTCATTTTTTTGTGAAAAGTTTCAAATGGTCTCACTTTCATGTTGCATTAGAATAAAAACAAATGTCAAAACCTCCAAATTTTCCCCCAAACAGAATTGGTGTATTTCCAGCTAGCCCTAATGAATACATCTAGGTCACTGGGCACCTGTTCATTTTAAATGTTTGTTACTCGCAGAGGCCCCAATTCAGCAGGTACTTCAGCATGTGTGACACTTCCTAAGGTGCACAAACCTTTTACAAACTTTGATTAAACAAGTTGATTGATAACTTGAAAAATGTTGCTAACCTTATGTAACAATACAGAATTAATGTACCATGCCTTAAAATAGATTTTTGGAAAAGATTTGAAATATCAACTCTCAATCACTCCATACATCGGAAATCTAAAACAAAACATAAGTTTCTAAACCTAAAGACTAAGAACCAAATTTTGCCCTTAGTGTTTTCAGTGGGCAGCACAGGCTGTTTAGTCAGGGCAGAATTTGGCCATGAGAGCTGTATTTTTTTTTCTTGCCTAGAAAACGTGGGATAGGATATGTAATCTGAACATTGCAAGTTAAGAGTTAAGGAGTTTCAGAAGCATTTTTCCCTGTGCGGGGAAGATTTTATAATCATATAGGAAGAGACAGGGAAGGTGGACTTTATCTTGCAATGATGTAGAATATTAACATAGAAATTCAGTTCCATTCCTAAATCTCTGGGCCTTCCATATGGACGGGTGGATGCTCTTCTCTGCTCACCAGTGTCCTCTTGCCATGGCTCACTCTAGAACTATGCTTTTATATGCTTTCTTTCCCTGTGCACCCCACTTCTTCCTTTTCTAGTGGGGTAGGTTGTAGAGGGGCAGCATCACATCTTGTGAAAATATCCACTTGGAAATCCACTTGGTTTTGAGGGACAGTATTCTACTGTACATTTGAGGAGAGCACAGGACCCTAACTAAAAACCTCAGAAATGCTATAACACAGCATGAGACAATGATGACCCAGTTTCTTGTTTGAGGGAGAAGTCCTCCAAAAACCTTCTGCAGCATCGTATAGTTTTACACTTTTGTATGTGTAAAAATGTTGGCAAGTGGCTTGTTACCTGTGAATGCTGGATATAATTAAACTCTTCCTAAAGTCAAATGCTTTATTTATTTAAATTGCTTCTCTAAATGAAAGTAAAACCATTTGTTGTACGTGTTTGCCAGGTTTTGACAATGTGAAAATGGGACAAGGACAGTACAGTGGAACAGAGACTGAAAATCCTCAATGTAATACTAATGGAACCCATCCTGTTCTCTCTGCATTGGTCGTAGGGTTGAATAAGGAGCTCATTGAAAATAAGCATTTCCCATGTGTCAAGGAGAGAAACTATTGATTTGTACTCCTATTCACCAAGAACAAAAATCAATCCCTTCAAACTGGAAAAGGACTTGTGTGTAGTGATGAAGTGATCCCATGAGCTGCGTAACAGAGGCCTAGTTCTAGGAAAAGGAAGCCAAAGGAAAATGGCATTGAGGAGGTCAAAACAGTTCATATGGCTCATCACCAGGGCCGGCTCCAGCATTTCTGCCGCCCCAAGCCAAAAAAAAAAAAAAAAGCCGCGATCGCGATCGGCGGCGGCAATTGGAAAAAAAAAAAAAAAAGCCGCGATCGGCAGTGGCAATTCAGCGGCAGGTCCTTCGCTCCTAGAGGGAGTGAGGGACCTGCCGCCCCTGAATTGCCGCAGGTGCCGCCCCTCTCCCTTGGCCGCCCCAAGCACTTGCTTGTTAAGCTGGTGCCTGGAGCCGGCCCTGCTCATCACCAGCTGCTTGCGCCATCTGACAGATCCAAAGGCAACTTCAGAGCAGTCTGTACAATATGTGGAGCTTACCAGAGATCTAGAAACTGCTGCTGTAATGTCATTTTCCCTAAAGGAACTTGGCAAAATTGGCACTGTGTTCTCCCATGGACTGCGGTGCCAATGGTAGGCATAATTTGCAGCCCTAGTGCTGGAAAAGAGAGGAAGGAATTGGAGCCTGTTGTTAACTGTAAATTAAATGCTGTTAAATGAAAAAGGTGTAGCAGAGCCTGATTTGATCAGTTTGAATCTAAAATAAAACAATGAACTAGAAGAGACTGGGTGACACAATGTGTTACTGGTCTAGACTTTCACCTGTCCAAGGGCTTCTAGGTTTAAATTTGATTTGGGTCACAAGTGAAATAAGTTTGATCTCAATTTTGGGCTAGGCAGTAAGAAGGTTGTCTGTGTGTGTGCGTGTGTGTATGGGGTAACATCTTTTACTCATCAAGGAGCATTAGTGGAAGATGTGGTAACGAGAGTGTCTTTTTGTTTTTAATGACTAAATGAATGTCTTAGCTGCCTAATGTCATGTCCGAGTCACAGCAGGAAGTGGGTCTGAAGAAGAGGGAAGGGGCCTTGCGGATCAGCTCAGGAAGGGCACATTGATTTTTGTTGTATTAAATCTGTGGCTGATGAAATACACTAAGTGCAAAACTTCCAGTTGATGACAAATAAAAATAGGATATTCCCTTCTTCTGCCTAACTGCCACACTACACATAGGTCTTTACTACAACATCACCGTCCAACTGCACGTTTGAATCCTGATCCGGCAAACAGACGTACACAACTCTCTTCACCTGAGGAGTACCACTGACATCAATGGGACCTCTTGGGTGAGTAAAACTTCACACCTGCGTAAGAGTTTGGGATGGGACCTTAGAAAGGGGAAGAGAGATGAAACTGCTTTTTTGACAGTGATGAAATGAAACTGCTTTTCAGGTTGAATGAAACAATTTTTTTTGAATTTTTTATTTTCTGAAAATTCCAAAAAAGTTCAGTTTTCGGTTGACATGAAACTTTTTTTTTTTCAATTATTTTGAGCTGCCACAAAACTGAGAAATCAGTTATTCTCACAGAGTTACTCTACATAGTCTTGCCCCAGAGACTGGTATTGTAAGGCATAGTTTGCACAGTGCACAGCTCATACGGTGCTGTGATGAAAGACACTATGTAAGTAGTTGATTTATTTTAATGTACTTTACCACAATATCAAGACACATATCAGAGCCCATCTTGTGCTGTCCCTCTGGAAAGACAATCTGCCACAAGTCTGGCTTTTGAGGGATCATTCTGAGAAGTGTTGGAATTGCTATATGCAGAAATAGAAGTGTTACAAACTTCAATCACTGCAGGAAATTTGTTAGAAAATGTGGCTGCTCAGTTAATGAATCTGGACAGTCAGATGGGCACAGTGAAACAGGAGGAGAATGTACTGAAACTAACATTTTTGCTCGAAGAGCTGGCCATTACATTTTTTAAGTCTTATGAGATCCTACTTAAATGCTTTACTGTTCACTACTGCTGCTGGTGAGATTCAACCACTGCTGCCAAAATGACATTACCAGCCAAGGCCCATAAAACCCGAGGAGCAGGGCCAGATTAAGGCAATCTGTCACATGGCCTCTTCTGAGCCCACTCCTGTTTGAGGGTGTAGTGGTAGGAGCCCTCACACAAGAGCCATCTACTCAGCTGGTCTGTGGACCTGCTGCTACTCCTGTTTGTGTAGGCTAGGACTTTCCTGACCACAGCAGCTTCCTGTGTCCCAAGGGGCTGGGATCTGTCTTTGTCGGAGGACAGGGAGAGTCCCTGTTGACACCATTCAAGGAGAGGGGTGTGTGTGTGTGTGTGACCTGCCAACACCACTGCAGAACAGGCATGACAGAAAGAGAAACCCCTTTCCCCCAATAGTCATCTGCTGAATGTCGTCTGTTAGATTTGCTCTGTTACAAACAATAAAGTTTAAATTAGAAAGGTGGGCCCCATAGCCTTTGTCAGTTTTGAGTGCATTTATTTATTGAAGGTGTATATTTTCCCAATTTCCTTGTCATGTTGTTGGCTCTCTCTCATCAAAGTTCCGTCCAGGGTAAGAGTGGATTGGAAGTTTCAGACAAAGGCAAATACTATCCTGTTGTAAATTTCTGATACTGACTAGGATAGATTTCTGCCTTACTGGCTACAATTCAAAAGAGAAAGTGATTGATTGGGCAAGTATCAGGTTTTCAAATCTCCTTATTCAATATCATTTTGCTGAAAGTCAGGAAATTGATATAAGTGAGAGCTCTTTTATCCAAAGAGACCCCTTTTGGGGAAATTAAGGAAGCAGGCTGGATTTTCTGTTGTATTCAATAAAAAGATTTTTGTGTATGTCCCTCAAAACAACTAACCATATGGTGTGAACCAACTCAATATATGTATGTACAAATCAGAACATGCAGCTCTTTCAGTAACAAGCAATAAAATAGCTAGATATATGAGAACCTTTATCAGTTAAGAGAAGAAATTATAGCGGCCCCACTTCTTCATTCATGCACAAATTGTTTTTAACTCAGTCTGAAATCTTGTTTATACCTTGCATCTTAGAACAATGGAATAAAGTTGGATCTGGGGCTTCATGCTCATCATTAGACCCTTATATAGAAAAACCGACATGAGAGCCACAAAGACCATGAGAAAACACAAAACTCTCTTTACCCATGGATTTAGCACATAAACACAACTAATACAAAATGGTAATTACACTTTCTGAAGGAGGGCCCAACATTTGTTGATAATGTAAAAAGAGGTGGGGATTTTATGGCATATGATGTAGGATTCACTCTATATCCCTCTATCACCTCCATTAACTTAGGGTTGTGTTTCATAGATTGCTGGTCAAAATGTATAGATTTTTTTCAAAGAGGTGCAAAGCCATCCAGACAAAAGCAAGAGACCTCCCTAAAACTCCACCATAATCGCTTACATGGCATTCATGTTTTTAAGAATCCATCCTTATCCTTAAAGATCTCTGACGGCAAACACCACACAGCAATAACACTATGCATTCAATCAAACAATTTCTTGCTAGTGCTACTAGAGGAAACTCTGGTGCATGTAGTGATAATTCCCTTTTCACATACACCATAAGTTACACTGAGCAGAAATTTACATTGTGGGCAATTTCCAGAGGCTTTGGGATGCAGGCTGATAAAGACATAGAACACATATTCTGTTGCAGAGGTCTTTATACTCTGAAACTGATAGCTGATTACAAAGAAGCCTGAAGATCTAATTACAATTGGCAATCGGGAGATGAGGAAAGACTGCAGACACATCTCCTCTACTTTTATACACAGTCCTTGTGGCATTCACATTGCTTTCAATAAATGTGCTTCTGGCAAAAACTGTCAATTATGGTAATAGCCTGGATGACTGGGTACTGAGAGACTACAAGCCTGACCTTTGCTGTTGTAATCATCATCATCAGCGTGAGTATGCATGCCACCCAAAAGACAGAACAAGTAGCTTAACTAGGCCGTAATTGCCATTTGTTGATGATGATGCCATTGATGATGCATTTTTGTTTGTGTTAATTGAAAAGATATTACACTGGGTGATCTCTATAGAAGGTGGAAGATTAATGCTCAAGGGAAGAGAAAGCATGTGCTTAAACTAAAGTAAGAAGAATAAATACTTCATATGTTACATACATTCTGATACCTTCACCTTACCAGCATATGAAAGTAACATGCATAGCACACTTCTGTTTAAAAGGGAGGTTAATGTAGGCACAGAGCTCAAACATCTGATTAAAAATGAGGTTAAAATGCTTCATCTAAACAATTTGACCCCATAAACTGTGTAAGCCTGAAAGTTTTGGTCTATAATCATTATTAAAATTGTGTATGGGCTCATCAGTGAAAACAGTAGTGGAGCAAAAGTGGCCAAAGTATCACTTAAGTTATACTGAGGACATGTGTTGAATTCAATGGGGCTGTGTTTGTGTAAGAGAGAGGAGAAGTTGGTCTAAGGACTCTCCCAGTGTACAGCACCCTTCTACAGACGTGTTTCTGGTATGGTGGCACCCAAAACAAACAGAGAGGAAGATAGCCTCTGTCTTGAAGAGCTTGTATTCTAAAAAGCTAGTGCCCAGTTGTAGGAGGGAATGCATATAACAAACTCACCCAGTGATCAGGGTGATGGCTGGCACACACCTCTTGTTCATTCCTTGCTTTCATTTACAGTACAAAGGCATAGCCTTAAAGTTTTTTTAAGGGGGAATTACAGATACAGCTTGGAAGAGGCAGAATTGTTTACATAAGAGAAACTTGTATATAAAGGGAGTATGATGTCAGGAGGCTGTGAAAGTAATACTGCTGTTGAAGTCCCTGATATGGTGGTAGGAAGCGGGGACTGGTGAGCACAGTGCCCTTGGTAGGTCTTGCATCTCATGTGAGGAGCTGGAAAGCTAGGATTCACCTCTGGCACCATTGGCTTTAGCTGTCCTGGCTGACTTGGGAAGGAGTATGGACGGTCAGTGGCTCATTGCCCCATCAAAATTGCAATAATCTTATATTAGATACTTCATTTTCCACAGTGATCATTACAGATTATTGTCTTTCTTCTAGTCTAAATCTCGAATAGCATTTGCAACATACATAACAGACTTTGGAAGCTTGTTGTTTGTGCCTTTCTTATCATTGACCACAGCTAAAATGGATGGTTGGGAATTTTTTGACGATATGTTTTTTCATGGAAAACAGCTGATTTGTCTAAACCAAAACTGTTTACGAATCAGAGTGAATCTCCCAACTTGAAACAAAGTTGAAAATAAGTTTCAAAATTGAAACAAATTCCACTTTTCTGATTCACAAGGAAAAGTCATTTAGAATTTATACTAATTAGACTAAAAAGGTTTTTTAAAAAGTCAAAAATCAAAATATGTTTTTACCTGAACTGAAGTTTTTCTGGTTTTTCAGGTTATGAACATTTGAGATTTTGACTTTTTGTCATGATTTGAGACAGGGAAAAATTTTTTAGCGCTTGAAAATACTCAAGAGATGGGAAAACTGTTTCCTGCCCAGCTTTAATTGTCTTCTACTTCCTCTTTCAACCAATTATTAAACTCTTATACTTTCTTTTCAATTTCCTGCTTTTCTACTTTTTTTCCTGAGGTAGTTGGTCAGCATTTCTTCCCTCATTTTGTTATCCTGGCTTTTTCAATAGCTGCTTGAATTTTATGGCTTCTGCAAGAAACTCAAATGTGCACTGGCAGCTTTCTGAGCACTGCTTCATATGCCACTCTCTGAATTATGAAACCTTCTTCCTCCCCTCCCCTCCCCCCCCACCCACAGCCTCCTTCCAGAGTTCATAAGCAGCACATTTTTATTCCTACTTTTTGTCAACTCTGTATTTCTCGATAGTGGACCAAATTAATCCCTGATGCAACTCAGCTGATTTCATTCAAGTTATACCCAGGATGAATTTGGCTTAGTTTGTCCTTTCCTTGCATGATCTGAATGATATTCTCCTTTAGCTCTTTGAAGCTTGCAAATATCACTGTAATAAATGAAAAAATTTAAGAGGTTCCAGGCAGAAGTTACTGACAAAAGAATGGAGGTATTTCTTCTGCTGCAGTATAACCCACCACTGTTCAAAATGTTTTGCCTATTAGATTGAATTATGGAAAAATAATGGACAAACTATATGGAATTCAGTATTTTCAAAGGTGTCATGTAATGCACCAAAAGCAATATGGATAACGGGGCAAAATATCTTGTAAATCATCTTCCTCTTCATTAATAAGATAGAGCCGAATTCCACCCTGAAACCCATGCTCAGACACTCATCCAAAAGGGAGCGGCAGGCTTCTATCCAAGGTCCGAATTTAGCTCATGTAGCTAGTCATTCACGAGGGACCCAATCCTGCGACCCCTGTGATCTCAAAACTTTCATTGACTTCAGCTGGAATTTTGGGTGTGGAGAGCTTGCAGGTTGAACCCCAAGGATTGTCCATTCCTAGAAATTATCATGTGAAGTTGGAGGCTGTGCAAGCATCTCAAATTAATTGTTAGTGTCTGCAAATATATAGATGGGTTCTCCACTCCCCAGAGCCAAGGCTGTGTCAATTAAACATACCTGGTTATTTTTCCACAACTATAGGGAAACCAGTGCTATGCATTAGGGCTAGAATAACCTCTCCAACCAAAAGTTCAGGTGGCACAGATGCATGCCTTCTGCCAGTGGTTCTCAACCTATTTACCATTGTGGGCCCACAGTGTGTTGTGGGCCACATCTAATACTACCTGTATGGCCCTAAGGATGTCACATGGGCTGCAGCTCTGTACTGATTGGGCCACAAGTGATCTGCAGGCTGCAGTTTGAGAACCACTGCCGTATGCCCTGTGTTCATCTTTTCACTAGTCTGTCAGAGCTTCAAAGTCAGACATATGCATATTTTTTTACCACAACATCTTATGGGTATAAATATCAAGCATGCATTCACAAGTCAGGTATAGGTGTATACACTTGGCCAGTTTGCTGATGACCAGTTACCCAATAATTACTTGTACATCTTCCCTTGGAGAAATATTTTATAGAACTTAAAAGGGATGAGACTAATAGGTTTCTATAGAAATTACATAAAAAACCTGTGGAATGTAATAGAGAATAATATCCCTCCTATAGAATGATGGCTTAAAAAGTCTCTAAAAGAGGGTTATCATTCTCTTAAGTGCATGTTATCTACAGGAACATGTAATTACATGGTAGTTGTTATCAATGGCAAGAGTGGACGAGTAGAGAGGGGCGGAGTTTGTGTAGGGCCTTGAACTTGTTGCAAACAAAGAGTGAGGGATTAAAGACTTTCTGAAGAATGAGCCTACATTTTGCTCTTGATTTTGTTTAAAGATCATTAGGTTCAAATCTGAACCATACTGGTCAAGACTGAAAGTTGTTACCATCCACTAGAATTTCAGCAGCCTGTGTGAAATCAATCGATCTCATACAAATTCCTGTGGCTATGTCCACATCACAAAGAACACCATTACAGAGGACACTAACTGGCGCTCTTGCTGACTGGCCTAGCCTAATAGGCTCAAAGATTTCAATTGATCTGGTCCCCAGAGGCAACATTGCTGCTCGTGTTGTACCCTTTGGATAAATAAAGGACTTGATATAATATAGGACCTTTCAAGAACACTACGTTCACTTAAAAATAATAATGGGCCAAATTAATTTCTGTCTTAACTCTACCTACTTTGTTCAGCTTACATCAGGCATTAATTTGCTTCAATATCTTTAAATCTTGGATCTGCAAGATGAATTTCAATTCTACCCAAATCAATTCTGGCAGCACTTCCAATTACAGCATATATTTCAATGTGAACTTGGTGTCAGTATGGATGGGGTACTGATTGCTCCTCCTCTGATAGTAAGTATCTTGTGGGGCCTAACGGGACAGCAGCTAAAATCTGACTCCTATTTAATTTCACCTTCTGAGGTGGAATTAAATGTACTTAGTGATACATTAATACCCAGTTTTCTGGCCAGGGATGACTGAATATTTCTGAAATTGAATTATAGGGAAGGACATCTTTATGTGGAGGGTAAAACCAGGAGTTGAGGGAAGCAGGTAAAGGACTGTACATTTATCCACATCAGTATCTCATTTGAATCATGAGTGAACCAACATAGAGCTTGCCTTTATGTATAATGTTTCTGAAACACCTTTATGCAGAGAAAATGCAATCCCTTCTGGAACTAATCCTTTTATGTTGTTGTTGCCAAAGACAGCTCTAGCTTTGCCCATTCCTCCACAGAAATAACTTAGAATAATAATAATAATTTATACTTACGGTACCTAGCACTTTTCATACCAATGGACCCCAAAGCACTGTGAAAATATAACGAAGTGGTATAGAGAACTGATGTAGGACAGTACAATGGACACCTATAAAATTAGCATTTACCAATGGCTACCACATGGTAGTCTGAAATAGTGCCGTAATTTATAGTTCTAGTTATAGGAAATGTAAATAATTGCTGTATCTATACCCTTGGGTAGTGACTATTGGTAAGTATTGACTTTTTAATGGTGACCATTACATAAAAATAAATTAGTTCTTGTAAAATACTGGAGTAGAATGTGTACTGTATGGAGACTTAAAACTTATGAGTACAGGAGAAAGGCAAGGTACTTTCAAAGTTGTCAGATAATTTATTGCATAGGCACTTTGGTTAAATCATTTGTTAAATCAAGTTTTGAATTTACTTTTTATTATGCAAAAATATGCTCATTTTATTGTTATCTTCTAGTCCCCCTCCTACATATTTGTCTGTTACGTCCATCTGTTGTCTTGTCATAAACCTGGCTTGCAAGCTATCTGGGGTCGGATCTGTCCTTTTCACTAGATATCTATAAAGCACCTAGCATGAGCAGGGCCCTGTTCTTTGACTGGAGCCTCTTTACTAACGTAATGTAAGTAATCAGTAATATATTTCTTAAAAATTATCTTACAGCAATTTAAAATTCTCCTGCCTTTCTCATTCAAATGGTGAACTGCAATTTCTGCTGGAAGATGTGTGGGCAAATCCTCTGTGCTCTTTTAAAAATGTCAGCCACCAGACTTTAACATACCAGGTCATTTCATAATTTTGTCAAGTCCAGTGTCCTTCCCCCCAGGGCTAATAAGTAATTCTTCAAAAGATGGCAAAAACGTCTATAATGCACTTAAGCAATTGTGCAATGCTGTTCTCACTGAGACACCAGTGCCATTTAGGGACACTGAAATAGTAATAAGTTTTTTATATATATAAAACAAACCAAAACCAGCCATACAAAATAACCTCTCTTGAAAATGCATGTATATGTGTGCATATAATTAATATAAAATACACAATCAAGTACAGGTTGCAGTTTCACCCACAAAGAATTAGAAGCAAAAATGTGCTACTCACATTTTGTTTTCAGAGAGCTTTAGTCTTTGGAATATTTTTGAATATTCAGGCAACACTTCAGCGTTCCCTCTCTTCCTTTGGGTGTTGAGGAAGGCATAGTCTCCACAAACAGCTGTTCATTATGATGCCACTAAGGCCCTTTTCTGTATTTCTAGCTTTGGAATTCAGAGCTACCATTAATTGATGTATGTAGATCTATACAAACATAAAAAATAAACCATAATAAATTTGAACCTGCCCTCCAAATGTTCAAATATTTCAAAATTAACATTTAAATGACTTCCATCTATTTTTTAAAAAAATCCTCCATATTTTGTAGCCTATTAAACTTGAAAAATAAAGTAGTCATACACGTTTCCCTGGAGGAAGAAAGGATATATTTTAACAATGAAGAAAACCACATTTTTTTCTAGCCAAGAATGTCAAAAAAACTTTTGATATTGAAATCTGAATTCACTTTTTGTTAGATATTACTAAATCAGTGCTTTTCCCTGCTAAACTGCATGTTACTCTTAATGATAATTAAGATGTTAAGAAAGTGGTGTCAAACTACTTCACAAGCAGTCTAGCAAAAAGGAAGGATAATTTGAATGATAATATGGATGGTCCTGACCATGATATAATTTCAGAGGCTTACTTAGTAAATATTTAGACCTGGTCACTTATATTGTTTTGTATTTCATTTTATTTGTGAATTGTCACTTATGATATGAATTCTAACCATTGTAGGTTAAAAAAAATGTCAGATTTGAAAATCAAAACCTGAAAAGTTTTATTGTAAAAATTTCAGTTTGGGGTTTCTGGGTTTTCATAAATATTCTTTAGCTTGGTAAAAAAAAATGTTGATGAAAATATTTCACTAGCTCTAATAATGATTGCATTATGACTTTAAAAGTACTAGGAATATGGCAAATCTAATGCAGTAGTCATGTAATAAACTCTACTTGTATACTTTATTCACATCTGTATCGCTATACCGCAATAGCTGTCCTAATACTAGAATTTTATCACCAGCTCTACATATTTCCGTTATCAGAATGAATCAGAGTTTCCTGCTCATTGTACAACTGGACAAAAAAAGGAAAAAGGAAAGCCTGGTGGCCAATACGCCGCTTTGGCCTGAAAGATCACCTCCAGTCCTACTGAATCAGGGACTTTACTAGAGTGCTGTTCTTTATCAACACAAGGCAGTGTTCCTGAAGTGCCATAGCTCCATCTGACATAGTCTGGGACACCAAGTTCATCTGCTGCCCAAGACCCATAAATAACTTTCTGATTTTCTTCAACAAGCTAGAGGTTAATAAAGTGGGGATGTTGGATTCCCTGATGTTTTAAGTAATTTCATGGAAAACTTAATGCTGTAGGACACTGGTTAGAAAGGCTATTATCCTCATCAAACTACTGCACTTCTTTCTTATTATTTTCCACCAATTTCTTGGCCTTGTACCTCCTCTCCCTTCATTTACTGCAAATGATTCTTCAAAATGACACTCTGTGGTTGGGTGGAGACAGTATTGAAGAAAACTTAATCCCTAATCAGTGTCTTGTCAGTGCTAGTAGTACTGTGAATTTTTCTTCCTCCTCTTGCTTGCCGGAGCCTATATACAATGCAGGGACCTAGAAATTCATTGCATTGTTGTCATTCAAACTACATTTCTTGCCCTCTAGCCAGGCTGCTCTTGCTGCAGTCTTGTGAAAGAGTCAGCCAGTGGCCTCTAACTTAACTGATCAAACAAAATGAGGGTGATCCAAAATATCCCAAGCAAATAAACAAAATCCCACATTTCGCTTGTTTATTCCCTTTCCTGTTCTCCTCCTCTTGCATTGTTGTCCTTGTCTGTAACATCTCACCCTTCTCTATATTTTCATTTTTTATCTAAAATGTTTTCAAGGTATTTTTTTCTTTTCTAATTTGACTTCTCCTTCTCTGTATGTTTAGCTTCAGTATGTTTCCTCACTCCCCTCCATTTACTCTCATTTGCTCCTCCCTCTCTCCTTTAGTTGTTTTAGGGAGCAATTTAGAGCACGAGGCCTGTTCAGCTGTTGTGGGTGTTCTAGATCGTTAGCTAGTGGAAGATTGAATTGACAAGTGTCAGTCAATGCACGTGAGTTGAGATCCCTGAGCTAGTCACTTGACCTGTCAGTCACTGAGGAGAGAGGTGGTTTATCCAACTCCACTGTAGGCTGAGGTACTGTGCATAATCCAGTGGCGATGTCAAGGGGTACTTCCATCCCTTTGGGTATGTCTACTCTACATCTGGGAGTGACACTCCAAGCCTGGGTCCACGGATCTGTGCTGGTGGGCTTGTGCTAGTGCATTAAAAATAGCTGTGTAGACATTACTTTGACATTGTGACTTAGGCTGGAGCTCGGGCTCTCAACTCTAAGCATCTTGTGGTGTGTCTGAGGCAAGCCCAGTATATTTGAGTCTTGGGAATTAAATCAATGCATTGCGCTAATGTACTATTAGAGCTGGTCCATTTTTTTTGTCCAAAATATTTTTAATGAAAATGGCCTTTTTTAAAAATGAAAATTTTCATAGACAAGCAAAAATATTTTTCCTTAAATGTTCTGGGTTTTTTTAACAAAACAAAATCTTCTCAGTTTTTACTTTGTTTTTCATTTTCTCATTTTGTTTTTGTTTCCCCTCTTGCTCCCCCTTTTTTCAATGGCAAAATGGAAATGGCAGGGAGGGAATGAAAATGTTTTAAAAATGTAAATTGAATAAGATTTTTTTTTCATTTTTGAAAAATAAAAGTATTCATGTCTTTCTGAAACATACAGAATGGGAAATTATGAACTTTTCAATTTTTTTTGCAAAAAGTGATTTGCATTTTTTGACAATGTTACCATTTACTATAGTTCCACTAATACTTGATCCATTGAGGAGCTTAAGTTTGAAAGAAAATAATTGTATGTGAAGGGCTTGATCCAATGCTCATATATACATGGCTTTGCACCAGTGTGTATCTTATACCATCTCTTACTGAGCACCTGTGTGCTAGTGCAGCTGTTTTTACAAGATAGAATCATAGAATGTACGGCTGGAAGGGACCACAAGAGGTCCTCTAGTTAATCCCCCTGCTGCGCTGAGGCAGGAATAAGTATACCTAGATTATCCCTGATCTAACCTCACCTCATTGGTGGACATGGAGAACAATTGATCACCGTCTTCTTTATAACATCTTACATATTTGAAGACTGTTCACATGCCCCCTCAGCATTTCCTTCTCTAGGCTTCACGTGCCCAATTATTTCAATGTTGCAAGAATTATAATAACATAAGCCACTCTAAAGATTTCACTCATCACAGAAATAAATGTATGTGTTTATTAGAAATGACCAACCTAAAAGCTGGATCAGAACATTGCTGCACTTTGGAGTAGTTTTGTAAACTGGCTCGGGACCTGCATCTAATTTTCAGAGATGATTCCTGATGGTAAAATCCAATCACTCCTGAACCTTGGGATGTTCAATATCCAAATCTGTGTGGTTCAAATAATATGTGAACATGTTTCTGAAGATTCATGTGAATTTTCTACAACCAAACATAGTAAAATTATTTTTGATTTCATTGATTGGGACAAAGACAAGCTAAGATATTAGTAAAATATCCTAATATATTTGGAATGATTAAAAATGGTAATTCTCTATTTGTCCCATCTTACTGTACAGTTATGAAGCTAGTAAAACACATTCTGATCAAAGCATGAAAGTTTTTTGATATAAAAAAAATCTGTATGAATTCCATAAAGGTTTGAAGGAAAATGAAAAGTGGTGGGAGGGAAACATTCCCATGTGTAATCTTGGAATCTGTTTACAATTAAATGTTTTGAAAATTTTATGAGGTTCTAGTTGGAGGGGTAAGCAAGAGTTGGCCCAATCTAAACAACAATTCCCAGGTGACATTAGTGATAGAAAAGTGAGTGAAACTTCCCCAGAATGTTCTGCCTAAAAGCACTTTTGATTTTGCAGTTCATGTAATGTACATTAATTAGCAGCTCCTGCAGTAAAGTTGAGATTGATATATGAAGGAAGGTAAAATACTAAAAGCTGGAGACCAAAGGTTTTACTTGAGACACAGCACTACCTATGAACCATATTTTAAAATGCATTTTGAGATTTCAGCTAATAATGTGAATGACATTCAGTGAGATTGCCAAATGCTGGTAATTTACTTTCATTTTCACATTAATGTGGGCCCACCTGTGATGAATTGGAAACTAAATAAGCACATCAGTTTTAATTAGATATTTCAGAGACTGGATCTAGTTAAACAGCAACATTCATTCTTATCTATTAAACAATCAAAGAGACTAACACATTCCTCACAGTAAGTTTTTCTCCTTCCAGTTCACCTTCCTTGCTTTTTTCTTAGAAAAAAACAACCCCCTTTTCTTACTGGAATATTTTAAATGAGATTACTTAAACTGGTATATACATACATAAAATAAGGTTAATACCAAATGTATCACCTAATTGACTAAATTAATTATTTTTCCAAAGTAAGAGAGAGAAATTAACCTCTAAGAAGACTCCAAAAAATTGCTATCTGCCACAAAACAAAATCATTCAAAAAAACAATGCGGTTTGCATGAATTTTCACTTCAGGCTTCACAAAATGGTGATTTATTTCCATCAGATCTTACCTTTCCACTATGCCTTTGGGATCCAAAACTAGCACTGTGTGGACCAACTAGAATGCTATTCTTGTATATCTTTCATGCTGAGCCACTATTTTCCGGAGGAAAAAACTGCTTGAGAAGGGAGTCAGACTGACAACTATAGAGATTGGAAGGTCTTCTATCCCTTGGATAGGTACAGCGTGGGCAGTGACAGCCAAAACTTCCTCCTGCTGTCCCACATGTGTACTTCAGTTTTTCCATTGGAGGATTTACCTCTAGGGCGTTTCCCAAACTTGGGACGCCGCTTGTGTAGGGAAAGCCCCTGGCGGGCCGGGCCGGTTTGTTTACCTGCCCCGTTGGCAGGTTCCGCCAATCCCAGCTCCCACTGGCCGCAGTTCGCTGCTCTAGGCCAATGGGAGCTGCCGGAAGCAGCGCGGACCGAGGGACGTGCTGGCCGCCACTTCCAGCAGCTCCCATTGGCCTGGAGCAGTGAACCACGGCTAGTGGGAACAGCGATCGGCGGAACCTGTGGACGGGGCAGGTAAACAAACCGGCCCGGCCTGCCAGGGGCTTTCCCTACACAAGTGGCTTCCCAAGTTTGGGAAACACTGCTCTAGGGGTTAAAGGCTTCAGTCTTCATATCTGTTTAATCCATGGTATCTTGATCTTGGGTCTCTTTCATCTTCACTTGACTCTAGATTTTCTACATTTGCAGTGATTGCCCTAAACACTGGGCTATAGAGTCAGTTTCTCTCTCTCTCTCTGGCCCAATGAACAATTAATTTATATAAAATGGAATAACTCCAGCAAGAAACATAGAGATTACTGTAATCTATAGAGATTGGTGATGGAACTTGGATCACTTTGAATTTTGAGGGTCATGGAGGAAGGTTCATATCCCCAGGTTAGAACATGTTTTTCAGTTTTGATTCTAAGCCAGATTTAAATATGGTAGGGGCCTATTTTCCAGTTTCAGTTTACATAATATGCACAATACGGAAACAATTCTTTACACAGAAGCGCCTTCCTTGGTGACTGCCTAGTCCCTAGTGATGCTCCTTAATGGAGAATTGCTATTTTACCAGGACTTTCCCAGCATGCCTTTCTGTGGCTAGTCCTTTAAATTTGGCAAACATACCTAAAGTGGCCATTCTGTAACTGGCTGCTACTTGTTGCGTCTCCCTCTTTTATTGTTGGTAAGCACTCTTACCTTTTGTTACATTTTCCTTTTCTCATTCCTCAGGACATGGCACATTCTCACAATTCAGATGCAGTCAAAAATATCAGATTTTAAGACTGGGCCCAATCTCCCAAGATTTCTGCAAACTCTTGAAGGTGCTCAAGAGATTTTTGCATCAGGGCCTTGAAATCCTAGCCATAATTCAGTCCCTAACCTAACCCAAATCCAAGTCAGCATACTGCCTCAGCCTATTTCTAAGGCCCCTGCACTGTTTTTGTCCCCTGCTAGTTCACCCAGTTAAACAGTTTTTCTATGTCTCAAAGTGCCAACAAAGTGGTTAGTGACGGAGCATACAATACACTGCCTTTTCCTCCCCCACCAAAAACACATTTTCCTGCTTGCATTTTAGCAATCCTGGGAACTGACTGTGTGTTGCTATGTGGATTAGTAATGCTGAACCAGGTGTGTATTGGTTCAATGGTCTCAGCCCAAGAATCTGGGCAAAAGTTACATCACAGGGGACCGGGGATTTATTTAGCTTGATATCACCACAAATTAGCAGAAGAAACTTGGAATATGAGGTTTCAGACACTTTCCTATAACCTGTGCATCCCAAACCCAAACCAGTGAGTTTGATAAAGCCAAATGTGACAACAGCCTAGCTCTATGTAAGGGGACTGTTGCCCCCTTACTAACATTCAGTGGGGGTGTTTTGATTGGCTTGCTCCCAGTACTAAAAGGGGAAGGGTCGATGGCAAATCAGGAGCCTGAGACTGACAGTCCCCAGGAACAATGGGGAGAGGCCAATGCTCCAGATCAGCCTGATTGACAGGGCAGGCAGGCTAATCAGAGAATCAGGAGGCAAGGGGGGTCCCGTCCTCCGTGTGAGCTGGAATTGCCTGGGTCAGACAGAGTGGGGCCGAGCTAAGGAGAGAGCAGGGGCCCGAGCTAAGTTGCTGGGAGCAGAGCTGCAGCCCCAAAGCCAGAGCACAGCCCAGAGAGAGCAGACCTGCCCTGGGAGGAGAGCTGCAGCCACAGAGCCAGAGGGGCCAGACAAGCAGCCAGGAAGCAGGTCAGAGCTGGGAGCAGAGTCACAGAAGCAGCCTGCAGAGCAGACCTGTCCTGGGGGCAGAGCTGTAGCAACCAGAGCCAGAGAGGCCAGAGAAGCAGCCCAGGGAGCTGAAGGCAGAGCAGCAGCAGCAGCCGTGCTGAGGCAGAGTGGAGCTGGAGCTGGGGCTGGAGCTGGGGCTGGAGCAGTCCGGAGCTGGGTGCGGTGAGCAGCTGGGGAGAGTGAGGGGGACCCTGGCAGTGGGCCCAGCACAGGGAGATACCTCAGCCAAGAGGCCTTGCAGGCCAGACTTGGAGGGGGATCGTAACCCTGACAGGGCGGGGGCGACGCTGGGAAGAAGGGTCCTGCCACCTAGAGCCTGAGAGCGTGTGGCCACCGCCAGAGCAAGTGTCCAACCCGCAGCGTCTCTGCAGCACAGCCAGGGCCTGAGAAGGAGGCCCGGGACCTACAAGGAACAGACTGTGAACTGCCCTGACGTTCCAGAGACACTGCTTGTGATGATCCCTGCCTCAGAGCAGGGTGATGGGTTTTCCTTTAACCTTTCCCATTTTTCCTTATTCTTTTTTAAAAGTAATTGTTAATTAAACAACTTGTATTTGCTTTAAATTGTATGAAATGATCAGTGGGTCAGGGAGGTGCCCAGTGCAGAGAGAGTACCCCGGAGTGGGGACACCCTAGCCCCTGTCCTAGGTGACCACAGCAAGGTTGGGGGTCGAGCCCCCCAGGAATCCTGGGCCCAGCCTTGTTGGGGTTTACGAGGACTCTGCCAGACAGAAGAGTGGAAGGGGAGTCCTCAAGGGCAGGGAGGCCTCTGGGTAAAGGAAGTGGGAGCGAGGACTCGGATCCTTTCGCTAGCCCACTTCACCGGGGTAGTGCAGAAGCCAGGAAAGTTCCCCACAATAGCGGGACCATTCCCCCGCTTACATCTAGTTTAACCAGTTCTGGGGCTGCAAAGCTGCTATTTTCACAAGTTAAAAATGCAGTTTAAAAAAAATCAGCTTGATCTTAGCTTTCTGTAATGTCCAGCACATCTCGGACACCCTTTAAAAGTGTGGCTGCCTGTCAGCCTTTGGGATCTAAAACAGCCAATCTGTCCTTGGCGGAATATGATTTTTTTTTTTTTTTAAATCTTTCTTTAAAAAACAACTGTGGTTTCCTTTTAAAGTTGGTTAATGTAGAGAGTGTCCATCATGAAAGAGGAAGTGAACAGTACAAGAATGAACATAGCATTAGCAGTCAGGAACACCCAGGTCCTAGTCACTCCCAGCTTTGCCACTGTATTGCAATGTGTCCCTGATTTTCAGAGGGTCTGACCCTTTGCAATACCAATTGAAGTCAATGGGCATTTTAGATGCTCAGGCTTTTAATCCCTCTACTTCCATTTCCCGATCCGTTAAATAGGGAAAATAATATTTAGCTGCCTCAGTGGGTGTTGTGATTAAAGTTGGTGTACAAAGCAATTTGACTATTGTAAAGCACTAAATAGAGTAAGTGTTCAGTAAGGACTAAGACATCCACAGAGTTTAATAGAAATGGGTTTCTAGCGATTCAAATAAATTGCTTTACAAACAAGGCAGAAATTTTCAGGGCAGATCTCATTCAGAATGTACAGAGGGGAACAAATGGGTTAAATACTCTAGGCCAATGTTGACTCATCATGTAACAAAACCTGCTAGAGCTGGTTAATGATGTGTCTGATACTTTACCAAGTGACATAATGTTGAAATTTGGAATCAAAGCTGTCAGGAAATTGCTCTTCACTCAAACACAAAATAATCAATATGAAAACCTGTTGAAATCCCCCTCTCCTGAGCCAACCTACTAATGGGGCAAGAAAGGGCATTGCCTCACCACAGATCTTCCTGATCCTTCTAGAAATGCTGCAGCTTTGCAGAGAAGTTTATGGTTGCAAAGAAGAGCTTGAAATCATGAGCCAGGTGTAGATCAATGCAGTGGTGTTTTTCTGAGTCTGCAGACAGCTTCCAGCAGAGGGAAGTGCAGGAGGAAGCCACTAGACGTCATCACCACCATCAGAGCAGTGCCTGCCCTTGTTGCCCTGGAAGGTCCCGCTAATATATGGGACTATATAAGGGTATGTCTGGGATCCCAGATTGTCTTCATTCTGCTCCTCAAGGTTTATTGTGAGGATTAGTGTATTCTTTGATTATAGATACAGCATTACCCCTGCAATTTTGATTTAAAGTAAGTGCCAAATGGTGCTCTGGGGATTCTTCATGTTGAGTAAGGAAGGGTGGGACCAAACCCATTGTCAAACCTGAAAAACAACTTCTTGAAGTTCTAAATTCTTCTGTGAACTATAGGTGGCATTTCAAATCTCCAGGCCTGTCAGTGTCATGTTACAGTGCAAACTACGCTTTAGACCCCTTTCAGTCCGTCTCGAGTTACACCTCTTTGGGGCCAGGTTTCTCTACCTTCCTCCTCTCTGGGTGGAACATACAGTCCAACCACTCTGGGACTTCATCTCTGGGTGCCAACTCCAGCTTTCTCAACCATGTTAATCACCCAGGTCCAGCTCTGTTTGGTACCTTTTTCTGCAGGAGCCCATGATATCAGCTGATTAAAGTGACTCAAAACCAACTTTTTCAAAACAACGAACTCTTTATTTATTCGTCCAAGGTTACATAGCATTTGGAGAACAAAGGGTAAAAAACAACAAAAGCCCTCACTGCATATCTCCTTACTTAAACTTAATCTCTCTCTCCATAGCTCAGGTAGGTCCAATTTATTCCCATCTCTGGGCTGAGACAGTCAGCCTGCTTGCTGTAGTCCCTGTGTCTCTCTGTCAGTTGGGGTGTCAGCTTTAGTCTGCTGACAACTCACTCAGCCCCCATCCTTCCTGAGATCAGAATCTTGAAAATTTAGGATCCCCTTTGATTCTGGATTTTGGTCTGGGAAGAATAAACCATGCCAGCCTGGAGGGAGCCAGATAGGTAACTACTTCCCAATCAATGACCCAGACATAGTTAAAGCCATTTATCCCAGGTGTCTTATCTTGCAATTGTTTCATTTCCTGTTGGTTTCTCCCTTAATGGCCTCCTTTGATTTTATTTCTGGAAGTCAGGCCGGTTAGTATGAAACAGATAACCCGAGGGGCATATGAGATTTAAAAAAAAAAAAATGACATGTAACTCTCTCATTCTCCATATGCAGCATGAGATTTATAAAAGATACTACAGGTAACTTTCTCATTCTCCTCATGCATTCCCGCATGCAGGGCAATACAAAGCAGCGAGAGAAATTTGATTTTACTAGCCACTATTTTTCAGTAATATTTAATCCGAATTGAGTCCAGACACCTTTTCCTTACAGAGTAGAAACTGACATCATGTTTCCCTTTGAGATAAAATTATGTGCAGATATCACTACATTTTACCTTCTACATATTGGGCCAAATTCAGCTCTCTTAAACTGGTGAAACTGCACAAGAATCCATTGGGAATTGTATTATTGTAACTAGGGGCAGAGTTTAGCTTACTGTTGAATACTTGCAAATAGAAATTATAGTTAACTACTATTTTAAAGCTATCTGCCTAGAACTAGTTACTTTTATATAAGTATCTATATATGTACCGTGACAGACCCAGACCAGTGGGGTACAGGAGTCTGGTAGAGGGCAAATATACTGGTCACTGGATGAGTAGTTTTCTGTTCCCTGAGTAACCAGAGCAGGGGCTGCACTAGAGTAATCAGGAACCTGCTAGAACCAGTTAAGACAGGCAGGCTAATTAGGACACCTGGAGCCAATTAAGAAGAAGCTGCTAGAATCAATTAAGGCAGGCTAATCAGGGCACCTGCGTTTTAAAAGGAGCTCACTTCAGTTTGTGGTGAGAGTGTGAGGAACTGGGAGCAAGAGGCGCAAGGAGCTGAGAGTGAGAGGGAGTGGGAGTGCTGCTGGAGGACTGAGGAGCACAAGCATTATCAGACACCAGGAGGAAGGTGTTTGGAGGAGGCCATGGGGAAGTAGCCCAGGGAGTTGTAGCTGTCATGCAGCTGTTACAGGAGGCACTATAGACAGCTGCAGTCCACAGGGCCCTGGGCTGGAACCTGAGTAGAGGGCGGGCCCGGGTTCCCCCCAAACCTCCCAATTGACTTGGACTGTGGGTTCTTCCAGAGGGGAAGGTCTCTGGGCTATTCCCCAACCCACATGGTGAATCTCCGAGGCAAGAAAATCCGCCAATAAGTGCAGGACCCACCAAGGTAGAGGAGGAACTTTGTCACAGTACATATTAAATTGTGAATAAATCTGGTCGTACTAATGAAAGTGAGGCATAGTACTGGAAAGCACTGTGCAAATTTCCACACAGAACCACCAATATACCCCTTGTTACCTGCAACTCCCTTGACATTCCTGTATTGGGCTTCTCTTGATCAGAAATGGAGAATCATATCAAGTTGTGCCAAACTATGATTTGTGTGATGTATTCAAAAGACAACTAGCGCATATGTTTGTTTTTTCATTTAGTGTATACAATTTTTACCATTATTTTAACTAGGGAAGTACTATCAAGGGAACATAAAACAGAGGGAGACAAGTTGTAGGTACAAATTAATTGTTGTTAAGCCTGTGATGCTTGTTTGTAGCAGATAAAAGGAAATGTTTAGGATTTGGTATAGGGGAACTGACTTAGGTAAAATCCCTTTCTTCCTACCACCCCTGCTCCTTTACCCAAAAGACAGCCTGACCCCAAATTTGACTATTTAGCTCTTTTGCATGGCTATGCTCTTCTGTTTTCAGCCAAGACAGAAAGTGTAAGTGCCAAAACACTGTCAGAAAGGCTGTTTCCATGGTACTTCTGGCTGGGAGCAAGGAGTACAGGATATCTCACAAGAGAGTCTGAGCTTTTTATCTCAGTTTTTTCAGAACCAAGAGTTTCAGATAGTTTAAGCATTCAAGCTTTTGGGTGATTCTTTAAAATCAAACCTCTAAAGTTTACCTGGGAGAGTGCGAGGTCCACAGGTGTAGAGCAGGGATCTGAGAGTTTCTATTTCCATCTGTGCAGCTTGGGTAAATCACTTGACCTGTGTCCCCCTTTCCCTATCTGTAGGACAATACTGAGCTACCGCACAGAAGTGTTATAAGGACTAGTATTTGTGAAGTTCTTTGAGATGCTTCAACAAGAAGTGCCACATAGGTACCACGTGTTATCATTTCTGCTCTGATCTGATAAGTATCTATTTGCTACATTGAGTACTCTGGGAATTCTGTCACCGTTGCAGTACCCTTTTATTAGCAACACAGGAAGTGCTATTGTTGGAATTTTTGAGCTAAGGTTCATGAGTCAGTGGAAGAAAGGCTAGCAGTCATCCATGATGGCAGTAGTGCAGTGGTGAGGGATTTTCAGAAATGACTAGTGTAGTTAGAGTCAGTATGTGGTTGACGGATCACTTTATTGAATATTAAAAAAAGGATCACCAGACCTTTTAAACTCTTTGATTGAATCACTGGGATCTTTACCACAGCCTAATTTTGGGGAACTTCAATGATTTATATAAGGAAAAGCTATTGTATAGCATGCTCCTCCATTGCTTATAATTAGAAGAATGACCCATGCCATCTTAGCAGTAAGCATTCAAGGGTTAAGCAGATTTCAGAACTGGCCAGAAATAATTTTCAGTTTTCATGGTAGTTGGTCATCTATTTATTTTAAAATTCATATTTCTATGGGTGAAAAAAAATCTAAAATCAAATAAAGCTAACATACATTACTTTGGCTATCTCAAACATTGTGAAATAATTTTAGTTAATGTTTCATAACAAAAGGAAATGCCTTTACTCTCAGCAGAAGTATATCATACTCACTTTAGTACCCATTGCGCTCAGTTTTTCAATTAGAACTTTGAATCACATTCCTTGATTAGTAACAAGCAATCAATCATAATTAATTAGTTAAAATGTTCAACTGTTAAAATCATTACCATTAATTAAAATAATTATCTCTATTTTGGCTGCACTTCATTACCATTTCAGGGAAATGTGTTGCTTTAACTGTACCTTTTGGACTCAGTACAGGATTTTGGTGAATGAAATGCACACTAGAGTTGGTGTATGACTTCCAAGAAGCTGGCTTTTGTAGTAATTTTTTTTAGTTTGCTTTAAATAGACAAAGGTTACTAATATACTATTATTTTAACTAAAATGTTTATAAAATAAGCTTTATACCTATATCCAAAGATTGAAGAGATGCATCAGTAGAGGAGTGAGGTTTATTCTGAGGGATTTATGTCTCATAAGCAGGTAATTATCTTTGGTGTGCAAAATGTGTCATACAGTTTTGATGTAATATACCTGATATCGTTCACTGTTATGGACTCTCTTCTTGTAAATTTATATGCTGGTGAATGCAAACTTCTGTTGAAGAATGGAGGAAAGAAGATGATCTGTCTCTATTGGACAAAAAAACTTGATTCATGAATGAACACTTTGTGTTCTAAATACCCAGTGTTAAAAAGTGTTCTAAATACCCAGGTTCAAATTTATTTGTGTAGCTTTAAGTCCAAGGGCCAAATCCCACTCCTTAAGCTGTTTATATGGAGGGCTGTGCACCAGAAAAAGTAATGAACTTTTGCTGTAGAAAAGAGGACAAAGTTTGGGGACCTTCCATATGGAGTCTGCATCCTCCTTTCCTATCATACAGCCCTGTTCTAGGAGTGTTCCTTGGACTGCATCATGCAGGTATTTTTTGGGGAGTGAGGAGGGACAGGCTGAGAAGAAGTGAGGATGGGTTGGATCTCCAACTATGCAGATCCACTGGCCACTCTAGCACAGTGTGCATTGGGAGAGAGGATATCGATGAAGTTGCTATATAGCAACCTTGGAGCAGCTACTCCATAACTTGGGTGGGGAAGGCTTCCTGCACTCACAAAGAAGTGCAGCACACAGCTGGGCTACTCAGTCTGCATCCTGGGTTGAGGATTTGGCGCCAAGGCCACATAGATCTAATTTACTGGCAGTACAGCTTTCTGATATCGTTCATTGCAAAACCTATGTGTTGAGAAGATCTGTGACCTACTGTGCTGAAATGTATATGATGCAGCTAATCAGGGCTGGCTCTAGGCGCCAGCGTTCCATGTGCTTGGGGCGGCCCTTTTCAAGGGGCGGCACTCCGACTTTTTTTTTTTTTCTTCAGCAGCTTTTTTTTTTTTTTTTTTTTTTTTTGCTTGGAGCGGCAAAAAACCTGGAGCCGGCCCTGCAGCTAATCAATGACAGAAGCCTTGTGATTTCTAGAATCTGCATGGTATCTGTTTATTGATTTGATGAGTGATGGACAAGGAGGCCCATTTTTTTTTTTTTTTTTTTTTTTTTTTTAATGCTTACTGTGTTATAAGGCAGATGGATGGCCTGTGGTTAAGGCACAGCACAGGAGACTTGGGTTCTGTTTCTGTCTTTCCATTGACTTTTGGATTAGGCCCTTAACCTGTCTGTGGCTCACTGCTCTATCTTTATAGTAAGGATAGTAATATTTACCTGCCTCATGAGGGTGTGTCAGAACTAAATTAATTAATATCTGTAAAGTATTATGGGATCCCTCTGGGTAGATAGTGCTATAGAAGTGCAAAGTATATCACCTTTAGAAGCACTAATATAAGTGTTAGCATTTTCCTGAAAAACCATGATTGCTTTTCACCACCTTTTTAAAGAAATACTTGTCATTTCATGTTTTTCCAAAGAATTCAGCATCCTCTGTCCGCCCTTCCTGCAGCCCCCATTGGCCTGGCGCCGCGATTGGCCGAACCTGCGGATGTGGAAGGTAAACAAACCGGCCCGGCCCACCAGGGTGCTTACCCTAGCAAGCCGTGTGCCAAAGGTTGCCGATCCCTGCTTGATGCATGCAGAGTTCAGTCTAGAAACATACCTCCATGGCTAATTCCATCTACCAGTGTGAAGGCAAAGATCAGTTTCACTGAATTGGAAATAAAGTTTTGTGCATTTGAACTTTCAGACACTAAGGTAGCAGGGGTCATTCACATTGTGTTATGGGAACATGACTTAACAATGCAACTAGATGTGACATGATGTCACAAAGTGATCCTTCAGCCTGGCAAACTGGAAACAGTTTTCAGAAAGGTGAGGATGGGGAAGAGCTTCATAGCTCTTCTTAAACCTTGTTTTATAAAGGTAATCTAATAAAAAAAGGTCTTACTTTTACCTATGGGTGATTAGTGTGCAAGCTGGTATATAACCTCCTTTCTGGCGTATCCGAACAATGCTGGATGGTTCATTTCATATCTGTGTTTGGAGAAAAAACAAAACTAAACTAAAAAGACTCTAACCCCTGTTTTTTTTTTTTTTTTTTTTTTTAAAGGTTTGAAATAGTTCAGATTTTTTACCAAGTTATCTTCATATGCACACATGCTTCCTGGTTTTGTCTGAGCTCAGAAGCAGTCATACCCACATAATGCAAGACAGGATATTTTTGTATTTCCAGTTTGGCTAGAACCACAAGAGACTATTTTAAGTATAGTTTTCATCTTCAGATCTAGATCACATGAATTCCAATCAACATCCAAGCTTCTGATCATAACAACTCAAGCTTATCTGAACCAGCCCTCCAAACCTTGTGAGGTTCCCATCACCAACTGGCCTTCACTTGTTCTGATACAGAAGAGAAACGGGTAAGGATTTGACATACACTTATTGTGAAATAGAGATTAGTATGAGTGGCCAAGTTCAGAGCCAGGTCTAAACTTTCCCCTAATTCAGGAATGTTGGGCTATCTATTCTGATTTGAGCTTATCTCTGCTGTGAACATTTGTTCATAGCTTATTAAACTACATATTTCCAATGAAATGTCACATTACTCTCTCCCCGCTATTTATGTAAGAACTTCAGATTTTGGACAAAATAAGCAAAACCAAAGAAACCTTTTTAGTAATACAATTGAATATAGAAAATTGATGCTAGGTCAAACAATGTTAAATATTAACTGTGCCCTGAAATTATTTTTAAATGTGATTTAGCCTTCTACTCTTGCCTTCCTGGTTCAGATGCTTTGCTAATTGTATCTGTAGGTTCATAGAAGTCCACTGTTGTGTTCACTGACACTAGCACTGTCAATCTTGTTATAGCAGGCAGAAAACCAGTATACTTTATAGTCCGGCTCATTGGATTTGATGTATTGGCAATAATAGAAAAAGCTACTTGAAGAATTAAAGAACTTGCTAATCAGTCTGTTAATTGAGGATATGAGTTTCATATAACACAAAGGCAAACTGTGAAGGTGACAATGGTAGCCAGACTTCATCTGTTGAAGTCAGAATTAACGATGAACAAAATAAAGATCCCTTTGTGGTTGATTCTCATCCAGCTGCCCAACTATAAAAGCACCATCAAAGAAATCAACTCATTAGTTGATAATTCTGTACAACTTCAAAAGGAAATCCATAAACCAACACCAATCAATCTTTGACAACATCTTCATGTTTGCAAGTTGGTGGTAAAAGTTATGTTTAAAAAAAACAAACAAAAAAAACTATAAAACTCATTCTTCAGACGCAAAGAAATGGCCTGCAGGACCTGGCTTAAACTAGAGCTTTAAAAAACAGATCTATCCATAGGTAGAATAGTCAAGCTGCAAATATATTCTGACATGCAAAATCTCCCCCAGTCACCCATGTCATACAGTGTCAATGGTCTGTCTGTTTCACAGACAAAACCCCACTACATTTAAATAATCTTAATATTGTAACAAAAACTGACAAAAAAAACAGTGACTTCAGAAATAAGGCTGCCACTCTGCCCTTAGCTCACTGCCATTCAATTTGGTAACTTTCCCCATTGGGGAAAGTTGCCAATCCCAGGGTGAAATAAGAAATTGTGTCAGTATTAAATCTGAATGTAATAATTTTTCAGGGCTTGGTCCCTCAGCCCTTACTCATGCAACTAGCCTTACTAACAGGACCAGTCCAGCTGGCTAATGGAATGTCTAGCTGTAAGTTCGTCATTTACATTTGTTTAAAAGTATCTCAGTGGGACTACTTCTGTGAGTAGGGATTTCAGGACTGGGCATTTAATGTACAGATTTAGTGACTCGGATTCTATAAATTGCTGTGTTTCTCCTTCAAGGTACTGTACACACCTTCCAGGTGTGCCCATTAAACTTTTATATCAGACTGTAATTACGTCTGTCATATTGTCTTTACATTTCCTACTGGCTTTTAAATGTTGTTAAAAAGGTAACTGAGTTGTGAAGTGAATAAGAATTTAGATTTGTGTAAAGCCTTATTGTGGTATTCTATTTTCATTAAGAAATGGTCTTATTAGGCTTTTTATTCTATTTTCATTAAGTTGTACACAGTGTATTGAGCCATCTAACCATAAAGATGTTGCATATATAAAATTATTATAGTATGATGGTCCAAAACAGCTATTGTAGTCAATAGTTAGCTGTGTTTTGTTACATGTACTATTTTTTAATGCTTCTACCTTATTTTATCTTTGCCATTGTTACCATCTGTCCTTCAAATCTTGCATTGTGGTGTAAGTGCTGTACTCATTTTGGAAGTTCCTAGTGAGAAATTTGCGAGTTTAAGCATTTTTTCAAAACACAGGTTGAAACAATAGATCACAAAGGCTACATTTAACTGCATCATCTTGATTCTTCTTTGATGGTGTCATATTGTCTGGATGAGGAATGTGCACAGGAATGGAACCTGAGAACTCAAATGAACTACCTGTCACATTGGGCAGATTGGGATTCAGAGTCAAGTCCCTATTTGACTCTACACTTTTGAGTCCTTTCCTCTTACTTTTTACAGTGATCGGGATTATTGGGGGGAGAAGTAGGTGTTCTCTAACACCCCCTCAATGTGGTCCTTGGGAAGATGTTAAATTTTACTTCTTACTTGTACGGTCCAACGTAGTAGTGGAGGATCTTCTATCCTCCCAATTATTCTGGCTGTTAAAATACTGCTGACCACCCGTTCCCCAAATGAGTGGAAGGTAATATGTCTCTGCCTAAGACCAGGCATTGCTAGTGATCTCTGGTCAGTACACTCAGCAAGCAGATCAGTTGCCTAGTAAAAATCAGTTCAATGCTTGGGGTGCATTTTCTGAAGTAAACCCACTCATTTTGATGAGTCTCAAACAGACTTTCACTGCCTCTAATCCCAAATGTCACAGCCATATTTGGGGATTTGGGTACAATGACCCCAGATTTGATTTTTAAACAGTAAAACTGTTTAGTGCCATGTTGTAGGACCTGGCAATTCATGGTCCAGTCCAAGGCAAACACTTACCACTCAGTTTGAAAATTCTGAAATGCAAGGTTTTTAGTGGAATTCCTTAACTGCACTAGTTTGAATTTACTGTCGTTGACTGTGCTGCTTTATAAGGGCCTGGTCCTGTTGGATGAGGCTGAGCATCAACAATTACCACAGCACTTGAAGGCACTCAACCACTTGCGAGCTTGTGGCCTTCAGCGGGTGATGTGCACATCCCAGGAGGAATATATTAATCAAACCTTTTCAATATTGCCCTTACCAAAGGGAAATGGTTAGAACTAGAGCTGGCTGAATTAGTAATTGTGAATAATGGTCATTATCTGCTTATCCCCTTTTTTCTGTTTGTGACTAATTCTGATTTCTATGACTGTATTTACTGGGAACCAGGCTTATTTAGTCTGCAGAAGAGAAAAGTGAGGGGGGATTTGATAGCAGCCTTCAACTACATGAAGGGGAGTTGTGACGTTCCCCTCTGGTGTTGTCTGGACCGGTGATCTGTTAGGTCACTCCAATCCTTGACTCTGGGAGCCAGCCTTACCCTGCTCTGCTGTGAGAACCTCCACTCCTGGGCTGTTCATGCACAGCCTCTGGCATGTAAGCTGCTCCTTGGATGGTGCCACTGAATGACACTAGCCAATATCTCCGGTCCCAGACACAACCCTAGGAGCCTCCATCTTGCAGTGTCCAGTTATGCCCGCTGGACGCTGCAAGCTTATATGAGTTTGTCAATTTAACAAAGAAATTTATATGTACCAGGCTTGTTATCCCAAGGGGTGTCTCTGACACACTTCAAACCAAAGGCACTGCATCAGATAGAATAAACAAACAGATTTATTAACTACAAAGATAAATTTTAAGTGATTATAAGTCAAAGCACAACAAGTCAGATTTGGTCAAATGAAATAAAAGCAAAACTCATTCTAAGCTGATCTTAACACTTTCAATGCCTTTACAAACTCACCACAGGCTGGCTGGTTGCTCTTCAGCCAGGCTGTCCCCTTTGATCAGCGCTTCAGTCGCTTGGTGGTAGTGTCTGTAGATGTAGGTGGAAGAGAGAGAGAGAGCATGGCAAATGTCTCTCCCTTTTATCATGTCCTTTCTTCCCTCTTGCCTTTGCCCCCCAACTTCAGAGTCAGGTGAGCATTACCTCATCACAGTTCCAAACTGACCAAAGGAAGGGGGCTGACTCCCTGGAGAGCCCAACAGATTCTTTTGTTGCTGCCTAGGCCAGCATCCTTTGTTCCTGTGAGGCTGGGCTGGGTTTGTCCCATATATGCCCTGATGATTTGTGAACTGCCTCTCAGCTCTTGGAGAGTTTTTCCTGGGCTTATTTTAAGCCATGAGGATACATTTTCAGCCTCATAACTACATACATGAAATTACAACCTATAACCTTACTATAACATTACTATAACAACAATAGTCAGTGCATCATGAGCCTTCCAAAGACACCTGACATGACAAACTTTGCATTGGATACCACACAATCATTTTACAAGGATGAATATGGGGGTGCTTGGTGTTTCCCTGTGGTACAGAGCGTCACAGGGGTTCCAAAGAGGATGGATCTAGGCTGTTCTCAGTGGTGGAAGATGACAGAACAAGGAACAATGGTCTCAAGGTGCTGTGGGGGAGGTCTAGATTGGATATTAGGAAAATCTATTTCACTAGGAGGGTGGTGAAGCACTGGAATGGGTTACCTGGGGAGGTGGTGGAATCTCCATCCTTAGAGTTTTTAAGTCCCGGTTTGACAAAGCCCTGGCTGGGATGATTTAGTTGGGGTTGGTCCTGCTTTGAGCAGGGAGTTGGACTAGTTGACCTCCTGAGGTCTTTTCTAACCCTAATCTTCTATGATTCTATGAATAGAGCGGAACAACTTGTTCACTTAAACTATTTGCCATTCATGTGGGATCAATCACTGAAGTCACATGGTTTTGTTTCTTCTCCCTGATAGGATGACTAAAACTATTACAGCTAGAAAATAACAGATTAATAGTGAATAACACACAGTATGAATATTTGGACAAACAATTTATGTTAAAATTCACATATTTGGGAGAATCCTCATGAAACTCAAGAGTTCCTTGATCATTCTGAATGCTTGTGAACAGCATAGCCTCACAAAAACAAATAAACTCCGTGCTTTTATTCTCAAAGTCAGTTTTAATATTTGACCAGTGTCCATTTAAAACCATGGTATCATCATGAGACCTTCAGCAGGAATGATCTGCAAATATGTTAAAAAAGAGGCAATACTGGGAGACACGTGGAAAATAATATTCAAATGGGAAGAAAGTAGGTGGGTGAGTACATGTTGGTGTGAGTGGAACATTTTGTACAGCAATGTGTTCCTTCTTGCTGAATTCACAATTCATGAACAAATCCTATAATTAATATGTTACCATTACCAATCAATGCAATGAAGTGGGATTAAGGAGAATTGGCAAAATTGCTGTTACTTATGCAGAGTCCATTCCAATCAAACTCACTCCTGCAATGTTAAAAAATGATCGTAAAGTGGAGGAAAGATGCCATAAGTTGGTATTCTTGGTGTGAGCCTTTCTGCTCTTCAGCCCTTTGGTTTCTATTGATTCTATTGGATTTCATTCAAGTTAAGTTGGCATGTGCTGTTGCTTAGTGACAGCATGCAGTCTACTTTTGTACTAGCCCATGGAAATGCTGTCTGTCTGGAACGTGCCATTCAGCAATATGGCTCTATTAAATTGAATCTTTTAGGAGCCCTTCCCAGTTCCTCTAATATGTTAGCTGAACAGTCTCCAGAAAGAGATCGCTGTCATGCTCTGAGATGACCCACTCATTCTCTTTACCTAATACCAGGCACAATGAAGACTAGGGAACTAGAAAGACCTGCAGTGACTTGGTCTGTTTAAGGCCATGATAGCTACAGGAATAAGGACACAGAGAATCATTACAATGCATGAGTAATATTAGGCACAGCATGTCTTCCCTGCTTGAAGACTGTGTTCTCACTGCTATTAACTGACCAACTACTCACTCTATATGCTTTTAAACTCTAGTATCAGTACCTTATTCAAATTTAACCCTTTATGTAATGTGTGTATTGGTGCTACCTACATCCATTTTCTTCTTGGATAACATTTATACTAGTGCTTGTTTTGTTCCCCACAAATGGCTCCAGCTCCAAAATAAAAACAATCCTACATGTTGATATTGGGCCTTGGGAATGATCTCAGTTGGATAAGAAAATAGATTGTGCCTGATCAGACAAGGCCATTTGATCTATCCATTGTGACATATAGCCTCTGGCAATGGCCAACAAGTGATGCCTCAGAGGAAGAAAGAACTCCCTCTCACAATTCAACTGGCTGTCTATGGAAGATTGAAAAGTTCCCTCCTGATTCCTGTAGCAGCTCACTTTATGCTCTAAAGCATGTTAATTGGGCACCCTTTTTTTTTTTTTTAACTTGTTGAAGATCGTATATATTGTTTTTAGATTGGGGTTCTTTTTTGCCCTGCAGTTTCTTGCAAGGTTTTTGTCTTCCATACTCATTGTAAGAGCTTCTTGGTGAGTCTATTTGGTTTCCCCGAGCTTCCGCTGGAAAACTTCTTCCTAAAAATTTAAAGCACTGTGCAGTGACTGAGCTACACAACTCCCATTGAGAGTTTCTGGGCCAGATCCCAGCACTCTCAAAATGTAGGGGCCAGGTCATCATCTATGCCAATGGTTGGTCTTCATTGTGCTAATGAAGGTCATGCAACAAAAGCTTTTTTGGCAGAAACCTTGGCTTCCTTTTACCCACTGGAATACAGAAGTGCTTTGTTAAATACATTTTCCTAGTCTAACATTGTTGCCCTAAGTGCCTGTGGTTATTGAAATTATGGAGCAATTTTAATATATTCTATTTTACTACACAGCACACTCAGGATTATTCGACTGTTCATGCACACAGTATATTCAACACAGTCTGAGTAGTGAAACCAATGGTTTACCCTGAGAACAAACTTATTTTTTTCTAGAAAAGTAGAAGCCCTAGAGGAACTAAAATGTCTCTTTCTTTCATTGGTGTTACTTGAAGAGTCTTTTCTCCCCTAAATCACCGCCCCAGTGATGGAACACTAATGAATCATACTGTCTATATAGGCCCTATGTAGACTTCCTCAAACATCTGACTTGATAAGGAACTTCTGTACTATTCCAGGAATAGCCAATCCTGAGCAGAAAGAATTATGACCAAATGTGAGGTGATTTTGTAACTATTTTTATTATGCATTGTATACAGACATAGGCCCAGTGGTGTAGCCTTTTATTTAATGTTAATTGTTAATATATTAATTGTTATATGTTAATATGTTAATTGTTAATATATAATATTAAATGTTAATATACTACAGTGTGTTAGGCTCTGGCAGCTACAGTCTCAAGTTCAATAGAGTTATCTCTGTTTGTTCTGGTTCTAGAGCCCATGGGAACACATGAAACCATAGGCAACTAACACATACAATCACAAGAACAAAGGTCTACTACCTTTTAGCAGTTTTATTAAAGTTACCAACAAAGTTATAAATACCACAGCATATACAATTCCTAAATATAGCTATGTACCAGTTATAATTAGATATACTGACATCCTCCTAGATGGTGTTAGAGTCTGTTGGTCTGTTGATCATGGGCTGATCATCAATACGGGGGTGGTTTCTCCTGGAGTTTCTCAGAGGAAGCTCAATTTTCCCTGCTCTGGGCACCCTTTTTTATACTGTGATTTGGTGTATACCTACATTCTGCGCATGTACATGAAAGTGTCAACCCTCTCTTTCTTATTGGTCTGTGTCCCATAGAAACACAAGGGATCCCGAATTCTATAGGCTGTGTAGGTTCTCATTAACATTGATGTACCACCTTTATCGTGTGGTTAAGACACATGTTGGAGACACTATTTGCCATTACAGCATTTTATAATTTAAAATTTAATTTCCCAGCTAGACTTTTGCAATATTACCAATTGGTACCTCTTTTCCCATAATCTTTCAGGTCATTAATTTATGTCATCATTTCTCATTTCCAAGGCCTAAAATAGCTAAGCTAAAGTCTTGCAGGCTTCAGCCTACAGGTTTTTGCGTTTCAGCTTGTCTGTTTTATGTCTAATATTTGGTGCCTCTAAATATTGATTAATCTTATACTTTTATAATCCTACTAATTGACATACAATGAATATATATGATACAACATGATTAATCATAGCATCACACAATAAATGGATAATAAACTAAAATCATTGGCTAAAGTGGTGACTACATGGAGGTCACTACACTGATCTAAAGTTGAACTGTTCCACAGAGCCACACCTAGCACAAGACCTTTGTTTCAGAAAACTTGAGTAAGAATGTTTCCTGGTGTCAGTCAGTGGGACTTCATTTGTGCTCCCACTGGGCTTCTTTACATTTTATATGGAAGCTGAAAAGGCTCCCAAAACTCTTGTTCATTCTGCCTATTGGTGAAAAATAAATCATGTAATGGCTATTAACTATTTTGAAAATAGTTTAGTCAATTTCTCCTCTTATTTCTCTGTAGAGGGTAGTTAGCATACCACAGGACTTGCCAGTACATGCACATATCATTTAAATATATGTTAAAGAATGGACGGGATTGAGGAATTCTATTTGTACCAGTGATGAGAAAAAGCTCATAATTCATAAAGCCCTAAGTGACTCACAAAGGTTTTTCTTTATGGATAGGATAAAGCGAACAGCTGTTCTACTACATTCCATTTGCTCAAGTCAACAGGCCCATTCTAATAGTTTGTTGATTGTTTTACATTTGTAAATATTGTGGTATGATTTCCATATTTGCTTTTTCTATTACTCAGATTGACAGTGTTTTATTTTGAGATTTATGAGAGAGCACATTGGGTACGATGATCTAAATGATTTAGCATGAGTTGTCATTCTTAGTAGACTATTTTGTAGCAGGTGCAGCAGTACTCCAGGCGCTAGATATGTATTTTTCTTGTTCTCTTTTCCCCTAATCCCCAGTCAAGGAAATCGTTTTCCTATAGTCAGTGACATAGGTCAGTTAGTTTTTGTCACAAGCAGAATAGCTTTGTTGGCTTATTAAGTAAGGGTGCTATTCTTAAAGAGGCAAATCACATCTTTCCTGCGCCACTTTGCTGTCGGGGTGAGGGGGGTGGGAGCATTGCTGCACACAGGCGAGCCACATAGGGGCCAGGGCGGAAGCTGCAGGCTTGGAAAAGACCCTCCATTGATTCCCTGCTCACCCTTGGCAGCGAGAGATCTTCCATAATGATCACATCCTGTGGAAAGTGTGGGGACAGGAATGCTTATCAGGCCCCCCCTACAGTGCTGGCTCTCCCCAAGAGCCACATGCCCAGTGTACAGCAGAGTCCGGGAAGAGTGATTTACCTGCCCCTGCAGCTACTCACCATTTTGGGGGTCCTGTGGCTCATGTGTGCTTGCCTGGGGTCAGCCAGTTAGTGACAGGTGTGTGAGTACTGGCTGTGTTTTAAAGCACTGAATCAGTGTTGTTTGTGTTGCAAACAACACTGCTTCTGTAAAATGTTGCATTTAAACTTCACAGAGATGACCTTGGGAGCCCACCCTCCCTCTTTGTTATCAGCAGCGGAACGGCTGCGCAAAATTTAGAAAGCGGCCAAGAAGAACTAAGGAGGGCTTTCTTCATGAGGTTATCAAGTATCAGGGGGTAGCCGTGTTAGTCTGTATCTACAAAAACAACAAGGAGTCTGGTGGCACCTTAAAGACTAACAGATTTATTTGGGCATAAGCTTTCGTGGGTAAAAACCTCACTTCTTCAGATGCATAGAGTGAAAGTTACAGATGCAGGCATTATATACTGACACATGGAGAGCAGGGAGTTACTTCGCAAGTGGAGAACCAGTGTTGACAGGGCCAATTCAATCAGGGTGGATGTAGTCCACTCCCAATAATAGATGAGGAGGTGTCAATTCCAGGAGAGGAAAAGCTGCTTCTGTAATGAGCCAGCCACTCCCAGTCCCTATTCAAGCCCAGATTAAATTTGCAAATGAATTTTAGTTCTGCTGTTTCTCTTTGAAGTCTGTTTCTGAAGTTTTTTTGTTCAATGATAGTGACTTTTAAATCTGTAATAGAATGACCAGGGAGATTGAAGTGTTCACTTACTGGCTTATGTATGTTACCATTCCTGATGTCCGATTTGTGTCCATTTATTCTTTTGCGGAGGGACTGTCCGGTTTGGCCAATGTACATGGCAGAGGGGCATTGCTGGCACATGATGGCATATATAACATTAGTTATATATGTAGACAATGGATCGTGTGATGTGTCTTGGATGGAAGCTGGAGGCATGTAGGTACGTATAGAGGTCAGTACACATTCCACAGGCCACTATCCTCTGATCCCACTGAGGAATACCAAAAGAAACTACACCATCTGCTCAAGAAATTCCCAGCTACAGTACGGGAAGAAATCTACATGGACACACCCCCAGAACCCCGACCAGGGGTATTCTATCTGCTACCCAAGATCCATAAACCCGGAAACCCTGGACGCCCCATCATCTCAGGCATTGGCACTCTTACAGCAGGATTATCTGGCTATTTGGACTCTCTCCTCAGACCCTACGCTACCAGCACTCCCAGCTATCTTCGAGACACCACCGACTTTCTGAGGAAACTACAATGCATTGGTGTTCTTCCTGAAAACACCATCCTGGCCACCATGGATGTAGAAGCACTTTACACCAATATTCCACATGAGGATGGACTACAAGCTGTCAGGAACAGTGTCCCTGATGAGGCCACAGCACGCCTGGTGGCTGAGCTTTGTGACTTTGTCCTCACCCACAACCACTTCAGATTTGGGGACAACTTATACCTTCAAGTCAGTGGCACTGCTATGGGTACCCGCATGGCCCCACAGTATGCCAACATTTTTATGGCTGACTTAGAACAACGCTTCCTCAGCTCTCGTCCCCTAGTGCCCCTCCTCTACTTGCGCTACATTGATGACATCTTCATCATATGGACCCACGGAAAGGAGGCCCTTGAAGAATTCCACCTGGACTTCACCAATTTCCACCCCACCATCAACCTCAGCCTGGACCAGTACATACAAGAGATCCACTTCCTGGACACTACAGTGCAAATAAGTGATGGTCACATAAACACCACCCTATACCGGAAACCTACTGACCGCTATACGTACCTACATGCCTCCAGCTTCCATCCAAGACACATCACACGATCCATTGTCTACAGCCAAGCCCTAAGATACAACCGAATTTGCTCCAACCCCTCAGACAGAGACAAACACCTACAAGATCTTTATCAAGCATTCGTAAAACTACAATACCCACCTGGGAAAGTGAGGAAACAGATTGACAGAGCAAGACGGGTACCCAGAAATCACCTACTACAGGACAGGCCCAACAAGGACAATAACAGAACGCCACTGGCCATCACATACAGCCCCCAGCTAAAACCTCTCCAGCACATTATCCACGATCTACAACCTATCCTGGAAAATGACCCCTCACTCTCACAGACCTTGGGAGGCAGGCCAGTCCTCGCTTACAGACAACCCCCCCAGCCTGAAGCAAATACTCACCAGCAACTACACACCACACCCCAGAAACACCAACCCAGGAACCAATCCCTGTAGCAAACCTTGTTGCCTACTCTGTCCCCATATCTACTCTGGCGACACCATCAGAGGACCCAACCACATCAGCCACACCATCAAGAGCTCATTCACCTGCACATCCACTAATGTTATATATGCCATCATGTGCCAGCAATGCCCCTCTGCCATGTACATTGGCCAAACCGGACAGTCCCTCCGCAAAAGAATAAATGGACACAAATCGGACATCAGGAATGGTAACATACATAAGCCAGTAAGTGAACACTTCAATCTCCCTGGTCATTCTATTACAGATTTAAAAGTCACTGTCATTGAACAAAAAAACTTCAGAAACAGACTTCAAAGAGAAACAGCAGAACTAAAATTCATTTGCAAATTTAATCTGGGCTTGAATAGGGACTGGGAGTGGCTGGCTCATTACAGAAGCAGCTTTTCCTCTCCTGGAATTGACACCTCCTCATTTATTATTGGGAGTGGACTACATCCACCCTGATTGAATTGGCCCTGTCAACACTGGTTCTCCACTTGCGAAGTAACTCCCTGCTCTCCATGTGTCAGTATATAATGCCTGCATCTGTAACTTTCACTCTATGCATCTGAAGAAGTGAGGTTTTTACCCACGAAAGCTTATGCCCAAATAAATCTGTTAGTCTTTAAGGTGCCATCAGACTCCTTGTTGTTCATGAGGTTATGATGCTCTCCACCACCGAGAAACAGGAAGTGAAGGAGTGGTGGGACAGCAGGAAGTGGGACTGAAAGGAGAACGTGGCACACCAGAAAGAAGCCATGGAGCGGCTCATAAATGTTATGGAGCACCAAGTGGATACGCTCCAGGCGATACTAGCTCTTCAAACCGAGGTCTGTGCCCACCCTCCCCTGCAGTGGCTGTCGCAAAACTCTTTCCCATGCGCCCCCCACACACTGCCAACACACTGTTATCAACCTCCTGGGTCCACTCTCTACCAGCAGCATTCCACTCCTCCCTCCTCACAGTCCAGCACTGTGGATTCCCACTATCCACTGCACTCAACACCCACCTGCTGAAGTACAGCACCCACTGCATTGCAGGGCCGGCTCCAGGGTTTTGGCCGCCCCAAGCAGCCAAAACAAAAACAAAACAAAACAAAAAAAAAGCCGCGATCGCGATCTGCGGTGGCAATTCGGCGGGAGGTCCTTCACTCCCAGGCGGAGTGAGGGACCGTCCACCGAATTGCCGCCGAATACCTGGACGTGCCGCCCCTCTCTGGAGCGGCCGCCCCAAGCACCTGCTTGAGAAGCTGGTGCCTGGAGCTGGCTCTGCTGCATTGTACTCCAAAGGAGAAGGTTGGGTATGATCTCTCAACATACACAAATCTGTAGCCGTCCTGGGACCCCTCCTCCTCTTGAGACCTTCCCTTCCCTCCTTCCCACCCTTCCCTACTGATGAATGTTTTCATTTGACTCTCTCCTCCGGTTGTTGTATTTTAATAAAAGAATTGTGTTGGTTTGAAAGCAAACTTTATTCTAGAAGTGAAAGCAAAAAGAGCACTGCAAAGCAACATACAATAATGTTAAGCCCGCTTCTTGCATCATAAGCACCAATCACCTCCTAGCATTACAAACACTGCAATCCTGAGCATAGCAACAAATATTAGTGGCTTTCAGCTTCAAATTGCTGCCTCAAGGCATCCCTGATCTTTATGGCCCCGCGTGCCCCTCTAATAGCCCTGGTCTCTGGCTATTCAAACTCAGCCTCCAGGAGCTGAGCCTCTGCGGTCCAGCCCTGAGTGAAGCTTTCACCCTTACCTTCACAAATATTATGGAGAGTACAGCACGCGGCTATAAGCATAGGAATATTGTCATCGGCAAGGTCCAGTTTCCCATACAGGCATCGCCAACGGGCTTTTAAATGGTCAAATGCACACTCAACAGTCATTCTGCACTTGCTCAGCCAGTTGTTGAACTGTTCCTTGCTGCTGTCAAGTTGCCTTGTGTATGGCTTCATAAGCCATGACATTAAGGGGTAGGTGGGGTCTCCCAGGATGACAATGGGCATTTTGACTTCCCCTATGGTGATCTTCTGGTCCAGGAAGAAAGTCCCTGCTTGCAACTTCTTGAACAGGCCAGTGTTCTGAAAGATGCATGTGTCATGCACCTTTCCGGAACAGCCTGTGTTAATGTCTGTGAAACGCCCATGGTGATCCACTAGTGTCTGGAGAACCATTGAGAAATACCCCTTGCGATTAATGTACTTGGAGGCTAGGTGGTCTAGTGCCAGAATTGGAATGTGCGTGCCATCTATCTCCCCTCCGTAGTTAGGGAAGCCCATTTGTGCAAAGCCATCCACAAAGTCACGCATGTTGCCCAGTGTCATGGTCTTTTGGAGCAGGATGCGATTAATGGCCCTGCACACTTCCATCAACATGACTGCAACGGTTGACTTTCCCACTCCGAACTGGTTAGTGACTGAGTGGTAGCAGTCTGGAGTAGCCAGCTTCCACAGTGCAGTCCCACGTGCTTCTCCAGAAACAGGGCAGCTCTCATTCTCGTGTCCTTGTGCCACAGGGCTGAGGTGAGCTCATCACACAGTCCCATGAATGTGGCTTTCCTCATGCAAAAGTTCTGCAGCCACTGCTCGTCATCTCAGATGTGCATCACTATGTGATCCCACCACTCAGTGCTTGTTCCTGAGCCCAAAAGTGGCATTCCACTGTGGTCAGCACCTCCGTGAATGCCACAAGCAATCTCGTGTCATAGCTGCTATGCATGGCGAGATCAATGTTGCACTCCTCTTGCCTTTGTAGTTTCGGGAATAACTCCACTGCCACTCGTGACATGTTGGTCAGAGCGAGCAGCATACTGGTCAGCAGTTTGGGATCCATTCCTGCTGCCCGAAAGAGGCAGGACGCGCAGTACACAAACTGTTGAAAGATAGCACCAAATGCGGACGGAAGCACAGGGATTGCTGGGATGCAAAGCAATGCATCATGGGGCATTGAGACAGGACCCAGGATGCCCGTGACCCCTCCACCTTTCCACAAGTCTTAGCGGCAAAAGAGAAAGAGGTGCTCTGTGGGATAGCTGCCGGTGCCCAGAGTGCACCACTCCGAATACCGCTGCAAGTGCCATCAGTATGAACATGCTATTGCGCAGGCAGCTGTCAGTGTGAACACACAACAGCGGTTTCCCTTCTGTGCTTTCTGAGTGGTGCTGTAACTTTGCCAGTGTAGACGTGCCCTAAGTCTGCCACTTATCAGCACATATAATGCTATAGCATTAATACTAGTAATCTGATTTGCTATGCCACTCAAAAGTACACACTACGTTTATCTAGGATTTTCTAATATTTCACAACTCTAATCATTGACAAATTTATGTTACTTCTTTTCATGCTTGCAAGGGCAAGATATGTAATGACTTACTGTAATTAAATCTTCCTAACTTACTTTATCACAGCAAATCTTAACTATACATTTCACATTTCCACTGTCTGTAAGATGATGGAAATGATAGAAAGGAAGATACTGCTAAAGCTGCACAAATGCCTGAATGCAAATTAATTTTAAATTAATCTGAAAAACATTACATTAATTTAAAATTTAATGAAACTCTCAACTTTTGGAAAGTCAAGCTTAGTTTAGCTCAGAGTATGAATACAGGCTGTTGCTCTTTATGCTCTGTGGTGATACAAGCCTTGATCTGGGAGTCAGACGAGCCCCTCTGGACACCAGAGTGGGCGGAGCTAGTGAGCTCTGACCCCCAGAGGGTCAGACGGTGCCCTGGAAGTATAAAGGCTCGACCTCAGAAGCTCACTGGGGAAGCAGCCGCCGGAGAGGCCAGTGACTGCCTTTGGAGATTTCCATTACTTGCATCTGAAGAAGTGAGGTTCTTACCCACAAAAGCTTATGCTCCCAATACTTCTGTTAGTCTTAAAGGTGCCACAGGACCCTCTGTTGCTTTTTACAGATTCAGACTAACATGGCTACCTCTCTGATATATTCAAAGAGTAGTTATCAATGATTTGCTGTCAGACTAGGGTGTATTCAGTGGGGTCCTGCACGGATCTGTCCTGGGTCTGGTGCTACAAAATATTTTCACTAATGACTTTGATGATGGAGTAGAGAGTATGCTTATAAAATTTGCAGATGACACCAGCTGGGTGTGGTTGCAAATATTTTGGAGGACAGGACTAGAATTCAAAATGACCTTGAAAAATTGGTCTGAATTTAACAAGACGAATTGCAATAAAGACAAGTGGAAAGTACTACACTTAGGAAGGAAAAATCAAATATACAACTATGAAATTGTGAACAACTGGCTAGGCAGTAGTACTGCTGAAAAGGATCTTGGGGCTATAGTGGATCACAAATTGAATGTGAGTCAACAATGTGGTGCAGTTGCTAAAAAGGCTAATATCATTCTGGCACGTTGTGACAGGGTGTATCACTGCCCCATTGGTACAGCAGGTATTAACCCTTCTCTTTTAGCCGAGGAGGCCACACACCCCTGTCTCTGCTGGGCATGCTCCAGCCGGAAGCAGGATACAAAAGCCAGTCTGGGCTGACCACCGGCAGGGAAGAAGGTGCATCGCTAGCTCCTGAGGGAGGACCGCCTGCACTCCAAGACGCGGAGGCCAGCCAGTCTAAGACGGACCTCGACACACTGGCTTGGGACGGCGCAGACAGTGGCGAAACCGGTGAATCCCAGAGACGGACAATCCCAGAGATTCGGGTAGGAAGTAACCCAGGGAGGTTTTGTGAGGAAACAGTCACAAAACTGGAGCAAGGCTCTGCGTGTTTCAGTTGGAGCCCCGCCGAGCTGGTGGCAGGCAACCCCGCCACTGATAGGGCCCTGGATTGGGACCTGGTGGAGAACGCGGGCCCGGGTCCCCCTAACCCGGCCACCACCCACACCGGGGTGGTAACCCCACTTACCAGTATTATGGACTCTGGCCACTAGGCCGCATTGCCCTGAGAGCGAGGGCCATACCATTGACTCTGGCCATTGGGCCGCACTGCCCTGAGAACAACGGCTATATTACTGATTCTGGCCGCTGGGCTGTACTGCCCCGACAGCAGGGGCCGTAGTACTGACTTTGGCCACTAGGCTAGACTGCCCTGATAACAGGGGCTGTATCATTGACTCCGGCCGTCAGGCCGTACTGCCCTGATCACAAGGATCGTTGGACTAAGGTCACAGGGCCACACAGCCCTGAGACCGGGGGCAGCCCTACAGACACAACCACGGGGCCGGAACGCCCCCACCCCTGCCCCCCAAAGGGTGATGGGTGTATCAGCCCCGCGACAGACGTATTAACAGGAATGTCATATGTAAGACACGGGACGTAACTCTCTTGCTTGGCACTGGTGAGGCCTTAGCTGGATTACTGCATCCAGTTCTGGGCACCACATTTTAAGAAAGATGTGGATAAATTGGGAAAGAATCCAGAGGAGAGCAACAAAAATAATAATAGGTTTAGAAATCCTGATCTAGGAGGAAAGGTTAAAAACTGGGCATGTTTAGTCTTGAGAAAAGAAGGCTGAGGGGAGACCTGATAACAGTCTTCAGCTATGTTAAGGGCTATTATGGGAAGGACTATGATCAGTTGTTCTCCATGTCTACTGCAGGTAGGACAAAAAGTAATGAGCTTAATCTGCAGCAATGGAGATTTAGGTTAGATGTTAGGAAAAACTTTCCAACTATTAGGGTAATTAAGCTCTGGAATAGGCTTCCAAGGAAGGTTATGGAATCCCCATTGTTGGAGGTTTTTATGAACAGGTTTACTTGTTCCTATCTCAGTGTAGGGGGCTGGAATTGATAACCCCTCGATGTCCCTTGCACCCCTACATTTCTATGATTCTAACTCTCTTTTTCACATTAAGGTTATTTGGCTTTCTAATTTTGTATCTGAGATTGCAAGAGGTTCTGAAAATTGTCCTTTTTGTGGGGTTTTGAGAATTTTCTGTTTCAATTCAACATGGTCCAGGAACTGCATATTTTTTTATTCTGCACAATGATCTCTTCTTCTCGCATCTGTTTGAGGAGTCAGTGAGATTAAGAGAATTTGCTAGACTTTTGTACATTATTTCTAGTTCCCAAGCTCTGGAATTTTATTACTAAATACTCTTAAAAATGAACACTTCAGATATTCAGGCAAGAAATAGGATGAGACTCCCTACTTATTTCTGGGCCAGACAACCGCAATGTTTTCCACATCAACTGACAGTGACAGACAAAATAAAGACAATCTGACTACCAGCCAAAGAAACTAACATGACATGAGAAGACATAGCTGACTTGGAGTAGGAATTTAAATAAGAGACCTGTATAAGTTCTCTGGTTGAGCAGTTGCCATCCTACTCCCAAGTTCAGATCTCCTGCCCCACCAGGAGTTGTCTTTTCTCCTTGCCTCACCTCCACCCACAACCATCCTCTCCAGTCACAGAATCATAGAAATCAAAGGTGGAAAAGAAAAGTAGTATTGGTTCATCTATCCCATCTCCCTGCCAGTGCAAGGGTATTTCCTATATTATATTTATTAGCATTTATCCAAACTAGTTTTAAGTGTCTTAAATAATGGAACTTCAACCACTTCCTTTGAGAGACTATGCCGAAGGTTGACAGATCTCACTGTCAAAGCTTTTCCTGACATTCAGCTTGTTTTCCTGTTCTTATTTTCATCCCTGTTTACTCTTCATTATATGCCATTAAGCAATTCTCCATAATTGTTACTCTGTGGTATATATAAATATCCCCCCATAGTTGTGGATAGTTTTCCACACCATTTCTTCTACTCCATAGCAAATGCTTAATCCTGCGAAGCAAAAGTGTCAGGCAATTTGCAAGGTAGGCCTTGATGTTTTGGTCATCCTGGCCCACTTCTCCCAAAGAAGGATTTAATGGACTACTGTGCTCTTTGAAACAAAATAGAGGAGCATTCTGTGTTACACAATTCTAATACTTTGTTTTTACGTGATACAAGGTGCTGCTGAAATATAATAAAAATCTATGGTAGTTACTCTTTTGTACTAAAACATCGATTTGCGTGATATAGCTAGTAAGTTTAAAAATCGGTTTCAAAGACTGATCTGGCCTTCTACACCAAATAAACCCTCTGGAAACTAAAGAGGGAAAATTGGAGGCCCCTCCCAAACAAAGATATAGTAGATTTTATATTGAACTCATGACATGAGATAACATGTTTAAAATACCGCCCCCCCCTCACACACACACACTAGAAAGAAACGTGAAAATTATGGATTGCTTGAAACCATAGATAGGAGATGTGGAGCTAGCTCATTTTAGCACGATTGCATTCTGAATTCAGAGCATCAGCCTGGGAATTTCTTGCTTCCAGCATGATATAGTTAATGCACACAATTACAGAGACCCCCAGCTCTTCTTGTTCTATTCATCAGAATTTAACCTTCGTGGATTCATCTCTGTTCTGACGGGTTTTCCTACACAGTTGGTTTGAGCAGTATAGATTAATCATTTGAGAGTGACAGAAATAAGCCAGCACTCCCCACTGTATCCTGAGTTATAGATGGATTGGTTTGGAAAACTGAAAACCCCATGTCAGGAAGCATGGAGTAGTTTTCATATCTAATAGCAAATAAAATCCCATTGAGATGAAAGGATTCGTTTGTGGGGGAGAGAGAAACTGCATTAAAAAGTTCAGAGACCATTTATATATAAGATGTTCTATAACCTTTATTACCCTGGCATGCACCTCTATCATAGAATCATAGAAGATTAGGGTTGGCAGAGACCTCAGGAGATCATCTAGTTCAACCCCCTGCACAATGCAAGACCAACCCCAACTAAAACATCCCAGCCAGGGCTTTGTCAAGCCAAGCCTTAAAAACCTCTAAGGATGGAGATTCCACCACCTCCTTAGGCAACCTATTACAGTGCTTCACCACCCTCTGAGTAAAATAGATTTTCCTAATATCCAACCTAGACCGTCCCCACTGCAACTTGAGACCAATGCTCCTTGTTCTGTCATCTGTCACCACTGAGAACAGCCTAGCTCCATCCTCTTTGGAACCCCCCTTCAGGTAGTTGAAGGCTGCTATCAAATCCCCCCTCACTCTTCTCTTCTGCAGACTAACTAAGCCCAGTTCCCTCAGCCTCTCCTCATGTGCCCCAGCCTTCTAATACTTTTTGTTGCCCTCCAATGGACTCTCTCCAATTTGTCCACATCCTTTCTGTAGTGGGGGGCCCAAAACTGGACACAGTACTGCAGATGTGGCCTCACCGGTGCCGAATAGAGGGGAATAATCACTTCCCTTGATCTGAGGACAATGCTCCTACTAATGCAGCCCAATATGCCATTAGCCTTCTTGGCAACAAGGGCACACTGTTGACTCATATCCAGCTTCTCGTCCACTGTAATCCCCAGGTCCTTTTCTGCAGAACTGCTGCTTAGCCAGTCGGTCCCCAGCCTGCAGCAGTGCATGGGATTCTTCCGTCTTAAGTGCAGGACTCTGCACTTGTCCTCCTTGAACCTCATCAGATTTCTTTTGGCCCAATCCTCCAATTTGTGTAGGTAACTCTGGACCCTATCCCTACCCTTCAGCATATTTACCTCTCCCCCTAGCTTAGTGTCATCCACAAACGTGCTGAGGGTGCAATCCATCCCATCATCCAGATCTTTAATGAAGATGTTGATCAAAACCTGCCCCTGGACAGACTCCTGAGGCACTCCGCTTGATACTTTCTGCCAACGAGATATCGAGCCATTGATCACTACCCGTTGAGCCCAATGATCTAGTCAGCTTTCTATCCACCTTATAGTCCATTCATCCAATCCATACTTTATAGTCCATTCATCCAATCCATACTTTTTTAACTTGCTGGCAAGAATACTGTGGGAGACCGTATCAAAAGCTTTGCTAAAGTCAAGATATATCACGTCCATCGCTTTCCTCATATCCACAGAGCCAGTTATCTCATCATAGAAGGCAATCAGGTTGGTCAGGCATGACTTTCCCTTGGTGAATCCATGTTGACTGTTCCTGATCACCTTCCTCTCCTCCAAGTGCTTCAAAATGGATTCGTTGAGGACCTGCTCCATGATTTTTCCAGGGACTGAGGTGAGGCTGACCGGTCTGTAATTCCCCAGATTCTCCTTCTTCCCTTTTTTAAAGATGGTCACAATATTTGCCTTTTTCCAATTGTCTGGGACCTCCCCCAATTGCCACGAGTTTTCAAAGATAATGGCCAATGGCTCTGCAATCACATCAGTCATCTCACTGCTCAGCACCCTCAGATGCATTAGATCCGGCCCCATGGACTTGTGCATGTCCAGCTTTTCTAAATAGTCCTTAACCTGTTCTTTCACCACTGAGGGCTGATCACTTGCTCCCCATACTATACTGCCCGTGCCCAGTGCAGCAGTCTGGGAGCTGATCTTGTCTGTGAAGACCGAGGCAAAAAAAGCATTGAGTACTTCAGCTTCTGCCACATTGTCTGTCATTAGGTTCCCTCCCCCATTCAGTAAGGGTCCCACACTTTCCCTGACCACCTTCTTGTTGCTAACATATCTGTATAAACCCTTCCTGTTACCCTTCACATTCCTTGCTAGCTGTAACTCCAATTATGCTTTGGCATTCCTGATTACACCCCTGCATGCTCGAGCAATATTTTTATACTCCTCCCTAGTCATCTGTCCAAGTTTCCACTTCTTGTAAGCTTCCTTTTTATGTTTAAGCTCACTGAAGCATTCTCTGTTAAGCCAAGCTGGTCGCCTGCCATATTTGCTATTGTTTCTGCACATCGGGATGGTTTGTTCCTGCACCCTCAATAAGGCTTCTTTAAAATACAGCCAGATCTCCTGGACTCCTTTACCCCGCATATTAGCCTCACAGTTCCCTGAGGGAGTCAAAGTCTGCTTTTCTAAAGTCCAGGATCTGTATTCTGCTCCTCTCCTTTCTTCCTTTTGTCAGGATCCTGAACTCAACCATCTCATGGTCACTGCTGCCTAGGTTGCCACCCACTTCTGCTTCCCCTACCAATTCTTCCCTGTTTGTGAGCAGTAGCTTTCCCCTACATTTATCTGGGTCATCTTAGGTGCAGATGTTTTTCAGTCCAATGTCTCAAAAACTAAGATTAAGCCTGTAACAAAACAGAATCTTGGGGATGAATAGATGGTAAGTTTAAAACTTTTGCCATCCCATTTTCATCTACGGCTCCAGTAGACACCTATGACTTGTGGGGTAAGTGCTTGTTTGACGTATAATTATTTTTTTAACATTTTTACTGTGGTTGAGGCATGTGTGGTATTTGACAGGCATCTGCAACACAGAGCATTTGCCTACACATGCTTACAATTGAAGTCAGAAAATGTATGGATGGCGGTAGTTGGTATTACAGTCACGTGACTATGTGCTGTTGAGGTGTACCGGACCTATTGTGTCCTGCTATTTCAAAACTTTGTGTGTATATATTGTATGTGTGATTCTATTTATAATGTTGTAGGCAAGAGAGTGGAAAAGGATAATTAGAAACGAAGGCTAGGTGAGAAGTCAGCTTTTAGGGGGGACATGAGAGTAGAGTGTGGGTGCTTGGTACACCAGATCAGGGAGGCTGTTTGGGCATACTGGGGAGCCTGAAAAAAGGCAGTGGTGTTAAGATGGAGGAGATAACAAATACATGAGCTAAGAGTGCATGAGCAAAGGTGTAGTGGGAAATGGGGCCAGAAGGCTGTTCTTTTATAATCATCACTTAAGTGTATTCATATTTAAATGTTAGTGTTATGATGGCAGAAATAAAGGAACACAACTAGTGTATAAATATAGGTATACCCAGAAGAGGCTTAGAAGGCTCCCAAGAGCAAAACCAGCCTTGTAAAATCTCTCATGCCTTGAAAAATAAATAAAAATAGAATCACAAACCCAGATAAATAAAAACAACGGCACACAACAAATGCAAATACAGTTTTAAACCAGCCAGCAGCCTACAGTCCTGTGTGTTCACATATCCCTAAATGGAAATGTGAGTTTGATGGCTGCTGAACCAGTGTACATTTCCCCAATGAATCACAATTACAGCAACACCTGGATTAATAAATTTGTGCTGATTCACTGGGGAAATTCACTTTGTTTAATAGCCCTCAAATTTCTAAACAAATTTGCTTATCTGTGGTGGGTGAATTAGTTTGTTCCAGGCTGGGCTGCAGATTAAAGTTTGTAGGGGCATTATTTCAAGGGCACAGTGAATAGATTAGGTTTTAGGGATGTTACTGATACAGTAACACTGAGGTTTTAAAAAAATATATTCCATAATATGATAAAATAAAAATCTAACATTGACGTTTGGGGTGTCACAGGTACTGTAACGTCCTGTCTTCCATTAACTCCAGTGATGACTGAGTACCCAACCCACACTTGTTGGATTGCAGTGCATGGGTGGCATTGCTTGTGGGTATTTTGGTGATACTAAAATTAGTGCCTTGGAGGTTCAGGTGTTTCAGTATCTACCAATCTCAATCCTTATGTCATTATGCTGGTCTGTATTCATCAATAGGTAAATACTCCTGTTTTTGGAGATTACAAGGGAACAATTGGTTTCAGCGCCTCCCCCGCAGCAAAATCTGTTCCAGCTGGGTCTCCTTAAACTGATTAAATACTTTGCCCACATTTGACAATCTATTGGTACTTCTACAACATTTTAGGAGATGGGTCAAGAGCCATTCGTTGGATCATTTCTTCTTGGAATGCAATCTTTAATTCTTGAGAGAGAGAAGTGTGAAAATAGATTATTGGAAATTCATTCCTAAACTGCATCCCACAGAAGATGTACATGTGGAATGTGATCTTGCATTCTCAGTGATCCATGACTTTCTTCATATTAATTCACAATTATCTCCAATACTTAAGTCAGGTAAAACAAGAATGGGCAAAGAATAAAACTGTATTATATACTCGGGGAATTTTGGACTGTACAGATGGCATTACAGTAAATGTGCAAGATGAGGCCAGCCTTGTAAAAAAAATCCTCAGTAATTGCTGCTTAAGTTGACATCTTCAGGTATGTGATAGATAAGTGTTGAGCCATGTCAGTTATGGCTGGAGTAGGATAGATCCTAAATGATTAACCAAACTTTTTAGACTTGTTCTGAAGTTTATAATTAATTAAATGCATTTTTATTACCATCATAGAAGCTCCACTTTCCCATCTTTTCTGCCCCTTTTAGACACGTGCAGCCCTGAAGAGATACAGGCCCCCACTAGATTCACTTGTACATCCTTTAAAAATTGGAAGTCAAATCTGACTGAGGAAAATAGAAAGGAGCATAAAATCTGGCAAGTCAAGTGTAAAAGTATAATTAGGCAGGCCAAAAAAGAATTTGAAGAGCAACTAGCAAAAGACACAAAAATTAATAGCAATTTTTTAAAGTACATCAGAAGCAGGAAGCCAGCCAAACAATCAGTTGGGCCATTGGACAATTGAGCTGCTAAAGGAGCACTCAAGGAAGACAAGGCTGCTGGAGAGAAGATAAATGAGTTCTTTATCTCAGTCTTCACTGAAAAGGATGTGAGGGAGAGTCCCACACCTCAGCCATTATTTTTAGGTAACAGATCTGAGGAACTTTTCCAGATTGGGGAGGTTTTGGAGCAAATTGATAAATTAAACAGTCATAAGTCACTAGGCCCAGACGGTATTCATCCAAGAGTTCTAATGGAACTCAGATATGAAATTTCAGAATTACTAACTGTGGTATATAACCTATCACTTAAATCAGCTTCTGTACCAGATGACTGGAGGATAGCTAATGTGACACCAATTTTTAAAAAGGGCTCCAGAGGCCAACCTGGCAATTACATGCCAATAAGTCTAATGTCAGTACCAGGCAAATTGATTGAAACTACAGTAAAGAACAGAATTATCAGATACATAGATGAACATGATTTGTTGGGGAAGAGTCAATACTGCTTTTGTAAAGGGAAATCATGCCTCACCAATCTATTAGAATTCTTTGAGGGGTCAACAAACATGGACAAGGGTGATCCCATGGATATAGTGTACTTGGACTTTCAGAAAGCCTTTGACAGGGTCCCTCATCAAAAGCTCTTAAGCACAGTAAGCAGATAAGAGGGAAGGTTCTCTCATGGGTTAGTAACTTGTTAAAAGACAGGAAACAAAAGGTAGAAATAAATTGTCAGTTTTCAGAATGGAAACAGGTAAATAGCAGTGTCTCCCAAGGATCTGATCTGGGACCAGCGCTGTTCAACATATTCATAAAGATCTGGAAAAAGAGGTGAATAGGGAGGGGGCAAAGTTTGCAGACAATACAAAATTACTCAAGATAGTTAAGTCCAAGGCAGACTGAAGAGACACAAAGGGATCTCACAAAACTGGGTAACAAAATGGCAGATGAAATTCAGTGTTGATAAATGCAAAGTAATGAATATTGGAAAAGATAATCCCAACTATACATACAAAATGATGGGGTCTAAATTAGCTGTTACCATTCAAGAAAGAGATCTTGGAGTCACTGTGGATAGTTCTCTGAGAACATCAATGTGCTGTGGCAGTCAAAAAATGTTAAGAATGTTAGGAACCATATGAGGAGACATTAAAAAGACTGGGACTGTTCATCTTGGAAAAGAGATGATTGAGGGGGGATATGATAGAAGTCTATGAAATCATACAAGGCATGGAAAAAGTGAATAAGAAAGTATTTACCCCTTCACCTAACACAGAAACTAGGGGTTGCTCAATGAAATTAATAGGCAGCAGGTTTAAAACAAAAGGAGCACAGTCACCCTGTGGAACTAGTTGTCAGGGGATGTTGTGAAGGCCAAAACTATAATGGGGTTCAAAAAAGAACTAGATGGAGGATAGGTCCATCAATGGCTATTAGCCAAGATGGTCAGGGATGCGGCCCCATGCTTTGGGTGTCCCTAAGCCTCTGACTGCCAGATGCCGGGACTGGATGACAGGGGATAGATCACTTGATAATTGCACAGTTCTGTTCATTCCCTCTGAAGCATCTGGCATTGGCCACTGTAGAAAGACAGGATACTGGGCTGGCGGGACCATTGGTCTGACCCATTATGGCTGTTTTTATGTTCTGACTGGTTTAAGACATACCCATGCTGCATTATTTACACAGTAATTCCCTGTTTATTCTGCACAATTAAGACACGTTGAATATACACAGGGTTTGCCTTATTGATAAATGGTGCTCTGCAGTATTTAGAAACATGTACATTGGGGGATGATAATTATGATTCAGGTGACATAAAGTATTGAGAATGATTAACACTGTGGTGTTCAAATTCATCAGTGAATAAAAACATAACATTGCTATATTTCAGACTGAAACAAGCTGTTGAATCAAGCTGCTCTCAGACAGCTCGCATTCACATCTGCTAATCCTAAATATGCCTTGCACCTTCCATAGATTTATAGATTCCAAGGCTAGAAGGGACCACTGTGATCATCTAGTCTGACCTCCTGTATAATACAGAGCATAAAAGTTCCCCAAAATAACTCCTAAAGCAGATCTATTAGAAAAACATCCAATCTTGATTTAAAAATGGTCAGTGTGGGAGAGTCTACCATGACCTTTGGCAAGTTGTTCCCATGGTTAATTACTCTCACTGTTCAAAATGTACACCTTTTTTCTAATCTGAATTTGCCTAGTTTCAACTTCCAGCTATTGGATCATGTTATACCTTTCTTTGCTAGATTCATACAATCATAGAAGACTCATAGAAGCTTGGAAGAGATCTCAGGAGGTCATCTAGTTCAACCCCCTGCTCAAAGCAAGACCAACTCCAACTAAATCATCCCAGCCAGGACTTTGTCAAACCGGGCCTTAAAAACTCGTAGGATGGAGATTCCACCACCTTCCTAGGTAACCCATTCCAGTGCTTCACCACCCTCCTAGTGAAATAGTTTTTCCTAATATCCAACCTAGACCTCTCCCACTACAACTTGAGACCAGTGCTCCTTGTTATGTCATCTGCCACCACTGAGAACAGCCTAGGTCCATCCTCTTTGGAACCCCCCTTAAGGTAGTAGAAGGCTGCTATCAAATCCCCCCTCACTCTTCTCTTCTGCAGACTAAATAAGCCCAGTTTCCTTAGGCTCTCCTCATAAGTCATGAGCCCCAGCCCCCTAATCATTTTTGTTGCCCTCCGCTGGACTCTCTCCAATTTATCCACATCCTTTCTGTAGTGGGGGGCCCAAAACTGGACACAATACTGCAGATGTGGCCTCACCAGTGCCAAATAGAGGGGAATAATCACTTCCCTTGATCTGCTGGCAATGCTCCTACTAATGCAGCCCAATATGCCATTAGCCTTCTTGGCAACAAGGGCACACTGTTGACTCATATCCAGCTTCTCGTCCACTGTAATCCCCAGGTCCTTTTCTGCAGAACTGCTGCTTAGTCAGTCGGTCCCCAGCCTGTAGCAGTGCATGGGATTCTTCCATCCTAAGTGCAGGACTCTGCACTTGTCCTCCTCCTTGAACCTTATCAGATTTCTTTTGGCCCAATCCTCCAATTTGTCTAGGTCACTCTGGACCCTATTCCTACCCTCCACTGTAGCTTCCTCTCCCGCCAGCTTAGTGTCATCTGCGAACTTGCTGAGGATACAATCCATCCCATCATCCAGATCTTTAATGAAAATGTTGAACAAAATCGGCCCCTGGACAGACCCCTGAGGAACTCTGCTTGATACTGGCTGCCAATTAGTCATCGAGCTGTTAATCGTTGAGCCCAATGATCTAGTCAGCTTTCTATCCACCTTATAGTCCATTCATCCAATCCATACTTTTTTAACTTGCTGGCAAGAATACTGTGGGAGACCGTATCAAAAGCTTTGGTAAAGTCAAGATATATCATGTCCACCACTTTCCTCATATTCACAGAGTCAGTTATCTCACAATAGAAGGTGATCAGGTTGGTCAGGCATGACTTTCCCTTGGTGAATCCATATTGACTGTTCCTGATCACCTTCCTCTCCTCCAAGTACTTCAAAATGGATTCCTTGAGGACCTGCTCCATGATTTTTCCAGGGACTGAGGTGAGGCTGACCGGTCTGCAGTTCCCCGGATTCTCCTGCTTCCCTTTTTTAAAGTTGGGCACTATATTTGCCTTTTTCCAATTGTCTGGGACCTCCCGCAACTGCCATGAGGTTTCAAAGATAATGGCCAATGGCTCTGCAATCACATCATACAACTCCCTGCTCAGCACCTTCAGATGCATTAGATCCAGCCCCATGGACTTGTGCATGTCCAGCTTTTCTAAATAGTCCTTAACCTGGAGATTCTGTACCTACCTTCTAAGCAACTTTGAAGAAAAGAAAGTAGACTGATAGGTAAAGCAGGAGGGAAAGGTGTAGGAAATTAGAGGTTCAACCAAAGAGAAACACAAGTTATGTTTTAAACCAAATTGTTTCTGTTAGATGGAAGGTATTGTCTATATTTTGCTTAGCTGTATGAGTTATTGTAAACATCGAACAAGACAGTAAAACAGCCAGAAACCTATAACTAATGTATATAAATTCCTCATTATTTTTAATATAGTAGCTTTTATGAATGTCGATGAAAATGGGAATGTTTTACAGAAAACTTTGTTTCAGTTTGGACTATATTCTTTTTACTTTAAAAGTTATAATAAAAACACAGCCCCGATATCCATTGTTTTAAAAGTAATTTGGGCAGAAAATTGAAACCCTATCAAGCATTAAAGAATATGGAGCTGGATAAATTGTGTTAAGTACACATTCACTTTATATTTTACTCTAGTGTGGCATGTTTTCATTTGTGTACTATCAATATTTAAACAGGAGTCATAGCTGGTGGAAATGGACTATTTGGTACAGCCACCATAGACCAGCTCCTCAATGAAGTCATTGGAGTTTACACCAATTTTACACTGGCTCAGGGTTTGGCCCCCTTTTCTCTTATGTAGTATAGTCTAGTAGTCAGGCTTATTGTACTCATTGTTGCCCTGAGCTGTATTGTACAGGCTGTTTTTCTTTGCGTAAATATAATAGGGAAAAGAATATTACTGTAAAAGGATAGATCTTGTACCACTGTTGTAATAGACATGGAACATGAGACCATGTGAAATACACCAATATAGCTGCTTCGGTCAGAAAATAGCATTGCAAAGCATTTGACAAATAACAAATAATGGTAAGACTTACCAGTAGAGCTTGGTGAATAACAGATTTTTCAGCTCTCTGTCAATTCAAAAAAATTTGGGGGGAAAAATCACTTCAGGGCATATCAAAAACAAAATGTTCCAAAATTTGTGGCAAATCAAAAAATGAAAACCAAAAAATTGCTGTTTTTTTTTTTTTTTTTTAAAAAGCATTTTGTTTAGACACAGTAGAAATGTTTCATTTAATTTTTGACATTCTTAATTTTTTTTATTTAAAAAAATATTTTCCTTTAATTTTGAAACAAAAGCTATTTAAATAAAAAAAGTTTAAATTTTGAAATAGTCTGAACAAAACATTTTGATTTTGGCGGGATTTCCTTCCCCCCCCCCCCCCCCGACAATTGAGTGACACTGACACAAAGTCGCAAAACATTTTGGTGTGACCAAATCTACATTATTCACCCCCCCGCCCGCCAAAAAAGAGATTTTTTTTTTTTGGTACAAAAAATGTTGCCCAGCTCTCCTTACTGATCAGTGAGATTGTAGGTGTTAAGCTCTTCAGGGCAGTGACTGTCCATTACTCTGTTTGTACAATGGCTACCACAAGCAGCCCCATTCTTGGTTGGTCTCTAGGTACTACTGTAATAAACATGATAAGTAATAATACTATATGGATACTTTCTGGTGTACACCAGAAGCATAACATTCATACAATATGCTGAATTCTTTTATGGCTGTGTTTACATATAGCTAGGTAAACTAACTGATGGCTTTATTGCAAGTCTTGCATTATTTGAGGCTTTTCTTAAAGCCCCTGCTGGAATCATGTGAATACGTGAGATAAGCAGGTTTCTTGCCCTCATGGTCACAGAGAAAATTTGAAAATCTGACCCAAGTGCACCCCATAGAACCCAACATGTATTATTTTAAAGCCAATCTCAACATTTTTGAGGCCTGACTTACGATATTTGAATCCTTGGAGTTGACCATAATGACATATATAGTACACACATGTGCATACACATGCACACACACACACACATATATATATATATATATATATATATATATATATATATATATATATACAGACAAGCCTTATGTAGTGGTGATAATCATGATATATACAACTTATGTGCTTTTGACTGTATCATTCTGCGTACTCCTTCATTTCTCCTGGGACAACTGCTAACATTCCAAACCTCTCAACAGCCAATTTACAACATCCTGCCAGAGAAATGTTTCCTCTCAAATTTGAAATTTCTACCCACAAATTACACTTCCCCCGGTACAGAATGGGAAAAATTCAGTCATGGACTAGTGACTGGTTTAAAGTCCAGTATCATGTGACCAGTCAAGGGTAGAAATGGGCTTTCTGTATCACTAGAAAGTCAGGAATTCTTCTCTTCAAAAGTACAAGGCTGCTGGGTAGATGACTCTGGAAGATATCAAGAAATCAAGCCTCACATGACATTATTATTTTTAGAGAAGGTCTCTTTGGCCATTTTCAGAGGTTTCTAAAATGTATTAGTTACAGTTTTCCTCTCCTTCAGAAATTTAAAAGTTTTACTCACAGTACTAAGGGAACCTGGCTTTACAGGCTATGTGGTATAAAAAGGCTAGTAAAATGTTCTAGAACTGCTAAAACATTTATAAACAAGAGCCTCTGTAACACGTGGCATGGACAGAATAGCGGGGTATGATGTATGGTAACCTACATTAAATTACTTTTGCTTATGCCGCACACATACAGCCATCCCAGGCAAATGCCAATCACCCAATATAATGTCTACCGTGACAAGTTAGTTTAGCCAACTGGTCACTTGGTTTGTATATTTATTAGCATCAGTCTATTTGCTGCTGATGTTATATTTTCATCTCTAGAAAAGTAAAGCTGGCAAGGTGCTCCTCTTCTGGTAAATAGCTATCTCCTTAGCCCTTAATGGCATAGAATGTTACTCCAGATCTGGGGTGGTAAGTTCTTTGCTTACCAAATTGATAAATACCCTATGGTTACAAGCTCTTGCAATGAGTTATCTGTACCCATCTTTTATATCCATATGCATTTATAAAACAAGACCTGATGAAAATAGCCCTTTTGAGGCTATTATAAGACTTTCAACTCCTCTTTAGGATACTTATTGTTGATTTACAAACATTCCACATCCTGCACCTACTTCTCCTTTTAGCTGCTGTCACTGGGTTTTCTCTCTTTAGACCACTGTTAAGGTAAGGTATGTTTGTGACCCCGGGAGTCCCTCAATGCCAACTGGCAGAAGGCCCCACATAGTGTGACTAACATTGGCCTGACACACTCATTGCCCCAACACACTATTCTCATAATATGTATCCCAAAGGTATCATGTAAGGTATCATATGTAAACTGGTGACATGCTAGTCCTGAAAATCATTGTGTGATGTATGTATGGGTTTTGCACAATGAGTATATAGATGTGTGCTGGAAATATGTTCTTAAAATGTGTTTGGGAGGCACAGCATAAATGCAGCCTACCCTAGGCAAAGGAATGCACAGTCACCTGTCTGACCAGCTTAGTTATAGGCAGAGAACAATGAAAGTACATTTACATATCAGGCACACAAAGCCTTAAGCTAAATGAACAGGGAAGAAGACCCTTCAACAATCATGCTGGGGGACAGAATCTGCACCGCAGGAAACCTTCCTGGCTCTTGAGGCAGAGACAATGGACTTTGAGTATTATAAGGGGAGCAAAAAAGACTTTTGAGTTTTATATCACTTAGGAGACATAAAGGGACAGCACCCTTTGAGCCTATGAAATCTGGATCCTTTTGGCTTGAAAAGCAAGAGCTGCTGGAAACATGATGTAAGTGAGAAACATGCTTAGACAAAGATTGCAATTTGCTGAAATCATTTTAGTCACTAGCAAGCATTTTGATTTGTTTTGTTTGTAACAAAACTCATTGATATTTGCTTAGTATCCTGCATATCTCTGTTCTTTATTAATAACTCATTCTTGTTTTATTACAAAACCATCTCAGTGCAGTGTATTAACAATGGTGGGAGAGTCTTCAGTACTGTAAACCTAACAGGCTGATTTGTACACTGCCTCTTTGGAGGCAGCAAACTTAACTTCTGTGGCCTGGTCCCCACTAAGCCCCCACTTCGGACTAAGGTACGCAAATTCAGCTACGTTAATAACGTAGCTGAATTCGAAGTACCTTAGTCCGAACTTACCGCGGGTCCAGACGCGGCAGGCAGGCTCCCCCGTCGATGCCGCGTACTCCTCTCGCCGAGCTGGAGTACCGGCGTCGACGGCGAGCACTTCCGGGATCGACCCAGGATCGATTTATCGCGTCTAAACCAGACGCGATAAATCGATCCCAGAACATCGATTGCCTGCCGCCGGACCCTCCGGTAAGTGTAGACGTACCCTGTGAGTGGGACTGAACACTGCAGGGAGACATCTCTGGGGAACTTGGGAATTGGTGTTCACCGATTGTCACCTGCAAGGCAAGGTTTCGACTGTCAGAGTCCTGAGGAGTTTGCTGGTAAGGCAGACAAGCTGGTGTGTCAGGGAACTGACCCATTGACACACAGGAGGCAAAGCTCCTTGCTGAGGCAGAGCAGTAACACAGTGGCTCACAGTTCTGGGTGTCCTCATCAAAATGTCACAATATTAGCTCTCTTTTCTGAGGTCTAAGGCTTGTCCCCATCCAAAACTTGATAAATCTTTCTGATTTGTGAAAATCTGCCACTGTCACTGTTCCTTAACTGGATGTAATCCAAATTTCATCAGGCTCACAGATTTGCCCAAATTATGTCTGCCAGTTCTTGCCAAAGATCTGATTTAAACCGTGAGGTGATTTTGTCCACCTACGCTTGTTAAGGGAACATGGGGCCTGACTCTGTTTCCATTGTTTAGCAACAGCAAAATTTCTATTGAACTGGTGGCAGAATCAGGCCATTGATATGCAAATCAAGGAAGGTTTTAAAGATATGAAATACCTTCCTAAATACTTCTGAGATATTTGCAAAGTTATTTGGATTCTTATTTTTGTGCTAGAATAGGTTAACTAGGAATTACATTAGGAGCAATCTTGTTAGTTTCTGAAAAACCAAAAATAGCAGACCAAATACAAAAGCCATGACTCTAGCTTTATATTAATTAACATAAAAATTAGTTATGACATTAGACATTACTCACATAAATAACCCTTGCAAAATAGTTCAATATATAAAGCATGCAAGTGTTCGTTAGTATGGCTAACATCAGGCTCTAGTTTGCAACAAAACAAAATAAGACCTATTAAATTATGTACTTGTATTCTAGCAGCAGACTGTGTATCAATAGAAGGCTGAATGTACAGCCAGAACAAACCTAGGCGATCATGCTGTCTACTGTGCCTCACAGATACTTTTGTTGTGGCTCAGGTTGTCTTTCTTTAACTGTTATAAGATGTATGCTGGAGCAAATTACTTTCTGTTGTTGAGCCTGAAAGTTTTCCAAGACACCCCTTTTTTTCCCCCTTCCACGACAGACTAAAGAACTCATTGGTGCTGTAATGAAAGGCAGGCTGCGTTCCCTGTCATGTCAAGAACGCTGCAGTCGGGAAAGTCGACATGATTTCATGGCTAATGATTCACTCACTAATATCAATGTGGGCTGCAGTGAAGATAACCAAGTTGAGCTGTCTTAGATCAAATGATTCAATTAGGCCAGCTGTCCCTATTTGTCATGGCTCAACTCGCTTTCAAATTACCTTTCCAAAGTGCATACGTGCCTTAGCATAGAACTTAACAGCTCAACTGTTTTACAAAAAATAAAAATAAAATAGGGATATTTAGGCATGGGGAGAGAGGGGGGAATCACCTCTTTTCATATGCAATGAATATTTTTTTCTTAGCAGTTAGTTACAATATGTGTTTGCTAAGATAACCTTTAACATCAGAAAAAAGCATGAAGTGCTGTAGTCTAATGATTACATTGCTCTTTTGTAGTTTTTGGCTATCCTTGGGCAGATTTGTAATTTAAAAAAATACCAGATAAGGTAAGTGAATTGCTCAGGGGACTGATAAGGACACACTGTGTCGACCACATCTAAGCCTTTTGTTCAAATCTGGCAAAGGTTGGTAGTGGCCAAAAGATCAACCATTTGATGTCTGCTTAGAGACTTATCTGAAATGTGTTGTTGGTCTCAGCCTAGCTGCTAATCAACAAGAATCTGGATCCCAACTACTGTGCTCCCAACTAGTATTAATTGCTGTCCCAACTCCTAATACTGCAGTGATGGGTATTTTACAAATGCCTAAGATAGATAAATAAGTACAGTGTCCTTATTGGCAATGCCAGCAGACAGACAGAGGATTGAATAGGCATGGAAATTAAATTACCCTTGGTGGTGGTCCCTGGAGGGCAGTGTGGGGAAACTTTCACTGCATTGCTCAGGCTTCACTCAGTCTGTGAATATAAACGAGACTTGAGTTGCTGGTGCTTCCTTCACCTGTGGAGGCTAACTCACTTTGTCTCCCCTCTGCAATAGATGGGGTGGAAGAACTAATTGCAATAGGTGAAAATTAAAATGGGTGTCACAACATCTATAGCACAGCTGTTGATGAAGTCCTATGCACTTTCTTATTGAAGGTTTTTATAGATAATTCAGGCTTTCTCACTTTAAGCAGTTTTAAAGAGCGATAGGATTTTTAAAGTTCTCTTATACTGTACGGATACCATATCTTGCACTAGATATTTTTTAAGTTTTACCCAAGTTCTTTTTTATCAGGCCTATGAAAAGCAATATATCAATGTTATTTGCAACAAAAAAGGAAGCTTTTTTCCTGCTCTGAGCTGGTTTAATTTTCATATAATTTTGTGAAGGCCAAATTTAGTGTTGTTTTTGACAAGATGGTTGGCAGAGGAAGTATATTTCATTTAACTGGGGGAACAGATACAATCTGAGCAGGTTCCTCAAGTTTTTTTCATTGAAAATGGAAATTTCAATGAAAGAATGCATTGAAAAATTGAAATTCAGGAAATTTTGATAATCTCTTTTTAAGATTTGTTCAGCTTATTATTTTAAGATCTGTAGAATTGGTTGGAGGTAGACATTAATGTACTTACTGACAATGATCATCAGATGCTAATAGCGAGAGAGAAGCAATAAACCATAATTTGAGTTGTGTGGGTCCAGCACAACTCTGCAGAATCCCAATTGCTCAGAATTGCAATTAGAGCCACCACACACTGAGGTTTGCAGGAGAGTCTGTGCAGCCAGGGCCGGCTCTGGCTTTCTGGCCGCCCCAAGCAAGCAAAAAAAACAAAAAAAAACCGCGGCGGCGGAACAGCAAAGCAAAAAAAAAAAAAAACAACCTGCAGTGCGGCCGGAGCCAGGGTGCAGGGGGGCTCCCTGCCCTGCAGATGTGCCCCGGCTAGCGGGGGGAGGGGGAGGGAGCGGGGGGAGAGAGAGAAGGGGGGCGGCCAGGGCTTCAGCGGGGCGCTGCCACGCAGCCCCTCCCGCCGTGCCCCCTGCTGGGAGGGCCCCGCACCGCTCCGGTCGGCTGGGAGGGAAGGACGCGGGCTGCCCTGCCGGGCTTGCTGCAGGGCGCTCCCGTCCTCCACACTGCTGCCTCCTACAGGGCGGCCGGAGCGGAACAACAACAATAACAACAACAAAAAAACAAAACAAAACAAAAAGCGGCCGTGCCGCCCTAGGATTGGGCGGAATGCCACCTCCTACAAGCTGCCGCCCCAAGCACCAGCTTGCTTGGATGGTGCCTGGAGCCGGCCCTGGTGCAGCCTCTAGAAAGGCCACTTAGAGGAGAATTTCTGATGAGTAGAGCCTGGGGAAACTCTGAAAATAAGCCCCAGTATTATTTGAGTTCCACATTAGTGATGCTATTAGGAAATGTTTGGTGTGCCAGAATGATAAGGGTATGAACATTAGTAGGTCTTGCATTGAAAAATCTCAGGAAGTCGTTTGCTTTTGCAGGAAATTGTGTGGATATTTGCCAGTTTTTAAAAATATCCTCATTTGGCAGGACCAGGGCCGGTGCTACCATTTAGGCAAACTAGGCGGTTGCCTAGGGTGCCAAGATTTGGGGGCGCCAAAAAGCGGTGCCCCCAATTTTTTTTTTACAGCGTTCCTACGCCCGCTCCCCGAGCGCGCGGTCGCCGCTCCACTTCTCCCGCCTCCCAGGCTTGAGGCGCCAATCAGCTGTTTGGCGCCGCAAGACTGGGAGGGGAGGAGAATTAGGGAGAATTAGAGCGGGGGCAGCGTGCTCAGGGAGGAGGCGGAACAGAGGTGAGCTGGGGTGGGGAGCTGCCGCACGGCTCCCGGGGGGGGGGAGCTGCCGCGGGGGGGGCGCCTCAGGGCGGGGGGGGGGGGGAGCTGCCGCAGGGGGGGCCTCAGGGCGGAGGGGGGGCGGGGAGCTGCAGCAGGGCTGGGGGGGGGGTGCAAGGTGGAAGTTTCGCCTAGGGTGCGAAACTTCCTTGCGCCGGCCCTGGGCAGGACCAAACCAGCGTCATGTTGCCAGGCTCACAGAGGGCCAGAGTGTGCCTTGTCCTGCACTAGTGGGCAGAGTAGCCTTCACTCAGGCCCTTTGTATTTCTCCAGGGCGGCCAAGGGCTGAAGAGCTGCAGTCTCTTCCATAATGATAATTGATCTTCCATCTAAGTATTACATATCTTTTTTGTTCCTAACTTTCCGCACCTGCAGGCCAGGGAATCAGCAGGGAATGTTGACACATTTTGCTTAGATTTTCATCCAGAGTTTGTAGTTTTACTGGCCCTTTGCATCACACATTTAAATAATGAACCACTTTTTAAATGGACACAGTCTCCGATTAAGATTAAATCCTCCCAACTTTGGTTTTCAGGTGTACACACTCATCCATGTAGGTGATGCTACCTTTACTCTGCCTGTCTCCTCCATTTCATTTCCAAGCCTGTAATACTGCTCTCCAACACCAATGTAAATGGACGGTACAATGTATAAATCTCCTCTCCATCTTGAGTGAAACATATGGTCAACACATGGCCTATGAACAATTTAAATTCCACTTATGCCCTGTTTTGTGTAAGTTAGTACAATTTAAACTGGCCTACTGCACAGGGGTGAATTTAACACCTTGTCTAACTATATGAGTTTGTGATCAGTCATGAACAAAACTGATACCCTGGGTTTGCTGCTGACAGTCACCTAGCAAAGCTGAGGTGATAACATGTTATCTGTTACAGCCTTTGTTCTCGGTGGCTGAGATACTTTATTCAAGATTAAGAAAACATTTTCTTCTAAAACATTTTTTTAAGTTGAGTTAAATCTTGGATCTGTCAGCATTGGTAGTATCGCTTTGACCTATTTCGGAGATGTGCTTTCAGTGAGAATATATGTATAACATTGTAGCTCTGTATTAGATTTCATAATGCAACACTGGCAGCTTTACATGTTATAAACTTAACATATGCTTAATAATTTGAAAGCTGCAACATTGCACAGAGCTTGGGCTTCCATTCTCCAGGCCCGTAAGAAGCTGGACATTGAAACATAGATACATAGAGGACAAAGATTCAACAGTGCCTGCTTCCTGCTGTTGAAGAAACTTCTATAGGATCTACTCACAACCCCTCCTCAGCACTCCCTAGAAGCATGAACCTTTTCCCCAGTCTAAAGCCCACAGTCTGTCAGTACACCATGGAGCAAATTCCTTTCTGAATTGGCTTTCGAAGTTAGTTTCTAGTTAATGACATCACAAGAGTCTAAAATATTTCTACTTTAACTACCCTTCTATCCTGCAGAGCTTGAGTGTGAGTCATATCACACTCCATAACCCAAATTCCGCTAGTTTATTTGTGATGCAACTGTACCAGCAAGCAGAGAAACCACATACGCTGAATCCTCTAGGCAGGAGGCAAAGCAACACATTGTAAATGTGATACTTAAAAATATTAAGGAACAGAAAGAGCTAAGAAACATCTAGTTTCTTTGAGGCCTAGGCAGTGTGGCATGTGCAATGATGGGGCCAATGGAGATTCCATCCTGCACTAATTGGGTGATAATAACTAAAACTGATTGAAGAAAGGTAGAACTATACACCATTGGAATATATGGTTCTATCGAAATTAAAAAGGGTCAATTTCACTGGAATTTCGTTTAAAAAAAAAAGTGGAGGGGGGGGAAAGTCAGGACAGTGATGAAATATCCCATTTCAACATGTTTGAATTAAACAATTTGATTTTTCATTTTGAAAATTGTTTTGTTTATCATTTAGAAAATTTTATATTATAAAATATATTCAAAATAAATAAAGTCAAAATTGAAACATTTTGGCCAACCTCAAATTATTATTTTTTTCAGAATTTTTCTTTGTCCAAAATCCATTAGTCATAAATACAATACATTTTGGGATGGGTAGTCCCAGACTCTCATTCTGCAAAAGATATAAATGTGAACAGGAAAAATATCCGGCTGAATACAAATATCCAAATTTTGGCCAAGTTTCAGTAAAGGACTTATTCAAAATTGAATTTCAGAAGAACCTTAAGATAATGATCAGGGAGTTTTGCCAGACCAAGTTGATGTCATAGGGCTTTCACACATCACTGTATTCTGGCTACTACTTTCCTACTCCTAATACACAAATCTCAGCAATCCAGCCTATATCCAAGAGGGCTGACATTTTCCTTCTTTGTGTACTTTGACTCTAACCCAGCTGCTGAAAGATGCTGGAGGCTGACTTGTTAACTACCCCTCTGTTGGGGCAGAGAGTTTTGACATTGTATTGATGGTTCCTGTCACTGTGGCACTGATGTGTGAGTCAAACTTACAACACAGGAATTGCCCTATTACATCAGACCTATGGTCCACCACCTCCAGTACCCTGCCTATAACAGTGGCTAACACCAGATGCTTCAGAAGAAGGTGCAAGATACATCCTAATCCCTCGTAGTTAGAGAGAGACTTAAACCCTGAAGCTTGAGGTTTAATAGCTCTTCCAAAATACATTATCATTAACTATTATAACTGTAGATATTCTTGTTATCCATATCCATGTCCAACCCATGTTTTGAATCTTGCTAAGTTTTTGGACTCAGTGAACATCCTGTTGCAATGAGTTCCACAGCTTAAGTGTGTGTTGTGTGAAAGTATTTATTTTTATTGGTTTTGAATTTGCCACCTTTTAAATTTCATTGAATGTCCCCTTCATCTGTATTATGAGACAAATAAAACAGAAGCTCCTGGTCTACCTTCTCTAGACCATTCATACTTTTATCATGTCCCCTCTCACTAGTTTCCTTTCTAAGGTAAACAATCCCAATCTTTTCAAACCACTCTTCATATGGGAATTTTTCCAGTCCCACATAATTCTCATTGCTTTTCTCTGAAACCTCTCTAATTCTGCAATATCCTTTCTGAGAAGGTATGAGCAGTTCTGTGCACGGTATTGTAGATGAATTTTTCAATGGCATTGTAATCCTTTTTTTTTCTTCTCCTCAATCCAGCTTGGTTTGACCATGGTAGCATTGTGATGCACTAACCATGGAGTTATGCGGCTGCTCCTTGACTTGCTCTTTTAAAGCTCGGGGAGTGTAAGGAAAAATAGTTTACAGATCTAAGATACAGTTTTGTGCCTAAACAACTCAAAAACACTTTAAATAAATAAAAGTTCTCAAAAAGTCTTACTGAAGTTCAGTTAATTTTTTTAGCTGGCTGTGATATTAAAATAAAAGAGGCTGCTAAAGGTATCCTTGGTTAAATGTAAAACCTCCTTGAGCCTTATGCTGATAAATGTATCACTACCATTACCTACCTTGTTGTGCCCACCATCTTGTCTTATGTGTGGCAATGGCTCAGGAGGAGTCATTCTGGTCTTTCAAACAAAAGAATGATTCCAGTTCTATTCTATTCTTACTCAGATGGAGTAGTATTTCCTTCAACAAGTAGCTCCAATGAAGTGGCTACCATTGAAATCATTGCTGCAACTGAAATCAGTTGGGAATACTATATGTGTAAGTACTACTCATGTGAGTAAGTGTTGCAGAATCATGCTCAAGTATGAATTTTATAGCCTTCCCTGTAGTAATCTTCTTGAAAATGTGCAAAGTACAAACTCCATCCACAAAGCAAGAAAAGCCAGGGAGTTTAAGTTAAGAGGAACACGCTATCCTGGCTTTTCACTCCATTTCTCCTCAACGGGGCATGATTGAAAGACAGAGTTCCAGCTGAACTTTGAATTTCCAGGCTTTTGTCAGTTTGTCACAAGTTTATCTCTATTTTTAACTAAATTTGGTTCTTTTAAAACATTAAAAACCAACCCCAGCCCCTGAGCCGCTTTGGCATATGGACAGCAAAGAATTGTGAAGTGCTAATGGTGTGCATTGTGCTGTATGTATCTTAGCTTCCTGTTCTGCAACTGCTACACAAAGCAGAGCAGAAGAGTGTAAAAACAGCAAAAATATGAAAACTGTAAAGATATTTAATGTGTAAAAAGGACCAACTAATGTGTGTCAGCTCAGCCGGATGCCTGAGGCTAAATCTCTTGATGTGAGATGGTGATTCAGCTGTCAAGGTGCCTGAGTGGACTTGTGGTCATCACAATGATTGGCTATGGACTGATTTTTCCCCCCCCCCCCGCAAGAAGGCAATAAACAGGAAAGGTCAAATTTATTCAAATGAATCAACTGAACATTTTGGTGAAAATACGGGCGGGCTCGTTAAGTCGATTCACATCTTTTGTGTCAGTTTTCTAACATACCGTACATCTGGAAAAATGCAGTGATTTGTAAAAGACATAATGTGCCTCTTTCCCCAAAAGGTTTTGTTTACAGTATGTAATAAAATATGATACAGTTTCTCATGGAGATGGATCCGATAATTTGCTTAGATATAATATGAAAGTATCAGTCTGTGAAATGAATAGCATAAAAAGAAAAGAAATGTTCAGGATATGTCAGCTAACAAAAAGTCAAATTCCAAATCATGGGCTCAAGTGAGAATTAAGGGCTTACGCAAGAAATTTTTTTGCTGAAAATTGATCCCTTCAGCCAATATCTTACATTTTGGCACTGACTACAGTTTGTGTGGATGTGTTTTGCACTGGAAAAAACAACAACATGATTTACCTTGAGCAAGCTATTTGAAGAATGAATTTGCTCCTCAGGTTTTTAGACGCCATAAAGTATTGTATCTTCATTATTGCGACAGATCTGCCTTAATAGCAAAGGCAAGCGCAGAGGTTTTAAAAAGAGAATTTAAGTGGGATCAAACACTTGGTTTATGCCTATACAGATTTTTCCCTTATAGTTCTCTGCTGTGCTTTGTTTTATTAAATGGAACCAGGCACTTTATTCTGTGTAGTATTTTTTTTTTTTCAAAATTGTGGTGTGATATAGTGGAGTGTGTCAGAAGTTTGCAGTTAAAACCCAAGCTTTTCCTGTCAGCTTGTGCAGGTGTTCTCAGCTTTTAAAAGCAACTGTTTGTTGCAGTCCACGTTTGCAAACTGTCAGAAAGCAAATTACATGTTTGTGAGAAGCAGGTTTTACTTTTGTGCTGGCAAGGTGGAGGCAAATGTGTTTTGTGGGTGGCCAGAAGCTAGCCATGTAGGACTTATTTGGGAAACTGAAAGGCACTTGCAGACAGAACACCGAGATGGTTCAGTTTTGTGTCAGTATGCTTTAATTTTGCTAGAATAAAGACAGCTTTGCCTAAAAAATTAGAGTGGGGGGGGGAGGGAAGTGGAGGGGGAAGGGGAGAAAACAACCTTTTCCTAATGGAAACTTGAAAGATTCAACTGGCCATGTGCTGAAGGCCTCAGACCACTCATTTACTCTTCAACTGGGTTAACCCTCACGTGCCAGGATTCAGGCGTCTGAGAGCACAAGGCATTCCAAGCAACGAATGCCATGACGCCAAGGGGTTAACAGACAATTTATGTAAAGTCTTAGTATTCCACAAAATGAAATGTGCATGTGAAATGAAAAAAAAAAAAAAAAAAAGGAAAAGATTATATTTGTCAGCTGTGCCGCCATATGTTGCTCTGGCGGAAGCGCAGCAAAATGGTGACAATTTCTATTTTATTGAATGAGGGTCTGTGTTGATTCCTGTTATTTGAGAGCTTCTCTGGAAAAACAGAAGTACTCCTCACTGCCACATAAACCTACATTCACCTGTAACCTATAGTATCCCCAGCTACAGTATAACCCTGGCTCCACTGGCTCCTTGAATATAAAATAGCAGAGAATTGGTGCAGTCCATCTGCAAATTTTTAAATGGATTTAGCCCTTGTAGGGAATGTGGGGAAAGTCCGGTGAGAAGATAGGTGGCATACAGGAAATACAGAGAAATGTGGAGCCATTAAAAATTTTTATAACCCAGATACTCATCCGAGTAATTAAAACAAATACATTGAAAGGCTTTTGTGGTACTGAATTACCCTCAATCTCCTGGTCATGGAATACTGCCTTCTTCTTTATTCTAGGGTCATTTTCTTTTCACAACACACTTCTCAACTTGCCAGTGGCCAAACATGGGACAAAGCAGGCCACATTCCAAGTGTAGCTGAACATCCACAGTGTCCACTGAGTTGTGGGTGCTCAGCACACCCTTGGATCATGTGCTGAAATATGAGAGACAAAACCACAGGAAGCTAGAAATGAGGTAAGATCTGAGGTTTTTATGCTGGTGCTTCCCAGAGCACTAAAAGTTAACTCTTAGGCTCCTCTTCTGCATACAAATATTTTGCACTTATATAGTGCCTCTAAGGACTTCACAAGCATTGCACATCACATCACAGCACTTCTGTGAAGTGGGTATAATCCTCATTTTATAGATAGTGAAGCTATAGTACAGAGAAATTAAGTGACTTGGACAAGGTTACAAAGTCAGTGGCAAAAATGGGAGCTGTATTGAATTCCTGACTCCCTGGCCTGTACTCTAGTCACTGCACCAGTCTGTGACAGAGAAACTTGTCTTGTTTCTGCAGGTGGGATTAATGTTGTTTTTTCCCCCCTGGACAGCTAGCACAGAATCAGTTAGTAAAAGCTCAGGGGTTCTCAACCTGAGGGGCACAAACAGGTGTCAGAGAGTCATGGCCACCCAGCCCTTCTGATATAGCGCAATTGGAAGGGGGTCTCCACTAGATCCCAGCTAGAAGGCAGAGAGATCCTGTAAGGAAAAGGGGGTCACAGAATAGAAAAGGCTGAGAACCACTGATACAATAATAGCATTTCCTAGTACTTCAAATTCATAATATTGTAGTTTGGGTAAATAATTTGCAACAAAAAGTAGTGATATTTTAACATGTCATTTATTGGGGTGGTGGTGGTAAATTTCTGTCTAAAATTAAGGACCTTCTCTGTAGTGAAACCAAATGTACTGATTTGCCTCTTCGCCCTATCTCTTTTTTCCAGCAAACAATATCTGGACTGAGCAATCACTGACACTTGGATTACTGTGATTCTGGGCACTGAATCAATGCTACTGCATGTTATTAAGGAGTGTTGTGCTGCTAGAGGTGCCATATTTCGGAAGAAATAGAAAACCAAGGTCCTGATTGCATATGGTCATTAAAGATGCTATGGCATTTTCATAGGAGTTAGCCTGTGTTACCCTCAGTGCTGTGGCCAAATGCTAGTTCAGATCATTTGATTCAGTCTATCTAAATTCCCCATGCAGTTTCACTTGGATGTAGTGTTCTTCCCTTCCTGTCCTGAATTATTGTGTGGTGTTTTCTATACTGTCTCAGGCAGCTGCTGCATTTCATTGGTGTCTAAAACTCCTATTTCAAACAGATATTGTGAGGCTTGTGTCATGATTGTAAAGTGTGTAATGATCTTGGGGTTCATTAAACAACAAACCAGTGAATGAAAAAGGAATAAAACTTTTAATAAAACCAGCTAGAGAGCTTCTGCGGTGAACTGCTGTACACTGCTACATTGTGTTCTCCACCCCAGCTTCTGGGGCACATCCCTAAATTCCTATATTCATAATACTATACCTTGTGAGGGAGCATCTCTAAATTATAACCTTCCACAAACATATCTCTACAAAGTGCTTTGAGAACCTTGAACAGAAAGGCAGTATACAGGTGCAACTTGCCATTATTATTATGTTAAACAAAATTCACCTGTCTTGATTTTACAGCTCTCTTTTGGCCATAGTAGTTCTGCTGTAGTTTTATATACTACCTCTTCTACACTGTCCAGTTATCACTTCAGCAGAGGAACTGTCATACCAGAGCAGACCAGTGGTCCATCCAGTCCAGTATCCTATGTCTGACAGTGTGTGGCTAACAGCAGATATAGTGGAGTAGGGTAGAAGAAATGTCATAGTGGACAATTATGGAATAACTTGTATAGGAAAAGCTTCATCCTGAATTCCATCAAATACTGGTTGGCTTATGCCCTTAAGCTTGAGAGTTTATATCTCTTCCAAAAATGTTTATCCTATGCAGTGTGAATTTTGGATGTATGCTCTCATTAGCTATATAGAGATATGATCCATTTTTGAGTCCTACTAAACTCTTGACCTCAATACATCTTGTGGCAATGAGTTTCGCAGATTAATTGCTCACCATGTAAAGAATTTCCTTTGATCATTTTAGGGTCTTTCAGATAAATAGCAAGCACCCATGTTCCATATGCATACCATTAATTATTTTGCATATTTCTATCACATATTCTCTTGTTAATCTCCTTTCTAAAGTAAGCAGCTTCATTCTTTTCGGTCTCAATGGAAGTCGCTTCATGCCTCTAATCATTGTAGTTGCCCCGTTCAGAACCTCTTTTGCTGCTGCTGTATCTTTTTGGATATAGTATGATTGGAACTGATCCAGTATTCCAGGTGAGGGTCTACCATTGATTTATATGTAACTTTTTTTAGAGTTTTCTGTTCCATTCTTTTTCAGTCCTAATATTTGCTTTTTGCAGTTGCACATGGAATAGACATTCTAACTGAGCTGTCCACATTGTACCCAGGTCCTTGACTAATAATTTTTCCCTGAATCTGATCCATCTAATTTGGGCTAAGATGCTAAAAGTTAGTTGTGGGGACATTATTAATAGCTATTTCTCAAGTAATATTTTTTTCAGTTCTTTAAGGCCAGTGAAATAGCTGGTTAAGGGGAGAGGCCTGAACTTGGTTTCTAGTAATTCTCTTTGGTCTCAAAGGGAAAGAGATTTTCTAGACAAGTAACTAATCTTTTACACTTTTCTGTCAACATAGCTGCATCTACTGGGGTTTTTGTCCGCATAGCTATGTGGGTCCACACCCCTGACTGATGTAGCTAAGTACCCTCTGGACATGATATGCCGATATAACTTTAAAAGCTGAAGAGATTAGCAGATTTAGTTATTATAACCTAAAGAATTTATTATCTTAAGTAACCCTGATACTTATTTGGCTTTCTTTAAGGTTCTGTCTCCTGCTAACTCTGACAATATGAAGTGAAACTTTGATCAGATATTGCAGAAGTCGTGATTACATATATAGTTGTCTGTGATCAGTAAATAAAGATTAAATTGTCAAAAGATAGTCCTAATTTAAAAGGACTGCCTGGAGGTAAAAAGTCTGCTAGGCCCAGTCGATATGGGAAAGTTTTTTTTTTTTTTCAGTATTCATTTTTCAGAATAAACTGTCTTGCATCCACACACAAATGATGTTATCTCACTTTCTTACCTCCTATCCTGTTATCATAATTATCACTTTGGAAGTGACATAACTATTTCAGAATCCCTTATGTTGCTATAAGGTTCATCTTCACTTCAAATGAACTATCCTGCTTCATGCAGTTCTCCCGCTGCTATTCCACACTGCATTACTTCACACCTGGATTGATCTGTCTAGCTACCTGTGCACTTTCCACTGTTCCAGCATCATCTTGACCATTGGGGGTGCATAAGGTTGTACAGTGATCCCCTGGGTCAGCTATATGCATAATAGTTCACTGGAGGGTGGCATGTGAGGTCTCTACTGAGAGCCAGTAGCACACTGGCCACCATAATCATTGCAAAATGTATGTATGGATAATATGTAAGGAGTATCTATGTATGTACCTATCTATGAATCTAGACTCAAAATTATATTCTTAAGGCCTTGGAGTTAAGAGAGGTCAACAGGAGGTGACATCTCAGAAAGGTTCTTTTCAGGCAAGAGGTAACAGACATCTATCTCCCTGTCTGGCTATTTGTGTATAGTGTATTTTATATTCCACAATATAGACCTATTTTCATACTGACCCACAGGCAAAATAAGAGATTGTGAAGGTTTGTTGTGGCATATCCTGCTGTAAAAGAAACACATTGGGTCCTTCACAGAGAAGGCAAAATGGATAGTGTGATTGTCTGTTGGGGGTAGGGTTGCCAGGTGTCTGATTTTCGACTGGAACACCAAGTTGGAAAGGGACCCTGGTGGCTCCAGTCAGCACTGCTAACTGGGCCGTTAAAAGTCCGGTTGTCTGCCCGCAGTGGGGCAGGCAGGCTGCCTGCCTGGCTCCACGCAGCTCCTGGAAGCAGTCGGCATGTTCCTCCTCTGGCTCCTTGGCACAGGGGCGTCCATGGGGGCTCAGTGGGCTGCCCCCGCCCTGAGCACTGGCTCTGCAACTCCCATTGGCCAGGAACCACGACCAATGGGAGCTGCGGGGGCAGCACCTGCAGGCAGAGGCAGCGTGCAGCACCACCTGGCCGCCCCTGTGACAATACCCCAACCCCTCCCATACCCCAACCCCCTGCCCCAGTCCTGAGCCCCCTCCCGCACCCAAACATCCTCCGTGTCTGCATCCTGAACCCCATCTCGCACCCCAACCCCCTGCTTCAGCCCTGAGCCCCTTCCCATAACCTGAACCCCTGATTTCTGGCCCCACTCTGGAGCCTGCACCCCCTCCTGCATCCCAAACCCCTGCCCCAGCCCAGTGAAAATGAGTGAGTGAGCGAGGGTGGGGAAGAGCGAGTGATGGAGGGAAGGGGGATGGAGTGAGTGGGGGTGGGGCCTTGAGGCAGGGGTGGGGCAGGGGACAGGGCAAGGGTGTTTGATTTTCTGCAAATAGAAAGTTGGCAACCCTAGTTGGGGAGGGGGAGCATGTCACAGCCTGCCTGGCTGTAAAGCACTGCAAGAATTTTGAGTGAGCATTACTACAAGACAGGAGAGTATCTTGTTAGATAAGTCAGGATTCTAGGATGCATATTATGATTTTAGTTTATATGTAACCATGTGTTTCCAATACTTCTGCTTACTACTACTTGAATCTCTATGCTTAGTTAAGTAAACTCAAACTTGATTTCACTACGAACCTAGCAAAATCCTGCATGTTAAGCTGAGCAGTGATCTGGGATGGAACTTGTAAACTGGGGTGTAAGCAGTGAATCAGTGAATACTGCTCATGTGCAATAGGTCGGTTGTTGGACACTTTAGGAGGACACTCAGAGGACTCGAGGGTTGGAGGTGTGATGTTGCACTCCATATGTTTTATGGAAATATGCTTATGATGTAACTGGAATATGCTTTATGCAAAAGGTCTCTTGTAAGGTATCGTAACAAAGGTTATAACATACTGAATATATTCCTCCTATTTATATGCATGTATCATTCTTGTATCTGAAGCTAGAAATATGAACTATAACTCTGAGGTCCTATTGTAATTATGCAAAGTGTGGGCCATTGATGGTGGTTTAGAATCTTGATGGCTCCCATTGACTAGGACAATTGGTTGTAAATGGTTTATTTACCTGCATGCCTTCCTGTGTACGTGTGGGCCAACCCAGGAAGAATGGAGACTAGGGATCTTACAGTGATACTGGATACAATTCCACATGATACTGGAATCCATCTTAATCCTTGTACTTGATCCATTGATGAGGTGGGGGTGGGGACAAGCACAGACAAAAGATTCCCACCTTCTGCCAAAGCTATAAAAGGGGGTGGAGCAAGACAAAAGGGGAGGCCAGTCATGAGAAAACCCCTGCTTACTACCTGAGATGTCTGCTGGATCTAACAAAGACTGTACCGGGGAAAAGATTGGGCCCAGACTAGGAAGGAGTCAAGTCTGTTAGAGAAGCTTATTGGAACATCTTTAAGGGTGAGATATTATTTGTAATCAGTTTCTTAATGTATTAGGCTTAGACTTGCGTGTTTTGTTTTATTTTGCTTTGTGACTTGGTTCTGTCTGTTATTACTTGAAACCACTTAAACCCTACTTTTTATACTTAATAAAATCACTTTTGTTTATTAATAAACCCAGAGTAAGTAATTGATACCTGGGGGAGCAAACAGCTGTGCATATCTCTCTATCAGTGTTATAGAGGGTGGACAATTTATGAGTTTACCCTGTATAAGCTTTATACAGAGTAAAACAGATTTATTTGGGGTTTGGATCCCATTGGGAACTGGGTGTCTGGGTGCTGGAGACAGGTAACCTGCTGAGCTGTTTTCAGTTAAGTCTGCAGCTTTGGGGGCGTGGACCAGACCCTGGGTTTGTGTTGCAGCAGGCTAGCGTGTCTGGCTCAACAAGACAGGGTTCTGGAAGTCCCAAACTGGCAGGGAAAATGGGCTCAGAAGTAATTTCAGCACATCAGGTGACAGTCCCAAGGGGGTCTCCTTGACCCAATCCATCACAGGAGGGTGCCAATCATTAACCTGTAGAGTAACAGCAAGGCCTAGAGGGCAGTGCTTGTGTTACTTGTAGCTGGTGGAGTTGGGGAGCTAACTCACAGGGAGGCACAGACAAGGCTTCCTCATGCTACGGGCAAGTGAGAGCAAGGTGCCTTATAACTCTGGGTACCCTGGGAAGCATCATGGTCCCCCTCTGTGTAAATACTGACACACACCCAAGTGCATCTCTTTGCCCTGATCCAAAGCCCATAGGCTTCAGCAGCTGTTAGATTGTCCCCTTAGTGAGAGAAACCTTAAATTTTAATAGTAATCAAACACTACCACTGAACTCAATTAATAGTCATTTATAACTGAAATATTGAAAATTAATAAATGTATAATGTTGGCATGTTTTGATGGTCACCCAATCAGTGAAATAACCCCCATCCCAATAATTTCACTCATTAAGGCTAGTATTAAACTACCTTGATTTAGACAAATCATTTTCTCGTGGCTATTGCGTTATGGTAATCTCAGAGTGGGATTAGAGACTGTGGAAGAATATGTGATGCATGCTGTCACTCCTTTGTATGCAATCATTTGTACTATGCCCAGGCATCATTAAAGTATCTACTAGAAAATTCCTGTGCAAAGAAAAACACCTTAAGAAGAAAAAGAAATCTCTTAAATATAAAAAAACAGTTAAAGAGGAAGCTGCCATTTTGATTGTTTGCTGACACAAACTAGGGCTAAAAGAGCCTGCTTTTCCCGTTAGGAAGTGTTGAGAATTGAAGTTTCCATGTTGTAGGGAGCCAACTTAATTCTGGTTTCCATCACTTTCTAATGGGATAGCCAAATATTTGTTCCTAATTTCCAGAATTTAGAAGCATTTAAGAAAAGATTAGATATTTATGTATAATAAGTGTATCCACAATTATATTAAACAGGATAAACATTTTTATGAGAGAGAGAAACTCTCATACTTCAGGAGATTAGCATCAATTGATGGAGGTTAGGAAGAAACTTCCTCTAAGGCAAGAGTTATTCCTAAATTGTTCACTATGGAATTTTGTGTTCCTTCTTCTAAAGCACCTGTACCAGGACACTCTCAGGCAGGATATGGGGCTTGGTGGACCACGATGTGATCCAGTTTAATAATTCCTTTGTTCCTGTGACATAGCATAGAAAAAGGGACTCATATTCTCTAGGATTCCACTTCCTAGCTCTATCTTGCCCTCAAATGAGATATATAAAAGCAAGGGCAGCATAAGATTAGGATATCATTAAAATCCATTGATTTCTATGTGAACTGTTTCTCTAATAATTTCTAGTGATCTTATTGTTTAGAGTTGGCATTTGCCAGTGTCAAGACTAAAGCAAAGCTAATCTATTGGTGATATGGCTGTGGTTTTGGAATGGTGCACAGAAGAATACTAATGGATGGTTCTGTAGGTGGTATTGTAGTCAGAAATGTTTGAAAAGTGTTTTGAGCCACAGTCAAAACCCTTTGAAGTTCTCCTACTCCTAAACAAAACAAGGCAAGAATTAAATGAGTGTACAAATTCTGTTTTGTATCTGTGGCCAAAGAATTGATTTAATGTAGTGTATTTTTGAGATATTGTGATGTAAATGTTGTTCTAGCTGGGTACTGAAGAACCTGAGGAGATGTCCATATGGCATTTCTATGGCAACTGATGATTGCAGTTTCCATGCTTCATTGTATTTGATAGTCCAAGTGCTGCAGTATTTAGTTTGTCTCTGGAATTTGACTTGAGAGGTTGTTTAGTTGCTCTAACTCATTGAGTGGGAATGAATTGGGAGAAATTGCCATCTTCTAAATAGCCTAACAGAGACAGAGATCTACTAAAAACCTCCTTTGAGATGACCTGACAAATTAAAAGGGGAGATTGTTGGAAATTCCCTGATGAGACTGGAAAGATACCAAGAGAATGTCTTCAGGGTATTAATCTCTGTGGGAGGACACTGATAATGATTCATAAAGTAATTAGATAAGGACAAGTTATCATTTTTGGTTAAGAAGTTATTTCTGAATTTTTTGCTGAGTGTATATATAAAATGTGTTTCCTTCTGTTCTAACATGTGTATATAGTTCAACACTTGCTTCTATAATTTCTTGTACATATTTAGCCAGTAGTGTTTTATGTTAGACTTAAGAATAAACTTGTTTTGTCACTTTCCCTCACCTTCTGTCTGCTATTTATAACTATATAGAACAGTAATTAAAGAAAGAAGGAAGCAGTCTAACGTGACTGCCCTTGAAGCAGCCTACTATAACATAGAGGGAATAGGGATACCATTGTATATGCAAACAAAAATAGTTAATTATTTATTAAACATCCCTCTAAAAGTGAATCACCCAAATTCTCTTGTTATGGGTGGATTTGGGGAGTAAAGGAGTCAGGTATAATGATGTCACTTTTAAAAAGTTGCTGTCGTTATGTTGTTCCCTCTATGGGCAGAATGTATCTTAATGATGGATAAAGTGTTTAATTTAACCATTTTCATGGGGGAAATGAAAAAAATGATTTATACTATGAAACACTATATTGGTATATTAAGAGATTGTCAACATGACAAGAAAAAGGAAAGTGAAAAATGCCCCATATAATAATCTCACACATCAGAGGTCTCCACAGAGAACCACGCATATTGTAGAACAGAGAATACAATACTTCCAAATGTATTAAAACTAGGATGTACTTTTGTGTGTGTCTATCTTTTTTTGTAATGGTCCAAATTCACAATTGTTTACTTATTGTAGTCTGCATATTAAAAAAGCTCTAATATGCAAAAATCGTCTCTTCATGTACCATGTTAGAAATCATGCAAATGATTATTTCACAAAGTGTTCTATTCTGTTCTATTCAGGTATTTTACCACACCCAATGCCATGGTATCTGAATTCTTCCCTACAGCATTAAATGACATGACTAGAATCTGTCACATGTGGTTTATTCTTGTAGTTGTAGTCCCCGTTAGGTCAAAATGTTCTTCATCTTTCATATTTGAATCAGATAAACTCTATAAATATTAGTTATTTTTCCTTGCAGTAGTCTCTTCTTCAATACGTTTATCAGATTTGGTATCCAGATTACAGTGATTAGTTTACGTCCAAATGTCTGGCGTCCAAAACGTTAATTAATTATTTTCTTTGGCATGGTATAGAGCCAAATGCAGCATGTCATTGTGAGGTTAATATCACTTAAATTGTACACTCTTCCAGGCAAAGACCATCTTTTTGCTATATGTGTGAACAGTATTTGGGGCCCTGATGCCTTGACTGATGTCCTCTGCATGCTATTGAAATATAAATGATAAACCATAATAAATAAAAACTACTTCCACCCTATCCAGATTCTTAAAGATCTTGGAATTTCAGGTGCTCAACCAGTCCTGAACGAAAGTCTTTTATATGCACGCTTACCAAATAGGCAATAGAAGGTGCTGAATTTGGTGGGTTTTTTTCTATGAAGTTGGACCAACCAGAACTCTCGGTTTGTATCCAAAAGTGAAAATACTTTTGAATGTTGAGGTCTAGACTTCACCTCAACAGCTCTCATCATTGAGTAGTTGTCACATTTGACAACCTAATTCAAATCTTTGAGATCTCTACAAAGACTTACCAAATTGGGTTTTTTATGGTGACGATACTATTAACCCAATCAGTTGGGGTCTAAATTAGCTCAGTAACACCTAGCATCATCTGTCAGTGCTAACAGGACTTTACATGGTGCATGTATTTTGATGGCATACTGGAACTGTGATGCATTATACCCTTAAAGCATCTCAGTCTGCTAAATACCTCATGAAATTATTTACGAATATCTTTTGCATACTGTTTGTGAACAAAGTTATTCACCTTTTTGATAATCTGCACTTGATTCTTTTTCAACTAAGCACTCTATCAAACACCGTTGACTAGCATATGTCTACGCAGACATGCCAATATGATTTTGCCTCTTGCGCTCATTTTGTGCATACTATATGAAACAAATGTAGCATTTGATATTAATAATTTTGTATGTACTTGGTATGATTGTAATTCATTTAGCTCCCGTATTTATTTTGAAATTCACTTCGTTTATTTCCAGTTTCACACACCAATCTGTTGCCGAATCCTGCTTTATTCACGAGACCCCAAAATGACCTCTGTTTTGGTAACATCATCAGAGCTTTGACTCGTAGCTGTACAATTATAAATATGTTTCCTTTTTATATTTCTTTGCAACTTGTGCTGAGATTGACACACTTTGGCAAAATGATATATTTTATGAGATACATGAAACAGCACTCCTTGTACTGAGCACCTTTGTGTCACGTTGTGATTGCCTCCATATTTTTTTGCAAACAAATCTGGCCCCTATCATTTGTTTACTCTGGCATTTTGTCTCTATACATTCATATGTAGATGTACTTTTTCTTTCATGCCTTGATAATGCTTTCATTCTGGAAGCATAGTTTTTACTAGTTCAATAAATATTCACTGTTCTTAGAGTATGTGAGAACAGTGAATATAAAGTATATATAATGTGTGGTATAACCCAACAACGAGGTCAAAACAAGGTTATTATGAGAAATGAACTTGAGGATGTCGGGTTATGCCACACATAATTCAGTCTGTAATCACTCCACCTGTTAAATGTTCAAATTCACATTATTTAGGTTAATTGCACTGGTCTGTAACATCATGGTCAATGGCCTTACCTTGTAGGTGGTTTCTCATAGAGAAAATGTGCCTTTGGCCTTATTCTCATCTCACGTATACCATTAAACTCCATTTTCTTCAGTGGAATTACTCTGTCATTGCACAAGGGTGACATAAAAATCAGGTCAATGTGACAAACTGAGTCAAAGAGCTACAAAGTAATCATGGCACAATGTCTCAATAATTCTTAGTGATGGTTTCATGGTGAAGTTGCATCAATATATAATAATATTTATCTAACAGTGTACTCACAGTGTGAGAATCTGAATAAAAGCAATCCTTGATGGAATACCCGCACACACTATATTGCAATGTTAGGAGATTATACCAAAGCTGGAACCTCTTCCTGCTAGATACTGGCTTTATTCAGATTGCTGGCATGTTATAATAATTGGACCTACAAATTTATTCTAATTGTGAGCTCAACTGTAAAAAGTATGTGAAAGTTCATAAGGTGTCACAATGACCTATAATAACAAATGTTGATGGGAAAAGGTGTGAGAAGAAGACAGGTTGAATTAGTCTAAATAGAAAGGCCTACTGATATAACTCGAGGACTGCACTGGAATCATGCTTGGTAAAAACAGAAGATGCGGAACCTGAAATTAATGAACCAAAATGGGTATGTCAGATATTAGTCCTAATTGAGGGACAAATAATGAGGTGATGGGCTGTTCCACCCATCACTCTCTTTTTTAAAGAAAGAGACTTTTGGGGGGGGGGAAATAAGAGCAGATGGAGGATATTGAAGCAAGCTTCACCATCATGGCTGCGACCTTCACCATCTCCTGGGACCTGGGGTCTTTGTCATCCTAATCCTGAGATCCTAATGAGACTGGGCCAGAGAGAGGGACCCAAATAACATCACTACATTTATTAGCGCCAGCTGAATCCCAACCACCACCTGCGATGAAATGGGATCAGACTTTTACAACACCAGGTCCAGCTCATCTCAACTGACTTCTCTTTTACCCAAAAGGACAATTATTACCATCTTTGATGCCATATAAGAGGCTGTCAAACAAGGTGTTTTTTTTCTTTCCAAAACTCTCTCCAGCTTAAGGGAAAGGGAACAAGGAATGTTGTTAAAATGGAAATCTTACTTAATACTTTACAATTCAAATGCCTTAACCATTTCCCCATCTTTTCTGTATCCTTAATGAAAGGTTAAAAGCATTTTTAATGGTGTGTTCACCATGGTACTAAGCAGGCTGAGGTCTCTGTATACCAAACCCTGGACCTTGTTTAACGTTGGACAGTGACTAGCTTATATTAACACCTTTGGCCCATTTATTCCATCTAAATTAACACAACAGGTGCTCATCACTGCTCAGGATGCAAAATCCCATGCTTTGTAGCTATCTGAGATGTTGTTTGGTGGCAAAATGGCTTTGATGCTATTCAGGTTGGAGTATTACTGCTTTAACCTCACTACAAGTATTAATTCTATAACAAAATCTAACTGTGTTAGTTGGTTTTCAAAAACAAGCCTCCTGTTCATATTGACTTTTTTTTCTCTCTCCCCATTGCATTCATTTATTTAGGTGTATCATGTTTCAGTTGGTATAATTGAATTATGGGCCCATATGGTGAACATAGGACCTAAAACTCAACCTAATAATGTACAATACTGGCTACCTAGTATTCAACCTAGTTAGGTCAGAACTTACGGAGACTTTGCTCAGTAATGCTAGAGCAGCTGTTTTAGTCAGGCTAGGAGGTAGATTGCTAAGGTGAACCACCGAGATCTCAGTGTATGCACTATCAGCTAAATAATCTGTTACCTTTAGATTCACTACACTTGAATTCTGCTTCTTCCAACCTCACGAGAACACCACAGCTCCCTAGAGAACTGAGTGGGAAGACTCCAGGCATTCATATAGTTAAATGATTGAGTTGATTGCAAGTGTGTTAAGCCAATGAGAGATCTTCAGTTGGATTTTGTAGGATTTTTAGGATTCCATTTGTACTAATAACAGAGCAGGCCAGCATGACCAACCGGCATAGTTCAATGAAATACGTTCAGGTCAAATTTTGCCAATAATTTAGCTTTTGTGAATAATTCTTCACAAAACATCATGACTAATAATTTTTCTGTAAAACAAACAAACAAGCAAAAAAGAAATCAAACAACAACAAAAAAGATTTTTTTCAACAAACATTCCCTTGTACTGTTTGATTACAAACACTGTAGCATTTTGCTAGGGCAGAAGGGACATAGTATGAAACTGAAAGAAAAATAGCTGTAAAAAATTGGATGTCTAATTAAATTTCAGGGTCCAAGTTGAGAGAAATGCAAAAAATAAACAGCACAAATAGGGAAGAGTAAATTAGACTTTTACTTTTTTTTCACTGTTGTAATTTAAGTTTACAGTATTTGTAACCTAAATAAGAAACGTTCTAATATGAATATTTAACATGACAATATACATTAAAATAACCTGCAAAAGGCTTTCACACATGTTTATACCTTAAGTAGTACAAGCAGTGGTTTCTTTCTTTCTCTAGTATCTTCTGAAAGAGGTTAGTTGGTCTGATATAATTTTCTTTTTTCTTTTTATCCAATAATACCTCTTTCTCTGAGGAGGAAGTTACATTTCCTTTTTATTGAGCAGATATAATTAGAGGTGAGCCATATTTTTCAGAGCTGCCGTTGAAAGTCACTGAAGCCCATCTCTCTTCCCTCCTCTCCTGCTACTTATCAGAAAGTAGATCAGGCACCATCACCTGATCGATGGCAAACTCCTGTGAGACTTCATCAGTGGTGTTTTCATAAAATGTTTTTTTTTCTGCAAGATTTTACAGAGTTCCTGATTTGTACAAGATTTTTATATAGGACAACAAATCTCTGACTTGTGTTTGATTTGGATATCTGCCCAAACGGAAAACATCTAAACTTTTCTAATGAGCTTCACTGAAGGAATGAATAATGTTACTCTTCCCCCATCTGAAGGAGGCATGATGTATACTTACCAGTAACAGGATACTCACTGGTAGCCTTTTGCATTTTTAATGTAAACATGTTCATTTATATTTGCTATTTAGTTGAATCAAATAAAGAGAGGCTATTTTTTTAAAATTAGTGAATTTTAGTAATCCAAAAAAAGTGATTGAATTGACACAGTGAATGATAAACTGTACTGTTCATTCACATTGCTTTTTGTTGTATCCCATTCCTTTTTCTGTATTTGTACGTTGTTTAGTTAGATGTAAGCTTTTTGGGACAGGGACCTTGTGTTCCTGCCTGCCTGTAGAGAGCTTTGCCTGTTGCTATACAAATAATAATATAATCGTACCATGACAAAAATGGAGCTAAGATCCTTCTCTTGTAATTTTACTTTTTTTCTCCTCATTGATTCCCTTGAATCCTCTCAAATGTGATAATCCCAACTGGTTGTATTCTCCAAGGGTAGTAAAAAAAATCTCACACCAATAAAAAAATTGTGATATCATCAACCAAACTCTGGGAGTACTTCTGCCAGGCTATTTCTCAATGAAGTTAATCTGTTCAGCAGTGCTGAACAAGACAATGAGAAAATAAGGAATTTGTACTATACCAAATGTAAAGAGCTCTTTCTTCATATTGATGCATTTCAAAGAAATACAAGAGATTTCATGTGGCTTTTTTTCTTACTAATCTGAGACACCAGCATATTGTTTTCTAGAAGTATTCTATAAGTTCTTGTATTCTGTGTGTTTGTTTCTCAGATCCACATTTGGCGGCATCCTATGACAGATCAGGGCTTTATCTAGGAATACACTGGAGAATCCATCGTTATCAGCTGACATTGGGTTGTTCTAATCTGTGGCTATTTCAGCCTTTTCATGGGTTACATTTTTGGGGTTGTGGGTACAGTCAGAAACCTCAACATGAGTTTTGTCTCTTCTCTGTTCTTCCCTTTCCAATGGGATCTTTGTTTGTGTTTCAAGGCTCTTGAATACAAATGTTCGTTTTATCACTTTAATTTTCTACATGGAAACAATCTGTCTATTTGTAGTAGCTGGAAGGATTCCCTTGGCTTGGTGGTCTCCAGTTACTGTGGAGGTCTCCAGAGGCTGCAGGTGTCACTGGTGCCTATGTCTACCATCATGCTTTAAACCGAGCAGCTGAAATAGAGATTTGATTTAAATTTAAAATATGTGGTAATCACTGTAAATTAAATAGAATTACTAAGACATGCTGTATAAATTCTTCATAATTGCATACTTGTTATGCCACAGAAATTGATAGCTAATAATGTATTGGTATTTATGGAACATGTGATGATTATTCAATTAAATTGTAAATTAATAATCTAATATTAGGGTCTCTTAAAATAATCCAAGCTGTAGTTAAAAACAAAAACCAAAACCAAAATAACCTACAACTTGCAAAAATAAATCTTACACCTTATGTGTCAATATATTTGACATGAATGCTGAGGTCTGTTTTTTTGTGCTTCTCACATGCATAAATGAAATGCATTTCTTTGGATCTGACCAGTATATAAACTGCAGGGAGAAGTTTTAATAGGATTCATTGTGATTAGGAGTCGTGGCATAGCCCTATAGTCATAGCAATGTTAGAATGCCACAACTGTTTGATAGGAGACATTTCAATCTGTCATCATCTTGTGTGCCCTGATCCCGATAATACACCCCATTCAACCTGAGATACAAACAGAAATGGTGAGGTAGCGTTAGATTTATTTTATTTTATTTTATTTTTTTAACACAGCACCAGTCACAGCTTCTAAGGGCTCTTGAGCGAAGAAAAAGATTTGTTTATTCCTCATGCTGTTGATCTCCTGCCTACTGTTTTAAAAGGTGCTTTGTTTTCCTGAAACACAATAAACAAGTAGAAGGGGGAAAATCCTTCCTTAGGTAACCTCAGAACAGAAGAACTTTGTGCATTATGCAGCCCAGGCCATGCCAAAATGCAATTTGGAGGGTGTCCAGCACTTCATTGGAAAGTAATGGTTTTCACTGAACTGAGTTATGACCAGCTGTTTACAGACAGTCTGTGACATACTGATAGAGCAGAACACCGTATGTTGCTTTCCAAATCAAATGATACAAGAAGTGTGACAGAGTGGAGAAACATCTGTCATTAGCAATTTTCAGCACGCTTCACTAATTCTGGACAAAATACGAGTAATGAACTTACCGCAGGAAACTTCAAATACTACCACTGCTGAAACAAGGATATAAACAGCTAGTGCTCCTAATGGTGTCTAATTTAATTCATTTGCAGTAAGAAACAAACAAAGTGGGTTATTTTGTTTTTGATCATGGGGTAGTAAATAGTAATGCTGATCACAAACGTTCATTTTAATCAAAGAAAAGGGCTCATGGAACTCAACTTTCCTCAAGTTCAGGCAGAAGTAATTATCTCTTTTTCTTACTCCTTAATTGTTGTTCATCTCTCTTTAGCAAGATGGTTTTAGGCCAAACAGGGGCAAAGACAATCATTCCTCTTTCTTTTCAGTTTCCCCCCATGAGCAAAATCTCAAGTATCCTGGACAATATCATGCCACCAAACTTTGGAGTGAGGGGTGATGATGGAAATAATACAGTACAGCACTGTCTGATGTTCCATTCATGAGGTAGTTCAGATTGCTTTAAACCTTCTGACTTTTTAGGATGTTCCTTGCCTATCACACCCTTTTCACGTGTTATATCCCCTTTAGTATGTTCAAAATCTCACAATTCCACTTTTTTTTCTTCTTTTTAAAAGCATGCCTTAATGAGTGCATGGCTCTTACGCATTATGCACATTATTTTTTTCCGGTTGACATGTTCATGATATCTGGAGCCCAACCACTGTAATTTTGTGATGATTTTAGTTTTATGTCTCTGAAATCAACTGAGTTGTTATGCCATTCTCATTCAGTGCCTACCACTAATAACAGAGCAAAATCCTGAAACTGTTAGGATTAAGTGGCAGTCCACAGGGGGAAAAGGGGAGAAAATGAAAGGACAGGTTGTTACTCTTTAGCTGAACTTTCAACTAATGTTCACACAAAGCTATAATATAAAATGTGGAGGATAGATTTAGTCCAATCCATTGGTGTTCCACCTATGGGACCTACTTTGGAATGCATCCCAGACCAAAGAGACTGAAAGCCATTCGGAACTGATGACTGTAAAATGAGTGTAGGAGGTCTTTGAGTAGCTGTGTAATTACAAAATTATTCATGATGAAAAAGCACTAATCTAGAATTCCCAGTTTCTTATAAATTTTACTGAGGCACCTCATAAAAATGGTTGAACTTTTTAATACCTTGAATAAACCAAACTGGTCCAAGTACAATACATTGAGGAGGAAGCAAAAATTATTTGAATTTTTTTTTAAAAGAGGTTATACTAGAAATATTTTTCATACTCTTTTTAATGAAGAAAAATTGAATGGTTCCTAAGAAATATTCCAAGTTCTGCAAACGCAAAGTTCCTCTGACTTTTATAGACACCTGCATAGGAAAACAAAACAAAGGGAAAACATAGATGCCATGAAACCCATCATTACGGTTGTGATCTAGATAATAAAGCAAGCAGACCCAAGCAATTCGCTAACACTAACGCTATTCTTTACATAAACAGTAAATGTTTAGATTTTCCTGTTCACTGACTAACAGCACACATATCATAAACACTAAGCTGTTATAGTACGTTTCATGTGTTGATTCACTTTAACAGTTGTTAGTGTGAAGACAGGAAAAGAAAAGTGGGTGTAATGAGACCATGTGCAGTATGCTGTGAAAACAGAGGCCCTTATTTGGCATAATGGGTTGCACCATAAGGGCCATAAAATTGTGCATGTGTTAGTATCATTTTAATTATTACGGGTGCCACATGTTAAGCAGAATAGCGGAACTACTAAAACAGCTTCAAAATCCTTACTGCTGATCGCTGCATTTAATTACAAATAGGAACATTTGGAGATAGGTCACCATAAAACCCTTCTGTTGTCAAATGAGCTCAAATCTGATTTTTGTAATTATGTTTTTATACCACAGATCCTGTTGAATAGCTATAGGGAATAAAATTTTAATAAGTACTGATTAAATGCAGGTACATCTTAATTCCTAAGAATATTTATGAATGTTCTTCACCACTTAAATCAAGGTACAATAACTATTTTTGCTTTGGTCAGTGCTGATCATTCAACCTTAATGCAAATAAGCTGAATAAATTTTTATGTGCCATGAAATATTGTTTTTTTCCAGTGAAGCATAAAAGCACTGGATTTCAATTATTCATTATTTGCTAGGACTGTGTACAGTACTGTAATCCTCTAGTACTGAAGCACTTTCATTATACCACTACATGTCACACACAGTACAATATTATAATTAACCTTCCGAAGGCAGAGTTTTAGTCTAAGAAATTACAACTTTTGTAGATTTTTTTCTCCTTTTCTATTATAATAACATATTCCTAAGATCATATCAGTAATGGAAAAATAATGCTCTTCATTAATATCAAAATGAAAATGATAAATAAATCAACTTATCAAAATGTATCAAAAAGTGTTTAAAATCAGTAGCATACAGAATATATAAAGTAGGGCTGTCGATTAATTGCAGTTAACTCATGTGATTAACTCAAAAAAATTAATCACAATTAAAAAAATTAATCACAATTAATCGCACTGTTAATAGAATACCAATTGAAATTTATTAAATATTTTTGGATGTTTTTCTACATTTTCAAATATATCGATTTCAATTGTACACTTTGTATTCTGTGTTGTAGTGCTCACTTTATATTATTTTTATTACAAATATTTGCACTATAAAAATTATAAAAGAAATAGTATTTTTCAATTCACCTCATACAAGTACTGTAGTGCAATCTCTTTATCATGAAAGTGCAACTTACAAATGTAGGGTTTTTTGTTACATAACTGCACTCAAAAACAAAACAATATAAAACTTTAGAGCCTACAACTCCACTCAGTCCTACTTCTCATTCAACCAATCACACATTTGTTTACATTTATGGGAGATAATGTTGCCCACTTCTTAATTACAATGTCACCTGAAAGTGAGAACAGGCGTTCGCATGGCACTGTTGTAGCTGGCGTCACAAGATACTTATGTGCCAGATGAGCTAAAGATTCATATGCCTCACATGCTTTGGACATCGTTCCAGAGGACATGCTTCCATGCTTAAGACGCTCATTAAAAAAATAATGCGTTAATTAAATTTGTGACTGAACTCCTTGGGGGAGAATTGTATGTGTCCTGCTCTGTTTTATCCGCATTCTGTCATATATTTCATGTTATAGCAGTCTCGGCTGATGACCCAGCACATATTGTTTGTTTTAAGAACACTTTCACTGCAGATTTGACAAAATGCAAAGAAGATACCAATGTGAAATTTCTAAAGATAGCTACAGCACTTGACCCAAGATTTAAGAATCTGAAATGCCTTCCAAAATCTGAGAGGTGTTGAGCATGAGGATGAGGTGTTGAGCATGCTTTCAGAAGTCTTAAAAGAGCAACACTCTGATGCAGAAACTACAGAACCCAAATCACCAAAAAAGAAAATCAGCCTTTAGCGCATTTGGCATATAAACATCTTGTGATGCCGGCTACAACAGTGTCATGCGAACACCTGTTCTCACTTTCAGGTGACATTGTAAATAAGAAGAGGGCAGCATTATCTTCTGCAAATGTAAACAAACTTGTTTGTCTGAGCAATTGGCTGGACAAGAAGTAGGACTGATTGGACTTATAGGCTCTGAAGTTTTACATTGTTTTATTGAATGCAGGTTTTTTTGTAAATAACTCTACATTTGTAAGTTCAACTTTCATGATAAAGAGATTGCACTGCAGGATTTCTATTAGGTGAATTGAAAAATACAATTTATTTTGTTTTTTACAGTGCAAATATTTGTAATAAAAAATAAATATAAAGTGAGCATTGTATTCTGGGTTGTAACTGAAATCAATATATTTGAAAATGTGGAAAACATCCAAAAATATTTAAATAAATGGTATTCTATTATTGTTTAACAGCGCGATTCATCGCAATTAATTTTTTTAATCGTGTGATTAATTGTGATTAACTTTTAAAAATCACTTGACACCCCTAATATAAAGCCCTTCATTTTCAGTTTTAACTGTTTTTTTTTTTTTTTTACTGAAAAGTTCCTGGGTTTTACAAAAACTTAAATTTTTACTTATTTTCATCTGAATTTTGGACCACTCAAGTGCGTGAAAATACTGATTATGTCAAGAAAACCCAATACATTACATTAGGTAGATATGGTTATGTTTGTAATAAATGAGTCTAAGTGTAAATGTGTGACTGCTGATGTAAGGCAACGTAGTGGAAGATACATACATACGCACATGCGTATGTACTGTTAATTTGCAGTACATCAAATAACCCACAGCATTAACTGCTTGCGCTTTCAGTAGTCTCACTTTTTCTATTTGTTGCTTTTTTCTGTCTTCCTGTCCCCCAATATTAACACTATGTGCCCAGAAAAATGTGAAATTCATTTTTGGCACTGATTTTCACACATTTTTCAAATTTTAGTAATAAACATGATAAATTCCCAGGAAATTTTAAACAAAATAAAAACTGAAAACCAGCTACATATGTTTCTATTTTATGTAGATATTGTGTAGAAAGTTTTCTAAACAAAGATTAATAGTTGGGGGAGGGGGAATGACAAGCCTATATTCACATGCAATATAGTTTGTAAAGTAAATGACAGGTGGAAATAAAATAGATACATGATTTCCATATATTGTAAATTCAATATAGATTATGAGCATAATTCTAATTTACACTAGTGTTAGATCAAGAATAAATCTAGCAAAGACAATGGCATTATACTGATATAAAAGCAATCTAAGTGTGAGATCATATTTAGGACCACTTTGACTCAATAGCTATATTATGTATCTATCTCTGTGTATTTGTTGATGGTTGACAGGGGGCTCCCTGGCTTTTGGTGAGATATAAGGGTACGTCTTCACTACCTGCTGGATCGGCGGGTAGCAATCTATCTATCGGGGATTGATTTATCATGTCTCGTCTAGACGTGATAAATCGATCCCCGAATGCGCTCCCCGTCGACTCTGGAACTCCACCAGAGCGAGAGGCGGTAGCGGAGTCGACGGGGGAGCTGTGGCTGTCGATCCTGCGCCATCAGGACCCGAGGTAAATCGATCTAAGATACGTTGACTTCAGCTACGCTATTCACATAGCTGAAGTTGCGTATCTTAGATTAATTCCCCCCCCCAGTGTAGACCAGCCCTAAGTCCCTTAGATAGACAAGATATGACCCTGCCACAATGATCTTGCAGTTTAAATATTGTCGCAAAATGTGACAAGTTTTCATGATGCTTAAACATTTTTGTATTTTATTTCAGTTGAAAGAGTGTAATTTCAGTGGGATGAGATGTATCTTCATGAGAAATTATCACAGAGGGTTTGATCTAGAACACATTTTACCAGACAGATTAAATAAACAACCCTATTAGCAAAGCATATGAGTGGAGTACTTAATCCACAGCACTTCAGAGGTAGTTAAACCCTGCTCATCTTGAGATGCAGCTCACTAACTCACTCTATGCATCTGAAGAAGTGAGGTTTTTTACCCACGAAAGCTTTTGCCCAAATAAATCTGTTAGTCTTTAAGGTGCCACCGGAATCCTTGTTGTTTTTGTGGATACAGACTAACATGGCTACCCCCTGATATTTAACTCAGGAACAGGCTCCAGTCCTAGTGCAGATGTGCTTGAATCTAGATTCCATCAGCGTAATAAAAAGATATACAATGCTTCTTGCAGAGACATTGCAAAATTGTCGCAAGAAGAACATTCTAATACGGGGGGGGGGGGGGGGGGGAGGACTTCAGTGCACTACTGCTGTGTTTACAACTGTAGGGTAAAAGGAGAAGCATGTAAACCTCATAACAGCCCAAATCTTGAAGTCTTTACTAGGGCAAAAATCTCATAGATTTCAGTATAGCTTTTCCCTAATGCTGAGTGAATGTGAAGTGAATCAGGATTTCAGGTAATGGCCTAAACCGAATTAAAGGTTTATGAGTATCAACAAAAAAAGTGTTTGCATGTACCTTTATGGGTTTATACCCCTCCCACCCTTTAGTCCCTGCACATGATTCTTATGAATAGTAATGCAAATGCAACAAGGGGAAAATAACTACTTCCTATAGATCCAAGCTACCCATTCACCTGAATGGCATGATTCTAATATAAATCTGAGTAGGTGAAAGAACAAATACTAATGGGAAACAGATTTTTTGGGCTTGATTCTGATCTCATGTGCACCAGCTGTACCAATATAATTCCACTGATGCCTTTGGAGTTAATCCTGAGTTTCACCTGAGGAACTGAGAGGAGAATCAGCCCCGCATGATGTTGTTTGGCCCAGGGCTGGAATTAAACATTGTCTGTAAGTCTCACAAAACTGCCTCTCTCTAGTGTGAAATACTGACTGGACAATGCCCACCCCTTTTTTTTCTGACATTCAGGTTGGTGAAATCAAACACTTGACTGCAATACTTCCACCGTCATTCTTAAACACTGTGTAGCTCTGGGTGTGCTCTTATTCCACACTGTAAGGGGTGCTTGTTGGGGGATGGAATTACGTTCTTGCAGGGGAAAAGTAATAATAAAGGTATGTCGGGAATACTCAGCTGATTAACTGTGCTTTAAAGAAGGGGGGGGAATAAAGGGAGCATTTTATTGTTGGGGCTTGTGACAGTATTGTGGGGCTGATCCCATTAATTGATGTTGCCATGCCATAGCAGCAAGTTTTCTAATAAGGGAGATGAGGTGGAAATCAGCATGATCGACTGACAGATTATTAGGAATGATAACGTTACCTTTCACTAACATTGCTCAGACTATAGGCATTACATAAACTGCACAGGGTGCACATCCCTGCTACTGCATCTCCCCACTGCATCTCCCCTTTCTGGGCATAGTGGGCCCTGGGGAGTAGTGTGAGAGAAGTCTCTGTGCTCCCCTGAGTGAAAGGACCTGTAAGTGTGTGTGGCTCACAGAAGGGCCTGGCATAAGTGGAAAAGAAGGTGGGTGCCTTCCTACACATGCACACCCAGTGCAAAATGCTTACTTAAGTAAACAGTAAGGTTTATATCCACAGCCTGGGGTAAGTTGGTACAGCTATACTAACTTCACTTGTAATGGGATGATTTACATCTGCTGAGGGATAGGGCTCATTAACTTAATTCTGCTTAGACTGATTTTACTACAGTATCTGTCTTAAGGATTCCGTGGTAGCTCCCACCACCAGAGTATCTGAGAGATTTTCATTAAAAACGTTTATTACGGTGCTGAAATTCAGTTATTCATGTGGCCAAGATGCTTAACTTATCATGCTTTCTACCTTAACCTGTTGTAGTACAACAAATACTTTCCTCATGGATTGTATTTTCTAAATGGACAACCAACCTACTTCTCAATTACTGAGGGACAATCTTCACTCATTGATATATTTTGCTTTCCGCCACCAACTCTCTGTATAACTTTTTTCATGAGTAATGTACCCGAATGCATGGAAGCTAGATATCTAAACTGTATTCTTAAATTCATTCACCTAAATTTGGGTTATTGCTGATTATGCACTATATGTATCTTATGACTTTAAAAGCAAACTTTGTATTTGTGGATAATGTAAGCACTATACCCAGATGTACAGACACTCTTTTTGCAACCTATGTATTATATAATTTTTTTAACGTTAGCTTTAAGAAAATTTTTAATTCTATTTCTCTTGGCTGTGCTACCCATATTTTAAGGAGTAAACAATGAACAAGTTGGCTATTCAAATGTGTTTGAATTTCACAGTTTGGAGCACCTTATGTTTGCTGGTATTTTTCTCTGGAGTATTTTTATTCCTACTTTGTACTGAAGCTTTGGAGGCGATTTCAATATTGATGGCAAGGTAAAAGATTTTCAGAGTTCCTAGCCGTCCCTTGAACAGCTTGAGGCATAAATCAATCAACAAATAAAAGTTCAGAACTGTGACTTTTAGCTGCCAAGGACTTGGAAGATCCCTGTTACACTTAAATGGTACTTTGCTTCCAAAAATCCTAGTTACTGAGGACATGCACACGGACATGTTTTTACAATAATACAATTTGCATACTGTATAGTATCAAATTGCTGGTGACTCTGCTTTATGAGATTTGCCCCAAGAATGTTGACCCCATCCCATCAGCTACAACACAAAGTACCATATGAAGAAATGACCCCTAAGTAACATATTCGGAAGGAAATTCAGTATGATGTTTTGCATTGTAACCATTACATTTTAATGTAATCAAAGATAATACCAAAAAAGCAAAATCATCTCTTTGTCATCTGAGAAAGGGTATGATTGCATCTCAAAAAGCTTTCTTCTGTTTTCCTTCGACAAATAACATGTCTGCATTCATATTAGTGGCCGTTCTGCTAAGAATTTTGCAGTCATCATGTTGTTTCTCCAGTGAATGTCAAAGCCCGGTTCTTTACTGGGGTCTGTAAGTGCTACTGCAGTATAAGTAATAACTAATAGTGCAAATGGGCTCAAACCAAAACCCACAAAACAAACATCCCTGAACTTGGGGTTAGTCCAGATCTACTTTGTGACTTTGGCCCATCGCTACTAATTTGATTTCTTGTCTCCTTGAGACAGTGGCGGATTAATGGTTTTGCTGCCCCTAGGCCCTGAAATAATTGCCGCCCTGCCCACCCCTGGCCCCGCCCCAACTCCACCCTTTTCCCACCCCTATTCCAATCCCTTCCCCAAAGTCCCACCCCAACTCCACCCCCTCCCTGCCCCTATTGGATCCCTTCCCCAAATCCCCGCACCGGCCCCGCCTCTTCCCCCAGCGCGCCACGTTCCCCCTCCTCCCCCCTCCCTCCCTGCCCCGCGAAACAGCTGTTTCGCGGCGCAAGTGCTGGGAGGGAGGGGAGAGAAACAGGATGCGGCGGCGCGCTCACGGAGGAGGCGAACTGGAGCAGGGGAGCTTCTCCGTGGGTGCTCAAATTTGCCACCCTAGGCCTAGGCCTTGTCGGCCTAGGCGATAATACGCCATTGCCTTGAGAGTCTATGCTATGGGAATATTTCAGAAAACTGATTATTCCATCTTTTTACTCTGGAAATTGAGTGCCAAATCCTGAAGCCCTTACTTGGGGCTCTATGCTCTCCTCCAACTTCATGTGCAGAGAGAAAACTGAAAGGAGTTGTGCCTATGTGATATCTCCATCCTCCTACCGAAACCCATAGTCTCATTCATGGACAAGGAAGGTTACTGGGTGTGGGAGCCAGCTGGGCTTCACAGTAATCTTCACCCACTTCCCAAATTGCCAAAGACAGTATTGTATTGTTCTGCTGTACTCTCCATATTTTGGAAAACCCTTATGGGTGGCAAGAGGTTGAGTTCTGAACAGTAGCAGATCTTGGATTTAGAAATGGGAGGGTGAGGTGATTGGGTGGGACCATCATGCGAATAAATAAATAGTATACAGATTAACCATATCTTTGTGAAAAACAGACAATTTCACACTGTTATACCTAGTACTCTGTGCAAACAATAGTGTTTGTGATCCTGGCTCCTTGCAAAGCAGGTCAATTATATCTTCTATTAGTTTGTTCATGTCTTGTGTCCACTCTCAGTGAATAAGTAATTGTACTCAGAGGAAGAGTATCCTTAGCAATATGTAGCTAGAGTTTCAGTAACTATATATTGGGTATGGTCTCCTTTACTTGCCAGCATCTCCTCTATTACTGGTACTCAGTAGGGACCTGATGTGTATAACATATTGTTCAAGTTTGTTGCAGTTATATTTGCTGGAATACACAAGCAGCACAACAATAACATTGGAGGCAACTTTTCTGTAAGCTCCAAATCAGTAATTTAGCTGTATGAGTAAAGTATCCACAAAGGAAAGAAATGGTGAATGTCTATAATGTTGCTGTACAGATATCAGTGGTACTGCTGTCATGTGACAATATTGACCACTGAAAACTCTAAGCCAACATCATTCCATTCCATTCCTTTTGCTTTTGTAATCAGTTTATTAAATTCATCCTCAGATCTTGGAATTTCCATTTCACTATTTCAGAATAATAGAATCATAGGACTGGAAGGGATCTTGAGAGGTCATCTAGTCTAGTCCCCTGCAGTCATGGTAGGACTAAGTATTATCTAGACCATCCCTGACAGGTGATTGTTTAATCTGCTCTTAAAAATCTCTAATGATGGAGATTTCACAACCTCCCTAGGCAATTTATTCCAGTGCTTAACTTCCCTGACAGGTAAGACGTATTTCTTAATATTCAATCTAAACCTCCCTTGCTGCAATTTAAGCCCATTGCTTCTTGTCCTATCCTCAGAGGTTAAGGAGAACAATTTTTCGAACCCCTCCCTGTAACAACATTTATGTACTTGAAAACTATTATCATGTCCACTCTCAGTCTTTAAACAAATCCATTTTTTTCAGTCTTACCTTTTAGGTCATGTTTTCTAGATCTTGAATAATTTTTATTGCTCTTCTCTGAACTTTCTCCAATTTGTTCACATCTTTCCTGAAGTGTGGCACCCAGAACTGGACACAATACCCCAGTTGAGGCCTAATTAGCATGGAGTAGAGCGGAAGAATTACTTCTTATGTCTTGCTTACAACACTCCTGCTAATACATCCCACAATGATATTTGCATTTTTTGCAACAGTGTTACACTGTTGACTGATCTTTAGCTTGTGATCCTCTATGACCCCCAGATCCCTTTCTGCAGTTCTTCTTCCTAGGCAGTCATTTCCCATTTTGTATGTGTGCAACTAATTGTTCCTTCCTAAGTGGAGTACTTTGCATTTGTTCTTATTGAATTTCATCCTATTTACTTCAGACCATTTCTCCAGTTTGTCCAGATCATTTTGAATTTTAATCCTATCCTCCAAAGCACTTGCAATCCCCCCACCTTGGTGTGCTCTCTTTGCCATTATCTAAATCATTGACGAAGATATTGAACAGAACCAGACCCAGTACTGATCCCTGCGGGACCCCACTTGATATGTCGTTCCAGCTTGACTGTGAAGCACTGATGATTACTCTCTGGGAATGATTTTCCAACCAGTTATGCACCTACCTTATAGTAGTTCCATCTAGGTTATATTTCCCTAGTTTGTTTATAAGAAGGTCTGAAAGATAGTATCAAAAGCCTTACTAATGTCAAGATATACCACATCTACTACTCCCCCCCCCTTTCACAAGGCTTGTTACCCTTTCAAAGAAAGCTGTTAGGTTGGTTTGACATGATTTGTTCTTGACAAATCCATGCTGACTATTACTTATCATCTTATTATTTTCTAGCTGTTTGCAAATTGATTGCTTAATTATTTGCTCCATTATCTTTCCAGGTATTGAAGTTAAGCTGACTGGTCTGTTGTTCTTATTCCCCTTTTTATAGATTGGCACTATATTTGCCTTCTTCCAGTCCTCTGGAATCTCTCCTATCTTCCATGACTTTTCAAAGATAATCGCTAATGTTTCAGATATCTCCTCAGTCAGCTCCTTGAGTATTCTAAGATGTATTTCATCAGGCCCTGAGGACTTGAAGACATTTAACTTGTCTAAGTAATTTTTAACTTGTTCTTTCCCTATTTTAGCCTCTGAATGGTGGTTGGCTACAAAGCAGCCAGTTGTGGTTCTGACACTCTTTGTCTCCTGCAAAGCTGCTTCAAGGATGTTGAGTGAGAAGACAAACTCTGTATCCTGTAAAGCATGAAGGCGAATATTTGCATCTCCAGATGTATTCCAACCTTTTATGTCCTCCAGAGTATCCAGACTCTATTGATCTATAATATGTGGGAAAATGACAGCATCATATCAATCAACCCACTGAGTGTCAGTAAATGTGAAGAGAAATTTATTTGCTATATGATTAGAAGCATTCTGACATGACATTCCAGCTAGCTCACTCTTTTTGCTGAGTTATTGCTGCGTGATGGTGATTGCAATTGTCCTCCAATAATCACAAATTGCGGGAACATCATTAGATTTGTTGATCACCAAGGTTAGACGTTGACTCATGCAATGAACATTGAGAGTAGCTGCATGCTCATGTGAATGAGTTCCTGAGCTCAAGAAAAGCATCCATCCATTACAATAACTCTAGTGACAACAAAGCCTAAGTTTACCAGTCCACTGAGAACCACTGCTAAAGTATGCAGATCAGTTACTCTCTTCTCTGTTATGCCTCTAAGGCCTGGTCCACACTAACCCCCCACTTCGAACTAAGGTACGCAAATTTAGCTACGTTAATAACGTAGCTGAATTCGAAGTACCTTAGTTCGAACTTACCGCGGGTCCAGACGCGGCAGGCAGGCTCCCCCGTCGATGCCGCGTACTCCTCTCGCCGAGCTGGAGTACCGGCGTCGACGGCGAGCACTTCCAGGATCGATCCCAGAAGATCGATTGCTTACGGCTGGACCAGGAAGTAAGTGTAGACCTGCCCTAACAAAAACACATATCTTTATAGTTTGAAAGAAGTTCTTTCTGGCATTGTGCAAGTGCCTTAAGCAAAGGGCAATTTATTTCTTTATCCCCTCTGCTTGTTGTTTTGTCTCCAATCCACTTGGAAACTTTGAAATGATTAGTTTAGTAAGTGTGTTGTTATTTCTTGACAAACACTTAGTCATCTGATTTTGAATAGGTTTTTTATTTTGTGCATTTTTGAACCATATTTTAGAGGATTTTACAACCCCTTCTTATCAACATCAACAAATGCATGAACACTCTTATGCAGTATTGCATCATTCTGAGCAAAGCAATTCTCTAAGGTAGGACTGTCATCCCGGCTTCCACAAAATGTTGGTCTGCAATGTCCAGGAACAAGGGTTGTCAGTATTTTATATGGGCTCTTTCTGTTTCTCTCAATCGCATTATGATTGATTTGGCTAAGGTGACTGCAAATATCAGATGCTCCATTAGTGTCCATCATGGAGTTCTTTGCCAACTCTGTGTTCTTGTTCATCATATGCTGTTTTATTGTGATCTGAAAGTATATGGGTTTTTAAGGGTTTTTTCCCCCCACTAATATCCCAACTTCTATGAATCATGACACAACAGAAAAAATGTCCAGCTATTCAACTGATCATGAGCATGATCATGAGCATGGTTTTCTGTAGTGTCTCTAGCACTGCTGATGGAGTCAGGCACAACAAATGTGCAGTCTGGTACCCATATGTGCAGCAAAACATCTTGGCATTCAAGCACCCTTGAAGACGGTCCTGAGACAGGTGTTAATGGAGAAGGCCCAACAGAGAGTTACAGTGCTGGTAATGCAGCAGATGTTGATGGGGTGTAATTATTAACCATATTGCAGTAGAACCCAAAGACCCTCATTGGGATTGCCCAGAACAGACATAGATGGACACGGTTTCTGCCCCCAAAAGCTTGCTATTTAACTAAAGTCAAGATGAAACAAGTGAGAAACAATACAAAGGATGAGGGGAGGGAGGACAGGCTAGGGTAACAGTAATAAGTAAGACAAGCTTATGGCTTTACATAAGCTTCCTCTGTCCACAGTTAAATAGTACCGAATGCTTTAAGCATTATATTTTAGAGAAATTGTCAACTGTCAACCCACAACCCTCTGTTCTCCCATTTTACACACAGTCCATCCTGGAAAGAGCAACTCAGGGTGCTCTGGCTATTATTTTTATATTATTTTATTGATTAACTTATTTCTAGAAACAGCAGTTGTTAAAGAAAGATGAAATGTTGGAGTAGGTAAATTATGAGATGCCATCGTGCAGAAGCAGCTGAAGATGGGATAACCCAAGAGGATAATTCATGTACTGAAACAGGAGCAGATGTTAATAGAGACAGCTTGTCTGGTTGTTTGGATGATGATTCTGTAGCATGTATTGATGGGGCAAGATTGTCAGACAGACTGTATGTGAAGTTCAGCGTTGCCTGTCTTAATCAGTTGTTAGAGGGAGGTGACATTTTGTTGTGTGCAATTGTGAACTGAATTTTTTTTAAATGGTTTAGAATCAACCAAAACCGTATTACCCAGCAGTGTCCTTCTCAAAAATGAAAAATCCAGTTAAAATACTATTTTCCTTTTATAAACAAAGTGTGACAGGAAGCCAGACTCTAGGATTCTGTGTCCTGTGCAGAGTTACTCTGCTCACTCACCCTGTCAGCTAGACTAGGAGGGGCTTATGAGGAGCTTAACAAGGAAGGATAGTCCCGCTGGACAAAATGCGGGGTAGACAGGTCATTCAAGAAAAAGCCCTTAGAGCCAACATATTTTGGGAGAGAAGCTTGCTCAGATTGTGGTGATTTTACATCTAGATGGAAAAAAAAAAGTAGTGTCCACCTGGCTTACACCAACAATCAAATTTACAACTTTCCGCTGAAATATTAAATTAATATGTAAACAAACTCACTTTAAAATGAAACATCCAGTTGCATAACTAGAAGTGGCTTTTTAAAATAATCAGAAGTGCCCCTTGTCTTGTATGAATCCCCAAGGCTATTAGGGAATCCATGAGTTTTTTTGCAGACAGCTCAATACTAAAGAACATCCCTAACAGAAGAATGATAAAGTTCATGAGTTGAAACTCAGAGAATGTCCTCTCCCCACCATGGATTTTTCCCAAGTGTTAGGAAAACCTGGGCCCTCAATTTTTACTCAGTCCTTCTTCAGGCTAAACACCCATTGACTTCAATAGTTTTGTCTGTAGAAGGAGCTCAGATCTGAATCATTATTAATTTTCTACTGTTAAAATATATTTTTCTGAAATAAATGTCTGATTCCAATAGCAGAAATTTGCCTCTATGGGCCAAATTAATTCTTGGTGTAAATGCATTGAACTCAGTGAATTTGTCAAAGAGTCTCATATTTGAGTCTTGCACTCTGAGTTTGTTTTAAGAGAAATGTATTGGGCCATTGAGTATATTTCCATGTACCTCTGTTGTTTATTGAAGGAAGAACTGTAGACTGTGGTTATCTAATACTAAAGACAGGTCAAATAGAATGAATATAGATGTATTGTGCCACTCTGTGCACAGGACAAGGTCATACACTAGAGCAACAAGTTCTGTCTCTGTACCCTTACTCCTGGGGGAGTTCTGCGCCACCGCACAAGCGCAGAACTAACGTCCCATGCAGATTCCCCCTCCCCAACAGAATAATTGATTCTGACAGGGAGACAAAGGAAAGCCGCGAGAGGGGTCATGCTGCAATTACACCCTTCGGCCACCAGGGGCTGATGTGGTGCCAGAGGAGAGAACAGCTGACTAACAGGCTGGAACATCCAGCTGTGGAGAGGGAGGGGGCAGAGGCTCCCTTCCTCACAGCACTCTGCCTGCAGGGTTAGGTGAGGAGACAGGAGATATGGGGAGATGGAATACAGGGCTGCTGAGGGCTAGTGGGGAGGGGGGGGGACAGGAGCTAGCGGAGTGATAACATTGAGTTTGGGCTGAATGAGAGTGGGGGTGCAGGACACATGGGGACAGGGCAGCTATGCCTGTATGAATTGGAGAGGCTAGGGGTCAACCAGGGTCTGCTTGGGGGAGGCTCTCCAACTCCCTAACAATCTCCTCCCCCCCGCCCCCCCCCCCAAAAAACCCTGTTCCATACTTCTACCCACACCAAACAACCTGATTCACTCCCAGGCTCCTTCCCAGCAATTACTTCCCTCTCCCTCAGCTCCGTTTCCTCTGAGTGCCCTAAGCCTTTGCACTGCTTCTGAAGGATGCGGGAAACTTGTTTTTGTATTGTAGTTTAAATGAATTATTACTCAAAGTTCTATATTAACATGCCTAGTAAGAAATCTATTTGTCAAAAAAACATTTCCTGAATCTTTTTTGTTGTCTGTATTGTTACAGACATACTTGCTGATGGTATTTTGAAATAAATTACCAAAATAATTGAAACTGGCATGATTATATTGTGTTACTTTCACAAATAAAATATGTAGAATTTTCAAATATTGTGCGCAGAATATTTAATTTTTTGGCTCAGAATTCCCCAGGTGTAGTACCATGTTCTAGCCTGAACCTGTACTCAGATGGTTTGGAGACCTTCCCCCTCCCGCCCCTTTGGGCAGTTTCTTTTGCTTAGCTGCTTTGGGGAAGGAAGGTCACCTGCACTGAGTGATGGTTTCTTTAGCACTGGCTGGGCTATCGAATACTTGATTTTGTGTGTGTGTGTGTGTGTGTGTGTGTGTGTGTGTGTACGTACACGTCACACTACTTGGTCAATGAAAACATATTAGCCAGTTTCACTTTTGTTTATAATCAGTTTCTAATCAATTTTACTTGCTGGCACTAGGGCAATGTTGCATTTTTTATGTTGCAAACACTGCAGAGGAATGTTTTAGATGCATTTATATATATATTTATGATGCTTCGCATTAGGACTGAATCCACACAAACTGTTTTTAATTGAAATTTTAAAAAATCACAATGTTTCTGTTGATCCTAGATTTTGTAAATCTCTGTTTCTACAAAACCTAAATTTTGGTCCTAAACTAATCTGAGAATCATATTCAATCCCTCTCTCTTTTCCTCCTACATTAAAGCTGTTGCCAAACCTAATCTATTTGTTCTTCCATTAAAACACCTCCAATATCCGTCCTTCCTTTTCATCATGACTCCTAAATTCCTGTCTGTGCCTGGGTCATTTTGATTTAATTTCTGTAATGTCCTCCTCTCCATCCTCCTTGCTGCTTCTTCTCACTTCCATTCAAAATCTGGTTGCTAACATAATTTTCCTCACTTGATGTTACTTAAGTCCTCTACTGGTAATCTTCTCCAATTCTTCTCTTTGTGCTTTCTTCTAAACTGCCCCTTATGCTTGGAGCAGCCTTCTGCTTCCTGGGTACCAGCCAGCCATCTTCTTGTCATTCAAATTCTCCCTTAGAACACATCCTCTGTGAACCCATGCAAGTGATAACTTCTCCTAAAGTAAGAAATACGTATTATAAACTGTTGTCTGGCCATGCTGGAAGAAATATAACAGGCAATGGATGTGGTTTAATTAGACCACAACTTTATTCACTTAGAATACCTGTGAGCACCTGGCAATAAATTGTACAGTGAAGGTCACCATCCTTTTCTTTATCATTTCCAAGTAATCCCTGACCAGGTCCCAGCCATCCTGCTGCTGGGATCCCAGTACCAACCCCACTTCTGAGGGCTAAAGGGGCTATAAAAGGAGGGGGGTTGCCTCCCTGCTTTAACATATGTAGGAGCCCCAATCCCCATTCCTCAGCTCCCTTAAGGGATGCTTTCCCTTAAATCCTCTGCCAATCCTTTTATCCGATAACCAGACTCCTTCCACACCAAATACGTTCACTGGACATCTGCCACAAGTTTTATATATTAAGTTGTGACATTATAACCTAATCTTCTGCCCCACCCCACATGGTCCCACACCTGCTGTGGGGAAGGTGAAAAAACAGGCCCTGCCTTGGCTAATCTGGCAGTGAAGAAAAAATTCCTTCTCAGTCACCAAAGAAATAGGGGTGATTAGTGTGAAGCCCACAGATGATTATGAAGGGACCTGCTTCTCTCTCAGATTTCCTGGATGGGAAGGTGGGTGCTGCCAGCCCAATCCAGGTCAGAGAGGGCTTCTTCAGAGCTGCAGCCCACTCTTCTATTCAACTGGAAGGGCCAGGCCCCCCATAACTCTTCCAGCCACTTCCTGCTCTTCCCTGCTCTATCTGGTAAACTTTCTCCTTCCTCCCCCTCTGCTACCAGTTGCACAGGGAGCTCTTAAAGGGGCAACAACCCCTTTCCTTCTGGCCAGCGGAACAAGGACCCACTGTGTACAGTTGTGGTGAGCACAACCCCTCAGAGACAAACAAAATGTAACAATCAAGACGTGCAATACATAACTTACGTGATCAGCCCCTCTTAGAAACAACACTTGTCCTCTCTTTGTTTCCTCTTGTGTCCCATTTCCTTCTAAGTGCCATGCCCTGTTGTTCTTTTCATTGTCAATCTAACTTAGACCCTGCTGCTGGGGATAGGTGTACTAGTGAGGATCCTTACACCCAGACAGAGTCTCACTGATGTGAATCTGACTCCATGATGGTGTAAAGGTCTGTACTACCACATCTATTTGCCATTTCTAGGCCTTAAGCTGAAAGCTCCTCAGGGCTCTGATATTTACATGTAAAGTATTATGCATACCTATGGCACTATATAAATAATATTAATAGATTCAATTAGATAGCCTTCAGACGTTAAACTTCATTCCACTAGTTTTACTTCAGTAGAAACCAGGTGTTTCTATGTGCCAGCCATGGCACAGACACCAAGAAAATGGAGCTGAAAACGACTGTTAGAATTCATTAGCATCAGCTTGCATTTTCAACAGTGTAGTCTAATTTGCCTGTGTAATTTATACCAGTGTGTGTTTACATATATGACTAACTACGTGTATGCTTTAAAAATTGTACTTATTTGTATTTGTACCTAATTTTGCATTTCCCAGAATGTTTCTGTCCTTTCATATTGCTTTATGGTGTGTTGCTTGAGTCTATTCTCTGTAAGTGTGAAAAGTCAGGAGGAGAGTTCACAGCAGGTTGATGGCCTGGAGATTAAAAGTCTGTCTAAGGACATTTCAAAGTTGTAAAGGTATTATTCTCACATGTACTTATTTCTCAGAGGGTGTGAACAACAGCGACTCATCAAGCTGGTGTAGTGTGAAATAGTTTCCTGTGAAATGATGTGCAGACATATGCAGAAAGCCACATGTATTGTACATGCACAGACTCCATCCCTGACTTATGAGCACTGGAATTCTTGCTACTAAAAGAGCTAGGCAGGACTATTGGGACATCCAACATTTTAATTACCCATACGACTATGTTGTCTTTACTCTACATGTTACTAGGGGGAAAAAGCGCTTTTCTGTCCTGATGCCTTGCCAGTAGCCTTCTGTACTGCAGCACAAGAGACCTTCGTCTGGAAATGACCTTGGGAGTCTCACTGCTTGGGTCATTAGCACACAGGCCTATTACAAAAATTCCTAGAGATTCACTGGCCACAGATTTTGAACATGATGATCACTTGCATTTTAATCTTGACATTCTGAAGGGCAGAAGGGCTGTTGGGGACAGAGGAGGGGCCAGTAAATTCTTTGGCTCCCTGTACTAAAGACATGAAAGAATGATACAAGGCTGTGGATACAGTTACGGCTGGATATTGAGGTATTATGTTCTTTATTTTATTTTACCTATTTTTAATATGTGTATTATGGAGGTATTAGCAGTGACTCTGTAGTTAGGATACACTGAGATTTCCTCCCAAAGCAGAACTAAAATCATTATGTTTCACATTTTAATGATTGAATTTAGTCTCCAAATGTGGCACACTAAATGGTCAGGTGACAATTGAATTTTGTATAGAATTGTTCAAGGAGAGTATTTACTAAGTTTTACAAAGTTTAACATTTAAAAACATTCTTTTACCAAAAACATGCCCTCATTTTCTCAAATTTTTTGGAGTCCTCTAACTAAATAACAAAATTCTGTCACTTATGTAGTTGGATAACATTGTGAATGTAGGGCACTTCTGAACTTTTAAAAGTAAGCACCCACTGGTCCCTTTTTACTAGAAAACCTAGGTGCTTAGTTTAGGTGGTAGAAATGTTCAGATCTATCATATAATTCCTTGTCTGATGAAATCAAAACTGAAAACATTCATGGATTTTTATTTCTGCTTTTCATTGAAATGTTGTTTTGTTTAAATTTTCCAACCAGCTCTACTAGAAATTCAGGGAACATATGGCAGTGAATTCCTGAAAGAGGAGCTTGTACCATCCCTGTCAGCTCTTGTTGGGTAGTTATTGGTAGCTTATATAGCAGTGTTTCTCAACCTATTTATCATTGTAGGCTGCATATGCAGCCTACAATGAGAACATGCACATGAATGGATAAAAACTAAAAGATGGAGCTCATCAAACAACATGAGAAAGTGGCTAACACCTGGAGTTAAAATTTGGGTTGAGAACCACAGGGCCTCCCCAAGTCTCCCACAGACCTCTATACCCAGCGCCCCTCACCCAGAGACCCCTCCACAGAGTGAGACCAGGAGGGGAGCCACAGGCAGCCAGGCGGCTGGGCATCTGGGGCCCTGGACCCTGCCACACCAGGTGGCCCGGTCCCGCCCCCGCACCGGGCTGGGCAGCCCGGAACCTGGACCCTGCCGGGTTGAGAACCACTGTTATATAACGATAAATTCAGAAATCAAATTTAAGAACTACTGGCATTTAGTAAGGAAGAAAAAGTATTCTAATGTACTAATTTATATATTTGACTTCCGATGACAGTTGGCACGCAACATAGTTTTGTTTACCTTGATCATGTTACTTTATTAACCACTGAACATTCAAACAATCTTTGTTTCAAATTTGATTCCTACCAGTGATCTCCCCTTGCATTTCTTGGCTGTTTTATGCCGGAATCTCAGCCTGGCTTTGTTGGATTTTTTATTTATTTTTTGCAGTCTTCTGTGGTTGTGTATTCCCCCCACCACGTGTTCCGCTATGCAGTCTACCCACCCCTTTTACATGGTCTCAGGTGGAAAAATTGAAGAGAGAGCATTTTGATAAAGACAACTCTGAATGCTTGAAGAAGTTTAAAGAAAGCTGCTGTGCCACAGAACATAATGGAAAACAGTGTGTTGAAAATCTTAACTCCAGGTGTTAGCCACTTTCTCATGTTGTTTGATGAGCTCCATCTTTTAGTTTTTATCCATTCATGTGCATGTCACCCTGGAGTTGCTCAGTCCATATGATGTCCATAACAAATTCAGTTTCTTCTTCTCAAGGGCTCAGTAAGGGAAATGAAATCAAGCCAGAAAAGGCAATTCGAGACCTTAAAGATGCTGATGTCTGGGATTCTATCCACCCTCTCTGATAGCTTTTGATACATGTCTATTGGGATGCATTCTACAACTATGGTCTTATTGGTCCTCTAATCGTCCAGGATACTATGATACTGATAAGCTGTACTGGCACTTCAGCCAACATTCTGTGATTGGTACCAATTTCAAGGTGACAAAAATTAATAGGAAGTTCTGTTTGAGACTAAAACAACTAATGCAAAACAAGACAGACATGGCCCAGGTACTGTTACTGCTTGAAGGAATGGAAGTTCACATCTCCTGCTAGAGCAGTGGTTCTCAAATTATGGGGCGGGCCTCCCAAGGGAGCCATGGGAATGTGTCAAGGGAAGTGCAAGCTGTTTTTTTTTTTTTTTTTTTTTTAAGAGCTCTGGCTGTCAGCCCTGGGTTGATGGAGCTTGTGCAAAAGGGCCGTGCACACCCAGAAGGTGGGGATAAAGGGGAAAATGGAGCCCTGCAGCTCGGGCTCTGTCCCCCCGCCCATCCCTCACCAGGAGGCAGCCCAGGCTTGGGCTCTCCCCCACCCCCAATCCTCCAATTAGAGGCAGCGGGACTCCAGCTGTCAGCCCCAGGGTGACGGCAGCAGCACAGAAGTAAGGGTGGCAATGGGGCACTAAGACTGCTGTGAAAAGTGATATTGACAAATATCACTTTTCACATTGCCACCCTTACTTCTGTGCTGCTACTGGAGTGGCGCTGCCTTCAGAGCGAGGCACCCATCCAGCAGCCACTGCTCTCCCCTCTGCCTTCAGAGATGGGTGGCGGTATATGTACTTGGGGGGGAGGGGCGTAAACAACTACAGACAAAAAGAAAGGGGGCACGATTCAGTTTGAGAACCACTGTCCTAGAGTGTTTGTGCCCTTCCAAGCCGGACCAAGAAAATGAAACAAAGCTTGAAAAAAAACATGCCACGAAACTCCTCTGTTATCAGTCCTGCCTGTGTGTGATTGGTCACTTAAGTTAGATGATATTGCTTCTGTTCTATGACTAGATCAGCACAATTTTATAAAGATGGGGCATATATTTCTAGAGCAAGAAAAACTGCAATTCCTAAAACTTTTGTCTGATGTTACACCCCATATTCTTTATGGAAATATGCTTATGATATGGATATGGCATAACTGAGATATATTTTATGCAAGATGGGTCTTGTAAGGTATCATTGGAAAGGTTATAATTTACTGATTGCTATCCAATTTGTATGCATGTATTATTTCTGTATCTAAAGTTAGGAATATTGACTGTATATCAATTACAACTGTGTGTGTACTTGGGAAACACCCCCCAGAGAACAAGCCATCAGCCTTGATGGGACATTAGGAAGAAACAATAAGACTTTGAAGATACTAATTTCTCTCCTTCCCGAGAGGCATCCTGGGACGTTACTGTGACACTGCGAGGTCATGTGGTCATGTCACCTGGTACTAAACACCATTTTGGACTTCTAGTAATTTTCCACTAAAAGGAGGGGGAATAAGGTTGGGAAACAAAAGATTCCCGCCTTATGTAAATCTTATTTAAGGCTGGGGAGTAAGTTGATCTAGGTTCACTCTTCACTGAATTCCCCACCCAGGATGACTGCTGGAAACACCTAAGGATTCAAGGAACCAGCCTGAAAATATGAACCTGTAAGGCTCAAAACCACTCAGAAAGCAAATAAAAAGCATCCAAAACTTGCTGGTTTTAATATCTTATTTTTTTAAAGCCAATCTCTTGATGTGGGGGTAGGGATGGGGACTAGAGCAAGTCATGAACAATTTTGAACATTTGAGATTGGCAACACTGTTGATATTTCAGAGGAAGTTCCCCCTCAGCTGCCTGCATGAGAAGTTAGAGATGGAAAAGGACATTTCAGGTCATCTAGTCCATTCTCTGCTAAAGTGGAATGGTTTCCTACAAGATATTCTTAAATATTTTGCCCAGTTTTAAGTGACCGAAAAGATGACAGGCATCCAACACTTGTTTCCTTTAGAGAGATTATTCAATAATAGTGGACTTTACTGATAGGAACTTTTGAAGTGGCATGTTTCCTCAAATGTTTTCAATTACTCCTAATACACGGTGATGTTCTGGGGACTACCCAGATCAGCAAGGGGTTTTGTGACTGCCTGCCTTGTAACTTTGTGCCCATGTGGCTATGGTTCAGATCACTGACACCAGCAGCCAGCTCACAAGCATAACGGCTCACCCTGGCTCTCAGCAATCTAGTTACTCTTTGCAGGGTAACAGTAAGAGCCTTCCAGTCCTAAGTCTTCCCAAATCTATCCTTCCCGAGTTCTTAAATATCAGACACTCGGATCAGTCCTCTCTGGTTCGTCACCGCCAAAAGTGTGAAACCAGCCCCCCAGATACCATCTTACTTTGGCAAATGCACTCCATGCAGCTTGCACACCAGAGACCTGCTTGGGGTAAAAGTAAACAAAATGTTTATTTAATAGGAAGCCCCCAGATTCAAAGATGAAATAGTAAGGGAAAGCAAACATAGACAAGTTACACAGAAAATAAACCTAAAAATGTAACATCACACTTTATAGTTCCATATTAATTAAAATCTCTTTTCCAGTACAAACTATGTATTGCATTTAAATAATTTCCCAGCATATCCCTTAGCTATAGGGGGCATTCAGCATTCACTAGAGACTGTCCCTCAGTTTCTGGATCCCCAAACCCAGTTTCATGCCTCCTTTATAAAAGACTTTTTCCTTTCACCACCCTCCCTTCTTTCCTGGCATGCTGACTCGTGGTTATTCAAAGAAGAGAAAAATTTCCTCTTGTCGTGATAGCTGGGCTGTCTGAGAGGCTTTCCATTACCACTAAAGGCCCATCATTGTCTTTTCCTGAGTTGCACAATGGATTGTTATTTGAGTCCGCTTTTGTGTAAACACCTGGTTTGGGAAGTGCCTCTCCCTGTCACTGCCCTGCTGTGAGGAGGAGCTGAAGTTTATGAGCACAGTTCTGTCTATACACCATGATCTGTATACATATCTCATAATAACCATCAAGTTCAGAACATTACAAGCTTTCATAAAAGGCCTTCCTTGATATATTTTTATAGTACAATAACATTGTATACAATCAGTTGATTTAACTACTTATATTTGGGGTTTTTAAACCTGCTGCTTTCCCCTTGGGGTGTCTGGAACCTGATTGTCACATACACCTATTAACTGTTGTCTGCTATAGGGACATAGGGAAGCATTTCTTCTTGGCCATCATAGCATACACACTCTTGCATATAATCAGCTTAAATATTGAACCATGAGTTTGATTCCTGACTTGTATTGCTGCTTTTGCTTGCCTAACTGCAGCTGTTAATGTTCACAAGATTGCTCAGGCCCCTTAAGGGCTTCATGATTTACCTCAAGAATTTTCTCCAGCAATGAACTGCAATTGATGATATGGCTTGTAAAGAAATACTATTATGCAAACATATATTGCCTTTTCAATTTCATTGAGTACCGCCTTTTCCCATTATGGAACTGGTAAAAAGGAGTATATGATCAGTTCTCAGTCTATCCGGGGACCTGTGACCATCAACTAGCAACAATTATCTCCTGACTCCTTTTTAGTTTGTGCTCCATTATTATCAATTCAGTCTTATTTTACTATTATGCCATAATGCATTTTGTCAAAATGCAGTGTTTATATGAGTGAATTTTACAAATGTTGTGCCCAGAATAAATGTCGAGTTGGTCAAGAAAACAAAAACTTGGTGGCGTCAAACTTAGCAAGGTAAAGAATTTCCTTCACGGAGTGCTGGATTCTGCCATACTAAACTCATACGCAGCAGAACCTTAGACCCAGACACTGCAATTTTTTCTATGCAGGTGAATGTCGCTGAAGAACAAATTGCAGGATCAAGGCTTTAAACTGCAAGTAGCTGCATTCGTTTAGTGGGGTTAATTAGGGAATAAGGCACTACTCAGTGTGAATAAAGGGGGCAGAATATGGCCCTGAATAAATGTTAATTTTTTCAGCCAGTACTTAGATTAAGCTGAGGAGGACATTGGCCAAAGAAAGTAGACCAGAATTCTAACAGGGAATTTAACAGCTTTAGAAAAAACAGCCCATATTAATTGTGGCAGTCAGCCCATTTTCAAAACAAATGACCCAATCCCCAAACATGGCAAGCACATTTCACATTAAAGCTTATAATAGAAACAGTGACAAAGGAAACTTAGACATCAGACTTAGATAAAATAGCCCCCAGCAAAGTCAAATTGGTTTAATATTTTAAATGAATATTACAGTTTGTTAAACATTTATTCACTAAGCAGAAAGATAACATCAGTGCAATCCTGTATCAGTCTATTTTGCACTCTTGTTTTCTTATCTACAGGATTTCCCTGAAGTGAAATAGAAAAGAACAAAATAGTGAAAACGGCCCATTTGGTGAAATTATCATTAAACATGAATGCCATTGTCTGTGATCAAGCACTGTTCCTGTCAAAAAATGAATCCCAGAGCTGTTCATCATGATGCATGTTTTCTCATATCCGAGTCTCACAGTAGGGGTAGGGCTTATGCCTCCAAAATGTGATGGATTTCCTTCTCTCTCATCCCTTCCCCAAAGGAAACAGCTTTACTTACCTTTTTGCTTTTTTTACCTCTTTCTAACCCCTTTATTATTTTCAGTCACTAGCAGTGACAGACTGGGGCTATGGCTGCCCACCTATGTGTGTTTATTAAGTGGAAATGGTCATATGTTTTAGCCAGATTGTTCTATCATAAGCCCCCCCCTTTCATCCCTCCCACTGTAACACAAGAAAGTGATAATGTTACTGATCAACAGTGTGGATTGTCTGTGTTAGGGGAGAAATTTCTAGTCCACCCTATCAACTAGTTTCATGAGCTGGTTTTGAAGTTACAACTAGAAAAAAATTACCCATTTTCCACATGTAGAAAAAAATATTCCTCCCCCCCATTTCCCTTCTTGTTAAACAAGCAATGTATTCATGTTGACTGTCACAAAATTATCTATGGCATAGAAGATTCCATTAAACTTCCTCCTTCAGCAGTGTGGTGTTGAAAACATTCCCTGCCAGCAGGATGGTACACTTTTGTCTATCACCTCTTGGCTTGTGGGGATTAACCTAGGCCTAATTTTCAGCTGGACTCAGTAATATATGGAAGCATCTTTATTTGTGTGCACAGAGCCCCACATTTGCAAACAAAACCCAAGCATTTGTGCATGAAGCTTTAAGTGGGTGGGACTGAGAGTCAACAGATTTGGATTCTCTTTCTAGCTCTGTCACTAACTCACTGTGTGGCCTTGAACAAATCACCTAGAGGCAGGTTCTGATACTCTTACACATGCTGGGTAGCAGCTTACTTCAGATGTGGTCCCACTAAATTCATTGGGACTCTTCGTGGAATAAGGTACATTTTGACTTAAGTAAGGATGTCAGAATCTGGCCCTTAACCCTTCTGAACCTATTTCCTGAATGGGGGGTGGGGGTGGGGGTGGGGGTGGAGAGAGGAGGGGGAGAAGAGGGAGTTTGGGGATAATTATGATTACTCATCTTTTATAAAGCTCTTTGGAGTCTATGGCTGACAGGTGCTATATAAGTGAAAAGTATTGTCATTGTCATTATGATCATTACGTTTTTGTTGTTTGTTAGTTGAGTACCTAACTACAATTGATATATATAAATGCATGTTTAAGTATAGATAGACATGTTTTGTGGATATATTATTTGTGGGGTGGGGGCGGCCATAAAATTGGGCCTGAGATAACACTGCTCATCATTTATGGAATTGACCTAAGCCTATTTATTAAAATGCTGTGATTTTTTTTTTTTTTTACATTTGTGCTGGTGAGATGAAGTTCATTGCGCACATTATAGCACTGCAATGAAGTTTATTTTTTGCCTGCTCGCTCTAGGATTTTTGTTATACACATTTCAATAAAAAAAATTGAGTGAATGCAAATTATGGGCTAAAATTCCATTTGAGGGATTCTGGTGACATAAATGTGGCAAGCAAATCTTGATTAATCTATTGAAGATCTTTTACCACTCCCTTCAACATGAGATCTGTAGTCACCAGAACCATTCGATGGAATTAAAGTGAAGTAGTTCAAAATTTATCTCATAGTTTATATAATGCAATGATCTGAGCTCTTGAACCAGACCCTAAATGGTCTCCCCTTCCCACTGCTCCTTCTCCTCTATCCATCTCTCCTACCTCCTACCGCTGACTCTCCCTCTCTGTGTATCCATCTTTCCTGGCAAAGGCTGTAATATCTAACTGTATATTAAATTATTTGCCAAATAGTGATTGTACTGTTGGTGGCAGTAGCTGTGTTTACTTGTACCTCTCTTTATAACAGCCTCACTTCCATAATGACCACAGACGCTATTTCTGAGCTTAGTCTCTTTTGTGGGTAGTTTACATCTGAAACTGTGGTAACAATTGAAATAAATTGTTAATAAATGTAGTGGTTCTGAAAATGATCTATTGGCTAAAGCGATGTATAGTGAAGGAATGTATTCTGCTCTCTTCTGCATATAGCTCTGTGGCTGACCTATAAACATCTTTGCTATTATGGTCCTGGATCTGTCTTGAGTACAGAACATTGATTGTGCTCAATTACACGATAGGATTAAATGTCCACTAGAGACTAGGATGAGGCCAACGATCTCATGTTTATTTGTGACCAGTGCAGGATCTGAACTCAGGTTTCTAGAAGTGCAAGGCAAGTGTATTTATCCCACTGTGACTATTAACCCCTCAGAGTACATCTACACTTCAGTGAAAAACGTACAGCACTGAGTCTCAGAGCTCAAGTCAATTGACTTGGGCTTCAGCTGAGGGGCTAAAAACAGCAGAGGAGACATTTGGGCTCAGGCTGGAGCTCAGGTTCTGAGACTCTCCCTCGTCACAGAATCTCAGAACCCAGGGTTCAGCCCACGTTTGTATGTCTACACTGCAATTTTTAGCCACGCAAGCCTGAGTCAACTGACCTGAGCCAACTGCAGCCATGCTGCGGGTCTTTTATTGCAATGTAGATGTACCCTGAGTTGCATCATTTTATTGTTTAGGCCTGTGTTGGTCTGTGTCAACACAGATTGACAATGTCATAGAATTTTATTGAACAGTGTGAAAACTCATTTGCAAATTTTATTGCATGCCATCATTGCTTGCATTCACAGTCCAGAGGCCTTCCATTGTTGTGAATAACAATTGGGAGCAATTTCTGGCTATGGTCAATGTAGAGGTTGCAGTCTTCCACCGACAGGTGTTCTTTCCTAATTGCTTCCATTAGTTTCTCTTTATTGCAAGGCTTCATCGCCCGATGAATGTAGTGCTTCTACGAATACCAAACCAGACCTATCAGCTCCAGTGTGCAGCATGATAATCAATGTACACTCATCAAGCACAACCTTCGTAAAATGCTCTAGTCAAATGCACAGCCCTTATTGCACAATAAAATAGGTATTATACAGAATGCAAAATCTATTGGTGCACAATTTGTGGCAAATACGAGTAGTTGCCAATACCTGCAAATGTGCTGACAGGAGAAGGCTTGATTCCCATGGAACACAAAGCTACAAACTGCTGAATGAGTAACATCACCTCACCTTAAAGTGCAATTCTATTCTAAAGGGTGACTGCCAAAGAAGGAAACCATCTTGCTCAACAGATCTCCTCGCACTTTGGATTCAGAGTTATATCTACTTATCTTTTTCACTTTTCCCCCTCCAATTAACACTGCACATTTGACACAGGTGAGAATGTGAACTGGATTATATTCTGTCACCTGTGTTTTGGATTATCAATGGAGTTTTGTGGGTTTGCACAGATGTAACTGAGGACAGAATTTGGCCTGCAGAATCAATTCGAAAAAAAAAGGTCTTCTTACTTGTAAACTGAGCAAATTTGAACTGGAAATCATTGAGGCACAATAAACATGGCACCCCATGATACCATTGTAGAATCACTTTCCAGAGCAGAACTGTACTTTAAACCAAACTCACAATTAAATGAAATATATAGATACAGCAAATCATTGCGACATGGCACTGTCAGAGTATTACCTTCAAAAATGTGATAGGACCAAGTCTCTCAAGATCCCCCACAAATTGACCTCTGCCGAGTGCTTCAGCTGTAGCTTCAAAGATATGTGTCCAGTGTCCTTTTTGCCTAAAGATCTCTCATTGTCTTTTTGCATTAGTTCATTCCCTGTGTCTGTTTTCCCCATTGTAACACTCGGGACAATAACAGTGAGAATAAGTTAAATGCAGAAAGGTTGAAAAGTGTAAAGAAGAGTAAAATACAAGAAAAATTGCAATCCATGATCAGAGCTGCAAAATATCACTTTATCTTGTGCAGACCTTAAGCTTTTTCCCATTCTATTCAAGAATTTCTGAAACTTCCAAATGATTGCTTGGATCATTTCCAGGAATTGCTGGATCTTGTTGATTTCTCACTGAATGTTCCCATCTCTGTTCTCGTCGCTGTTCTGTATCTGAAAGTCCCTCAAAGTTCCCTGTTTAATGAACATTTCAGGCAATAATTCTGGAAGCAGAAGGATATGCTGCTACTAACAAGAACTTAAAGACAAACAAAGCCACAACCAATGGCAGATCCTAGACGAAATATACCTGCAAAGAACCAATCAATGATAGTGTTACAGTCAAATCACTAGGCAGCCCTTTTTCAGCCCTTGTTTTTTAAGGCAAAAGAAAATGTCTTTGGCTCAAGTTCATCTGGACCTATATATTTGTTTTGCTGGCAAATTCTGGGTCATCCATTACCACGTTTGTGGCTGTTGTGCTTGGCCTAGAATGTGGAGCTGGGAGACACCTTTTGCACCGAAAGCAACCCAATAATTAGCTGGACCTGCTTTTTCAATCTACATAGTTTTGTCTCTCTACTGTAGAAGCCAAATTATTGAGTGAAAGGTCGGTTGAATGCTCTTTTGTTTCAGCCAGAACACAGAGTGCCCAGATCTCCATATCTGCCGATGCTCTTTCCCGATGCAAACGGGATGTGTTACTGTAAGTGCTATTACTGTACCCAAACATTTTGGACTGGATTGCCTATGGCCTAATAACCCCTGCATTACTTACATGTCTGTTGGCCACATTGCTTAACCAAGAGGTGCCCAGTGTGGCCAGAGGACTCAGAAACAGTTCATGACTGCCCTCTCCATGTAACTGCATTGAATTCAAATGACTACCAGTTACGATTAATCTACCAAGAAAGATACAAGTTCAAGCAAATACTATGGCCACATACATTTTTTAATTTAAAAAATTCTAAGTATGTACAAAGTAGGTACAACAACCCAGGCAAGCAGCCAGTGTAGCAATCTGTCTCACTAAGGTTCAGACTCAATTGGCTTAATCTTGCCTTCTGGCATGCCCAACTGGGCAGCTGTGAGAGAGCTGCTGTATCTCGGTATGGAATGAGGACATCTTCCGCAGCGTGGGCTCCTTTGTCAATACTTTCTTTCAAAATTGCTCTGACTGAAGCCTGCATAGTGGTGTCAAATTTGAAGTAGACTACGCTCGCCTTTTTATCCACCTTCAAAACACTCCTTTGACAAGGTGCCAATAAAAAAACTTGACAATGGTTGGGTTGCTGGTGAACTGACACCACTGTCTATCATGCTGGCTGATACTGTCTCATTATTTCCTTGGACCCCTGGCCCTTGGTTTGTATCCATCTGTTGTCCCTTGTCTTATACTTAGATGTTATAGTTTTAAATTTGCTTGTTTATAGGCTCCCCATTCCCCAAAAGTGGTCCTATGTAAATCTAAAATATTTGGGGGAATGGCTAGCTGCCATATCAAGGGCCTTTTCTAGTATCATTCCCTCAATGAAAGACTGCTCAGTTGAGATTTCCAAACATACGTCTGGTGCTCATCACCAGACCTTTTGGCAGAATGATGGTTCTCAACGTTTGCTGCCCTGCAATCTGAAAGATAGTAAAAAAAAAAATTTAAAAAATCCTGTAACCCAGCATATCCCACAGTTGTTTGCAGTTACACAGGATCGTGCAATATGTCACAGCAAGAAACCTTGTGTGGGATCTGCTGAGGAATCTGGGTGCTGATAGGATGGGTATGGGGTGATACTGGGAGCATTAAGAAGAAGACGTATTTTTATGGGTTCAGAGGGCTGACTGTTGGAGGCTGGCCTGAGTGCCACCTCTTCCTGTCCTCTGCAATATCACTGGAATGGCCATTAGTAGTTTGCCTTTTATACCAAAAGTCATGATCTAATATTTTCTAGATATTGGAAACAATGAAAGTCAAAAGGAATCCTACAGTTTTGCAGATGCTAGGATATTATTCTAGTGCTGCACACGAGCTAGTTATGCTGTGCTGCTTTCACTTACTGCCTCCTGTGCTGCCACCTGCCAGAGCCAGCCCGCCTCATCTGAGCGCCGTCTGGCATTGCTGGAGCATGAGGGGCATGGCCTCCCCGTGAAGGTGGAGTATGTTGGCACTGCAGGCCAACAACCCTTCATGCTTCAGTGTAGCTGGCACCCAGAGTCAGAGCAGGAGAAGTTTTTTCTTGGGTCCCAGTATCTAAAACAAAGCCAGTTACAGTACATGTTTCAAACCACATCTTGTTTTTTCCTTAAAGCTACTAACACAAGTAGAATATAAAATATGCACTAACACCAAATGCTTTATTAGATGTAAACTGTTTTGTTCATTTAGCAGCTATAGAAGGCAAACACTAAACCTTATTTAAGATCTGGTGTCAGTGGATGGACTGTTTATACTAGGTCTAAATTTATCTTTTATTCTTCAGTCATCATGTCTGATGTTATAAATTTTGTATAATAATTGCTTAGAGGCAAACCCTTCTTCTCACAGCCCTGTTGGCCCAGGTAAAACTACAAAGCACAGTCACTCCAAGATGCTATAGTGGAGGAGCATTAAAAGAATGATTGTATGGGAGTGTATGATGTGTTGGTAAGTGATCAGAGAGGTTGGAATACAAGATAAAGCTACTGGCCCAAAATACCATGGAGTAGAGCTTCAACTGAGGATCTACCCCCATGTGTAGGGAGCTGGGGGCTGGGTCCATTTCTCCATCCCACCCCCATTCCATCTTCACCTGTATTGGCCATGATCCAGGTGGATGCTGACTTTTATGGGTTTGAGCTGGGACTTTGTTCCTTATCGCTGTATCTGTTGAGTTCATTTTGCTGAGGTTTTGGCTTTCAAATATTTGAGTTTGAGCCAACCTCAGATAATCCAGAAAATCCTGAATTTAAAAACAGGATTTAAACATAGTGTTTCTCCATCATTTCTGTCCCAGGATCCTAAAACTCACAATTGTTAGGGGTTTTGCTGCTGCTATTGTTTTAAATTTTATACGTTTATTGTATTTTAAAGTTGCCTGCCCTGGGAGATGTGGGATGCTGTTGGACTGGAACCAAGTATTGGCATGTAGCCTTCTAAGCCAGGGTGGGAAGAAATAAATCCTAAATACAGCTGGATGAACTATTTATGCTGAAAATGTACTCAACAAATTTCTTCCTTCTTTCTGTCTGCGAATTATCCTCAAACAGACTTTGATGTTTTCTAGATTTGTTCAATATTTGAAATTGTTTGAACACATTATATATAAATATTATAATTTGAAGGTTGTTTGCTCAATATTTGTTGTGACTTTTCACTATTTGTGATGTGTGATTGCTCCCCTAAATACATTGGATCTCTAAAATATTAATAAACAAGAGAAGGGTAATTAAAAAGATTCCAAGATGGCTGCATACACACTTAATGTTCACTTAATATGAGCATTCCTGTGACTAAAACAATCACCAGAACAAATGTTAATGGGAAATGACTATCAATGGGGAATGTGTGAGTATGGTAGAAATGAATGTATTTTTTAAATTGAAATTAATGCTAGACATTACATGTTTTCAGTCTGCACCCAGCACTGAGTATTTCTATTGTCATTTTAGTGATCCAATAAATACTGAAAATTTGCCATGGGATCACACAGAAAACCAACTGGAAAAAAACAAAAATGGCTATTCATCAGGATTTACAGCATACATAATACACAGTCGACACAGCTTCTTACTTCAATTGGTGTTAAAAATAGGCAGTTTGCTTGTCTGAAGAAACAAACAGCACAATTAATAGAGCTGGTTATAATTTCTCAGATTGTTATAAATGCGTTCCCTGACATATTTTGCTTTCTTTTCAACCTGCTTTAATGGCTAGAATTTAGGTCCCTTATCGTTCATTTAATTAATGATAAATGAACCTTGGGTTAAGTGTATGATTATTACTATTATTTATTTGCATTCTGATAGCATGTGGAGACCCCAATCAGGGTTAGATCCTGTTACTAACCCTGAAATAAACAATCCCTGCCCTGATGAGTTGATTGCCTCAACTGCCAGTGTAGCAGGTAGACTGCTGCACCCATATGGAGCCACACTGACTTCAGTGGAGATCTGCATGGGCATAGCAGTCCTCTCACACTCTGTCAATTGCAGGGGTGGAGCGAACAAAGAAGAGACACAGACAAAGGGTTGGGGGAAGCAGTAGAATGTACAAGCAAGGCTTAGGGCCCCATATTGCCTTAAACCAGCATATGCAAAATGAGTCCTTTAAATATATGATTGAAGCATTTCACCTTGGTTATAATCTACACAGATTTAAACTTGCTCATGCATGATGCAAATGCTGCAAGTGAAGAGGAATAGTTAAAAGATTCAACTTTGACCTTGATCAAACATAAAAATGACCAAAATAATGGCTACAAGAAACATCTGTACAGGGCAAAATGCTTGCCAACTTAGTGCTGTAAGGCCTGTTGTCATAAGACTACAAGAGAAAGGTGACTGAGTGAGGCAGTACCTCATTTACATATCAACTGTGTTTTTTGCTGCCATCTGCTGGAGAGCAAGGGGAGTCGACTAAATGAGGCAATACCTCGTTTACATATTAACTGTGGATAATTTGGGGACATTGTGATATAATTTGGCTAAATTCTGTACTTGGGGCTGATATTTTGGAAATTATCTTGTTGGGAACCAGCTGGGCAATGCTCAGACAATGCCTGGATTCATGGTCACCCTGAAGAAGACTGATGTTTCAAGTTTACCCTGTCATTTCTCTTTCCTTTTGTCAATAAAGTTCTCTTGTTTAAAATCCTGTGGTCACTATGCTTATGAATGGGGAATAAATTGCCTATCAAGGGTGCCCAGAGGGATGTATATGTGTATATATAATGTTTGTACACACACACACACATTAGGTTCCCAGGTTACTAGGTGGGGGCTCAAGCCACAGTTACTTAAGTTTTAGAAAAAGCCCTAGAAAATGGGGACCCAGCTCATTATGCTGCCAGTGCCCCTGGCAGCAGGGTTACAGTACTATTAATCAGTCTGCATTTCTGTGGCTGGAAGTAAAGTCAGACTACTTGGTCCAATTGCTACCCTCCAAGAATGCAGAGGAAGGTATGATGAGGAGCACCTCCATCCTCCCTTCCTAGTCACCCTTTATGCTTGGGAAAAGCTTTCTGTCAAAATCCAGAAAGCCACATTTTGTCCTCTTTCAAATCCCTCTTTAAGATTTATTTCTGTCATGATGCCTACAAAGCACTACCAGCTGCCAATGGCTAGGGAGGTGGAGAAAAGAGACTAGTGCCTACAATGCAAATGTGCTCATTTCATCTTCTCATTGGCCCACCCCCACCTATTCCTCTTTGTCTGTTTCAGATAGCTGTTTGTGTCCTGTCATAAATCCAGATTGTGAGCTTCTGGGACAGAGACTGTTTTCTCATTACTTGTTTGTACAGCACATAGAAAAATGGTTATCCTTGACCCGGGACTACCGTTTTCTACTTTTTCTTCTTTCTTGCCACTGACCTTTTACAGCTTTCTTCCAAAACTCATGATCATACGCCAGGCTATCATGCAGATTGGTCTGTCTGAAATCCACTGGTATCGGTCCATGTACTGAGTCTTAGGACTCTTCCATGGTCATCTTCCATCCATGATTATTGTAAGACCCATCCTACTGATGTAGCTTTCAGATCTACCCAAATATGCCCACACCGAAGTAGCCTAGCCTCCCTCAACTTGTCTGCAATTGGATCCATCCATATTAGGCCCTGTACAACATCATTTTGTTTTCTTTCTTGGAGTATCCAACTATTCGGCCATTTCAACATCTTCATTTCTGTGGTGGAGAGCATACTGATTTCTTTTCTTATGGCTAGCCAAGTCTCTGTCCATACATTAGAATGGGTCAAATTACAGTTGTATACATTCTACCTTTTAACATTATTGGCATCTTTTTGTCACCAAGAACTGGGGTCAGCTCCCACCATTTGAACCCAAGCAGCTTTAGTATGATGCCAGGCATCACTGAGCAGGGCACCATTGTTAGGAACCATTGATCCTAAGTATTAAAATTCTTTTACTCTTCTAAGATCTCTGCCTGTGATATCCTTTATGGTGAGTCCTCCTCCCTCAGTTATCATAGCCTCTGTCTTACCAACATTCACTCTAAGTCCAGCCTGCTCGAACCTATATTGCCACTGTTCAAAGTTGGCTTGTAGGGACTTACGATCTGCCGCACATATCACAAAGTCATCAGCGAATAGCAGGTTCCAAGGCACTCCCTTTGTATATTCTCACTTATTAGATCTCAAAAGGCCACAAACTAAAAGGGGTTCTACACTGACCTCTGATGCATGCCATTGTTTACTAAAAATTCTCTACTGTAGTCCCATTTAGTTTTGACTCTGATAGTCACTGTATCACACACATTCTGATTAAGAGGAACATATTATTCTGGCACACCTCTCCATCACAAACACTGCCAAACTAATTCTCTTGGTACACGTTTGTACACCTTCTCCAGGCCCAGTTGCTGTCTCTTTTCTCTGAATTTCTCTCAAGAGGATTCATAGTGCACTATGGCATCAGCTGTGATCCTTCTTTGCATGAATCCATACTGGCCCTCCCAAATTCCACACACGTGCTTTTCAGTAATCTTCTCTCACACTTTCATAGCTTGTGATGTCAGCTTACTTGGGTGATAATTAGCACACAGTGTAATATCTCTTTTATGTATAAAAACTGGGAGCTACTGTCATACAAATAAATAATAATGAATTCTTTGGTATTTGCTCAAACAACAAAAATAAAATGAAAATGAAGAGCAAACTTCCCAAGTGCAATCAATCATCCTATATCCTATACAACACTTTAGCATGCTATTTAAATCTTGTGGAGAAAGTAGTAACATCTACCAAAGTCTTAGTGTGCACTGAGTTTAGACATTCTTCACCAACCACCATGATTCTCATGGTTGGTTGTCTGAAAAAGGGAGGATTCCCTTTCCAGATGACACTAAGTGGAAATCCCAGACTCTCTATCTTTGCATCCAACTATGCTAAGGACTTGTCTACACTTAAAATGCTATAGCTGCTTAAAATGCTACTATGCTGCTGTGAAGGATTGTGCTGTTGGCATATGTAATCCACCTCCTAGAGAGGCAGTAACTAGGCTGATGGTAGAATTCTTCCATTAACCTAGCACTGTCTACACTGGAACTTGTGTCACCTTAACCTCACCGCTCAAGGGTGTGAATTTTTCACACCTTTGAGCAACATAGTTATGCCAACCTAATTTTCTAATATAGACCAGGCCTAAGTATCTTGAAATTTGTACTGATCATCAAGAAGAAGCTCTACAAAGAGTCACTTAACAAAAAAACAACCTATCAAAGTAAAAAATCCCTTCCTCAAAACAAACATCTAAAGCATGTTTTGGAGGATTTGATAGATTATAGACTGATGATACTGCCACAGTATCTGTATAAACAACAAAGAACTGGAATTGAAGAACAAAATTGAAAAATAATTCAGAAAAGCTATGGAACCTTTTCATTATTGAGCCAGCATGACTAATCTCAAATGCAAAGAGGACAGGTAGAACCTAGAAGAGGAAGAAGAAGCTGAAATGTGTCAGATAGAATGTAATCCTGAGTTTCTTCTTTCTCCTTCTAGTACTTAAAATTGAAGATCCAGATTTCTACCCCAGATCTGTTTGTTTAGAAGGCTCTGTCACAGTGTGTTGCATCAAAATGATGGGAAATTAAAGTAGACTCAGAGAAGAATGGAGAAACTCAACTTTCTCAATTTTTATGTAAGCAGGTTTGAATGAGCTCTCCCCTGACATTTAGTGATGAACTGGGGGAAAAGACTTCAGGAACAGACCATGTTTGGATAGACCTGGCTACTCTGCCTAGGTGCACAGCATGATGGAGCTGTTTTGCCAAAATTATCAGTTTTGGCTGGTTTGGGTTACAAATCACTCTAGTATTCGAATGTAGGGGTAATGAAATGTTGTTATCCTTATTGTACGAGTAAAGGGCAGCAGAATGGTACTTAGCATGCCCTGATTGAGGGGGTCACCTTAACCTGAATGTCACTTGTTAAGCAGGTGGTAGGGATGCCAAATCCCAGTGAAAAAGAGTGGGGACAGGTGGTTTGGATTCTGCCTGATGGGTCCTAGACACCATTTGACTTTCTCTCTCCACTGTTTAAAAACAGAGCTGATTAGACTCTATTGAGAGTCCTTGTTTTGTTCTGTGGGCATTAGGTTCAATGAGAGAGACTGTGCAGCCTGCATTAGCAGTGATGGTCCCCACTACCCTCTGAAATCACTGAGAGCTGGGTTAAGTGGTGGAACCTCAGAACATGACCTTGCAGCAGAGAGACAGCAGCAGTGGGATAGCGGCAGAGTGAACAACGGCAACTGTAAGCCACTTGCAGTGGCAACACAGCAGCTGAGGCATTGCTTGATGCTTCTCCCCTGCCCCCACATACCAGGATGGGAAGTGAACTCACCTCTGAACTGTGGGTCTTCACTGACCAAGGACAGCAACTGTGAGTGGGGTGCAGTAGAGGGAGAGGGGAGTGGTGTGTTAAAGAAATATTTGTTTGTTGGACTTTCACAGCACAAGATGAGAAACTTAGTCAAAGGACACTGCCCAACATACTCTGAGGTGGGTGTTTGCTCATGGTCATATGCTTTCAAATCTTGGTTGTGGTGTTTTCTCAAAATAATGCTGGGTTCCTTTTTATTAAAAGTTTTCTCTGCTATACAGAGACTCAGTGCTTGCGAGAGGGGAAGTATTGCCTCTTAGAGGTGCCCAGGGGTGGTGTTTGATTTTCCCAGATTACTGGATGGGGTCTCAAGCCAGTTCTGTTTTGTATTGTTAAGAGGAACCCCTAGATGTTGACCCTCGCCCTAGTTGCTGCCGACTCCACCTGGCAGTGTTTTTAGCACATTTTGCATTGGTTTGGTCAAAACTTCTTAATAGGCTAGATGCTGGAAAAAACAAAACAAAAATAAACAAACAACCCCCTTCCCCCGAAATAACTGTATCTGAATCCAAGGACAAAGAAAGTTGGAGGCCTACCTAGATAGTAGACTGGACATTTGATAGAGTATTCCTGTGTTTTACTTAGAGAATTGCAAGCTTTTCATTTTAAATAATGCTTTCAGGTAGTATGATGAGCAGAAGCAAAGGTACCAATATTCAGATATATTCAAAAACAAACCAGGCATTTTTAAAATGGTAGCAGAAATGCATCAAACTGCCCTCTGCCATTTTCAATAGAGACTCCATATGGACCCTCTCCCCATGTAAAATAAATCAATAATAAAATAACATTGTGTATATGTGACAATTTGCATGTCAGTGACTGTAATGTGCACTGCTGTAAAGCCAGCAGGAAAGTAAATGATTGTTCGTGGCAAACAATGGGGCCTGGTTTTCCCTCGGGTGGTTTTGCAGGAAGAGAACAAATATGAGGGATGAAAAAATGAACTCACAACAACCACCACCCTTGAGGTTAGACTAAGTAGGCAGTGAGAATTTAAAAAACAAACAAACATGCTTACCTCTCCAAGAGAACTCGCTGTGTGAGAGGTGAGAGAAGAAGTGTTAGCAGCCTCTTGCTTTGCCCTCTATATCTTTTAAATAGGTGGTGAGACATATGTCACAGGAGCTGTGTGCGTCAGGAAAGTTTTCACTTGTTTCTTTAGTCTAGAGGCTTACCCTGAGCAGTTTGATATTCAAAAGGATCTGTCAGGAGCCAGAGCATGGTGCTTCAGTTCCTGCTTGGGCCTGATGACATTGATTTGTGAGCATAATGCTTGACTACGGGATGTGTGACAGATAAATTTTATCAAAATTAAGGCACAATTAAACATTTCATCTTCCTAATTACTGGCTGTAGATTCAGCCTGATGACCATGTGCTGTAAGAAATCAGCGACCATTACACATTTTAATGGAGCACAGCTGTCTTACAGCTTGGTAATATTTGCACAGTGCCACAGAACTGTAATTTATGATAAAAAGAAAAAATGTGTATTGGCTCTTTTTTGCCAAAATAGATTAAGGATTCATATAGTTTAATGAGATTTGGACCTAGCCTTGGATTATCGTTATAAATGATTTATGTGCATGTTGGTGGACTCCTGTAGTTTTGAGTTGATTTGTGTTTTGGTCGACCAATATGTAATTCAGTATTTCCTTCTGTGCCAATATTTACATTTTACCCCACCTTTCAATCTTAGTTTTCTGCCATGACCTAGAGAGAAGGGCAAGTGGAAGGTTAAGAAGGCATCAAGGCTCAGTTGCAAGTAGCCTCTTTTATAACAAAATTGGTCTCTCTAAATCCCCAAAGGGACGGGTTGGGGGACTGAGGGGAGAATGGGAAACTTCGGTTGTTGTGCCTAAAACAGTCTCACTTATGTAACATGGAAACCAAGGAAACACTACTGCCACAAGGGAGCAGATTCCTCTTGAACCCCTGCACAGGACTAGACTGGCTTCAATACTGGCATATCCCAAGGCGAAGATATCCAAAAGCTTCCTTCTGCTTGGTGAAATCATGACCCACAAAACTGTGGGTTGAGTCTTTGTTCCCCCCAAATTGTATAAATTTTATCTCTTCCAGTTTTGCCAGAAAAGGAATGTAACCATTCGTTTGTTGGTCGAAATAATGTTTAAAAGTTGTAAAATATACTTTGTTGGAGTACCTTCGCTATTATTTTCATATCCATCTTAGTATTCTCTTATTTCGCCTTAGAAATTTTGTTTCAGATATTATTTAGAAAATGTCTGGAGGAGGAGGGAAAAGGTGAAGTTAAATTTATATATACTGTGCTCTCTCTGTGTGCATGTGCATATGTCTTACTTTTAAATGAAAATCCATGGACCACATTCATCCCTGGTGTAACTGTCTGGATTTCAGCAGAGTTATAGTTAGTACTGGCTATGTTCCGAAGCCTTGAAATCCATATGTACAAAGAAAAGGAAAATTAAATTCTTTAATTTTCATAATAAAAAATCCTGTCCAGGCTTGATTTACTTCAGCATTCATATGCTGGAATGTTTCATACTGTACCAGGTTGCATATGCTTGCACACTAATTCTCAATTGCCGTATGCAGTTTGTGACAACCATCTGCTAAGACCTCCCTTGGAGTTCTTTCTCCCACTCAGCCCAGCTGAAATAAAAATATGGACAGAAACAACTTCTGCAGGGAGATGAAAAAGTTAATAGGGGACTTGGAGTTATACTGTATATCTGATTTGCATTAGTGTTCCTGCAACTTATGCCCTGCTTATAAAATATTTCTGAAGTGTAAAACATTAACTATAACAGAAAACTGTAAAATAAAACCATGGCTTCCTTTGACAGTCTTGGATGTGCTAGAAAACTAATAATAAAATATGTACACACAGCATACATGTGTTAGCTAGCTCCCACTAGCAATTCTACAACAGCAGCTCAGTTTTAGTATATAGAGAGCCTTATCACATTAAAGCATCCTAACACAGGAGGGGGTTGAGAGGTGAGAAAAAAAGGGTGTGAGAGTAAAGGGGCTGAAAATCTGCTCTGTTACATCCATGTAAAATCAGCAGTAATTCCATTAAAGCCAATAGGGTCTGGTTCTCAGAAGTACTGAGCATCCACATCTCCAACTGAAGTCAATAGGCTATGCCAGCACACAGCATGTCTGAAAATAATGTGCTGTAATGTTATGCCAGATTTATACCAGCGTAACTTGAAAGCAGAGTTTGGCGAGAAAGAGGAGTGAAAACAAAACTACATATTTAAAACCAGAAACAATGGGCCTTATTCCGACGTTAGGTACACCAATGTAAATCAGGAATAACTTCAGGAGTTGCACCAGTGTGACAACAATGTAACTGAGCAGAGACTGAGGATCAACAACTCAACTTAGACTTAATGAGAATGATAGTGATTATCACTCCATTGTCACTGGACAAGGAGCACCATAAAAAGGGCGTGTGTGTGAAAATTATTGGTTTAATTAAAATACATGCCTGGACCTCACATTGTATGGTATGGGTGTTTTTCGTTAAATCTTTCCAAGATGACATATCAGGGTATTGCGCAAAACGAGGGATCCTGTATATGTCAGATGATAATTTGGGTTATACTGAATCAAAAATCATCATGATTGCTTGGCCCCAGATTTTGTAAGGCCTTATAAATGAAATGAAAATCTTAGGGTAGAAATGGGCTTTAACTACTGTTAAGAGCTTACTAATGTAGCTTATTCATGGTTGGTATAGTAAGTAATGTTTTCAATCTGTCTTCCATTGGTAATTATCTGACCAGCTTTAAATGTAGGCTATCGGTTGTGTGCATATAGGAATACTAGTAAATAGCACATTGTGATAATCAAGGTGGGATGATGTTTTAAAATGCGTATTTTAGGCTTTTGTACAACACCAGTCACTCTAGTAGCTGCATATTGAGAAAGAAGATGTGACCAGGATCTCTTTCTTAAATGACAAATATTTAAATAGTCATCATCACAAAAAGTAAATGAATATTCCTTCAAAATGCCTTCATATTTTGTAGGTAATGTAACTATCTCTTGTTTATTACTAAAATGGTAAAAAGCTTTGAACACATGGATGAGACTCGCAGTGGAGACAAGACTACAACTGAACATCAAAGCTTCCAGCAACACTGTTTACACAAAACAGTGGAGTAGTGCTGTGGACATGATGAGAGACTAAAGTGATGCATAGGATCATCAAAATGTGATACAGTTGTGAAAAGGGCTAATACCATTCTGGGATGTATTAACAGGAGTGTCATATGTAAGACCTGGGAGGTGTTTCGCTCTCCTCAGCACCAGTGAGGCCTCAGCTGGAGTATTGTGTCTAGTTTTGGGAGCCACACTTTAGGAGCGATGTGGACAAATTGGAGAGAATCCAGAGGAGAGCAACAAAAATGAGAAAAGGTTTAGAAAACCAGACCTGTGCGGAAATATTAAAGCAAATGGGTATGTTTAGTCTTGAGAATAGAAGAAAGAGGGGAAACCTAATAACAGTCTTCAAAGATGTTAAGGGTTGTTCATCATATCCTCTGAAGGTAGGGCAAGAAGTAATCAGCTTAATCTGCAACACGGAAGATTTAGGTTAGATATTAGGAAAATATTTCTAACTATAAGAACCGTTAAGTACTGGAATAGGTTAACAAGTGCAGTGTGGAATCCCCGTGAATGAAGGTTTTTAAGAACAGCTTAGACAAACACCAGGGATGGCCTAGGATGGCCAGGGATGGCCTAGGTTTACTTGGTCCTGCCTCAATGCAAGGAAATCGACTAGATGATTTCTCAAGGTCCCTTCCAGCCCTACATTTCTGTGATTCCCTAAAAAGTATGTATATTTTTGCGGCATTGAGCTGTATGTAATTATGAGGCATCCATGTTTTACTATCAACGCACAGACAGCTGAGGGGTGTCACCGTAGACTAATTTTAGGGTGGTTGTTTATGCCATTACTAGCAGCAGTTTTAGGAATAAAAGATTACGCTTATGTAAACAGATCACCTCACCCGGTAAACTGGGTCAAATATGAAAATATCAAAAACAGTCCAGGATGAGAGATCTGGGTATAGGCTGCTCCTTCCAGGAGGTAGGATGGTCTTATAACTAAGGCACTGACTTAGGACTCAGGAATTTTGCTTTAATTCTCCATTTCATCAACTGACTTCCTGTGTGACCTGGAACAAGCCACTTAACTTCTTTGGTCTTCATTTTCAAAAGTGACTAGTGATTGTGGATGCCCAATTTGAAATACCTTGAAAAGTGTTTATCTGCACAGGTGCTTTTGGTGTGTCAAGCTGGACACACAAAAACGGAGGCACTCAAAAATCACCAGTCATTTTGGAGTCATTTAATCCTTTGTTCTTCAGTCCATGATCTGTAAAATGGGGATAACTTAATTAAGGACTGAGGGAAGGTGGGTGAGATAATATCTTTTATTGGACCAACTTCTGTTGGTGAAAGAGACAGGCTGTTGAACTACACAGAGCTCTTCTTCAGATCTGTAAAAGGTACTCAGAGTGCCACAGCTACATACAAGGTGGGATGAATTGTTTAGCATAAGGAGTAAACAGATGTTGCCAAAAAAAAAAGCATTTAAGATGTAGTGGGCAATCAACACTTCTGCAGTCAGAGGACAAAGGAAGGTTAGTGGATTACAGATTGTTGTAGTGTGTCATAAAACCACTATCTCTGTTAAATCCATTATTTTTAGAATCTAGCGGAATTATGAATTTAAGTTCCCCGGCTCATCTTTTGATGGTGTTGTGCAGATTTCCTTTGAGGATAAGGACTGAGAAGTCAGATATGGAGTGATCGCTCTGAAAAGTGCTCGCCCATGGGTGAAAGGATATTTTTGTCTTTTTTTATCATTTTTCTCTGAGTTCATTTGAGAGCAAAGTGACTTTCTGGTTTCACCCACCTAGTTGTTGTTGAGGCATTTGATACACTTGGATGAGGTGCACCACATGTTGTGATAGGCATGTGTAGGACCCAATGATCTTGAAAGGTATGTTGTGTGGAGGTATTGATCGTTGTAGCGGTGGAGATATATGGGCAGGTTTTGTTCTGTTTTCCTGGCAGGGTCTGGTGCCTCTCTGAGTTGGTGTGTCCTGGTCTGTGGGGAGCTTGCTTCAGATGATGAACTTGGATAGTTTAGGGGAGGAGGGGTGTTTGAAGACCAGAACAGGGGGTTCAGGAAAGATTTCTTTCAGGATGTGGTCCCATCATGCATGAGTTATAATTGTTTGATATTGTCACACTTACCTCCACAGAAGCAGTAACCACTCCAGATACACCAAGAAATCTGTTATCTACAGCCAGGTGCTCAGACACCACAGAATATGCTCCAAAGGGGAAAGTCCGGGGCATAGGCACCAACTTCTACTGGCGCCGGGGGGTGCTCGACCCCCGCTCTGCCCCTGGCCCCCATTCCAACCCCTTCCCCAAAGTCCCCGCCTCAACTCCGCCCCCTCCCCTGAGCATGCCACGTTCCTGCGCCTCCCCTCTCCCTCCTGGAGCTTGCTACAGCTGTTTGGCGGCGGCAAGCGCGGGGAGGTAGACGGAGGAGTGGTGACGCGGCGTGCTCAAGGGAGGAGGAGGAGGTGAGGTGGGGCGGGGCAGTGAGCTTGGCTGCCGGTGGGTGCAGAGCACCCGCTAATTTTTCCCCATGGGTGCTCCAGCCCCGGAGCACCCATGGAGTCGGTGCCTATGGTCTGGGGTATACATCTTAACACACTCAAAACCGCCTTCACCAAACAAGAACACTCCACCTGAGAAGTAGATTGCATCATAGAATGGGCCACTCAAATACTCTTTGAGAATCTCCTTCAATATAGAAAAATTCATAACTCATCTTGACTCTAAAAGTCATAGACTTAACAGAGATACTGCTTTTATGATTCAAAACTGTCTGTAACCCATTAACCCTCCTTTGTGATATGACTGCAGAGATGTTAATTGCCCACTTATCTTAAATGGTCTCTTGCAAGAATGTTTACCCCATATGCTAAACAATCTATCACACCTTGTATTTAGCTGTGACACTCTGATTATATTTTCCAGACCTGAAGATGAGCTCTGTGTAGTTCAAAAGCTTGTCTCTTTCACCAACATACGTTAGTCCAATAAAAGATATAACCTCATTCACCTTGTCTCTCTCATATCCTGAGACCAATATGGTGATAACAACACTTTAAATATTAATTAATTATTAGCATTCAGATACTGCAGGGTGATAGAGACACCAGAGGAAATAAGCGAAAAGGAATGAACTAGACTCAGAGAAAGACATGATATTTTATCCCCTCCTCCAGCCATAAATTAAACATGGTTGCCTATTTTAAATTTGAAACTGTCACGTGTTAATCCATAAAGGGGACTAATATGTGGGTGGTGTTCTATGGGGAAGTATTTTTAAAATCACCAAGTCCAGATAGTTTTAAATAGTCTGACTGCTTGACCAGGCTATCTATTTCAAGAAGTCAATCTGTGGCAGTTCTCAATGGATCAGCTAATCCATAAATCTGGTAAAAGCAAAACACTAGTGGAGTTTACAACTAAGATATCTGATGCATCAATTAATATATTTCAAGTATAGCATGCTCACAAAAACCCTCCTCTCTCTGATCTTTGTATATATTCTTGCTAAGAACAGTGGCCAACACATCCTTGGTAAATACTTTTTTTTTAACATCCTCCAAAAGCTCCACAGAGGAGCTGAGGAATGCTTGGAGCAGAAATGTAGGAATCCAGATTGAGAATAGAGGATGGAAGATGGGCCTGGTGACTGAAAGATGAATAAATCATGCACGATCTGAAATTCAAACTTATTCAAAAGAGAAATCTCTTTTGGACTTACCAAATGCTAGCATGAGTGAGAAAAGCCAGATTCAAAGGAGTGATACTTTTGGCACCAGGAGGGTCTATTGGTAAATTGTTACATGCAGACTGGTTGTGCCCAAGGTGTGGGAGGAGGTGATACTAAATAGATTGAATGTGGTTTGGAGAAAAAGGCATCCCTAGTGACCCAACACTTCTGATAGTAAGACATTTTAGGCATCTAGGAATTCACAAGCAACACCAAAAAGGTCATTTGTTGCAGTTGTTGCTCTTGCAATAGGATAATGTTACAGAAATGGAAGACATTAAAAAGTTTGAATATTGTAGGTTTGGCGCATTGGGCTAAGCGATTTAGCAATTAAAAAAACCCACCTTTCCTTTCCTTATGTTCTGATAAAACCAGACAATATTAAGGATGAAAAAATTAACAATCCTATTACTTTTCACAACTGATGCTCTTTGTTCACTTATCAGATTTCACTTCACTTGGAAAATGAAATGATACTGGTCAGTTTCACTTTCATGTAAAATCAGCTGCACTCTCTGGTTGCCCCACACTAAGGTAATGCAATTGTTTTGGTTCATTGGATTATGGATCAATCTCAGGCAGCATATTACAGTGGATTGGAACTCAGGAGACCTGGATTCTATTCCTAGCTCTGCCACTGACCTGCTGTGTGGCCTTGAGCCAGTCACTTCACCTCCCTGTACCTGTTTCCTTTCTATCCCAGGTCTCTTTAGATTTTAAGAGCTTTGGGGTAGTGACTATATCATAGTATGTGCTTGTGCAGTGCCTAGTATGTACAGTTGGCCTCTGATCTTGAATGGGGCCTCTAGGGACTACTGTTATACACATACATAATAATAAAAGCTCTGTTTCTTTGACAATTTTTAAAACAAAAAGGATGTCACATAGTCATGTGAATATGCAGTCATAGTTTAGCAATGGTTCTTGTATTTTTCAAGATTTTTCACACTGTAGGTCAAGGATCAAAAGACATGCAGTTAAAAACAACAGCCTGGACATAGCGAAACAAATTATGACAATATAGTATAATAAGGAATAAGGTAAACCAATGAGATATGAAATTAGAGTCAGTGTGAAAATCATGTAACAGACCAGATAAAAGAATAGAAGTGAAGAGTCGGGAAAGAAAGAGACTCATATAAAATATATCTGAAGAGAAGCAGAATAAACTGAATAGAAAGAGAAAGTATGAGAATAAGATATTGGCAGCGAGAAAGGTGGAATGCCAGAATAGGAAGAAAAGGGGGTAATGATGACACACAAGTGGATTAGGATGCTGCAGAGAAAAGACGAGCGAGGAAGAGAAAGCAGATGATGTGGAGGAACACCAAAGGGGCAAGGCTATGCAGAGTGTAGTCACTGATGCGGCTATGCAGATGGGGAGTTTAGCTAGTTCTTTGGGAAAGCAGGTTCTTCTCTTGGTTGTGCACCTCAAAGAGATTCTGGAAAGTATAGAAGGGTGAAATTATATGTAGTCGGGTGTGTTGCTAGAGTAGAAAGTGAATCACATCACTTGTTTCAGGCTGTGCTGCTTTCAGGGCTCCTGCAGACCTCAATGTCAGTCATAAAAACAGGCCACAGGCATGGGTCAGCCAGGCTTATTGCCCTTCAGGGACAGTCCTAACAACTTGCACAAGAACATTAACACATGAGTGCTCTGTGTTAAGGAGCGGCTCAGTCAACAGCAGGAATCTCTGCTGTTCTCTCAGCCACACAAAGGGTTAAGGCGACGTACCCCAACATTTATAGGCTGAGACAAACAACTGGGATAAATCACTTACATACCACCTTACAGGTTTCATCACATCTGTTTGTTACCTCCCCTTGTACCTTGCGCCTGATGTCTTGGACAAAACATCCCTATTCATTATTCTGTCACACTCCAACCTACCACAAGATAAGATGGTTTAACTGTACTAGCCTCCTGGAATGTATTTATGTGAATATCTAGTGTCTAGTACTTCTTAGGAGTGCCTATGTTTTAGCAACACTGGCAGTAACATTGCCAAATTCATGTACTGGACAGAGAACTTGTAAGCATCTGCTTTAATACATGGCCTGACTTTGGTTCACAGCCTCTGGTTCAGGGGCCTCAGGTCTTGCACCAGGCCCAGTGCTCCAGGCTCTCTCTCTGCTACAGGAAGCATAAGAACATAAGAAAGGCCGTACTGGGTCAGACCAAAGGTCCATCTAGCCCAGTATCTGTCTACCGACAGTGGCCAATGCCAGGTGCCCCAGAGGGAGTGAACCTAACAGGCGATGATCAAGTGATCTCTCTCCTGCCATCCATCTCCATCCTCTGACGAACAGAGGCTAGGGACACCATTCTTACCCATCCTGGCTAATAGCCATTTATGGACTTAGCCACCATGAATTTATCCAGTCCCCTTTTAAACATTGTTATAGTCCTAGCCTTCACAACCTCCTCAGGTAAGGAGTTCCACAAGTTGACTGTGCGCTGCGTGAAGAAGAACTTCCTTTTATTTGTTTTAAACCTGCTGCCTATTAATTTCATTTGGTGACCCCTAGTTCTTGTATTATGGGAATAAGTAAATAACTTTTCCTTATCCACTTTCTCAACATCACTCATGATTTTATATACCTCTATCATGTCCCCCCTTAGTCTTCTCTTTTCCAAACTGAAGAGTCCTAGCCTCTTTAATCTTTCCTCATATGGGACCCTCTCTAAACCCTTAATCATTTTAGTTGCTCTTTTCTGAACCTTTTCTAGTGCTAGAATATCTTTTTTGAGGTGAGGAGACCACATCTGTACACAGTATTCGAGATGTGGGCGTACCATGGATTTATATAAAGGCAATAATATATTCTCAGTCTTATTCTCTATCCCCTTTTTAATGATTCCTAACATCCTGTTTGCTTTTTTGACGGCCTCTGCACACTGCGTGGACATCTTTAGAGAACTATCCACGATGACGCCAAGATCTTTTTCCTGACTCGTTGTAGCTAAATTAGCCCCCATCATGTTGTATGTATAGTTGGGGTTATTTTTTCCAATGTGCATTACTTTACATTTATCCACATTAAATTTCATTTGCCATTTTGCTGCCCAATCACTTAGTTTTGTGAGATCTTTTTGAAGTTCTTCACAATCTGCTTTGGTCTTAACTATCTTGAGTAGTTTAGTATCATCTGCAAACTTTGCCACCTCACTGTTTACCCCTTTCTCCAGATCATTTATGAATATGAATAAGCACTTCAATAAGCCCTGGAAAAGTGTTGTTTTTCTTACATACCATTACACATTACTGTCTCTCTGTTACCCCCAATCTGCAAAATAATGGCTCAAAAGCAACCTGCCTAAATGGGATGTTGTGGAGACTGACCATTTAAGATATTTACAGCACATTAAAGATATAAAACACTGTGCTGTATACATGCTAAGTATTTATTGTTGTTGCCATGACTAAATTTAAATTTTATTTCATCTGTGGCATTTTATATATGGGGATGCTTGCATTTGGAGAATAACAAAAGAACCGCTAATAACATTCATTCCTTTTAATTGGTGTTATTCTATTACCTACCCAGCTATCTGTGATGTTACCAGACATGTGAATTAGGAACTGTACAGGTGCTGACTTTAATATTTAGACTGAAATACAATGCATGGGTTTTTTTGTTTTGTTTTGCCAAATGTGTATAGACGTAGGTCATTAAGCTATTTTAAAAACCATGAGTAAAGGCTGGTCTTCCTTTAAAAATAAAAGTATAGCTGCACTGTACTAAACAGAAAATCCTGTAATGATACTTTTAGAAACCTATTGAACATGCCGCGTGGGAGTGATTTTCTTGGGTGAAGTCACCTTCAGCATGAGCTTCTTTTTGTAAATGTGAGAGAACTCAAAATATTCTCCTTGCCTAAGGGATCACACCCTGGGATAGAGACCATGCTGGGAATTGAACAAGGGCATTCTGACTATCAGCCCAGTGCTGGAGCCATTAGACATACTGCCTCCCATTGCTATTTGTAGATGACCTGGTATAAATAATAGAATGGTAAACATGGCATAAAAGGCCATGGCTATATAATCAAAAGACAGGTATGACCATGGAGTTTGTTTTAAAGATACAACTTCCCTTAACACCAAAACGCACCAGACTAAATTCTTATTTTGGGGTAAATCCAGAGTAATTCCGTAGACTTTAATGGATTTACTCCATGTATACACTAATGTAACTGAGATCAGAATCTGGTGACCTGGATCTGAACAATTAGTTTTATGTTATATACTGTATGTACCTTTGTATTACAGTGGGGGAAGTGTATTGCAGCATGCCTACATCTATGTATTTCAGAATCACTGTCTAGAGTCACTATTGAAAGCAGCTTAATGATTGAATCCTGACAAACCTGCAGCTGATTAGTTCCCCTCTTACCAAGCAGGTGTTACCGTGACAATATATCAATCTTTTTTAAAGTAATGCATTGCCAATCAGTGGTCCATGGGCTGCTTTTATGCTTCCATCATCATATCTGTGGCCTTCAAAGCTACAGCTGATGGACCTTCTGTCAAGACCCAGACATTTAATCAATGTGACAGTATGCTACATATTTTGAACCCCAGAGGCCTTGGGAAAGTTTAATGCAGCTTCCAGGTAAAGTTCAATCCACATGGCTGAGTCCCCTGAAGTATTTTCCACAGAAAACTATCCTCCCCCCATATAGACATGCTCAGTGCTTTGTTCCACTTCACATTTCAAGAAAATGAATTGCTAAGCCGGAAGGCCTGGTATGTTACTGTAAAAAATATGGACTTTATAGAGGTCTATTGTTATTACTAAGTTGATGCAAGAACTGTAGTCAATCACTCTTCTCAGAAGAAAATGTTTGAATATGTATGAGGACTATCCCTACCACTGGTGGTTCCCTCTCATCAAAGCAGTTTACTGATCGAGGCATGCCTGTGAGAGAAGGATAGATGGGAGCAAAGGGGTGGGGGTGGCCATAGGAAGAGAGGCAAGCCTGTATTAATTTTCCATTGATGCCTATAGGGTTTTTTGAGAAACAAAGGGTTTGGTTACGATCTCACATACTTTTATACACTAGTGCGATTCACCTGACTTCATGAAGTTACTCTAGATTTACATGCATGCAAGCAAGATCAGAATCTGGCCCCAAGTTCTTTAGTTTTCAGTACTTACTGGGGAGTGCTACTTAAACATAAAAATGATAAATTTCACACACATTGTCTCTATTTTACTTTGGAATGGACTATTCCTAGTGTCTGTATTTCCTGTGTCTCCTATAGTTTTACCTTTTACGTCTAACTTTATTGTAGAAGCTCCAATCTCATTATATGCACTAAACAAATAATACATACTCATAATTATTACTGAAGCAAAGCAATTTCAGCCTGTTCACATATTGTCAAATAGGAATCATATCAAATATATCAATGTGGTCTTTAAAATATCAAAAACGTAAACAATGCAAAATGACATTATCAAACGTGAGAATCCACTGATATTGGTCATTAGATTTTTAACTATACTTTTAAGGTTATTAATATTGAAAAGAGTAAAACACTTCAGCTGACAATGCCAGGTGCTACAGGAATCTAGTAGAGACAAATTGTTTATTTTATGTATACCCAATAAAGAAAGGAAGAGAGCTTCCTATAAAACATTCATTGGACCCTAGTTATTTAGCATAGGTTCTTTCCAGAAATTGCATTGCAGGTACTACATTGCATAAATAAGCTGATCTGTCAGGTTTTTGGCAATTTATGGAGCTGGTCAGCCTGTATGTTAGTGCAGTTTTTTGTTGCAATGAGATGTAATGGCTTTTCAGCGCACCATAAGCACAGTTGTGACCACAGGCACACTTGTGTCATTTTGTGTGCAGTAATGAAGCCTGACGAGTGGTCTCCTGCTTGCAGATAGCCGGCTGTTGTCCTAAAAATGCAAACCATTGCCTCGGGCCATGGAATCAGGAACAGGCAAAGGACAGTGGCACAGGCAGGGCTCCCCACTGCTCATCCTCCCTTTAGCACACTGTACTTGGATGCAGAAGAATAGTCTTTACCCTTGTACATAAGGGCACAACGAGAGAAAGTGATAAAAACAATTGCATGAAGGCCATATTTGAAATCTGGTTTTGCAAAATTGCTGAGCTGCCATTTGAAAATCAAATCAAATAAAAACAATTCCTTTGGCAACACAGGTTTTCTCCCCCCATGCACAATACGTAGTCTGAACATAAAAGCTGCTACTTCAGCATAGTTTCTCTCTCTACATAGCGACAGACAGTATGCAAAGTAAATCTCAGGAACAATCCTAGCTTTTTTATGGCTCATTAATATTCCATGGGACAGGCATGCCAAGAGTGCACTGGGGTTCACATTCTCCAGAATACAGTCAGCTCATTTTCTTCACTAGTTAAAAATTCCAGGGTCATAAGAATGCTACTTTGCGCTAGATAGCTGAGTACTGTGGGAAGTCCTGTTTTCATGAGAACTATGAAGATAAACCTGTCCCAAGTCATTTACAAATTAGGCCTTGTCCTGAAATCAAATGATTTGTGATTTAATTATGCTTTGCTGTTCAGCATTCTAGACTCTTTCCTTCCCCCCCCCCCAACCTCCTTCCTTTCTCCCCTTCTTTTCAATGTAAACACAGCTCTGCCAAGCACTCTGGACTCTGGTAGCAGAGTATTCCATAATTTTTATAGTTTTCTTTTAATTGTGTATCAGTGTCCTAGTTTCTAGTCATGCATTCAGTGGTTATATATTAGTGTTGGTAATAAATGCTATAGTTAGGCTTACAAAACCATTTTAGTTAGAGCCCCTGTTTTCACATCCTTTCTCATAATTTTTCTTCCTTATTTCTCATAGTTTTCTAGAAAATCCTCCTTTCACACTGAAAATTTTCATGCTTTGGCAGCTACCAAAGCAAATATTTTTGTAAAATTTGAACAAAATCCATTTGGGAATTTTTTAAGGCCAGTGGGGGTGAACAAAATACACATTTCACATACTGTAACTATTATTGCCAGAGCCTTTTTGTTACCACATAGTGAACTCACAGAGAGGTGAAACTTGCCAGGTAAATAGTCCTTACTGAGGTAAACTGTATATGTACTCCTTGGAAAAATCTTTTTTGGAAATGGTAAAAGGCCTGTATGCACCTTCTGCTGCGTGGTGTGTAGGGAAACATATCTGCTAATATCATTTTAGAGGAGAGTGACTGTGCAGAATGTTACACCCTCCACCACCTCAGTAGTCACGAGGCCTCACTCCATCTTCCCAACATGTGAGAAAGTGGGTCTGACTATGGGAAAGAGCTCTATAATATGCTGTATGCTCTGCACCCTCAAAACTTGAATCTGTTTTACAGGAAATGTCAGTGGAAAGCTAAACTCTGGGACTCTTCCTGCAGGATCAGTGTGCATTGAAGGTCTGATGATCAATGGGAGCACAGTTAAAGCTCTGCCATACTTTCAAGGTTGAGGAGGGAGACGTGAGCAGGTGCTTCTAGCTTCCACCTGGCTAGGATGCCTGGTGCCTAGATGCTCATGGATTCTGGTTTTCTAGTGCCTTTTTAGGCCCTGCATCCCTGCTAGCCCTGCAGATTGGAGGTGGGAAATGCTATCAACTCTGCAACTCCATTAGAGCTCAATTATTTATTTAATTAATTTTTTGCATTGTTTTATTTCTGTCCTCAGGACTGAGAGTGGAGGTGGCGGCATTTGGGTACAAATTGAGAATGTTTGAAAGGTGCATGCTAGGCACAAGCAACATTTAATAATATGTGAGAGCTCACAAAAGATAGGAACTGCAACATATACAGTTTCCATTAACTCAGGCACATGATGCATATGTAACATTTAATATTCTTTTTTTCCTACTATGTAGCAACTTAATACTGATATATAATGTTTAAGATGTTAAATATAAACCAGAAAGCACACAGGATGTGCAGTTTTTCTTTAGGAACCTTTGCTTTTTTATTTTGTGACTTTTTTCTGATATGAACTATGCAAAGCTAATGTTGCATTAACTTAGTATTTGAATATATATAATACAAAATACTTGTACTTCTGGGACAGCAGCTATTTCTATGGATACAGTATGTTGAACAGACATAGAACAAAGAAAACCAAAACAGTTGGTACTCTGCTGTCAAGGAAACAAGCTGCTCTTTCTGCTTAAATATCTCTTACCAAAACCGGGGAAAAAAAGAAAAAAAAAAAACTTCAGTAAGAATTTTATTAAACAGGATAAAGTCTGGCTTGTAAGCAATCAGATGTTTCAGTAACAGATATTGTTATGTCTGATGCTGATAGATCACAATACCTCCTAATAGCACCTTGCAAGCTGCCAAGGCTAAGATGCTTTGTATAAATACATATTTTTAGGCATTCGTAAATGGAAATATAAAATAAATTTTTGTGCATGGTGGGAGCCCAGGAATGAACTGAAGAAACATTTGGCCATTTTCTGTTTTTGAGTTAAGTGCCAAATATTTATTTAGATTAAACTTTTTTTGTTTGCATTTTTGTAACTCAAAATCTGTTTTTGCCCCCATTGAAACCATTGGGAGTTTTGCCACTGACTTCTGAAGTAATCTGACCCTCTGATTTTTTAATAAACTGAAATTTTACAAGGCGCTAGTTTGTAAGGCTGATAAGTATCTGTGGGTAACTATTTAAAGCATTTTAAATAATAGTTACTATGTTTATATAATGAAAAGGTTTCCTGAAGGTAAGCATACATGTTCTTTACAAACACTTCTAACCTATTGACACATGAGACTATGACAACTCAGAAACAATGCTTATGATGTGTAAGAATTGGAATCCTTGCTGCAAGGTGTTATGTGAAAGAATGAGAAGATTCACAATATTTTTTAAAATTCAAACCAGTTTGCAGGTACAGGAATCTGATAAAGGTTCAGTTTAGAGTGAGCTTCACTTTCCAGTACTTGAATCTCATTGGGAAGGTCTAGGAACAGTGTGAGTTCATGCACATTGGCATAGGTTTGTTCAGGGTCCTCAGAGGGGTGACAGATCCAGTGGTAATACTGAAAAATATCATCACATAACCACGTAAATTTTCCTGGGCAACATGGTTCTGACTTGAAATATACAAGAGAACAGTAATGTCAGTGTGGGCATGGATACACAGCTATAATCAACGATGACTATCTTGCTTTGACAAAAGTTCATGGAGCTGAATAATCATTTGAATCACTGTGGTTCAGAACTCCAGGTCAAATTTGAATCACAGTACAAATGATGGTCAAGTCAAATGTTTCACAAACTTCTGCTTAAGAGCTGTTATGGTCTCTGGGCCACACTCTCCTTGGCAGACTTTCCCTCACCAGCAGCCTTTTAACAGAGTCTGCACTGGTAGAAGCTAATATTTGGAATATTTGATCCTTCATATTTAGCTGATTAGGGTCTGATCTTGAAGATTCTAAGCTAGGAATTGTCATTAAAATCAATAGGTGTGACCTATGAGGAGGGACCATAGAATTGGGCCCTTCGTCTGGCATTTATATCATGCTTATTACCGTAGTTTAGCTGTTATGTTTGTCTCAGGTGCTGGAATGCCTTCCCATGGTGCTGTTCTTGAGTAAATGCTGCACCTTGATTGCCCTTTCATAAAATATTTTTTAAAAATTTATCTTAAAAAGAAGGGAATTGACAGACTGAAAACAAATGCTTTTAAGTAGCATTAAAGTCGGAGCGACACAACCCAGCTCTCATTTAAAAGAAAAAGAAAAAAACCACAGCAAAGGCTTAATATCAATTCTTAATAGACTTTAAAGTGTCTTTTTCAAAACTTCATGGATTAAGAATTTTTTTTAGAGTTTAACATTCTTAACTTTGAATTTTGTGGCTTTTCATAGTTTGTGTAGCAACTTTATTGTTATGGTAAATCTATTTATTTTGGGTTTGTCTGTGCACTTCTGAATATTTGATCTGAATTTAATAATTTCCACGTGTGAAATCCTTTATTAAAAAATCAATTTATCTGATACTTACTGCTCTTTAGTACAGCACAGCTTGGTAGCACTAGGTACGTCTTGTTGAAAGTATGTCCATAAATATGTCCCTTGCAGCATAGAACAGCTTGTTAACTTGGCAGTCCTCAGCAGTTTGCTTCGAAAAGTTTGTCTCAGATGTGATAGTCCAAATGTAGGGCAACATTCCGAGTAACTTTTTAGCTAATTTTACCAATTGACATATTCTTCCCAGTTTTAACTGCCTACTTACTTTAGCAGTGTCTGCAAAGCTACTGCTGCTGCTGTATCCTAGGAAGAGCTTTTTGTATTTAATGGGCTGGGAATAGTGAAACCTGTTCCCCAATGTACAGTAAAACCTGACTTAGCGACCACCTCTGAAGAGAGACCACCTGTCACGAGCGACTACTTATAGAAAGCCATGGAAAGTTTTCCCCCCCTATAATTTAACTGCGAAGAAACTGTGAAGAATGACCACCTGTCATCTGCGACCAGCGACCACATTTTCTTACTTCCATCCATGAAAATAAATCTGTAGGAGAAACCGATCTTCCTTACTTCTGTGTTGCTGCTGGCGGCAGCACTGCCTTCAGGGCTGGGCAGCTGGAGAGCGGAGAAGTAAGGGTGGCATGATATGGTATTGCCACCCTTACTTCTGCATTGCTGCTGCTGGTGGCACTGCCTTCAGAACTGGGTGCTGGCCAGCAGCTGCTGCTCTCCGGCTGCCCAGCTCTGAAGACAGCAAACCTTTGGAGAGAGACCACCTCTTACCAGTGACCACTTTTGCTAACTCCCGTGAGTGGTTGCTCTCGGCTGGTTTTACCGTGCATCTATTTTCCTGGTGGAATGTTAGTCTATTTATTTAACAATATAAAAATAATATGGGCAATACAGTGCCACTAAAAGGCTGCAAGCTATTATGTAGGAAATAATATTACTGTAAATTATACAGTGTTTTACAAAAGTTAATAAACATTATTATTCTTATGTTACAGATAGGGAAAACGAGGCACAGAGAGAATAAGTGACTTTCCCCATGTCATATAGGTGATCATGATAGATCAGATGTCTGGGCTTCCAGTTCCCTAATCTCCCAACCATGGTGTCTATACGTTAATAGAAACATTCAATATCAATACATTTCTAGGATATTTTTGTATTATGGCGAAAAAATGTTTTGCATGTTTAATCCTGTTGAGACCTTGTTCGCTCCTCTTTTGCTCTTAGAATACTTTTGAACAGCTTTGTACAAAATTTGTAAGCATGAGACTGCAAGTATGATGCCCAGTTTACATCCATACTAAATAAAATACATTGGCTTGACTCATGGGAATACAATGAAATCCCAAATTGAAAACTCTTCATTTTATGTCTTTCCAACTATATCCTGGTTTTAACCACATTAGGACTGTGAGCAAAGATATTTTAAACTAGGTTACAATGGTTATCTAAGTGAAAGATAATATCCCATTGTCATTATTGTCTGGTAGGTCTCATTACTCCTCTGGGCATGCTCCTTAGAATAAATTAAAAGGATCCACTGAGAACCATTTTGCTTTGGGTTTTTTTTTAATGATTGCCAAAAGCTATTTGCTAGAATAGTGCAGAATGTTTACAAATGCCTTAGGAAGAAAACAGCAGAATGTGGAACTAATTGTGTTTATTCAAGATAATTATGAAACACAAATGACCATTACTTACAACAAGTCCCCTGACAGCTAGAGTTTGACTCGTGGGACTGGGATCAAATTCAGTAAAGAAAGACCTTAATGCTAAGCTAAGCTGTCCATGTATTCTTCACATATCCACCTGTGCTGCTGGAGTCATTCTTTCTTGAACAGCATTCCTGTACCAGACTAGAGTGCCAATGGATAAAGTTTACTGTTATGATGAAAAGCACGTTGCTAATTTCCAAAAGGAAAGCAACATTTCTAGCCGGCATCAAAGGGTGGGATTTGCAGAAATGCCTGGAAATGGAGTTAGAAGCATAAGTCCTATTGACTTAGCTGCTTTTGAAAATTCCACCTGAAGTACTTTATTGACAATTAAAACACAAGTTCTGACACAGGAAAATAAAAGGCTCATGTCTGTTCTGTGCCACCAAATGTACAGGCTTTGCAGCATAGTAGTGGAGTAAGAACTAACAGATAGCAACCTGTTGCTGATATTATTTTCCAGGGCCTTCTATCCTGTAAGAGGATGGAAGACATAAAGATATGCCCATTAACTCCACTGGAAGCAAGAAAGAACCATTCAATATTAATTATCTCCAATGTTTCCTAACCAGCTGGCCAGCCCATCTCTAAGGACCCATTCAAACTACTAGCCAGTTTTTATTATGGTATCTTAGACAGGATAATAGTGATTCAGTACTGTGTATTGGGCTGGAATTTCATAAAGCAGGTGGAAGGATGCAAGTGGACAATCATTTCAATTTTAAGTAAAACTAGATTCCAGTATAGGGGTCAATACTTAATCTGCCTTCTTGTTTTGTTGTAGCTGGCATTGCAGTGTGCTCCTTGGTTATTCTAGAAGTCTCTCTATCATATGGTATATGCTACTCAAATGGGTCAATTTTCCTGCCTGAGCGGCATTCTGCATGCTTTATTCTTGCTACAGCTATGGTGAAATTGTTTTGGTTATGAACAAATAAGCAAAGTGTTCACAGAACTTACACTCCATCCCTAAAATTTCTTTGGGTTGTAGTTTTCATACAGGGAAGTCACTGGTAAGTATGTTTAATAGCATGAAAGGTATGAAACATTTTGTATATGTATGTAGCTACCAACTTGTACAGCTTTGGTTGGCACCATTTTCTGATATCATATATTAAATACATGGCTCAGCAACGCTAGATGTAATATAAGCAAGTTGTCTATTAACTTTGAATCTTTGGGAATATATTAAAGGGGAAATATTTTGGTGAAATCCTGGCCCTACTGAAGTCATGGGGAGTTTTGTTATTGACTTCGGTAGGGTCAGATTTCACCCTTTGACTTTGTAGCCTGTGCAAGTTGTGATGAATATTGTTGTATGATGAAAACAGTGTTCAGTGTGTGCAGTGTTCCAGAAGAAAGAAGTTTGTTGGAACAGAGGTATGAGCAAAGAGCTGAAGAGCAAAGGCTTCAGAAAGTCCTGGTACAACCACCATCAAACAAATTGTGGCCAAGGAGTATTAGAAGCACTAAGGAGGGATAGGAAGCAGTCTCATTAAAGAGATTCATTTTTAATGGCCCAAGTTCCCATAGTCTAAACTCCCGTTTTTACTACTTTGCATACATTCCCACAAAAGATAATTTTCCATTTAGCTCAGAGTTTGAACCAGACAAATGAAATCAGATTAGGATTCCCACATTAGTACTAAAAATGTATTATTTTACATACCTCTTATTATATCTCCTCTTACTGTCCATCTTCCAAGGTAAATAATCCTAGTCTTTTCAATTTCACCTCACATGAAAACTTTCCTCTCTAATTTTCACTGCCTTTCTCTGGACTTTTTGTATAGTCTTTTCGCAATGGGATTGCCAGAACTGCACAGCATTCAAGATGAGTCTGTGCCCTTTACCTACCTGAGCCAGTCTGAGCAAGATTAATCAACCAAAGAGCCTCACACATGGATAGAGTTCACATTCCTGGGGGAGAGAGATTTTATTGTACAGAAAGCAAGCAGAGATCCTACCCCTTTGAGGGTCGAGCACAAATATTAGGTTTTCAGTAGCCCTGGTTCCAAATATAAGGGGTGGCCTACTTTAGCCAACTCCAGTAACAACAAGGTCTGGGTTCTATCTGCATGGGAGTGTCTCTGGGAGTCTCTCTCTTCCCATCCAGCTGGCTTAGTGGGGGATCTTCAGCCCAGTGGCTCCATTCTCTCCTGGCTGACAGCTCCATTTCTTAGCTATTAGGTGGGGGGTTTCTCAACCATCTGTGTTGGACCATCCAGTTTCCTAAGGTGCAGGAAGGAACCTGCCTCCCTGCAAGGATTTGGGAGAATCATTGTCTCCCATTATATCATCTTTCAGAGTTATGAGAGAGAGAAGTAGAGACATGTAGAGGAGGATGACAGGTTGGGGGGCCAGACACTATCTACACAGTCACCTCTGAGGGGGACCTTTAATGAATGTTGGGAGAATCTGTGGAATCCTGGCTAGCCAGATAGCTCCTAAGATCTTTGTATTGTACACATCCCAGGCCAGGGTATGTAGGTAAAGCAAGGATTTGGAAGGAATCTGCCTGGAGCTGCTGAATGATCCTAACATTTTAAATAATATTTTAAACCATTTACAAAAAATCTGCACATTTTACCCTCCCCCCTGCCAGTAATATATAGAATTCTTAGCAAAGCAGAGTGAGAACTGCATGGGGAGCTTGGCCTCTAGGGCCACATGTTGGAAGAACCCATTCACAGAGTGTTTCTAGTGACTCCAGTCAATTGTGCAGAACCAAAGAAGAAAGTGTCTTTATAGTTTCTCCCTCTTTGAGACCGTCTTACTCCAGAGGGTTTAATGAACTGCCCATTGACTGCCAGGCCTGAGTAACCATCCTGCTCTTCACAGTCAGACAGCAGCTGATCCCCAGCTGAGGTTCTGAGGTGAAAGTTCACTGACAAAGGTGGAGGAGGTTAAAGATAATAAGAGTCTAAATATCCAGGGGGAGTTCAGATCATGTACAAAGTCATAATTACATAAGCCATTACCATTGTTTGGATTAAAAGAAATAGCTGCAAGCTGAAAAACATCAGGCAGGGATAGAAAACATTTGCAAAGACAAGATTAAGAATTAAGTGCTGAAAATAACAGACTTTCTGAACTGGATGTACTGTGGCTTGGAGATATTCTAAAAGGAGAATTGTTTGATTATTCAAGTGTAGAAACCTGTTAAATGGATAACCTTGTTGCACCATATTTTAATTCCTTTAGCAAGTCTGCACTTTCAACAGGTATTGATTTAAGCAGGCCCTGCTATTTTAATCAAATGTGTTTTAGATGCTTAGGAAATGACAATTAGGATTTTAAACCCCGCATAAACTGTATAGAGATAGTGGTTATATAAACTATATGTTGCTTTCGTGATCTGGACAAACATCATAAATTATGGGGCAAATTATGGCCTTGGATGAGTATACTTGATGCTCTTTGCTGTCCATGTGGCTGTCATTGAAATCTGTGGGAGACAAGCATGTCCATCCAAAGGGGAATTTGGCCTAATAACTAATGTACTCACATACTTTGCCACCTAGATATTTCTTGTGGCTGTTTGATTTACACTATTTTTTTAGCCAAGGTAAAAACATACATTTAAAAAATCTCATTAAAATCATGACGAAAAAGCCTCTTGTACTGCATTGGTGATATTTAATGGGATTTCTTTTTCCCCAGCTTCCCCTGGCAAGTCAGCATGAGGAGGGATTACATAGGGATGCAACTGGGATAGAACCTGCCAATATGCCCCAGAAAGTGGGCATGGCCTAAATGGAAGAGTTGTGTGGCCACAGTGCCCACAAAAGGTACTGATCTGTGATCACACATCCTGTATGCAAATCCTCAATTGCTAATTAAAACTGCCATCCGCTAATTGAATCACTGGGGGAATCTATGCTGAAAACACAATGTGCTCCACCAGGGGTGAATGTCCCCTTTAGTGCAGTTGTCCTCATTTGTGCAGGAGTGAATCAAACACTGTTCATGTGCAACAATTTGAAAATGTAAAGCACTATGGTGAAACCCAGTCCTTAACACTATGGCTGTGTAGGACCCTGGTGTGTGCACAAGGAAGGGGGCCTGGATTCCCTGGAATGTCCCATGGAATCCACAGCAGTTAGTATAGAGCGTGCAAGGGTGAGTCATGATTGGTCAGGGGAGGTGTGACTCCACCTTTGGTTCTCTTTGTGGTAGACCACAAATGGGGATGCCTTTCCCTTTCTTTTCTGAGCATGAACACAGCATGTAGCCTAGCTACTTGGACTGGATACTGGGTTAAGGATTTACTCCTTTGTGTTGTTGTTGTTGTTTATTTTTGTTCCATGTAGCTAGTTGGAATGTTAATTTAAAAAATGGATTCAGCATTGTCATATTCATATGCCTGATAGCATATCGATCTATGTTATCTTATTAACTTGAGGCTTTTATATCTGTTAGCAATTAGCTTATACATTGTTTGCAAATATTACACATTTCTCTCCTTCCTCATATTAGCTATGCCGTAAGGCAAGAAATATACTATTGGTGCACTTTTATAAATCCACATAGGTTTGCACAGGTAAATGGCATACAGTGGTTTCGGATTCTGCTTACATGTAAAGCAAAGGCAGGTATGTGGCAATTACAAGCCAGCTCGACTTTTGCTTTCCAAATGTAAAGTATATAACACACATATTTTGCATTTACTTTCCACAATGAAAGAAACAAAGAAAGCAGTTGGAAAGCTACCCATTAATTTATAATTAAACCATTTAAAAAAAAAAAGAAACCAGCAGCAGATTGGTCCTTGGGGCTAATATGCCTGAGCATCTGAATTACCACCACACACAATTTATTATTTTTACTAATGCTCTCATTCCAGTATTAACTGTAAAGGTCACTCACAGACAGAATCTGGAATAGATTTGAAATAGTTTTTTTGCTTAACTTTTAACATTTACTTAACTGATTACTAGCTACGAATCTGACACTCAGCAGACATAACAGTGCTCTTGAGGAGATTAAAGGATTAGTCACTCACTAGTTTAATCAGATTAATCAGAGATTTTGAACACAATATATAATTCTACCCACAAGAGGGGATACATGATAGCCACATGCTAGCATAATTGGGAAAGGGGTAGTACTGTATGGACAGACAGACTGATACAAAAGAGGGCAGAAAATGTTAGTTACCAGAAGGATTTTTGCAAGTACTGTACTTGTAAGTAGAACCTGAAGAATTTTTTTAAGTGGGAATGCTAATTCACAAAATAATTATAACATCAATATTGTCCAATAGTCTGAACAAAGAGTATAAAAAGACTAATATAATGTGCTGCTGTATACTTTTAGTGTTGATATATGAATGGCACATTTGTATATTCTTTTCTGATTTGTCTGATCTTTAATTTCATATCTGAAAACTTCTCTCTAGTCTGTGGATCTTTATTTAAGTGTTAAATTATTTCTCTCTATTTTCTTTTATTATTTCTATTTTCTCTTTTTTTTATGCCACAGCAATCAGGATCTGAAATATGGGCTGGGGGAAAAGTAACAGAAAAATTAATAAGAATGTATTGTGAGGAAATTAACATCATATTTGATATAGTGAATTATATTGTAGTCGAAAAATTGATTGATTAACTAAGATCTCCTAGAGGAACCAAAATGAGAATTTAAATCTGTATTTATCTATGGGAAATCTAGCATTCTTATATGAAAACTGTAATATTATCTCTTTTGCGCTGTTCAAGTAAGAGGTCGGGCTGGTAGCAAACCCCAGTATGATGAGATCAGGATCCTTGTACTGGATTTAGTTTAAATTACAGCATTCCTAAATAACAAGAATAAAAAGAGAAAAATTGAACACAATCCTAATATGAATCCTGCTTTAAGATTTAAGGTATCAGAGCAAATTAAAATAAACATGTTCAAGATGCTCATCTTAATCCAAAAGCCATCTTTCCCCCACCTGATAATTATTGTTTTATCCGGTTTACCTTATAATTTTAATTTTCAAATGCCATTTATGGGACAATGACATATACACATTTTCTTAGCATTACTAAAGGGGTAGAACTCTGTCTAAATCATAGCTCCCTGACATGTAGCCTTCAAAACAGATGCACTTTTTAAGAAAAAAGAAATAAATAGCCATGTGCTTAAGGAAAGACACTTTGGTTGGAACTATGCCAGATTTCCACTCCGAAGAATGCCCTGTGCTTGGCAAAACACTGAAATGTGTATCTACAATGATCATTCTTTTAAGATTTGATAACTACAGTTCTTTAAAAACAGCAAATATAAGTCAGAAGCAGCATAGTTGCTGATGACCTAAAACAACATATAAGCAAATGAATACTAAATATACATCAAGTATTATCTGGATCTTTTATAAAGTGAAGTTGGACTTTAAAAGAAAATACAAGTACTGTAACTGTATAGCTTGTCGAGTTGCCCTGTGATGTATGAAGTACTCTGTGTGTGTGTGTGTGTGTGGTGTGTGTGTGTGTGTGTGTGTGTGTATACATATACGTGAGCACATGTTAAATATGAGCTGTAAAATATTTTCTTTTCTACCCCTCTTTTCAACTCCTAATACAGGCAGTATCTCTCCGTCCTGATAGGATGCAACAAGCTTATTTACAGTGGTTCTCTGATGTGCTTTGTGTTTACAGGCTCGATTATACAAACCCATTTCTAACACTCCCCATTTTAACCACTCCCCACCCTCTCACCCCCCCAAAAAAAAAAAAAAAACAACCATCAAAATCCAAAAGACATTGGTTAGTTCCACAAGCACAAGCAACTTTTTGCTAATTTGTGACAGTTGCATTTCACAAATGCAGCCTGTGGCAACTGGCATTACAGCCCTCTTTGGCACGCGCGCACACACACCTGCCGTGCAAGAAGTAGCCTTATTTTTTAGAAATGCTTTAATGAATTAAAATGTGCCCAAAACAGTCAAGATACCATTGCTTTATATTCAAAAAAGAAGCTCATCCTAATCTCACATTAACGATCAATTTGCAAACAAACTTGTCTCTACATAGTGCTGACAGTCAGGGGAGGGCAGCGGGGAGTTGCTTTGTGATACTGTCTGTATGTCTCGTGCTTCAGCTGATGGAATTATTGTTTATTTTTTTAATTTTCAGAGGTAGGCTGATGACAGCTGAAGAAGACTGTATTTGCTGAAGAGCAGCATGATGGTAGAGAGGAGCGGAGTTCCTGAGGGAGATCTAATGGTGCCTCTCCTTCCTGCACAGAGATAAAGACTTATAATAAGCGTGTATGTTCACCATCTGGCTCTGTGCATGTGGTCCTTATGGAGGCGAAAGCTGCACAATCTGTAAATGATCAGGAGCCATAGCACTCTCTCCAGAGAATCCACGATGCAATCAAGGTGACAGATGGCATGGCCACTGCTGTGGCCTCATGGAGAAGATCAAAATCACCTTCAATAAACTCTGACTGAAATGGGCATGAGCACCTCAAAAAAGTCAGTTTGTCAGTCAAACTGCGACAGCGAGCTGCAATGGGGAAACATAGCGGCCAGCTCGCTGTTTTCAATCGTTTCCGTCTGACTGAGCCTGAACTATGATCTTTCTCAAATTGTCCTTTCTGTTTAGCTGAAGCAGGCCAGCAAATTGCCAGATTCATAGCTTTATTGAAGGAAATTGAAAACATGATGTCCTCAATTCAAGGGACAAACCACTGGCAGGTGTTTGGACACCCAAGCACATAAAATGGACCCCTGGTCTTTAGGACATATTTGTCCAACTTTTGTCAGATTAAATATAGATATATTATAAAATGTATATCATAAAATTCCAATTTATGCAGGGTTTAGTGGGCATTAGCTGACAGCGATTATATGACTGAAAATGAACCTCATGTTATATATTCAATCCTGGATTTCCCCCCCCCCTTTATGCCACAAATGCTATATCTATTGATAATTAGAGTAATCTTTATTTCCCCTTTAGTTGAGTATCTTTGTATACCACATTTACCTTCATGGTCCATCAAGTCTAATCAGTGAGAACCTAATTCTGCAAGGTTCTGAGTGTTCTCAACTGTCATTGATTTCAGCAGAGGTTGAGGGTGCTCAGTACCTCATAGGATCAGGCCATAAGGGCACAATCCTTCAAAGCACTGATCACTGCCAGAAGAGACTGAACACCCTACACTCTCATTCAAGTTAATGGGGGTAAATGGTGCTCAGCTCTTAGCAGGGTCTAATATCCTAAGTCAGTAGGAAAGATATGTACCAAGCCCTTTTTGTTCTCTGCAACTGAATGAACTGTTAAGAGATCGTGTACTGTTGCTTCCTTTATATTGGTGTCTTTAAAGACTTGACCAGCTTGTATTCTTAAGGACAGCTTAATTAAAGCTACTTGCTGCTGCTTTAAAATCCATCCACTTGTGCTTTCACGCTGCTTTGAGAGGCTTGAAGATCAAGTGCCAGGATGAAGCAGTGGGCAACGCATTTGAAATTGACAGGTCTAGAAAAAGATTATTTTTCCTTCTGTCTTCAGAATCCACTCTGTTCGGACCTGTCTGCATTAAAAACTGCATCTACTTTTTCTTCCCTTTCTCAGCTACAGGCGGTCACCCACTTTCCCTGTGTTACTTTTAAAACCACACCTTAAGACGTCCCTTCTTCCCTTACCCCTTCAAGCTATCAATTTCTATCTAGGACAGTGGTTCCCAAACTTTAACAACCCGCGAACCCCTTTCACTAAAATGTCAAGTCTCATGAACCCCCCTCCTAAAAATGAATACTTCCAGGGATTTTCTCCCTTACCTCAACATAAATTATAAAAGCAGTGATCTTGGAAATATAAAATTTGTTTTTATGACATGCTTATTACACACTATTTATTAATTATTAGTTATCATTACAGTATTTTTATTAAATTATGAAAATGGCAACTCTTCCAAGATCTCAGTTTTGTAACTTATATCACTTTTAATTAAGCCTGTTATAAGACAAGGCTCCTATCAGAGGCACCAGAAGAAAAAAAAGGTGCGGGGGCAAAGCCCCCGCGCACCCACCGCCAGAAAAGTGGAGGGGCCTGCAGGGGCCACGTAAAAAAAGGGGAGAGACCCGCGGAGGGGTGTGCCAATGCGGGGGTGGCACATGACCCTCATGGCCCCCCCATACTGGCGCCTCTGACTCCTATGTTTCATCAAGGAGTATCAGATGTGAAACAGCATGAAGGTATTTAAGAAGCCAACTCAAAGAGTTCCTCCTACACAAGCATTCAGGTCTTGAGCAACGATACACATTACAACAAAGCTTAAACTTGTTCTTCATAATAATTTTAAAAACAATACTAGCTGCCTCTTTAATTTTAAAAACAGCAAAAAATATCCACCTCCCTTTCCATTTCTTATCAGGAGTCTTGAAGTTTAAATCTCCTCAGTGTGATAGATATGCTTGCTTTGATCTGCTTAGCTCTTGGAAGTCCAGGGGCTCCGTGCTGCTGGCCCCGTGCTGCCCAGGATCCCTAGGGAGAGCTCTGTCTGCCATTAGGGAATTTTTTCCCGAGAACCCCCTGTAACGAAACCCAGTTTGGGAACCACTGATCTAGGGTGACCAGATGTCCTGTTTTTAAAGGGACAGTCCCGGGTTTTTTTCTTATATAGGCGCCTATTACCCCCCACCCTCATCCCGTTTTTTCACAGTTGCTATCGGGTAACCCTATATTCTATCCCTATTAGCAGAACCTTGGATGTCTGCAGATTTGGGGCCAGATCCAAAGCCCTTTGACATCAATGGGAGTTTTTCTGTTGACTTCAATGGACTTTGGATCAAACTGTTGGCAATTCTAACATCTTATATGTTCATGTATGTAGACAGTCCTCAACTGCTAATAATTTTGGGAGAGGGGTCACATTTTAAGCCCCAGCCTCCTGTTTTGTGTCCAATATTGTATATACAACTGATTGTGTCCACAAAAATGGGTGCATTCATGTTTTTATGCCTGCAACAAACTATTTGCATTTGTAAATTGAAGCAATTGGCTGCCCATCTATCTGATTTGCATACTCAAATGTGGAACTTACATGTGCAAGAGAACATGTATGACTTTATTGCCTCTTCTGCTCAACTTGTATGTGAGGCCACAGTGAGAGATGGCAAGACATTGTGGGCAGAAATGTTACCTGCATGCAGAGGGCACACAGTTTGGTGCATCGTTTTCTCCTGACCCAAATGGAGCAGTGTCTTTGCATTCCCAATATGTTTTTGACGGTGGGATCTGGATAAGAATGAACTGACTAGAGGTTACTCTGGGTAACATGGAGACGATGCTAGCAGGATGAGAGAAGGATTTTAAAGATATAGGCTGGTGATTTCTGCTCTATTTATGGACCTTTGTCCATTGGATTTGCAATGTTGGGTGCTTGTGGAATCTTGACTGCTTCTGGAATCTAAGGTGATTTCCATGGCCAAAAGTATCTTTTTCCATTTGCATCTGGCAGTGTCCCTGATGGTGCTAGGGTAATATATTGCATGCTACTACCTACCGTACGTACGTATGTGGCCCCATTGTCATAGTACTATTGTCACAATCAACATCTTTCCCCACAAACACCGCTGTGATGTAAGGTAGAGCTGTTATCCCCATTTTACAGATGGAAAACTGAGGCAGAGAGAAAGTAAACGATTTGCGTAAGGTCACTCAAGAAGTCTGCAATAGAGCATGGACTTGAACCTGGGTTTCTCGAGTCATAGGTTAACACTATAACTACCAAACGGCCTTCCTCTTCTACACTAGTTCATCAGAGTTCATATCGGTTTTCTATTTGCTTCCCAGTGCTGACTTTGGTCTATAAAGCCATAGTAGTTATATGGGAAACTGCTTTTCTCCCTGGGTAATGAAAGCTAAGTTCAGCTTGGGTACTTGAGGTAATACCTCAGAGGTCAGCTGCTCTGTAGCTTTAGAAATCTCCCAATGGCCTTTAGGTCACAGTCCAAGTGCCATTTCTTCTTGCTTGATGATGGGGCTGGGTGGAAGTGAAATCACATTGGAGGAATATTTTTGTTTTTAATTAACTTTTTACTTTTAAAGTAGGTTTGTTGTGTTAAATGATGACATGCACCCACAAATTTTTCATAACTGGATGCATTTTATAAATTAAGAGACTGATAAATAGTCAAATTCGGTGCAAATGCCATTGCATGGATCCGATAGTTAGTGATTTTTCTTTGGGGAGCAGTTTATAGTATTAACATGCTTGACGTCCATCAGGGAAGTTAAGGGTATGGCTAGAAACCCGATGCTGCTTCTCTCCCCGACCCCCACCTTCTTTTCTTCTCTCTGAGCTAGCAACTGAATAAGTGGCAAATACAGATCAGATCAAAAGAATGAGAAATGACATCAGTTAACATTTGTAGCCCTCTCATTCATTCTCTCTGTGAAACTGAGAGAATTATGTATCCAACACTTGTGGAAAAGACGTGGACACATTGATCAAAATGTTCCAAGGTGCCTTTTCACGCTGAAATATGCTAATGAAGAGTAAAAAAGCAATACACTGAAAGTTAGCATGGTACAGTTGATAAGGCACAGGACTGGAACTCAGGAGACCTGCGTTCTAGTTCTAGTTCTGCCTGTGATCTGGAGCAAGTCATTTCAGTTCTCTCTTTCCTTCCCTAGCCTTTGTCTGCTTGCCTATTTAAATGTTAAGCTCTTTGGAGCAAGGGCTGTTTCTTTCTATGCATTTGTACTGTACCTGCTGCAATGGGGCACTGATCTCAGGCCTCTTGGTGCAACAGTAATACTAATACAGTAACATATAACGTATAAATAATTTAAAAATGAAATAAATCAAATGAAGGAAAACACTTAACCTGAACCATCACATTAAGGAAATGACTCTCTTGTCTTTCAGGGAGAGGAGTGCTGGGTCTGGCCACATTACTGTACATTCCAGTTCCCTAAAGGGTATTAGCAATAGATGGCATTTTCTGCTGTTTTGGCTAGAGGATGGCTATCATGAGGGAGAGAAGGCAATTAATTAGCTATATAAGAGGATCAGTAGGTCCCAAAATGATGGGGATGAGACTCTGTCTGGAGAATAAAGAAAGATAAAAGATCACAGCAAAATTTTAAGACATAGATTCTTAATTAACAATCATAATAACACCTCTCACATAAATAGCATGTTTTACCTACAGTAAGTATCTCAAAGACGGGAAACTATTATTCACAGACTGACCAACTGCCTTGGGTGTATGAACTTGTGTGAAGTTCCAATTTCATTCTGATCAAATATAATCAGAAAAGGGGATTGCCTACTGGGAAAGTGTGTATTTTCACTTTAAATTTCAAAATGCATTTTGCATAATATCACATGGTGTGGTGTTGAGTTATGTTACAGGACAAGGTATCTTACACAGTGACCGTGTAACAGCCAAAACATCAGAGATGGTTGAAATTATTCATTCCAAACTTTTTTCTAACACAAAAGACCGCCCTTTTCAAAAATCAAAATTTAATGAAAAAATTAGGTTTTTCAAAAGTTTTTGCTCTTTAGATTTTCAGTTTTTGTTTTTCCTCCTCTTTCCACTGCTTTTCAGTGGCAAAATAGAAGAAGGCAAAAGGGGAAGGAGAAAATGTAGGAAAAAAGGGGGAACATTTTAATTTAATTTTTGAAAACTGATTTTTTTTCTTTTTGAGAAAAAGGTTAAAGCATTTTGATTTTGTGTGTGTGTGAAACATACAATGTTTGGATCAATTCTAGTCAGCAACAAATACTAGAATACAAACTATTATGAATTGGCCATTTTGGGCTATGTTTTCACATGTGGGTGCAAAGGCTGCGGTTACAAAATGTAATGTGTGCGGAATGGGTAAGTTATACATACAATTCTCCATTTGTGAGTGTAGATACAGTTTTGTGGCTGCAGAAGCCACACATGCATTTTTTGTGGGCACAGATTAGGGGCTTGCCATTGAACATTTGATCCCCCTTAACTCTGCAACCAGACTGCTAATTAGAAGGGTCAATTTTCATAGGGGCCTCAGCCCAATTTCTAATTTTGCATATAGTTCTGTGTGTGCTACTGTTTGTGGGAGCAAATCAGTGAATTCAGAATTGTCCATGCCACATTAGAGGTTGTGAGTTAAAAATATTCAATAATACTATAGTATATTTGGTATCAGGAATATGCCAAACAGTTTAGATACCACAAACCATGTGGTAATTGTATTCCTACCCTGCCAGGATTTTATTTATCTGGATAGTGGGGAGTGTGTACTCATATCTATCTATTTCTATCAGTACCAGAAACAAAAGATTGGTAATCTGAGCAGAGGCGATGCATAGCTTTGTATAATAAAGGTAGCTTCTTTGTCTGGCAAACCACTCCTTTTGTATGCACATCAACCAGATGGCCATTTCAGTTTGTCTCCGGCTGTGAACCAGACAATATGGCAGAATTAAGGGAAAAGCAGCAACCTTCCCCTCCCCCCATAAATAACATTAGAAATCAACACTCTTTAGGGTGATTTCATTATAATCATCCATTTCTTTAGGGATTTGGGGCAGAGTTTTTGAGTCTGGGTGGGCTGATTTATTGCATATTGGGCTCTCACTCTCTTTAGGGTGCAGTTAGCTAAATGCCTAAGAGGCTGCGACAGATAAAGCAAAAAAAAAAAAAAAAAAAAAACCCAAAGAGAGATTAAATAATAAAACAAGTGGGATGAATTATGGGATAGGTTTGTTTGAAGAGAACAGTCAGGGCAGTGCTGCATTTGTTATACAGACATCCATGTGCTGTCTGAGGTTCCCCAAGAGCGTAGTGTACAGTTATTGGGGTATGCTGGCAAGTCACACAGAGAGTACTGGGGTACTGCCTGTCCCCAGTTAATAATAAATCTACTGGCAGTGGGAGCTGCTCTGTAGGGGACCAGGTTGCCCCCTCCTTCATGGAAAACTCTACTGTGCATTATGGGAGGCAGTGGCATTGCTTGGCAAACCCCTGCAGAGAGGGAGGGCAGCAAGGTGGCAATTCTCTGACGGTTCAAGGAGAGGTGTGAGGCAGTCACCCAACACGGTGTGACAGTGTATCAGACACCTAATGATGTCTCAAGTAAATTTGAGGGGATACAGCTGGGGAGGAGGGATGCAGCTTGATGGGGAACAAATGAAGTGAAGAAAGGAGGCTTCTTAGAAGTTCCAACTGTGCATGAATCCAAACTTCCAAGTGAATTTGCATGAGATCATCCAGTCTCAAATCTCTGCAGACCGAACCCCGAAAAGTTCTGTTGATGGAACAAAGTGAAACAATCCCTTGAAGGGTTTGTGCAGCCCTAGTGTGTACTTATACTTATAACCTGTTTGAACTTCCAGACATGGTGCAATTGACTAGTTTGCCATCTTTATCCTAGGCAGTATTAGAGACTGTGGCCACTAGATTTTAATACTGTCTATTAACTTAAGGAACTGATCCAAAGACACTCAAATAATTGCAGGCAAAGTAATTTTAGCCTCAAAATGGGAGGCCACTTCTCAGTATCAAGTCCGATAACTATTGTAATTTCAGAGATACCGTAGTGAATTAACTGAGTAAAAGTTGACTTTTTAAGTGTGACCCCAGTAAAAAAAAAAAAAAACCCAGAGGTTCTAACCTAGGGGTAAACTCATTCTGTAGAAAGGGCTTTATTGCATTTATCATTATGGTGCAGTGGCTGATCTTGGCCTATAAAGTTAGGGCCATAATCTAATCTCCACCTACATTGTCTCTCCAAATTATGACAAGAGTGGTTTGCACAAAGGTTGAAAGTAGAAAAAGGACCCCGTGCAATCACAAAAGGTGGGTTTTTTCCAAAAGCATGCCATGCTGGCTTACATTCCCATTGACTAGTCAGTGCTGATTATGTTTGAAAATCCCACCCTAAACTTTGAATTAGTAAAACTACTTGCTGCATTCAGCATCACTTCAGTGGGGAGCAAAATGAAGACGAACACTTTTTTACCTCTTTTTTTTTTTTTTTTTTAAATTTGGCCATTTAGATTCTATGCCAACAAAAACTATTGAGCAATCCTATTTCATGGACTGCTCTGTGTCACACCTGACTTGAATAGAAATATTAGAAAAGTCAAACTTGCAGTATATCCATTTACAAGGACAAACTTTGCCAAAAGTTGTGAAGAAGTTAACAATAAGAACATTTGGGAAAGTATAAATTATTAGTGGATAATCACCATTATGCACAGGGTAAAGTAGGGAGATATACCAAGCATAGGCACCAATTCTGTAGATGCTCCAAGGTTGGAGCATCCATGGGAAAAGAATGGTGGGTGCTGAGCACCCACCAGCAGTCAGCCCCCCACCCAGCGCCTCCCGCCCACGGCCCTGCCCCTCCCCGCCCAGTGCCTCCCGCCTACTGCGATCAGCTGTTCCACAGCGTGCAGGAGGCGATGGGGGACGGGGGGAGAAGAGGGGCGGAGCAAGGGCTGGACGCACTCGGGGGGGAGCGGAAAGGGGCAGGAAGAGGTGGGATGGGGGTGGGGGTTGTGTATGGTTTCCACCTTCTCTCATTTATCATGTGGTAGTCAGGATTTCCTGTCTCTGATTGCCACTGCAGTGGAATTAAGTGTTGTGATGGGCAACTTTTAGACAGTTTGTGGATTTCAATTGGTTAATTATAATTTATATTATGGTAGTGCCTTGAGGCTTCAGCTGAGATTGGGGCCCCATTGTGCTAGATGCTTTGCTAACACATAGTGAGAGACAGTCTCTGCCCCGAAAGAGTTCACAGCTGAAATAGGGCAGACAATGAAGGGGGGGGGGGGCAAAGTATTATAATCCCTATTTTATAGCTGGGGAACTGAAGCTCGGGGAGACTGAGACTAGTTGAAGTTTGTACAGGAAATCTCTGGCACAGATGGGAATTGAACTCACATCTGCTGAGTCCCACCCATTCCTTAACTGCAAATCCACCCTGCCTCTCAAGCATTTCAGAGGCTTATCCAAACCTCTTAATGCAGAAAAACTGGACTAAAAATCACATCCTTCCTGTTTCAAACTGAGAAGCAAACATTGCAAGAATAGTATTTTTCAAATATTTCATTACCCATTCACAGGTTAAGACAAAGGGTATTTAAAAACAAACTTTCAAGTAGTTTGTGATTAATTTCTACCTGTAGAATACACTTACTCACTCTGTCTGATGGGCCAAAATTTCAAAACCTGAATGCTGAAAATGAGGCACTTAAATCCATATTTAGGCACCTAAACTAAAGTGGCTTAATAGAAAAATCTCTCTCTATATATATAGATTTATACTAATTACACACACACACACACACATGCGCACGCACTTAAGACAACCAAACACTTGCCAGCATTTCCATTTCAGTCTTCAGTAGTTTCTCTCTGCCACTGTGTAGAATGCTTAATACAAATGCAAATAGCCATTCTTTCTACATAAGTCATGCACCTAATCTTTTGACAGATGTACTAACTTCACAACAAGCTCAGTAAAATTATCATACTTTAAAATTAGTAGACTGGGGATCAGTGTATAAATTCTCACAAACATATGCGAATCTGTTTTGCCAATAGCAGACTAGCCTATATTCTCTGCAGTGTCCTGAATGGGCCTGGAGATCTGCTTTTGATTGTGCAACATGGTCTTCAACTATTTCTTTAATTTTATATGGATCAGAAACTAAACCACCTTTGCTCAATTTATGTCCAGTCTGATCATTTCTTTAAGGCCAATTTTCACTGTTTTAAGTTTAGTGCTAGATGTCTCTATCATTCACTCTACAAAATTTTGCCTAAATCTTTAATTGTATTCTTTAAGGTCGCTAGATCAAATTCAAACAGCCCCTATAACTTCAACACATTGTGATCCCTGAAAAATCTGTGAACTTATTCTTTGAAACACCTCCGGAGAAAAACTATTACCAAAATGCATTTGCTTAAATTTATCCAAATGTTATATTAAAAGTCACTATATTTGAGCTTGATTCACTTTACTTGCTAAAATGCATCTCTACATTTAATGCTGAAGATTCTTTTGCTTTAGAAGGCTTACCTGCCACTTCTTCAGCAATTTTCATTTCATAATGTATATCTTATACAATGTATATCAATTTATGATTGTATTAATATATGGTACTGTATTTAGTTTTCCCAATACAACCACAGCATTAACTCAGTCTGTTAAATTTTTCAATAACATCTAGTTTTTTCATATTATAAAGTTATTTTTTTCTTTTCAAATGTATTTTAGTAACCAAAATTACTAAAGCCACATCTTCACCACAGAAATAAAAAATACAATAAAAGGGGAGGGCGGTTTCTTAACTCGAGTGAGCTAATTTAAGATAAAATCTGAGGGAAGACAAGGCAGTGCATAATTTTTGCATGAGTTAGCAGATCAAGTAAAAACCTAAACTCCCCCATAATCTTTAATTTGATCTGCTAACTTGTGCGAAAACTACAAACTGCCTTGTCTTCTCTAGGATTTTACCTCAGGTTAATTAACTCAAGTTAGCAACACACTTCCCCCCCCCCCCCCCCCCCAGTGAAGATAAGACCTAAGTCTGAATTAATGTGATATCCTGCTGTCCGTTGTCTTAGGCCTTGGCAGACAGCTAAGAATTCTCCCAATATGCTGTGCTCTCTGAATGATATTCTGTGGCATTTACATGAAACTTTTTTTTTTAAACTAACTTCAGGACTAGTCAGATTTTTTTTATCTGAATATATATGTTGCATTATCATTTACTATCTGAAAAGTTACTAGGTCACAGGACTGGAAGGCACCTCCTGGGTTATTGAGTCCGGTTGCCTGCTATGTTTTGGAACAGCCTTCCAAGGGGAGCAGTGGGAGCAAAAACCCTAAAAGGTTTCAAGATGATCTTGATAAATTTATGGAGGGAATGGTATGATGCAATTGCCTATAATGGCATGTGACTCATCTACCACGGCTACCATTCCTAATGGTCAGAAATGGGACACTAGATGGGGAGGGGCCTGAGTTGCTACAGTGAATTCTTTTCCAGGTATCTGGCTGATGGGTCTTGCAAACATGCTCAGGGTCTAACTGATCGCCATATTTATAGTCAGGAAGGAATTCCCCCCAGGTTAAATTGGCAGAGACTTTGTGGGTTTTTCTCCTTCCTCTGCAGCAGAGGGCACAGTTCATTTGCTGATTTAAACTAGAGTAAATGGTGGATTTTCGGTAACTTGAAGGCTTTAAATCATGATTTGAGGACTTCAGTAGCTCAGCCCGAGGGTATGGGTCTATTACAGGAGTGGGTGGTTGAGGTGCTGTGGCCTGCGATGTGCAGGAGGCCAGACTAAATGATCATGATGGTCTCTTCTGGTCTTAAAGTCTATGAGTATATCACAGGCAACCCCATCAAATAATCCTGCTAATAAATTTATCAAGTTCCATCTTAAAACTAGTTTGATTGTTAGCCCCCACTACTCCTGTTGGAAGATTGTTCCAGAACCTCAGTCCTCTGTTTAGAAACATTTTTCTAATTTCCAGCCTAAATTTATTGATTTAGGCCAAGATTTTTAACAGTGACTAGTGATTTTGGGTGCCCAATTTTTGGTTGCCATTTTGAGGGACCTTATTTTCAGAGAATGTGTCCTTTATGTTTTCTGAAAATCACGCCCTTGAAGGTATCGTCTGTCAGGCACCCAAAATCTTTAGTCACTTTTGAAAATCTTGGCCACTGTTTTAAATAGTTCCTGGGTGTTGTGTGCACTGGAAGATTAAACAAGAGTTGCTTTAGATTTAGATTCTCCTTAGTGACAGTATTATTTATTTTTGTTATAATAACTTTGCATTGTGCTTCAATGTTCAGTGTTAGGTTTCAGATTAAAATTTAGCCATATTTACCAAACCAAACCACCTTGCTCTCTCTGTATTAGGGGATACAATTACCATTAAGCACTGAGTAAATAAGTGGTTTGTGCTTCAGGGAGGGAAATTGCTGCTCTGAGCATCCAATTGTGCCAGTGAGATGGGAAGTGAGGATGGTGCAGCCTGCTCTGCCAGGTGTGTTAGAGTTGCTCCATGGACCAGGGTGAAGAAGCAAGTAGGCCCATCATCCCAACTTCTCCCCTACCATCTTTGGGGTACACGGAGGAAGCATTCCCTGTATGCCCAGAGTACAGGGATGGCAATTGTGCTTGGCACTTGCATACCAAAGTTTGTTCCCTGCACATATGTGCTAAGGTCTGGGGGAATTTAGACAAGGTCCTAAGAATCATGGCTAAGTAATTATGTAGCTGTGTGTGTGCACATGTGTGCATGTGCACTTGTGTGTTTATAAAACAAGAGCTTCATCAACAACATTGTCTCCAGATTTGCTAAATTCATTTTTTCACCTGTGAATAGTTTAAAGCTCACCTGGATTATTATCTAGTACACTGAGTTGTACTTGTCGAGCTTCAGGGATGAGCTATGAACACAAGGCATCCCTTGAAGGGAAAATAAAGACAGTGACAAGAATGAGAGCTGCGTTATGGTAGTCCAGCCATGCAATGAAATGTGTCACCCTAGATTTCCAGCCAAAGCACAAAATCTGCTTACCCATCTTTCCCAGGATGGTGATAACAGACTATACAAAATAGTGACTTTCTACCTGCCTCCAGTGATCTTTGCTAGGTTTTAAATAACCAGAGGCCATATAGGTTACGGCAGAGGTGGGTAAACTACAGCCCGTGGGCCACATCATAGAATCATAGAATATCAGGGTTGGAAGGGACCTCAGGAGGTCATCTAGTCCAACCCCCTGCTCAAAGCAGGACCTAATCCCAACTAAATCATCCAAATATATGGAGATATACCTATCTCATAGAGCTGGAAGGGACCCTGAAAGGTTATTGAGTCCAGCCCCCTGCCTTCATTAGCAGGAACAAGAACTGATTTTTGCCCCAGATCTCTGAGTGGCCCCCTCATGGATTGAACTCACAACCCTGGGTTTAACAGGCCAATGCTCAAACCACTGAGCTATCCCTCCCACATTTGGCCTGCGGGACCCTCCTGCCCGGCCGCTGAGCTCCTGGCCTGGGAGGCTCACCCCTGGCCCCTTCCCTGCTGTTCCCCCTCCCCCGCAGCCTCAGCTCGCCCCGCCGCCAGCACAATGCCCTGGGCGGCGGGGCAGCAACCTCCTGGGGCAGCACAGCTGCAGAGCCCGGCCTGGCCTGGTGCTCTGTGCTGCGCGGCACGTAGCTGGGCTCCAGCCGGGCGGCACGGCTGTAGCGCCAGCCACCAGTGCTCCAAGTAGGGGGGGCAGGGAGTGGGGGGTAGGGGGGTTTGGATAGAGGGCAGGGGAGTTTGGGGTGGTGGTCGGGGGTGGGAGTGTGGATAGGGGTCGGGGCAGTCAGAGGGCGGGGAACGGGGGGTTGATGGGGGCAGTCAGGAAGGAGGGGGGGTTGGATGGGGTGGCAGGGGGCAGTCAGGAGCGGGGATTCTGGGGGCAGTCAGGGGACAGGGAGCAGGGGGGGTGGATGGAACAGGGGTCGTCAGGGAACAGGGGGGGTTGATGGGCCAGGAGTCTGGAGGGGGGGGTGCATCAGAGGGCCAGAAGCGGGAGGGGGGGTAGGGAGGGGACCAGGCTATGCTCCCCTCCCCTAACCAGCCCTCCATACAATTTCCAAAACCCTATGCGGCCCTCAGGCCAAAAAGTTTGCCTGCCCCGGGTTATGGTATGTGAAGCCTTGAGTGCCATATGTATTCTTTCCATTCACGAGCATGGTTTACATATGTGGAGTTTGCTGTGTATGTATATTCCTACTCTCTAATGACTACTGAAGATAAAGGCCCCCATACAGTGAGGTACTTCAACACATGCCCAACTTTAAGAACATGACTCCTTCTATTACCTTCACTGAGTTGCTTTGACAGCCCCAAAGCAGCACAGTGTTACCATGCATCTGGAGTAATACTTGATAGTATAATATTCCGTATTCTATCTTAGTAAGGGTTTTATCAATGCAAAACTATTGAGAAAAGTGGAAATATCTTAGGGTTCATTTTTGTTTGTGGGCCTCCTTCCATTGTGTGTGGTCCATTTTTGTACCTGTGTTACATAGGAAACTATTGTAAAATGGAATTTGATTTGATGTATTGTCAGGTTCCTTGTCAGAAGTTTCAAGCAGTAGTTATGTACTTGACAATTTTTTCTTTTAAATGATGATCTGAAAGAAACTACAGTGGAGCATTAAGGAAGATTTACTTTTATAAAATGTGCTATCTAATGGAGTAATTTATTTGGGGGCAGTGATATAGTTCTGTTTACTGGGAGGAGGTATTCATTTAAAAATTATTTAGGCAGAAGAATTAGTATAATGTATGCAAAAAGCAATGTATACAACACTGAAATGAATGTTTGAGTACTGTAGTTTCTGACTGTTCTAATATAATCTCATTAGGATTTGGATTTACACAATTTATTATGACCCTTCTCTTTCTTTGTTGAGCAACAAGGGTAAAAGGAAAGTACTATCCAATTGTCACTTTTCCCATCTATCCAGATACAGATAGAGGGGTGTGTTTGTAAAAAGTATAGCTAAAATAATTAACTTGTGGTATGGCTCACGATATGCTCATTACTGTACAAACACAGAAGAAGGCCTGGTCCTTGTCCTAAAGAGTTTACACTCTAAAAAACTTTAGATATAATATTCCAAATGCTGCTCATCATCCCCTTTAGTATTCTTATTGAAATCAATGGGATCTTTCATATGAGTAACCTAACCAGGCTGCGTAGATTGTTATAGGGAAAAAGTGATGGTATGATACAAAGGTTTATCAGTATGGGTATGGGGATAATTGCATTATTCACCAGTGGTGAAGTCATGAATGAATTTTGCAGGTGATCACAAATTCATGCTGATAAAACTTTCATCATGTGCTCTGTATATGGCACATGTGTCACAGGAGAATATATTTTAGGGATGTTTTTAGCATTTTACTGGGATTTTTTTGTAACCCTACACCTGCAAAGCCAGGTGCCATGGTTATCATGATAACAACTACCCAGGACGCAAAGGGAGCAATAAGAATCTCTGAAAATGACCTAAAATCTCAGGCTTTGGGAGAGGAAAAAGTGTGGACTTATGATTGGAGTGAGCTGTGTTTTGGTTTTCATTCCTGGTTTGTAAGGAAGATGCTGAGTTTTCTTTTGTTACTACTAGTACATGTGTTTTTAATATAAGGCAAAAGCACCGAGAACCTGCATAGGTGACTTTTATCTCTCTTAGGTGTTTATAGGGTCCCTATCACCATGGTATCTAAGTGCCTCACTCTCTTTAGTATATTTATTCTCACAATACACATGTGAGTTAGAGCAGGAAGTGAGGCACACAAAGCTTAAGTGACTTGCTCAAGATCACACAGAGCAGGGAACTGAACTGAATCTGGGGCAAGTCCCCTGACCCACCTTCTTCTCTAATTTGTACATGCTGTATTAATGGAAACAAATAACATAAAATAGGGGTTACTACCTCCAACCTGCCATGATTTTAAAGTTTAATATCTTAATACCTTCAAGGTCCTGGGTCCCCCTGAGAAGAGGGTCCCCCATTCCTAGTTCTCACTAGGTTAGGAGATAAGACTCCAAAATATTAATATATTTTTGTATGGAAATTTTGCTATTGGTGCAGGATTCAATCTTTTCTATCCTGGACCTTGGGCAAGTGTAATTTTTGAGAAGAGGACAGTAATTGTACTACTTGGAGAAGAAGGAAACATTTCCCTGACTGTCTGATTTAACTGGTTTGAATCTGTTCAAAATTTGGAATGTTAGAAGCAGTCCTGTGGAGGATGGATTATTGAGCAGAGAGGGTAGGTGCATGATACATTAATTTATTACAGGGCTTTGTAATAGGATATCACCTCCACGTATATGGTTTACATATGTGTGTCTGTGTCCTTGTATTGGATTTATAAATACATGTTAAACATAAAAAAGTATGCACTGGTATTAATGGTTTGAATTAAGTCCATCTAAAAAGAAAATACAGTTGAGATTGTAGAAACTTTGGCACAATGTGGTAAATTAAGCTGAAGTTTATTGTGTTTACTTTGTAGAATTAAGCCACATCTTTATAATTACTTTAATGCATGTTTGTAGTGGTATTTGTCTTAGTTTCCCCCTTACTAACATTTACAAAGAAAGAAACAGAGAACAATTCTTCTTGAAAAGGATTGGACTTGACACAAAAGACTTTAAATAGCTCCGAAGATGATCTAATGTGGAAATACATATTTCAACAATTTGTAAATTGTGCATTATAAACTCAATGAATGATTATGGTCTATTTAGCAAATATGAATGTAGACAATTTTTAACATTGTATCATGTCAGTCTGTGAGACAGAGACATTATACTGTTGATACAAAAATGAACATGAAAAACAGTACCACATGTGGGAATATTTTGCCAGTTTTCTAACGTTAGTAAATCAACTGTTTTAATGTTATTGGATGTTTTTGACAGTGCTCACTATGAATCAGCTGAAACTTTTCAATTTCACTTTCCCTTAAGTGTATATTATATGAGTCCAAAATGCATTCACCTCTGATAGATTATTCATATCTCTTGTCTGACTGTCTTTCTTGATATGCAGGACAAATGCAACCACGAAACCAATAAATATATCTGAGATACATCTGTTCCATCTTGCATTTAGCTCAGAGTACCTTTCCCAGACCTGAAAAACTGCTGTGTGGGACTCAAAATCTTCTCTCTCCCCAGCAGAAGTTGGTCCAATACAAGATATTACCTCACCCACCTTGTCATTCTTGATGTAATTTAAAAATGGCTATGGATGTGTTTTGACGATTTATAAGAAAAAAGCTTCTCTCATTTCCAATGCAAGGGTTTGCACATGAAATCTTGATCAATAGTCAATTTGTATGGGGTGAGTTATTACCAACCCCCTAAAGAAAATGGGTGTATACAGGCTATAACTGCACTATTTAAAATAGATAGTGTGTGTGTTCTTGCACAGGCAAACATGGCATTCAGGAGGGTGAAATGAAATGAGCCAGAAACTTCTCACATTTTCCTGGCATCTGTGGAGTGTCGCCATATGAGAACCATATGACTGCTGGCAGATTGGCATGTCAGCTCAAGCATGTACAACTTGACCTCACTGAGCGCTGTGTTTATCAGTTTATAACAGGAATATTGATACAATTTTAACTGCAATCTTTCTGTGCAAGATCCTTTCGCAGTCCGAATCCTACTAATATGACAGCACCTTGTTTTTGAAGTCACTTTTACACTTGTCAGAAAGAAAAGGTGGCAGAAGACATGGGAAACTATTCATTGTTCTCAACTACATAGACCTTAGTGGAGTTTATCACTTTTGGGAAGGTTGTCTGGATACTTTATGTTGTCTCTGAGTTGAAAATCATAGCTGTATTAGCAATAAAGACATGGTCATTTCAGGAAGAAACAAAAATCTAGTCTATGATTTATGTGAGATGGCCATATCAGTGATAAAATGATAGCTAATTAAGTCTGCGCCAACCAGACAGAAGGTTGTTTCATTGTTCATTCACTGGGAAGGAACAGAATAAGCTGAAATGAGTTTTTGTGATCATCTCAAATAAACGTTGAGTTTCCTGATTTCCAGTGAGTGGTAACTGTGCAGCTAATCACATAGTTCTGCTTAATGTATAGGCACTCATATCAGTATGATGGGCCTGGTATAAAAAATGAGACAAACAGATCTCCATGAGGAGAGAGAAACTGGACAGAAGCTTACTCAATAAAATTGAGCTTGTTTCAAAGGATCAGATGTCCTACAGTAAAACCTCAGAGTTATGAACACCTCAGGAATGGAGGTTGTTTGTAACTCTGAAATGTTCATATGGTTGTTCTTTCAAAAGTTTACAACTGAACATTGACTTAATACAGCTTTGAAACTTTACTATTCAGAAAAAAATCCAGCTTTTAACCATCTTAATTTAAATGAAACAAGTGCAGAAACAGTTTTCTTACCTTGTCAAATCTTTTTTAAACTTTCCCTTTATTTTTTAGTGGTTTACTTTTAACACAGTACTGTAATGTATTTGCTTTTTGTTTGTTTGTTTGTTTTTTGTCTCTGCAGCTGCCTGATTGTGTACTTCCGGTTCCAAATGCGGTGTGTGGTTGACTGGTCAGTTTGTCACTCTGGTGTTCGTAATTCTATAGCAGAACTCAGAAAAATGTCTGACTAGGTATGGCTAGACTGGAGCAGTTAACAGTTATACTGAAGGATTCAGAATCCAACAGGGGTTACAACTGGAGAGAGCTAATGGGCACTATGAATATTTATCATTGTAATGTTTTAACTAAACTGCCCATTCCCATGCTTTCTCTTGAAGGATGAGAGTAAGGTCTTGATCCTGTAACCATGTACACATGCACTTAACTTTATTACTAGGAGTGGTCCTAATGAAATCAGTGGGACTTAAGGTTGTTCAAATCCCTGGTAGAACAGCATGGACATATACCACTTTATAGGAAAGCCTGTAAGTGCATGTAGAGTGTTCAGAATGTATGTTATTAGAAAACCTCCTTGTATGTTTCCTTGAAGTCTAAACTTCAAACTTCTGGGATGTTCTATCCTTTTGGTTGTTTACATATTTAGCCTTGTATCGCAACAGGTTCACGGTTAGGTACATTAAGACTTCTTAATAACCCCACTTCCCTGATTACAACCATTATGGAGATGTTCCTGAAATCCCTTCATATAGTATCACAATGACTAGGTACTTTATTAACACCTTGATAGATTCGGTTCCAGGTGGGCCAAATGATCTGTGTAGATGTGATTGCTATACAGAACAAGCTTACATTGCCAGGCAGTGAACAGGATCAGCTTCTTGAATCTAAAAAGTTAGAAAGGGAAAAGACCTAAGATTTGTTACTAATTTTTTAAAACTGGGATCAAAAATAAAATTACATCTAAAATTTCATTTCCCATAGGGACAAATTATGGGAAAAGATGGTACAAATGAATGTCCTATCATGTAAGGCTGTAGAACTCCATTGTGCATCCATGGGGGAATGGGCTATATTTAAACTGAGATTGATGGAAATTACCTTAACATGGAAGCAGCTGAGGGGACCCCTCAAAGTATTTTTGATATCTTTTCACAAAATAATACTTTTAACAGTCTCATCTCTCTGCAGGCCTATAGGAAAGAAGGAAGTGGAAACAGCAACAGAAAGGGAGAGAAACTGGCTATGTCCCACTGAAAACAGAGTGCTTTTTATTTCTAGTTTGTTTTGGCAGGTGAGATTTGGAAGACAAATCTGAAATAATGGTAAATCCAAATGTTTTTTGAGTTAACCCATCTGTAACCTCCATGCAGGATATGGAATTTCAGAAATTCAGAGCTGCAGAATCTTTCATGCATGGCAGGAATTATGATTTAGCTTGCACAATTGTGTGAAGTCTGAACAGTGAGTACTAATAGTTTGAGAAAACGTGCCATGTCAAATTATTGTGAAAAGATATCCAGCCTCTGGAAATGAACAAATTCAAAATGTCTTCTTGAGCAATCATCTTTTCTACTGGCAGAGAGATAAACACTCAGCAGCACTAGCATGGAACAATGGTGACATCTAGGGGTACAGTGCGTACTCAAAAAGATCATGCAGAAAGTTTTGTATATGCACCAACCCTAGTTTAGAGATGTGCTCCACTTTAAGAATTTACACACACCCATCCCAGAATACCTAGTTTGAAATATCAATGGAAGAGTCTTTCTAAGGAATGTTGGTCTATAATTGTGCTCATTTGTCAGGTGAAAGGTCTGAATCACAGATCAGATATATACTAATATGATAAACAGAAGGAGTATGTAAGTGACTTGATATTTTAACAATAATATTTGTATTGATTATTTAATCATAACACCTTAGCAATCCCCAGTGTTCAAAGAAATACTAAAGATCATGGCGCACCCTGTCTGAAGAAAGATTCAACCTCTCCTGAGCACCAAACTGCTTTGAAAATTCTGTTGTGCAATGTGCACTAGAGGAACAAATTATGTCCATCTGGAGAGATCAACACAGAAAAAAAACTGCATTAAACAGCATAATAGATTTTACAGTACTTACAGTATAAACTTGATTAAGTGGTAGATTTGTACATCAAAAAGCAGGGGCCCCCCATCATTAAAGAGTATTAACCATAAATAGACAAGTCAAGCTGTTTGTGCATTTTTTGTTTATTTTCATAGGCACTGAAGGAAGGGGAGGGGGCACTTATGTTTGTGGTTCAGAAGAGAGAAAAATCATTTACTGCAGCATGTGGATGGGTTTGAGTGAGAGCAGATTTCCATGCAGGAATGATATATGGGCTAGGGAAAACACCCCTTTTTGAACACACACAAGCACTGATTACATGGCCCGCAGCTGGAGTTAATCCAGATTTCTGTTTAATTAAATAGCAGCAGTCATTCTGCTGCATTACATCAAAATGCACAAAGGTGACATGGAGGTGAAATACCAAATGTTATATGCTCACCTCATCATTTCAATTGATAAACAATGATTTTTGAAAAAAAAATTGTCTGAAAAAATAAATTCTAATATATTAATGCATAATGGGAGAGCAATAGAGAGACGTATGCATGTCATGAGACGATGGGGTTACTATTATAATATCACAGTTTCTTTATTGATCAGTTGACTAAAGAATGTAGTCAGCTAACACCTACTATATGCTTCTCTGGGGGGAAATCCATGCTATCCTGGGCCAACATTAATAACCTCTTCTGAAAAAATCATATACAGATTTTTTTCTCCTAGTAGTATTGGCACAACTACAATTGAAGGCCCTATCTAAACAACAAGCAACCTCTAGAACTCCTGGCTCTAGAAAACTCCCAGGGTTCTACAGGTACAAAAGCTGTATGATTGTGAGGGGATACTCGCTCAAGCACTACATGAGGCCTTACCTGGCTTTTGTGGGGGTTAAATTCTCTTGACCATGTCTGGCTGACTAACATTGAGAGAGTCGTACAATAATCCAGTAAGGAGGTGCCAAAGACATGGATAACTGTAGTGAGATCTGTATCTGAAAGCATAGGCCACAACCTTCTTGCCAAGTGCCTATGGAAACCACTGCTATCAGCACATCCCTGAAGGATCCAACAACACCTCCAGGTTGTGAACCTGAATACCAGACAGTAGGCATAGTCCTGAAATTGGAGGCTTTGATCTAATCTCTGCCATTTCTTCCTTATGCTCACCTAATCTTCTGATCAGATCGGGCTGTGCAGAGAATTACCCAGCATTAGGATGCTGGTAACTCATTTGCAATACAGCCAGAGCAGGAGGAGAAATGGACCAACCAAGGAAAAGAAGTACGAAAGTGCAGGAGGTGTGAGCTTATTTGCAGGAGCTTGCTTCCCGATCATAATGAGCATATTTTCTATTATTCCTTAGCTGGCAGACTTTTCCTGAATAAGATGTCCTTCTGTGACACCAACATCCAGATTGCATAGTCACCCACTGCCTGAGAAGATGCTGATACTGTGGGCAACATAGATGCTAGGACAATATCAGTATTTTCATTCCAAAGTTCTCGCTACATTCAGTATAATAAAACTTAAAATAACAGTTTCCTCTAGCATTCACTTAAAACAATTTTTAAAACAAACCATTTAAAAAACTTTTTTTTTCAAATATTGTTGCCTAAAATTAAGCACCTAAATCCTATGTTAGTCACATAAATAATTTTCAGAGGTTCTGAACACTCACAACTTTAACTTTGAAGATATCTGAAATTTTAAAAATGTTGGCCTTGATGAATAGTTCAGTATAAGAGCACACAGAAAGGAATCTTATTGACTTAAGATGATATTTTGGGTCTTGAATTTTTTTTTAAATAAACCTTAAATGTAGTAAAGAATAAACATTTTAATGTTATTAATTAATAATTGTATAGTATTATATGGCAGATGTGGATAGCACTTTGAAAATAAACCAATAGATAATAATAATAAAATGATGATAATGAGTTCTCTGCCTTAAGGGATTTTATATTTTGTGCCTTCTCTTACTTATTCTCATTGAAGTCAATAAAAAACAAAACAAAAAAACCCTATAAGGAGTACCCCTTAGTTAGACAAAAACAGCAGTAGAAGAGAAACAAAAATGGTGGGTAAATGAGGGGTGAAAAAAAGATTTGGGTTATAATAAGATAATGAGATCTGTTTTCCCCCCATATACATGTTTTTGATGCCTTTTAAAAAAATGTACATTTTGCTTTTGTTTACTTTTTCCCCTAAAACAATAAAGTGGGAACATAAATGAAATTGAATGGCAACAAAGTGAATATGGAGCAAAGGGAAATTCCTTTTTACAGAGCTTATAATTAACTTGTGTAGCTCATTTCACACAATATTATTGAGACCAAGAGCTCAATAGGATTCAAAAAACTATGAGACATTTACATGGATATTGAGAACAGGCCATATTAGATAAAATATTTTGTAAGGGATATCAACCTCATGCTTCAAGGCATAAGCCAATCATTAACTGACTGGTAATCCTGGGTAGGAAGAAACTTTTGTATACAGTTTCTTGAACCTTCCTCTGAAGCAACAGACACTAGACTAGACAGATTGTTGATCTGATCTGGGATAGCTACTCTTAAATCCTTCCTGATTTCTGATTACCTTTGTGTTCATTATATCTTCATCATTCTTTAGCATTTAAACATGTCAATGACTTGACTTTCCTCTCTCAAAACATACTCCCTTTACTTCACATACTTCTGCAAATATCATCCCATCTTCCTCTTCTTCACCTCTGGTAGTTTGAAGGTGCTGTCTGTCCCTGCTGCGTGGAATATCATTCCACTGATTCTGTTCTTGATCCCCTAGAGTCTGACATCTAACCTCTCTGCTCCACAGCACACAGACCTTAACAAGGGTGCTAACAACCTCTTCTTAACCAAATAAAGTCTCCTCCATTCTCAGTCAATCTGCCACCTTTGATACAGCTGAGTATTCCTTTCTGGAAACTTTCTCCTCCCTTGGCTTTAGAGAGTCTGTGCTTTCCTGTTTCCTCTCTAAATTCAGTGTCTTTTTTTGGGTGCATTCCCCCTCCTGCTCTCTCTTGGTGTCCCTCACTGGCCTGTCTTCAGCCATTTCTTTCTCTCTCCCTACACTCAGTTCCTGGGAAATCTTAATCATGAACATTCATTAATTCATACCAGGGATTCTCAGACTTCTTTCTTTACCCCTCACCTCTCCTTCCCCATACAAGTTCAAATCTCTGAGTGCCTCCCTAAATCTCCACCTGGGTGTCCAGCCACTAACCCAAGCTCAGTATGTTAAAAAGCTGAACTCCTCCACTCTCCTCCAAAACCCTAACTCAGTTTGTTTCTCTATTACACAACCATCCCCTCTGTTCCACAGGCTCTCAACTTTGGTAGAATGTTTGATTCCTCTCTCTCCTTCTGCCCCCCATGTAGGCACTGTCACAAAATCCTGCGAGTTTGATCTAAACAAATTCTCCAAAACTATTTATTGGGTTTGCAAAATTAGCCTGAGTTTGCCAATAATTCCTCTCTGGTAATTTAAACCCAAGAAAGTGGGTTGCCTCTCCGACAAAAATATTAAATGGGAGGGGCCTCCGGAGGGAAAACTTTCCATAAATTTTCCCTCCCAGCTATGCTCCCACATCATTCCGTTTGGGGAATAGTGTTTGCTTGGTTGTGTGACTGGTCCCCAAAGATCCCTTATTCCTCAGCTGCAGTTCTGGCCTCATTTCACCTTCCCACACATCCCTGACAATGCAACTCCGTTGGAACCACATTGCCAGTCCCTGGTCATAGCTACCCTGGGAATACCCCCTCAAATGGGGATCTGCCCCATGGAGAAAGCTCTTGAGGAAAGATAATAGTGCTTCAGGCTGGATTATTTTTTCCTTCTAAATTTCAGTGAGTGAGTGAGTGAGTGTGTGTGTGTGTGTGTGTGTGTGTGTGTGTGTGTGTGTGTGTGTGTGTAAAATGCACATTTTCCTTCCTCCCATCCATGCCATCTCCAGTCCGTCTCTAGCACTATTCCCTCCCTTGGTCTGGTCCCTAGACTACTGGGGAGTGCTCCACAGGAGCTGGGGAAGGAGGGTGTGGTGATGCAAACAGTGAAATCCTCCTCCTGCACAAAATAGTGGGAGATCTGTGCCAAGATCAGAGGGACGTGATCTCCTCTCTTTTCTCTCTCGTCCCCATAAGCATGATTCAAGCCTGTGCAATGTATTGAGTATAAATGAACACTTCTAAAAAGCTGAGCTGTCATAGCTGGTTTATTTGTGTGTGTGTGTGTGTATATATATATATAGAGAGAGAGAGAGAGAGAGATCTGTATTCTTTGATTAGAGTGTTTCTCTCTTTCTCTTTCTGCCCCTTTCTACCCTCCACGACAATCTCTTTTCCCACACAACTTTATTTCCCCTTTTTCTCCCACAATCTTCTTCCTATCTCCATCACTGACCTTTTTTTCCCAGGGATTTTTCCTTTCTGCATCCTCTCCACTCCTTTATTTCACCGCCTTTCCTAAAGGGAGCAGGAACCTGAGAACATCTGCATTGAATGTTCCCCCATGATTTTCGCTTGGATTTAAATATAGGCAAAATGGATCCTTTTCTCTCCACTGTCAACCCCCGGTGCCCTTCCCCCCAATCGAGTGTCTGCCTAGCTTTTAAAAAACAATGAGAAATGGGAGTTAGACAGGACTTAAAAAAAGAAATCTAATGTTAATAAACTGTCAGTCCTGTTTTGAATGACAAAGTGAAGGTCCACACTTGATAGAATTTAAAAAGCCCCAAACACCAGTATATTATGTGAAAAAGGTTATTGCTATTCTTCTTGGATATGCCATTTATCAGTATCTGAGCAGGTTATTCAAGTGAATAGATTAACAAACATGAACTAAAGTGTAATGTTTATCAGCTGTCCAGCTTAACTCTAAATAATATAGCAAAGGGTGGCTCTTAAAAATAAGATGGCCATCAATCAGCCCCCACTGCCATTTTACACTAAAGGTTATATATTGCCCTATAGAAACAATGCACGTTTGAGGTGTGCCACCAGAGGTCACTCCACCAGCCAGAACAGAGATATTAAATAACAACTTAGCTAGACACAGCTAAGCACTCTGTCATTTTAATAACACTTTCATTCCACAAACTTTCACCAGTTATGGCCATGATGCTTAATTGCTCTCATTTATCTCTCTAATAAATGATGTCATTGAGCTGTTGTGGAGATACAATTGGCAAGTCAGTATGTAAACCTGCAATTCATACCTAGCTATGAGAACCATAGAGAATGCATGGGACTATAAAATACATCAAGTCTCTTAAAATTGGAGCTGGGTAAATCCAAACCAGCAAAACTATTTCCCCACTAGTCCCTCCCTCCCCATCAGTTAAATTTTCTGAGCATTAATAAAGTCGCTGGAGAATTTAAAATAAATAATAACAAATAATAATAATAATAAATAATGACTGAAATATTAGATTATTCCAAGCCCAGAGTGGTTGATCTGGGATGGTAGGAGGTGGATGTGCAAGGACTAGGACATGTTGATGGTTTTAATCACCATTGTATATAGGTGCCATGAAATAATTCAGTGAAGTATCCTGCAACCATCCTGGCTCTCTGTTTGGTGATCCCAGGCAATCCGCCTATCTGAGGTGATATTGTGCCACAAGTTATTGAAAAAGGTTAGTGGGCTGGGCAGAAGGGGCTATTATATCCAGATTGACTTGCATGGATCTGAGCAATTAAAGCTGACTCCTGTCCTTGGCAAAAGGAAGGCGAAGAGGACCAGCATTCTCCATGGCTGGCCTTAACTTCTTTAAAGCTTGAAGGGATGTCCAGATACCAGAAACAAGCCTATTCTGTGATAAAGATATTATTCCTTGTTTGAGTCTTTTTAGGGAGCTTATTCCTTCACCCTCTCACTTCCCTGGTCCTTCTCGCATGAACAGAGAGCAACAATACCCAAAGTCTGAAGGTGCAAACAATTTGATGTTTATTGGGGTGAACTTCCAGCAAGCATGATTCCAGTTTCCTTCCTCAGTGTCCCCCTTCCCAGCTCTGACACCACAGAGCCTTGCCTGTGTCCCTGTTCCCATTCCCCCCCTTAGTGAAACATGATTCCAATTCCCCCACCCCCATTCCCTGTTCCCATTCCCCCCTTACTTCCTGATTGACTGCAGACTATATAGTAAAACTTGAGTTCTGCTTAGCTATACCTTAACCAATCATTTTACTGAAATTTAACTAACCAATCCTAACATATTGTAACATGATTATTTAACCAATTATATCCCACCACCTTAATTGGTTTACACCCAACAAAATTAATTATACAGCAGACAGAAACAATCACAGAACCAGACAGAGATTATACAGACAAACAATAGGGAAGTGGAGACTACAGTGATAGAACAATTCAGAAATGAGGATTTCACATCCCAGCTATTGATAAGTGAGTTCTTGCAAGACAGGATGCTGTCAAACTAAGTTTCCTTTTACATCTTCTAGGCTCTTCCCTTTCTCTGGAGGTGATAGGAATATCAGGACAGGATTGTATTCCTAACAGCCCAATAGCACCTTATTTCAATGTGACTAGTTTGGAATGTAAGGATCTGACCATACACTTCCCAGCTTATGGCTGCCTCTGCTACTTAGCTGAAGGCCTTAGCCTAAGAACAGGAGCTCAGACTGTCACAGTAAGAGAAGGCCCTTACACAGACAGACAGTGATTTTGATTCTCTCTTTTATACCTCTATAACTAGTTTAGTGATAAGAATACACCTAAATTCTTAAAGTATAGGCCTTTGCAGACAGGCCTGAATATCTATATCCTAACTCTGAGGCATAATAGCAGTCCTTTGGCCCTCTTGTCTCTTCAAGTGGCTGGAGAGGGTTAAGTATCAGAGGGGTAGCGTGTTAGTCTGGATCTTTAAAAAGCGACAAAGAGTTCTGTGGCACCTTATAGACTAACAGACGCATTGGAGCATAAACTTTCGTGGGTGAATACCCACTTCGTCAGACGCATGGAGAGGTTGTAAGCTGGTGCAGTAGATCAGCTAGTTCAGCCACAGAAAAAAGTATTTCAGTCTCAAGTCTTCCTCCTCAAGAATTTAGAGTTGGGTGAGTGGGTTAAGGCATGGAAAATAAAAACATGGTTTTACACAGTTAGGTCACCAACAGCAAAAATCCATTCTGGGGTGTCTCCCTGCCCTGTCTCTTCGTACAGAGTTCCTCTGTGAGCCTCTTTGGGCTTTCAGGTCCCATTAAGTTGGAGAAGGAAGAAGCTTTCTGCTTTCCAGAAATCAGCTGGAGCCTGTACTAGGGCTGGTCACAAAATGTTCAGCTCAACTTTTCCCCCTCAAAAATGCCATTTTGTCGAAACCAAAATGTTTTGCAGTACGGCATCAGTTTTAATGAAAAACAATTTCCTCCAGATCCAGGAAAGGGAGAAACTGTTGCTCTGGCCTAAATCAATACTTAATTATTTATACAAAGGGCTAGGTTGAGAGAGAACTGACTCTATAGCCTGGTTGTTAGGACACTCAGCTGAGAGCCCGCTTTAAGTTCCTATTCCAAACTAGACAGTGTAAGGGCTTAAACCAGTGTTTTCCACATCCCCAGTAAGTGCCCTGACCATTGGGCCACTGGCTATTCTGGGATGGGGTTAAGAATATAAGAACGGCCACTCTGGGTCAGACCAATAGTCCATCTAACCCAGTATCCTGTCTGAAAGTGGCCACTGCAGGGTTTTCTTGTTCTTTGATTGTGGTTTTTCACAAAAAAAAAATCAAAAGGTATCGGTTTTTGTTCCACATTAGAATGAAAACAAATTTTGAAACCCAAGCCTTTTTGTGAAACAGAATTCTTGTTTTCTGGCCAGCCCTAGCCTGTATATCTGGTCTCACTTTGAGAGGAGGAAAATCAGCCTAATCCCAGTTCATCTTTGTGCCTTCAAGGGCAGAAGACTCTGACATGCACAGTACATGAGTGCTGTTAGCGTGGTCATACGACATGATGACAGTCTTGGGGTGTCTTGCATTGCACCAGGCAGGAAATTGGGTGGCTATTTGAAATAAACCTTGTAGGAAGCTCTAGAATTCTTAAAGCAGGATAAAATAGGAGAAAGTATCTAAAGGGAATAAAGGAGGCAGAGAGCTGAGCAGCACAGAAACCAAAGGATTTTTTATGAGCTAAAATAAGGTAGCTGTTTAACTGAATAAACTGGGAAGTAGAAATGGGAAGAAAGGAATAAGATAAAGGTAATTCTGGAGTCGGGAGGGACCAACAAAGCAGAAGTGGTCAGAGCTGCTGATTGCTCAGAATGTTAACTTGCGTTTCTGCAGTGGTAGCCAGGTCGGTTCCAGGATACCAGAGACACAAGTTGGGTGAACTAATATATGGATTTATGGTTTATTACAGAGGTGGCCAACCTGAGCATGAGAAGGAGCCAGAATTTACCAATATACATTGCCAAAGAGCCACAGTAATACATCAGCAGCCCCCCATCAGCTCCCGCCCTCCAGACCCTAGCGCCTCCTGCCCGCCGGCAGCCCTGCCAGTCAGCGCCTCCCACCTGCCGCAACCAGCTGTTTTGCATGTGCAGGAGGCACTGTGGGGGAGGGGGCAGGATGAGGGCATGGCAGGCTCGGGGGTAGGGGCAGGGGCTTTGGGGGAAGGGGTTGAGTGGGGGCAGGGCCTGGGGTAGAGCAGGGGGTTGAGCAGGGAGCACCCCCAGAACATTGGAAAGTTGGCATCTGTAGCTCCAGCCCCGGAGTCAGCGCCTATGCAAGGAACCGCATATTAACCTCTGAAGAGCTGCATGTGGCTCCGGAGCCACAGATTGGCCACCCCTGGTTTATTACCACAATCTGTAACTCACTAATCCCCTCCCCCGTTCTTTTTGTCCTATGACTGCAGAAGTGTTAATGGGACACTTTATCTGGAATAAGAACAGGAGTACTTGTGGCACCTTAGAGACTAACAAATTTATTTGAGCATAAGCTTTCGTGGGCTACAGCCCACTTCAGTCTATGCATCCGATGAAGTGGGCTGTAGCCCACGAAAGCTTATGCTCAAATAAATTTGTTAGTCTCTAAGGTGCCACAAGTACTCCTGTTCTTTTTGTGGATACAGACTAACACGGCTGCTACTCTGAAATTTATCTGGAATGGTCCCTTACAATATGTGCTAACTACTTATGCTAAACAATCTGTTCCACCTTGCATTTTGCTGTGATACTGGGCGTATCTATCCCAGACCTGAAGAAGAGCTCTTTGTGGCTCAAAAGCGTGTCTCTCTCACCAACAAGAAGTTGGTCCAATAAAAGATATCACCTCACCCGCCTTGTGGGTCTGTAGCTCTGTTGGTTGTCATGCTTGGAAAAGTTCAATTTTTTGCCAACAATAGAGCAAAAAATTATGAAAGGTCTAGAAAACATGACCTATGAGGAAGATTGAAAAAATTGAGTTTGTTTAGGCTGGACAAGAGAAGACTGAGCAGGGACATAGTAACAGTTTTCAGTACATAAAAGTTGTTACAAAGGAGGGAGAAAATTATTCTCCTTAACCTCTGAGGATAGGACAAGAAGAAATGGGCAGCAAGGGTGGTTTAGGTTGAACATTAGGAAAAACTTCCTGTCAGAGTGGTTAAACACTGGAATAAATTGCCCAGAGAGGTTGTAGAATTTCCATTATTGGAGATTTTTAAGAGCAGGTTAGACAAACACCTGTCAGGGATGGTCTAGATAATACTTAGTCCTGCTAAGAGTACAGGGGACTGGACTAGATGACCTCTCGAGGGATTGAAAAAAGATAGACCACTGAACTGTCACTGGTCAGATAGCTTGCCAGTTTAGCTCTGAGCAGCTTCTTCAACAGAGTTCACAACTGTGGTTAACAGTTTTACTGCATATCTACTGAAAATACATCACACCTGGATAGAATTGATGGTTCTCTTTCCTGAGCTGACAAATTTACTGTTACTTTTTTAAAAGGAATATTCAGAAAGTGTTAAAACTAATGCTTATAATAAAACTCAGCTGTAAAATGTTTAACATTCCTTGAGAACCCCAAATTGTCGGTAAATATAGTTTGTTTGCACTTCTTTTATGGAAATAATTTCACACCTTTGAAAAAGAAGGTGATATAGATCATGAAATTGGATATGTTGCTAATTTCTACTCTACATGATTCACAGTGTCTCAAATTGCTAACTAATTAAATTGTATTTTAGAAATATTTATTTCACTTACCTATGGCTCCCTGTTAGAAGGAGAATACTGAGTTTTCTTAAATGAAAAGGGAAGGGTTGAAGCTGCATGAGAAGTGCAAGGAGGGAAGGTTACAGGGATACTAGTTGGAGCAAGGATGGCAATTGTCAGGGAAGAGAAGTTATCTTGAAAAGGAACCTGGTGAGAACTGGAACTGGTTGGGGATCTGATGAGAAAGGGAACAAAGCTTTAGGAAGGAGGAGCCAGGGTATGTGCAATAAAAGGAGATTAGCCACAGAAAGAGATTGGAAGAAGGTCAGGAAGTCATTGGAGAAAGTTAGGGAAGCCAGCAAGTGAGCAGGGAGCAGTGGGACATTGGGATCGCTTGGGGAGCTGCTGGGAAAAGAAGGGAAGCCAAAGGAGAGTCAAAGGAAGGAGGAGCAAGATGAGGATCTATTGAGACAGTGGGTAATATTCAGAAGAACATGAAGGTGGTCAATGAACCTCACTGGCAAAAGGAGAGGGGACTCCCAAGGAGCTAGAAGAAAAGTATTAGGAAAGGGAGGGAAGCAAAGGAAAGACAAGGGGGCAAGATATTATGTGCTGTTGGAGAAGGGAGAGAAATCACAGAGGAAGCAGGGAGGTAGTCAGGATGCTCTAGGAGCTTTTGGAGGAAGAAAAGCCAAGACTTAGCGAAAGTGGGGAGGATGGGGAATGGCTCCTAGAAAACTCTGTACAAGCCACCTGTCCATATGTGTTCCACAATAGAATATATTCATTTATTCACTTAGGATAAAATCCTGGCTGCACTGAAATCAGTGGAAGTTTTGCAGTTGGTTTCGTTAGAGTCAGGACTCCAGCATTTTTGTTTTAGTTCCACAGCCAGTGTCGGTCATCTTTATGTAAGCAGGGTCTGAATGAATGCTTCCCTGATAGTTAGCTGGGAGGGGAAGAGACTGTGGGTGTGTTTATGTAAATACAGTTTGCTCCTGCTCTGTTTACATATTCATCAGATACAGCTGTGTCAAAGGATCAACTTTGGCTGGTGTTACCATACAAATGACCTTAGTACTGAATGCAGGGGTAGTGAAATAGGGTTACCAATGTTGTTATTATTGTAGGAATACCATAAAGCAGGACTTTGCTTAACCTGTCCCAAATGAGGGGGGCCGCCCTCAGTTGAAAGAACCGCATTAAGCAGGGGCTCGAATGTCAGCGCCCTGTGAAAGTAAGAGAGGTAGGGACAGGTATCCTCAGCTAGGAGACTATACACCATCAAGGGTCCTCCCCACTGTTCATTAGGAGCCTCTTTGTTATGTTAAATGCCAAATTAGAGCTGAAATCAGTTGTGATAGGACTGTGTTTCTGCCCTGCCTGCTAAGAGCTAAAAATCACTGAGAGCTGAAATCAGCTGTGGTGAGATTATGTTTCTGCCCAGCTTGCAAAGAGCTGAAAATTACTAAGAAACTGATGTTCAGAGGTTGTAGCAGAAGGTGACTGATAGTCAGCTGGTAAACAAGTGGCTGGAGCAGCAGAGAGGCGCAATGAGCGGCTAGCAAGGTGGCTGGTGGAGTGGTGCGGTGAGCAGGTGGCTGGCAGGAGCAGCCGGTGAGCAGCCAGCAGGGTGGCTGGCAGAAAGGGGCGGCAAGTGAGTGCCCGAGTAGCAGAGCAAGTAAGGTACCTCTCTACCCCACTGGGGGGAGTGGGAGGCGTGAACTCTGCACATGCACCTCTGAACTCTGGGTCTGCACTGACCAAGGACAGCAACTGTAAGTGGGGTGCAGAGAAAGGTCGGGCATGTGAAAGGGACTTTTGGGTTGCTGGACTTAAGAACCTGGGGGGGTGGAGGACACTGCCCAACCTACTTCGAGGTGGGTCATTTACTCATGGTTTATGTTTATGAACCCTGTTTGCGCTGTTTTCCCAAATTAACACCAAGTTACTTCCCTCTTCTAATTAAAAGTCTCTTTTCTGCACTCAGACTCTGTGCTTGCAAGTGGGGAAGTATTGCCTCTCAGAGGCACCCGGGGTGGTGTGTAAATTTCCCAGGTTAGTGGGTGGGGGCTCGAGCCGGTTCTGTGTTCTATCAATGGACAGGAACCCCTAGATATTGAACCCGGCCCTGGTTGCTGCTGGCTCCACCTGGCAGAAGGGTTACATTTACAAGTTGAAATATATTTAAAAATGAAGACGAGTCACACCTCAAAGACTGGGGCAGCAGGCCAGAAGCCTGAGCCAGGTAGATGGCCGGGATTAAATTGTCCTGACTGCCATCATGAATGGAGATAGATATCATAGCAAATCAGCTGTCACTCATTTTATAAATGCATGTGTACTATATGGGCCTGTGATATGTAGCTCTTCCTTCTACAGTTCTGCAGGAAAATTTCTATTGAAATGAAATTTCAACAAAAAAAGGTCAAGAAATGTTTTCTCTTTTCTACTCAGGGGTTGGAATGCATGAGAATATTGGGCTGGATTTTTAAGATGATGTTGAGTTTAATTGTATTATGAATGAAACAGGCATGTGTTAAATGGTAAGCGCCAACACCTGGTCCCTTTGAAATTAACAAGGGTTTTGACATAAGCTTCAGTGTAATCAGGATTTAAGCCTATATAAGTATCACATGGAAATATTAATGTACCAAGGGTGGTATTATTATCAAATAACATCAGGAAAATAGAATGGTGTAGGGTGTTATCGACATAATGACATTGTGAAATACTGCTCCTTCTCTCTCGCTCCCATTTCAGGACATCCAAACATTTTAAAATAGTTTTAAAAATAAATAATTTTTTCCAACTCCTGAAGTGAAGTGCTTCCTAGTGAGCCTAAATTTAGGATAAAAATAAAAGGAAACCTTTACAAACTTTCTGCAAAATTAAACTCTGTTATCTGAACCACAGACAGCAATACATTTACATATTTCAGGCTAAGGATCTTTAGTAAATGTTTAGTTACCACATTCAAACCTTTCAGCACCTCTTTCAGATTCACATCAGGCTTATTAAAATACAACAAGGAGTTAGAGAACACAATGTAGATCACTCCATTTAAATAATAGGAAGGTTGTGTAATGAACCGACAGAAGCCAGGAAACTAGAAGCTCTGGCTGACAGTCTGTCCTTAATTCACACTGTGTGATAAAAGCAAATGACACTATGGAGGTCCAGTTCAGTTTTGACTTTGAATTTCTTAGCTTTTTTCTGATTTGAGTCATGACCTCATTGTAACGTGTGGTTTTGGGGTCAGATTTTCAAACCTGGCTTTTATGTTGTGGCCACAAAATGTGAGTCAGCTTGTTGCCCAAGCAAATCATCTGTTTGCACACACAAAATAAAAGCCCTGAATTGTAAAAGGGAACTGAACAAGTTCTGCGTGCGCTTGTTCTGAGCTGAAGCTCAGATGAACTTGTAGAAGGGGGTATTAAAAGACTGCACTTGCCAAAGCCCATGTGTGAGTTGGCATCAACGCTGGTGAGCTTATTAACATGTGTATAGGTTCGTTGATTGTTTTTAATATGTTTTCTCTGTAATGCTCTCACCTTAAGAATACAGTAGGCTGGTTTAGAAATAGCCAGGGCCGGCTCTATGCACCAGCGTCCCGAGCATGTGCTTGGAACGGCAATTTTCAAGGGGCAGTACTCCGGCCCCTTTTTTTTTTTTTTACTTGGCGCGGCAAAAAACCTGGAGCCTGCCCTGGAAATAGCTGTGCGGTAACTTAGGCTATGTCTACTCTAGACACCTTACAGCCACAGCACAGCTGTACCAATACAGCTGCACTGCTGTAAGATCTCTTGTGTAGCTGCTCTATGTCCCACCAACACAGCGCTGTGCATACAACCACTTATGCCAGCAAAACGTATGTCGCTCAGGGGTATGTTTTTTCACACCCTTGAGTGACGTAAGTTTTGCAGATGTAAGTGTAGTGTAGACATGGCCTTAGATCTGCAGCAATTACTTTGTTACCTATCACTGAAGGGAAAGCAAGCAACTGCCTTAGGACAACCTGTCTGTGCTGTGAATGACATAGTGAAGGCCAGGGAATTGTGAAGCCTGGGAATACCCTGGTCTGGAGGGAGAGAGGCGTGTCTCCACCCACGGAATGCTGAGAGTGCATGCCCTTGCTGAACCACTGAGGGGAAATACAGGCTCAGGTGCCCTGAACTGCGACACGTGTTTTCTAGTTTTCAGTCCTGTTGTAGTTTATTGGCTAATTATGCATCTGCTATGTAGTAGATGATTCACTCTGAGCCATTCTCATTTACTGTTGCCTTGCGCTATTTATAAGTAATTTCCAAAGATGCCTTATTTATTGAGGACATACTACATTCCATGATTATGAGCCTGCTCCTGCTTCCAGTGAAGTCAATGGCAACATTTCCATAGACTTTAAAGGAAGCCCTCTATTTAGATTGAAATGACTGTTTTGAATAGCTTTCATTTCATCATAGTTAATAAACATAAATGTGTCATGTATTTTTATAACATATGAGGCACTTGTAGATCATTGGGGCTAATTTATATTCTAGCCCATGTATTGTCTTAATTCTTTAGTTACCCAGAGGTAACTGAGAACATAATCTGAGTTTAGACTGCCCAAGAGGGATAGAAGTCCATTAATATGTTACATGAGTTTCTTTTTTTCAAGCCAATGGTAAAACACATAATAATTGGGAATCTAGCCATCCAAGGTATCCTCATATTTCAGTTTAGATCATGGGTGGCAGGTGAACGCACTGTTGGGGAGGCTAGCCCCCATCCCCTCCCACTCTGCCTGAGGCCCCGCCCCTCCCATCCCTCCTTCCCCGCTGGAGCCTGGAGCACCACGCCCCCACAGCCGCCAGCCCCCCTGCATGCCCCCAACCCCAGAGCGCTGGGCAGTGGCACGGCCAGAGCTCCCCCAACCCCAGCCTTGGAGTGCCCCTTCCCCTGCCTATGCTACCCGCCGCCATCTTCAGGACTTTGATGTTAACTTTCCTTAAATTATTTGATTTTACAGTATTGCTTTCCAAGTTATTTTATATGTATGATCAAAAAAAAAAATCATACATCTGCTCCAACCCCTCAGACAGGGACCAACACCTACAAGATCTTCACCAAGCATTCTCAAAACTACGATACCCACACAAGGAAATAAAGAAACAAATCAACAGAGCCAGACGTGTACCCAGAAGCCTCCTGCTACAAGACAGGCCCAAAAAATAAACCAACAGAACTCCACTGGCCATCACCTACAGTCCTCAGCTTAAACCTCTCCAACGCATCATCAGTGATCTACAACCCATCCTGGACAATGATCCCTCACTTTCACAGACCTTGGGAGGCAGGCCAGTCTCGTCCACAGACAACCCGCCAACCTTAAGCATATTCTCACCAGCAACCATGCACCGCAACATAACAACTCTAACTCAGGAACCAACCCATGCAACAAACCTCGATGCCAACTCTGCCCACATATCTACACCAGCAACACCATCACAGGACCTAACCAGATCAGCTACAACATCACCGGCTCATTCACCTGCACGTCCACCAATGTTATATATGCCATCATGTGCCAGCAATGCCCCTCTGCTATGAACATTGGCCATACTGGACAGTCACTACGCAAGAGGATAAATGGACACAAGTCAGATATCAGGAATGGCAATACACAAAAACCTATAGGAGAACACTTCAACCTCCCTGGCCACACAATAGCACATTTTAAGGTAGCCATCTTACAGCAAAAAAACTTCAGGACCAGACTCCAAAGAGAAACTGCTGAGCTCCAGTTCATTTGCAAATTTGACACCATCAGATCAGGATTAAACAAAGACTGTGAATGGCTATCCAACTACAGAAGCAGTTTCTCCTCCCTTGGTGTTCACACCTCAACTGCTAGCAGAGCACCTCACCCTCCCTGATTGAACTAACCTTGTTATCTCCATACTGATTTATACCTGCCTCTGGACATTTCCATTACTTGCGTCTGATGAAGTGGGCATTCACCCACGAAAGCTTATGCTCCAATACCTCTGTTAGTCTTAAAGGTGCCACAGGACCCTCTGTTGCTTTTTACAAAAAAAGAGGGTAGTTTTTGTAAGAATGAGTCTTCATGGAATCATTGCAATATAGTATTCCTTCAACCCATTTATGAAATCTTCCTGCCCATTCCTGACAATGTTTCCTCAATAAACCTTAACTTGAATAACCAGTGGAGGGTGCTGGTAGCAGAAGAATTAAAAAAAAACAAAAACCCTCACTAGAAGGAGGTATTTAAAAAAATTAGAACATCTGAGATAAAAAGGTGTAGAGAACATGACAGTCTGTCAGCTGAAGTCTGAGCTGATAAAGCCAGCAGTTTGTTGAAATGTAACGGTTTTACCAAAATGCTAGGAGAGTAACAAGCCGCCCATGGAAAAAAAAAGGTGGCTGAATGAACATTTTAATTAACTCATGTTGCAATTTTAATTAAAAACATAATGTGTCAGGAAAATGAATAATGCCTTGGGGCAATAAAATAGCTAGATTTTCTGTTGAATCTTCTGCTTCATATCTTTTATGGAAGTAGAATATTATTGTTAAGGAAAAGAGTCCCCATCCTCACACCTGCCCCAGCCTAACCCAAAATAAAAACACAGTTTGGACAAAATTAACTGCACAAAGTGAGTATTTTGTGTGCGGATCTCTGATGCACCCTCCTAATGCAGACTGTCCCAGGAGAGTGCCTGCGTTTGATGCAAAAAACCTTGAAATTTATTCACAAAGCCTACCCCATAACTTTCATACGTGGGTGAGAATTTTGGGTGCCTAGCCTGAAACACCTGAACCTTGGGCCCCAGTAAGAAGTGCTAAGCATGCACCCTTAGAAAGCCAAACTCCTTTAAGGTATCTCAAGTTGAACATCCCAATTTAAGACTTAAGGAGGCACGTAAGTCTTTGCAGGATCAGGGCCTAAGTATATCAGGTTTAAAGTGGAGCATAGGCTTTGTACTGGCTCTCTGTGCAGGGGTGGATTTCACCCAGTCTTTATACTTTTTAGTTCGAGGTACAATATATTCCCACTTGTAATCTACAAATTCAGTATAGTTTTGTTCAGTTATATTATCTGCTCTTTGATCCTACTGTGCTTAAATCCCCCTCCCCCCCAAAAAGCCTCATATCAAATTTTAGAAATTAACTGGGCAATAAACAATCATCAAAAGACCAGAAGTTGTGTTTTTGTTTGTTTGTTTGTTTTATAAAGAGTTCTGAAGGAATTACACAGTTGGGCTAAATGCTGATAATTAGCACCAAAAGACATTCACAGACAGGGAAAAGCCTTAGGCCATGTCTATACGTACAGCACTGCAGTGCATGAGCACTTATGTCGGTGTATCTTATGTTGCTCCGGGGTGGAATATTCACACCCCGAGTGACGTAAGTTTTGCTGACATAGGCTGTAGTGCAGATATAGCCTTAGATGTAGATCAGGGGTCGGCAACCTCTGGCACGTGGCTCGCCAGGATAAGCACCCTGGTGGGCCGGGCCAGTTTGTTTACCTGCCGCATCCGCAGGTTTGGCCGATCGTGGCTCCCACTGGCCGCGGTTCGCCGCTCCAGGCCAATGGGGGCTGCAGGAAGCCGCGGCCAGCACATCCCTCGGCCCGTGCCGCTTCCCGCAGTCCCCATTGGCCTAGAGTGGCGAACCGCAGCCAGTGGGAGCCGCAATTGGCCGAACCTGCGGACACGGCAGGTAAACAAACTGGCCCGGCCTGCCAGGGTGCTTACCCTGGCGAGCCGTGTGCCAGAGGTTGCTGACCCCTGATGTAGAGTCTTTTCAGAGAGGATGCTGGATTATCCAGAATCCAGTTCTTTAGAGAAAAACAAGAGAAGTATTTTTAGCCATTCCCAGGGAAGAGCTTGTTTTTACCATACAAATAAGTGCACTGCTCTCCAGACAGACTGCACCAAGGAAGGTGTGAATTTCCACCATTCAGTTTAATAAGGTGTTAACTTTGAAACCTAGTTCTGTCCATTTAAATGCTAACAATATTAAACAAGTTGTCTAAAACATAACATAACTCAAGCCATAAAAAAGTAATTCTATAACATTGTGTTTTAAAATTTTAATTCCATTTGGCTCAAGCCACCAAGTAAGGGCTTGATTGTGGACAACCCTGCGTGAGTGCATTAGGATTAGGAGAAGGTTCAAGAAGACATCCCTTGTTTCTGCTCCTGCACGCAGGCCTGGACCATTCTCAATCTTCATACTCCCAGACAAGGGGTGTGGAACTCTAGCAATGCTAGAAACCATAGGCATGGGTCACAGGTGGAGCCATCAGCACCAGCAAGATATGCATGCCCCAAGTGGTTAAAGGGTATAACAGATACCCCCACTGTGCTCTAGCAGCATTCCAGTCATTGTGCTTGCCTCAGGGAGACGTTGCCTGCTGACAGCCCTGCTACATGTCCCCTTCCATGGGCAGTGGCTTAAACCTGCAATCTAGCCCTATCCAGTGTTTGACTGTAAGAGAGTAATGTTGAATGAATAATTCATTTTTCAGTTTGGGGGCTGAACTGAAAAGAAAAAAGGTTCAGTTCAAACAAACTGAATTTTGTTGCTTTTTCTTGTCAAATTGAAAAAAAAAATTCTTTTCAGGTTGAGCTAAACATTATGTTTCATCTAAAATGAGGTGGGTTTTTTTCCTATTTTCCATTTTGTTTCAGGTTGGTTTGGGATGTTTTTCACTTTTTAAAAAATTGACTAACTGTCCAAATGAAACAGTGTTTTCAAATGAAAAGTCAGAACTTGTTCTGAGTTGGTCAAAATGAGTCATTTTGACTTTTTCTATAAAAAAAATTCTAGTTGAAATTCTTGGCCAAACTTGAATCAATCAAATTCATGAATAGTTTTGGTGCCCTGAAAAATGCATTTGTTGGCAAATTTACCATTCTCCACAAAAGTGTCACCAACTCTGTAAAAGTTTCCATTTTCATGATGGAAATAAAAAATTCAATACATGCTGTATATAGATTAGAGCATCATACTAACAATACTGGGCCAGATCCAGCAATATGTATATGTGATTTTCTAGACTGACAAACACCCCACATGTCCCGTCATCCTCCATGAGGTCTGGGTGGATGCTCAGCAGCCTTGATACAAATGTCACTTATTTGGTGCCTGAATATGTACTGAGCCTATCTTTAGGCTCCTACTTTAAAAAAAACAAAAAAAACCATCTTGGCTTTGGTAAAAAAAAATCACCTTCATGTGGTTTACTCTGCTTTGTGTTTCCTCTAGAAACATACAGAGGACAGAAAATACAGGGTGATTACTGATTTGTACCAAGTGCTGTCGATTATCCATGTGATAGCTAGGATTTCTTGAACTAAGCATTGCTATGTGTGCTATGTGTCATAAACTGATCTAGCATGAGTATAAAGAGCTGTGTAGCCTCAATAACACTGGTAGCAGCAACGGAGGCACAGCTGAGCTATGCAGAGTACCACCCCTACCAAAACCAGTGGGTATGTACTCAGCATGGCTGAGCCAGGCCTCCACTGCTGCTACCAGTGCTACTCCGGCTACACTTCTATTTATATTTGTGCTAGCTTAATGGGAGAGAGCACGAATATATGTACATGAGCTGGGGAATCACAACCCTTGCTCATAATGTAGACATTGTCTGAAACTCCAAGTCTGAACACCCCAGAATTTTGGGGTTGTTCAGTAGGGGAATCACACCTTTGGCCTTGGGCAAGTCACTTAGCCTCTCTATGCCTCCAATCCCCACCAGGAGCCTGGAGATAACAGTACTCCCCTATCTCACAGTGTTGCAAGGGTAAATGCATTCAAGACTGAGGCACTCAGATCCCATGGTCATGGGGCCCACATAAGAACTGAGGAGAGAGAATGAGCGTATGAATCTGAACTTCTCTAGAGTTGTTCAGCTTGCAGGTATTTATGCAGGCCAGTCTCTGTCAATAGCAGTAAAAATATTGGCAGCAGAAAGTTAGCTGTTTCTATTTACAGCTGCCAGATGCCCAGGTAAGTCCAGTTATAAAGCATAGTGATGAAAGCTTATTTGGAAATCTCAGTTTGCTGAACTATCAGAGGTGATATAATCCACTGAACAGTAAAAATGTAGTAAAAGCAGAGTACCCAGAGGACAGTTCTTTTTAAAATCTTCCGATTCCTTTTACTTCTATAGATAGTTATAGCAGAACCTCCTGCATTTTTGTGTCCTCACCACTTATTGATGGGTCATGCATCTACTCTAAAGCAACAGCATGAAAGCTCTTTTCAGAGTAAACATTCAAGGGTGAATAGATACAATATTTCATAGCAAGTATGTTTGCTGCTGGCCATATTCCCTTCTAGGCCTGGCACTAGAGCAGAGGCTCATTACATTGCATGAGAACACTATTCCTGCAGAAATGATTTTGTCATTGGAGCTGCAGTGATGTCTGAGTCCACTAGAACGGATTCCAGACTGCCACCTTTCACAGGCCAGGATCTAGGAGCCAACCCAGACTGCATTTTCTAATCGTGTAGAAGACAGTGGTGAATGTGAAAGAAGTTGTGAGAAAGACGGCACTGTGAAGAAATATGCAATCCCTAGAAACCTTAAAAGCAACTAAGAAATGAGGACCTGTGCCACGAAAAGCAAGACTTTACCTTTCAGATCACTGCAGTTTAAGCCATGAATGTGTCTGGTTCACATAAAATGCTCTGATCTCCCTACTGCAGTGTTATAGGTTACAGTTACAGCTGTTTGTTTTCCAGAGCTTGAGAGAAAATGTGAACTGATACTTAACGATAAAGGAAATCTCTTTACTTGATAATAAATATTCACATCTGCTATTCATCTGTAACAGGGTCAGCACCCGCTGCTCATGAGCACCCCCTTTTTGCCAATTCCATGTCTGCAATCTCTCAGTTTGGAATGGGGTGGCAACCACCTCTCATGGGCACCCCTTTGGATCAGATGTGAGCCTGCTGTTTTTAGTTTGCAGTGGGGTGGCACCCACCTTTCGCAAACACCCCCTCTGTCCAATTGTTTCTTCAGCAGGTCTTCAGGGACTCAACCCTCTGGTCAAGTCACACACACTGTCTGTAGGTGGAAAGAACAAACAAACACCTTTCCAGGGTACGCAGTCTCTACCTTCTCATGGCCGTGATATGGGACCATACCACCAAACCTTCCTCCCTGGAGACACTGCCTTTTATAACAGTCCAGCAGGGACCCATCATGGCACTCTCAGTTGGTGTGTCTTTTTTTGGCAGCCCTCCTTGGGCTCAGTCTTTAACCACCAGCAGGGCCCAACACAGTACCCTCACTTGGTCTGCCTAGGTTCTGGGCTCAGTCCTTACTCAATCTCTGCAGCCAGCCAGGAGCTCCTTCTTAGCTCTCTGAGTCTTCAGCAGCTCTCCCCAGGCTCAGTCTTGCCCATGCTGAGCTGTCCATGATCCTGCTGCTCTTCCAACCAGCCAGGAACCCAATCTTCCCTCTTTCAGCTCCAGACGGCCCTGTCTCTGCTGCTTTTTATATGGCCCTCCTGCCCCCTGATTGGCTGATCTAGGTGCCACTCTGCTTGGCTGGTTCCCCTGCAGCCGCTCTGGGCCACCTGGAGGACTTCTCCTCTGCTCTTTTCTGGGGTGGTATGAGGCAGGGCTGCAAAGCCTTCAGACCTAGACCACCTCATCATATCATCTTTTTTTCCTTTTGTTTACTATCAGATTGTAGGCTAGTGGAACATAAAGTAGTAAGAGTTAGCCTTCCAGATACAGCAAAACAAAATATATGTTCAATTTTTTAAACAATTTTCTTCAGCTGTGTTTGTAGCCCCTTTATGTTTACCTCTCATGAATATTCCACTGAATGAGTTTGCTTATTAGTTATTGTGGTAAGAATGTCCATAATGGCAGTTAATTTTATACAAATATTGAAGAATATTCAAGTAAAACAATTTTTCATTCATTTTTTGCAACCATTCATGCAGGAAACTTGATTCTAAGAGTCTCATTCACTAAAGGGGTGATAAGGAGCCATTTGATTTAGGGAAGTGATCACACAGCTCATGTTTCAAATCTTGAATATTTACAATAAGCTTCAACAAATTATTATGGGAATTATCCATCACATCATTTTGAGTAATAAATTCAGCAAAATCACAATCTGCCTGCAGACAGCTCACGAAGAAGAAGAAAAAAAAGGTGAACTTAATGAAATAAATGATTTGTTACTAATTCTGGTTCAGACTGTGATACCCTTACACCGAGTAGTACTTTACTTCACACATCCCATTGACTTCAGTGGGACAATTTGTGGTACACCTCTACCTCGATATAACGCTGTTCTCGGGAGCCAAAACATTTTACCGCGTTATATGTAAAACCGCATTATATTGAACTTGCTTTGATCCACCAGAGTGCGCAGCCATCCCCCCCCCCCCCCCCCCCCGGAGCACTGCTTTACCGCGTTATATCCGAATTCGTGTTATATCGGGTCGCGTTATATCGGGGTAGAGGTGTATAAGGTACTAGTTAAAGTGAGTAAAGATACTGCACTTTGGCCCTTAAACACAGTTTTACTTACGTATTGCATGGAAGCACTTCACTGATAATAGTTACAAATAGAATGCTGTAGCCAGAACCAGCATTTTGGGCTGTGGCAACAGCTCTGCGCGCCCCCAACTTGAGGAAGCTGGAAATGGCTTATCTTGGCTTTCATTAAACAAAAGGTTAGTTACTAGCCCTTTTTGCTTGAGACATATATGTTAATGTATAAACCAACCTTAAGTGTGGAAGGGTTGTCAGTTAAAGATGGCAGGTTATCCATGTTTTCCCCTACTGATGTCTGTGGCTTGTTTCTGAGCTCCCTGAAAATCATGTCCCATTTCTTTGGCAGGACGCCAGACCTGCTCATGTCTTTGAGAGTCAGAGTCACCAGGCTGACACTTAGGGTTGCCAACTTTCTACTTGCACAAAACCGAACACCCTTGCCCTGCCCCTGTCCTGCCCTCATCCAAGGCCCTGCCCATACCCCGCTCCTTCTCCGAGGCCCCACCCCCACTCACTCCATCCCCCCGCCCTCTGTTGCTCGCTCTCCCCACCCTCACTCACTCATTGATTTTTCACTGGCTGGCTCGGGGGTGAGGGCTCTGGCTGGGGGTGAGGGCTCTGGCTGGGGGTGCGGGCTCGGGGGTGAGGGCTCTCGCTGGGGGTGCGGGAGGAGGCTCTGGGCTGAGGCAGTGGGTTGGGATGCGGTAGATGGTAGGGGCTCTGGCAGGGGGTGCAGGCTCTGGGGTGGATCTTGGGATGAGGGGTTTGGGGTGCAGGAAGGTGCTCCAGGCTGGGATCAAGGGGTTTGAAGGAAGGGAGGGGGATCAGGGCTGGGAGAGGGGGTTGGGGTGCGGGGGGGTGAGGGCTCTGGACTGGGGATGAGGGATTTGGTGTGTGGGAGGGGGCTCTGGGCTGGGGCAGGGGGTTGGGGCTTGGGGTTGGGGCATGGGCTTACCTTAGGCGGCTCCTGGTCAGTGGTGCAACGAGGCTAAGGCAGGCTCCCTGCCTGTCCTGGCTCTGCGCTGGGCCTCGGAAGCAGCCAGCAGCAGGTCCGGCTCCTAGGCGGGAGGACCAGGAGGCTCTGCATGCTGCTGTCACCTGCAGGCACCGCCTCCCTCCCCCGTTCCCATTGGCTGCGGTTCCCGACCAATGGGAGTGTGAAGACAGTGCTTGGGGTGGGGGCTGGACCTGCTGGCTGCTTCTGGGGTGCAGCATGGCACCAGGACAGTTGATCCAGCCAATGTGAACTCTAGACACGTGGAGGTGAGGTCGAACAGCATGAGAGATAGCTTGGTCTAGTGCAGTGTTTCTCAATTACCTGTCTGTGGTCCGGCACCGGTCCCTGAGATCTCCCTGACACAGTTTAGGAAGGCAGAAAGCCGATCCCTGGTATTGAAAAGGTTGAGAAGCACTGGTCTAGTGGATTGATGTGGAATCCCAGCAGCCAAATTCCTAACACTGGCTGTGACATTGACTCCCTCTGAAGCTTTGGTTAAGTCACTTTGGCCAAGATTATCAAAACTGGGCACTTTGCATTTGGCTCTTCATGGCTTGCCTATGTGGAAACTGGAACCAAAATAACTAAATTGGTTGTAATTCACACCTTTAGTTAGTTTGGTGCAAATCTGTGTGTGGGCACTCTTCTTTTGGAAGATCTGTGTCCTGGTTTGATGTAACTTAGGTCCATTTTTTACCAACTTAAAGCAAAAGAGGACACTTATTCCAACATGAAAATGCTCCAGAGACAGGAACCAACATAACTAAAGGTGTGCATGACAACCAATTTAGCGATTTCAGCTCCAGTTTCCACATAGACAAACCCCCAAGTCCTTACTTAGCAGCCTGAAAAAGTAGCCTGACTTTGAAAAGTGCTCAGCACTCAGCTGCTCCCACTGACTTCAATAACAGGTGCTGAGTACTCCATACTTTGGGAATGTCCAGGTACTTATTTTGGTGCCTATATATGGTTGTAAGGGCCTAGATCAGTTAGTGTCACATAAACAAAGTCAAGGGACCAGTGGAGGCCAGCAGGGGATTCCCCCTCTTCACAGGCATAGTTGCTTTCTGTACCCTTAGAGAAGGGGGAGCATGGCGAACCAGAGTTCCACTAGGTCCAATCCTTCACTGATGGAAGGTCCGTGAGGGACTTTACATCAGTGGTGCAAAGTAGAGCTGCTCTGTGCAGCTCTAGCCCGTGCTGGGGCTGGGTGGCTCAAGATCAGGGAGTCTCAGCTGGCTTCCTGCACTCCCCCACATTCTGGGTGACAGACCTTGAAAGGAGTAGAGAATCAAGACCAAAGAGCCTGCCTTTAGGCACCTATTTTTGAAAATGTTGGCTTCATCCTTTCTGCCTTAGTTTCCTCATCTATAAAAATGAGGTTAAACCCCCCTACCCCTTTATATCACAGGTATGGTGTGACAGTTAATTATTGTTTGTTAAATGCTCTAAATGCTAATGTTCATCAGAACATACACAAAACCCAATCGTGATCCTCAGTCCTCCAGCTTATTTGGACAGTTGTCCTTTGCAAAACTTTCATAAATAATGGCAACTATTCAGACTCCACACAAGTGGAGGAGCCGCATTTCTCCTTCACTAGAAAGCCAGATAGGCCTCAGGAGAGGCCTCATCCCCAAATCTCCTTCCCTCCGCCCCACACAAAGGTTTTGTATAATCTGAGAACCGATAAACTGTACCTTTTTTAAAAAAGAGTGGGCGGAGGGTCTGGATAATTTTAAGACCAATATTTATATTATTATTTATTACATATTTTATTTATACAGTAGAGTAGGTGCTTTACAGGCCAGCAGGTAAATAGTGTCTACTGATATCTTGGCTAAAGATAGAGGATATCAGTCATCATACCCCAGGGTATCAATAGGTCACCAGAGGAGTCAGGAATGAATTTCTTCCTTCCACCCTAGGTTCAACCCTCCAAAACTGGCTTGGTGCATTTCATGAGTTTTCCCCCTTCTGTCTGAGCCATCAGGCAAAGACACTGCCTGAGACAGGAAACCAGACTCAGTTGAACCAATGGTCAGTTCAAATATGGCAAACAATATGTTTGTATATAAAGGTAGCAACATTTACATTCCTTTCTTGACTTTACTTGAACAGGCAAGCCAATGGTTGCCAAACAAGAAAGGGTTTCAGAAAAATTCAGAGGAATAAGGTTCACACAAACAGTTAACATTGTCTGTTGCAGATGCAAAGATAATTAATATAATCTAACACATCTTGAGGTAAACTAATGTGCATACAGATATAAACAATAATTCCAGTCTTTTAAAGAGCACAAATCTGGTGCTTATTAGAACAGTTTATAATCACTACCATTTCAAGTTCTGCATGAGAATATGCTATAATGAGGAATTTAAAATCATCTAATTAGACATGATTTTAAAAAACAGACATAATTAAAACGGTGAGGGATACACAGAGAGGGATGAGAAAACACTGATAATAGGCAAAGAGAGAAAAACGAAGAAATAGATACAAAGCTTCTCATATATAGGAAGTAAATCATACCTAATTTTAAAAAGGTATTGCACTCATGGGTTTCACACTGCCACATGTTATTATGTAACTCTTTTTGTTGGGGTTACAATGGCATAGGGAGATAGATTCATATTGGTAACTGTCATGACAAGAGGTTAGTTGCCTTTGTGTTTATTCTGTATGTCTTAGCTTTGGTAGTAAGACTAAAGTGAAGCAGGACAGTGGGATCTTCAGACCATGGCGGTTAGAATTGGTAACTACAGATAAACAGTGTATCCAATGTTTCAGTTAAGAGAACCATCTTACACATATTTAACTTACTTTATAGTTAGCTGGGAAAAAAAACATTTCCAAGTCACCTTGAACAAGGTCTTTGGTGTCCTTTTGTTAAAAGGGATGTGTGGCAGGTTAATTTTCCAACAGGCAGGAAGATGACTTCCTTCTTATACCTCAGACTGGCATATAGGGTGGATCAATCAGGCAGAGCTGGGGATTGAAAGCCAAATTAGACTCTGAAGATGTACAAAAAGCACTCCACAAACAGGCACTTTAGAATTAAAAGGAGAGAACATCTTTCAGAAAGTAGATTTTCCCTTCTAGTATTAGACAGTGGCAATACACCCCAAGATGTGTTTTGGGGGGTTAATTTTGTTTAAATTAATGTATAGGTAAATTGGTTGGCTTGGGTTATGTTGTTGCAGTCAACACACTTTTAAACCTCAGGAATTAAACCTTGGAAGAGAAACCTGGCTAGAATACTGATTTTGGTTGGTGGGTTTGTTTTGTTGCCCAGCCAGCTGATTCACCCCAACAGCTTCCAGGAGTTTCCAGATAGTAACAGCGGATGCCCCACAGAGGAAACAGCCTCATTTCTTAGATATTATCTTAGAACCTAGCCAGATATATGCTGCATTTTCAAATGTGTCACAGCAGACGAGGAAATTCAGGAGTGCATATGTTGTTGCTGGGTTCCACAATATTTTGGGTGTGACTGACTACACTCGTATGTTCCCATATTTCACCAGCAGATATGTATTGGACTAGGAAACATTTCCACACTATGAATATAATGTGTGATGCCAAGGACACTGTCTTAGTATAGCTCTTGCCAAATACCCTAAATCGACACATGACACTCAACACACTGTGACATGTTTAGATAATTCTGTTCACCCAGTTCTAGTTGTATAGTTGATGAAGTTCTTTATAATTTGGGGACTAAACAGCATGTATTAAATAAGTAAAGCCACTCTTTTTTTGTTAACATTTATTTATTAATTTTAAATAATGTATTAATATTGCAGGTGATCATGCTTATCTTGGGAGGAATTTTGAACTGACTGACCTAACCAAATCTGCAAAATCTAGAAAGGGAAACTTATTTGAAAAATATCAAGTTTATTGAGTAAAAGGATCTTACTATGAGATGCTGATGCACTCATTATATAGGAAGTAAACAAAGTGTCAACCCGGTTCATTACAACACACACCAAAAAAAGGCACTTTGTTCTAGAAAAAAAGATTTTTCAGTCAGTACTAAGTAGCAGCAGCTTGTAATGATTTTAAAAATACAGTACAACAAAATAAAAATAATAGAATATATCTAGTATACCTGTCAATAGTAATAATACTTATACTACATTGTATACACTACTCCTACAGATCTGTCAAGGCATAATAAAAATTATTTAAAAAAATTAAAATGAAAAAATACTCATAACATAAACTTTGAAATGAAATGTCAAGATTCTGAAATGAAATTCTGAAAATTTCCAAAATGAAAAAATTTCCAAAACAAAAAATATTTCATTTCACGTTTTTTAAATAATTTGTCAAAATCAACGGGTTTTTCAAAACATCTTGATTTCAAACAAAAATAGCATTTTTCCATTAAAAAAAAAGTTTGATGAAAAATATCCAACCAACTCTACTCAATTAGTTGTGATAGGAATGTCTGGAGCCTGGAGAGGTCTGGATACCAACAGGAATTCCTACATCTCCTTTTCCTATCAGGTGAATTCACTTGAATAATTTCATCAGTGAGGGAAGCCTCTTCTGTACCTGAGGACAACGCAGAATAATAGGCTCGTTCCATCTCACTTCTTCCCTCCTGGCTTGTGTTGTATATAAAAGAGCAAGTGCTGGTTCCCCCTGGAAAGTAGGGTGATCATATTTTCCCAAAGGGAAAACAGGACACTGCACGGGGCCAGCCCAGGCCTCCCCAGGCTGCCCCCCTATACGGGGCCAGCCTGAGGCCCCCATCTCCTCCCTGCGTACGGGCCCGACCCAGGGCCAGGGCCTCCCTGCTGTGTGGGGCTGGCATTGCCATTTCTGCTCCCCTCCCCCACATGTTTCTCTATGCCCCACCAGGGTCACACTCCACTTTTTTGGCAAAACTGTGCATTTGTCCAGTTTGCTCTTGCCACCTGATGATCAGTTGGCAAGAGCAAATGGGACAAATGCCCACTTTTGCTAAAAAAGTTGGGACGGTCGGGAGAAGGCTGAAAAAAGGGACTGTCCTGGCCAAAACGGGACGTATGGCCACCCTACTAGAAAGCCAAAATTGTCCCCTTTCCAGTAGTAAAAACATTTATTAGCTCTAGGGTTGTGAGATCTCAGACCTTAATCCCACAGGTTCACACTGAGTATTAGCCACTCTGCACCACAGAACAATGTAGCTTTGGGCGGGGGGGGAGTTCCACACTGGAGATGGAGAAAACATTTATTTCTCCAGATGCTTAAAACAATTTAAAGGCGGGCTTGAAGCTGCTCAGAAATTTGGAATGTTAAGAGTAATTCCCAGGGAAAATGGCAGGTGGAGGATGTAGTCAAAAATGCCCGATAAATTATGGAACTTTATTTTGGTTCTCACGATGCTGCAATTTATCACATACTCTCACCATCACATATCTAGCCTGTGTACATATAGTAGGCATGTATAAATACATATATTGAAAAGTAATTGCCCTCAATATGGCATTTTTCTGTAATATTTTATGTGAGAGTTTCTATAAGGCCAGTGAAGCCTAAAATAAGCTCCAGGATGCCAATTGTTCATTTCTAGCTCACATTGGAGGATTAAAGTAGCATAGTCCCTTTGACTTTTGCTATATGTAATTAGCCCAGAGATGACTGAATGCTTACTTCCCATTCAAAAGCCAAAGATATATAAATTACACTTTGTTCAGGGCATACAGTACTGTATATTCAAAAGGATTTTTCTCTTTAATGAACATCTGATGTATTGCTATCATGATGAATTTTTAAGCTTTCTCTTCCTGGTCCCTCCCAGAAAATGGTGTACATTTGAGGCAGTGGGTGGGATATTGGGAGCCTCAGATGGTAAAACAGATATTTGAATAATGTGGCACAATGGAGAATGTGCCATCTGCGTGTACAGTAGAAGAGAGAAATATAAATAGCAAAAATCCTTACCAGGGGAGCCTGGCATGGATTATCTAAAAATGAAAAATGTTTAGCTGTGTTAAAATTTAGTTCTGTAACCACAAAGGAATGTGTAGTTTAGCAAGATCGAGAAATTAGTTTTCATTACTACAATACCTGGCTCTGCAAGTAGAAAGAGTGATTCAAGACAGATTAAATATTTATATGCTAGGTGAAAGTATCCAAAGAGGTCCCTTAATGCTTGCTTCCAATTTCACATGCACAATCATTTGTACCTACAAAAGACAAAATATGTTTCCATACATGCCATTCCAGACCAGGTTCACTGAAGTTGATGCAGCAAGATGTACTTCATATCTCCCTGCACCTGCCTAGTTCCCTGTGCCACAGGGGAGTAGTCACCCTGAGGAAGGGAAAGTAATGTTGTTGATGCCTTCCTGAGAGTTTTCTGCCAGGGGTTGGTAGCTTTTATTTATAGCTGGGGCTCTGAAGGAGACTTGTTGACTGAAGCTGCTGAGAGCACGCACCCAACAGCACATCCCATGGTTGTTAACCCTTCTTTACCACCTCTGTCCACTTTGGGGGCTGTGTTGGCTTTCTACAGCCCTACAGGGAGAGGTTGGAGCCATTTTCTACTGACACAACCTTCTGCTTTTGAGGCCCTGGTGCTCAGTTTATGTCAGCAACAATCTAGGCTGAATCTGGCTGTCTTGTCGACACAAATGCTTGTGTACACAAAATTGTGGACCTCAATTTAAAGTCTAGGTAGTGACCCTTTGAAAATTTGGCCCTGGGATCTACCTTATTAAGTACACTTCTTAATTGTTGTTTGCTCCTGTTGGCACCCAGAATGTACCAGGTGCTATACAAACATGAAAAAGGGCAAAGTCCCTGCTTCAAAGACAAAAGGGCAGAGGAAAGAAGTACAGCATACAAATAAGGTGGCCAGGGTGGTAACTGGCCAGGCCTTGGTCTGTTTTGCTTTGTTGTAATATAAATAGATAATCTCCAAGTAACAACACCCTTGGCATAGTCACTAGTTGGTTTTCTTGTAGGCTTCATAGGAGAAATGGGTCATCAGGAGGGGTTTGAATGTGGGGGAAGGAGGGAAGTGGCCTTACAGCTTACTGTAGCTTGAAATGACTGTTTAATTACTTAACACTTAAGAATGCAGTTACTCAGTAAGGACTGACCTTTATGGGAAGTATCCTGTACAGTGTGTGGAGACACAGCTCTGCCCCCTGTCTGTACACAAAATTCCTATTGGTGTGCTCACCACACAGAAGAAGGCAAGGACATGTAGTATGGGTTTTAACCAGGCCGCAACTTTAGGGAAATAAGTGTTACTCTAAAACACTTCATCCCTATGTGACAGAGAAAACCCTTCCACTACAAGCAAACACAAATTATATTAAAGGCTTTGACTACCAACAAAATCATCATAAAAACCAAAGACCAATTCAAGTTTCAATAAGACCAAGTTCTTACCCATTTGCTGCTAGAGACCCTTAAATGCAATGACTACCTAACTCACTTCAGCTTATCCATATACAGTAAAGCCTTGCCTCATAATGTGTGTTACACGAGTAGTTATCCCTATAGCCAGAAAGCATGTAGAAGATGATAAGGGAAGACTGATTTACGATCACTCTGTATCTGAAAGGTGTAGCATTCTATTTAACAAATAGTATCCTTCTAGATTGGAAAAATATCATAAACACATTGGAAAACCCTCAGCCCAGACCCATAAACTACATGTATTTTTTTACATTTTAATTTAGCTATCTGTTCTGGATTACATAAATAAAAAAAATGAACTCTGTATTTTCTTTGTAAAATAAATCAATCCCCCTATATTGGAATTACAGGTTAGACAGAGCATTAGAAAATGTATAAAACTGCATCTTTAACAGACATGACAACATTTCTCAATGAGAATCAAGCAGTTTGCAGTGACCTTCATGTTGATCAGCGGGGGGTCAGTACTGGCATTAAATCATTTTGATTCACAGATGAGATCAACATATTCATATTTGTTTGCCAAATGTGTATTTTAATTTAAGCTTCCTCTGATTGATGCATGTAATTTATGCTGCTTAGAACTAAGGCGTTATATTTTTCTTTTTTCCTAACTAACCGGGGGAGACTTTCTTGGAAACAGATAAAGGAAAGAGTCCAGTAATTTGTAGCAATGTGACTACAGCCACACATGTTCTAGAATTAATGTTCTTCATTAGGGTGAGGAGTATCAGCTGTATATATACATCAGGTTTTTAATTAACTCGGTCCCCACAACAGGATACATGGCTCAAACTGTTTAGTTTTTTTTCCTTATCAGATTTTAAAAAATGGTGGCATAACATATAATAAAAAAAGAAAAGAAAAAGGACACAATCTATGTATTGAATTAAGGGTCAAAAATATTTGTATAAACCAGAGCTAATCACAAAAGCGTAACTTGGCACTGCATGCTTTCAGGACTGTAGTTCTAACTGAAAGTTAATCCATTGTGTCATGCTTAGCCCAGTCCAATGAAGGGGCATTAATTCGGGAATTATTGTGTTTTAAATTCTTTTAACATACTTCCAAAACACACACAATTGCATTTACAAACACTTATGAAAGCTGCAGTTATTGAAAGAGGCAAAAGATTTTATCGCCTGAAATTATGCTAAGGTACATTTTGGGAAGATAACTAATCCTCACGTAGCAAAAGGTTTCTCAGGTCTGTTCAGTTTGTTAATGAGGCTCTTTGGACCTGATCCTATATTTCTTGCTCGCCCCCACTCCCTAGGTCCCATGGACACTAATGGAGTTTAGAAGGAATGGAGCCATTTTAAAAAAGTGATCTGGAAAAGACTAGGGGAGTGGATGGCTGTGTTAGTGTATTGGGTGGATTGGATTTCAAATGCAAGATGAGTTCCTTGGTAATATAAACTAGGTGGTCTCAGATTGAGCTGAATATGGGGTTTGGGAAAAACTGCTACAGCATCAACATAATTCAGGGTCTCAGATAAGGGCAAGATATTGAAGAGAATAGAACCGCTGTTTCACTGTGGCAGATGGGTTGTGTTTTTAAGCTAAGGCAGAAGGCACTATCATGGGAGAAATGCATCTTATGTTGTGAATGACTATCTTATATTCCACCTGAGCAGTATATAATAAAACAAGATGATCAGATTTGCAGTCTCGTTAGCTGGGATTTTTGAACTTCACTGCACAAGGAGGTCCCTCTAACCATACATATTGGTATTCCTGATGAGTGAGTGGTTCAGAGGTTCATTTTGGTTTGGATACATAACCAAATGCTAGATGTTTTTCTGAGCAAAGATCAGAGGTATGCAAATATGAGTGTGAATTTCTGAGAGAATATGTTTTCTTGAGAGACTTTTAGTACTTCCTGACTTCATTCCCAGCAGATTCAGTAAAACTGTAGATACATAAACAATACTTTAAAAATATGTATAACTTTTTGAACCTTAAAAGGTCTGGATTGAGTCTGGTATTATATTCTTATTATAGTAGTAATAGCAACAACCACATCAGTTAAGCATGAATAAACTTATTTTCAGCTGCTCAGCAGTTCAGAAAGTTTCCACCATCAGTAGGGCCCTACCAAATTCAAGGTCCATTTTGGTCAATTTCACGGTCATGGGATTTAAAAAATGGTAAATTTCATGATTTCAGCTATTTAAATTTGAAATTTCATGGTGTTGTAATTGTAGGGGTCCTGACCTAAAAAGAAGTTGTCGGGGGGTTGCAAAGTTTTTTGGGGGGGGGCGGAGGGTTGCGGTACTGCTACTCTTACTTCTGCTCTGCTTCTGATGGCAGTGCTGCCTTCAGAGCTGAGCAGATGGAGATAATAATAAAATAATAATTAATGGAGATATCCCATCTCCTAGAACTGGAAGGGACCTTGAAAGGTCATCGAGTCCAGCCCCCTGCCTTCGCTAGCAGGACCAAGTACTGATTTTGCCCCAGATCCCCAAGTGGCCCCCTTAAGGATTGAACTCACAACCCTGGGTTTAGAAGGCCAATGCTCAAACCACTGAGCTATCCCTCCCCCCTAAAGAGTGGCGGTTGCTGGCCGGGAGCCCAGGTCTGAAGGCAGAGCCACTGCCAGCAGCAGTGCAGAAGTAAGGCTAGCCTGGTATGCATGCCACCCAGCTCTGAAGTCAGCACAGAAGTAAGGATGGCAATATTGGGACCCCCCTAAAATAACCTTGTGACCCTCCCTGCAACTCCCTTTGGGGTCAGGACCCCCAATTGGATAAATGCCGGTCTCCCCCTGTGAAATCTGTATAGTATCGGGTAAAAGCACACAAAAGACCAGATTTCACGGTGGAAGACCAAATTTCACGGTCCGTGATGTATTTTTCATGGCTGTGAATTTGGTAGAGCCCTAGCCATCAGGCTTCACTCTTCCAGTCTTGGAACTTCTTCTCCCTGGCAGATCTGTTTGCAGGATCAAGCCCCTGGGATATGCCTGCAGGTATTTTTTTTTAAATATGGGTAATAATGATTCTTGAGAATGAATAATATGCACACCCTCTCCCTTTATTAAAACTGAATAAATAATCTTGTAAAAATTTTTTTAACCAGGACAGGAACTGACATGGCTGGAGAAAGAACATGGAATTTTGGTATGAAAACAGAAGTAATTCCGAGTGTTCTGGTGAAATTTGGTATTGATCTAATCAAGTTATGGGCCACTGAAAATCACACTGTGTACATGAGTGCTAGGGATTTTCTTCCAGAGCTCTTATAATGTGCAGCTGAGGAAGGCTGTGCCGTACGTGGTTACTACTGCTATTTCTATATATTCTTATACCATGCTTATCAATGTAGTATTTGTGTCTTCCAGTCATGCATTAAGCAATGTGACTAACCTGTCATGAGTTTGTTCTCTCATCCTCTCCTCAAGGGGAGAAGTGTGTGCAGTAGGGTATTTTGTTTTAAAACGTCTCTCCCCGCCCCCACCCCCGAGCTATACACTTATGTTAGAGAAGGCAAGGTCAAAGAAACGTGTCTTGCATTTGGAGCAGCAGGTGGCAAGGTATTTGATGGTCTGTATTCCCTGGGTCATTCCACAGTCTTGTGCCAGCTCCCAGGAAAGCTCTGTCTGCCTCACAGGCAAGCTTCACCCTTACTGTAGACCATTCCATTGTGCCAGGAGTGACGTTGTCAACCACGGTCTTCATCCTGGAGTGTATCAAACTTAGCTATGCAGTGGAAAAAGTAACAGAATTGGTTAAGGGCTGATACCCACCCTAGTTTCTACTCAGTTTGTATCTGCCTACTTTGTAAGGTGTGCAGAGTCTGTGCCAAAAGCTCTTCAGTCCTTGAGTAGTATTAAGGTGTGGAACATAGAGGGAGGTTTGCTGCATACTTAGGTGGAAGTGGAGTGTCTGAAGTAGCTGAACCAAGTGCTCCATCCAAGTCTTGGCTCAGATCCGCTGCATTTAAGAAGGTGCAAGGCAGTGAAGGAGGGTTGCTCCACACGTTATTAATCTGTTTGATTTCATTTGCACAACTCTGGCAGCAAAGAAACATGCTATCCTGGTATCTGCAAAGTGATTCAAGAGAACAGGAAGCTTTATGGCTGACCCTGGAATGGCTTTATGGAAGGCCATTTGAACTTAGTATTGTCCAACATGCAGAAGTGGGCCATTTTGTATTGGACCACGAAGATGCTTCAGGAGGCTGGGGTATAGAGGAGCATGGATAAAGCCAGCACGCATCAGGCTTTAGAAACTTCTGAAGCAGGTCACGGGATAGTTTCCCTTCTAATGTTCATGGAACAGGGTGTGTTGGTGAATGAAGATTAGCTAAATAGTTATAGATTAGAAATAAAAGGATGGTCTGAAGTAACCGTGTAGCACTTTTATGTACTCATGAAAGGCCCTAGCCATCTTGGCGCAAACCTCTAGACACAGTCTAGGTAAAATTAGAACATTGGGTCAAGCTACTTTTAAAAACAATCTGTTTCATGTGTTGCCATGTGAGAAGCTTTTAAAACCCCTCAAAACTAGTTAGAGATATTTTAAGTTATCTGAAGTTAATCTGAATACTCTCAAAGAAGGGGTATTTTCCACCAGTCTGTATTATGGTTACCCATAGCAGTTTATTTAAAATGCTGCAGGCTGACTATGTATTTCTGATAAAATGCAATGTGTACATTTTGGCTGCATCACATTACATGAAGTTATGCTCCACTATCAGGTGACTTTTAAAAAAACATGATTCACATGTTACTTTTCATTATAAATAGAAATACATTTTTTAAAAATAGTAGAATTAGGTATTGTGCTATAAATGACAGGTGTTTTACTGATGTTTTTTAAAGTGGGTAATGGATGTTTTTTCTGTGTGTGTATGTATGTAGCCACATGTATCTTTTCTACCTATTTGACAAGAGGACTACCTCTTCTTTTTTCTATGGGGAATAGTATTATTAACTGTTAATAAGGATGAGAAGAAATGCAACTGGGTAGCTGTGTTGATGATATAACTATCAAGATGTTACAGGAACCCTACAGGAAGTCTAGAGATTTGTGCTTTGAAGCAGTTTTGGCAATCAAAAACTGGGTTGCATGCTCCCTCTGTTGAAAATCAACGATTCCATTTTCAGTAATCAAAACAGAGATTATTATTGAAACAATTTATCAGCTGATCATTTCCATACTATTATTTCATATAGAATTCCAGTCACCAATAATAGGCAATGTTGTCAAGTATTTCTGAAAACACTCACACTGTCTCTGTAGGTTGATTAGATGAGCTTTTGTACATTGGAAACCTGACTACTTTCCAACAACTTGATTTCACAAATGGAAAAACAGCATCTGTTTTCCTGCAGCTTCACATATGGCTATCATTGTTGCTTAGACAAGCTGAAGCAGGTAGCCCATGTGAAAGTACCCCTCTGGAGTGCTGTAGCCTCCTGGGATAGGATAACACTAGTCTGCTGTGGGGGACCCCGGCTCCCCCAGGCAGTTGAAACTGCATATTTAATCAACATATGCAAAGCATCCGTCTGAACAACAAATTACAGAGGAAATGATCAAACATGATATTTGGTACTTCTGTGTTTGTATTTTTAATATGGGGATTTAAATAGGTGTAGTCTGAGCCATGTTTGTTCAAATATCCAACAGTCACCACTGGAGAGTGAGGGAGAAATAAAATTATTTACAGGAGAAGGGATATGGATGCTAATTTCTAGCAAAGTAACACCTGATCTTTTGAAGGAAATCAGAGAATCTATACTACAGTTAAGGTGAAAATACGATTTAAATCTTTCTTTATTTTTTCTCTCCTTGGTGTCCTTATTTGTTCTTATCTGTACTGTATGTGATCCACTGGCTTTTCTTGATCAGTGACCCATTTGGAGAAACTGAATCTGAACTGAGATAAAATATCTGGGCTTTTTTCCCCCTCATATGTTTTTGGTAAACATTTCTGCTTGTGAAGGTCAAGGGATTGGCAGCATTAGAAATTGAATTCCTGAATACATCCACAGGCCAGGTATATTTCAGACAGATGCTCTCTTTCTCAAGCTGCCCTGCCAATGACCTCAACCCTGATTTGGAAGGACAACCCAATCTACTTTAAAGTGGAAAGGTGATTTAGTCACCAGCCATGCTGGCTCAGTCTTGGACCTCTCCTGAACACAGTTTGTCATTTCTACTGAAATATCAAATGTTCTGTGAATGTGAAATATCTCCCATTAGCGATTATACTCAGACTAATCTTTTTCTCTAAAACCTGGCTTGGAATAGATTGGAACTGAAACTCAGCAATGAAGGAGTCAGCTATTTTCCCCTCTCTATGAAAATATTTTTTAAAAAAGCAACTCTATCTATCTTTCTAAGATCCAGACTATTTGAAGGTGAGCATCACAAAAAGAAAAGAAAATTAAGTTCAGTTTCATTCAAGGTTAAATGGTTATACTCCTGCATAACATGATGGAAAAACAAATCAGGAAAATAAACAAAAAGGGAAAGGGAAACAAAAGAAAACCCCAGAACAGCAGTGTCATTGGGCAACCCTGGCCCTTTAAGAGGGAGCAGGGCAAGTGCACATGTGACTGGTCAGCTGACCCCAGTTGAGTTTTAAAAGAGGGCACCAGGGCTTAGAGAGAGAAAGACCTGTTAAGGGAAAGCCTGCATGAGTCAGGCTGAGAGCTAGTCAGGAAAGAGGCTGAGATAGTGGACATGGGGCTCTCACTCTGTGATGGGGTTCCTGATGTGCAACCCGGACTCTGGGACTGCTGAGTCATCTGTCTCACTAACCTGGGCTCCTTCTTACACTGTGATGCTGTTGGCAATCTACAAACCTCTGGCAAGTATTGCACTTACACAGACATCCACAGGCAGGGACACACCCAACTGAATTACATGAATGCTTCTCCCAGCCACTCATGAACTAACAAAAGAAAGGCTCCAACCAATTCCCCCAGCCTTGCATCCCAGAACTGTACCATCTTGCCCTGGTCAGAAGCATGGTCAGAAGTTCATTACCCAGTCCTCCCGCCCCTTGATGTGGAGAGGACACACACTAGCCTTTGTAAACTGAGCTGAGATTTCCTAAGCACTTTAACCAAAACCCACAGTATTAGGTAAAATATAAAAAAGATCTATTAACTACAGAAAGATAGCTTTTAAGTGATTACATGTAATAAGCATAGAAATCAAACTTGGTTACCTAAGAAATAAAAGTAATTTCACAATCTGAGTTCTATAAACTAAACAGGATTTGAATCAAACAGTGTCTCACCCTGACAGATGGTACAAACAGGTCAAAGATCTTCAATACACAGGCAATGATACAATACAAATGCAATACAATACAATAGTATACAAGGCATACTTTGTACAAAACATATAATTATATGACAGTGGTGAATATGAGGGTTCCAGGGTGCTGTACAGAGGTACAGCGTGCAACACATTCCCAGCTCCCTGGGAATGGGGAGCCCTGGAGAGCTAGGACTGCCTAAGTCTTCTGGGAGGGAAGGCAGTGAAGCAGGAGCCTCAGGACTGCCAAAGTCCCTGGGAGGAGGGCAGAAGGAACCTGAGAACTAAAGGGGCAGGACCCTGGAAGCTGTAGCCCAGGGTGGGTTGAGGAACTATGTTTTTGTTGATTTGGCTTAAGTTTGGACAATAAAACTGCCTAGAAGAAATTGTGGCCATGAGAGTGAGACCTTGGCAAGCTAGGGAGAAGCCCTGCCTTGTGACAGACACATTAGCCAAAAGTCCATACTCACAGCAGGGGTCCAAGACAGGCCACTATGCATCAATAGAAACTTGTCTTCTGTGTCAAGAGGTGGTGCTGGAAAAATCATATAAAGAGAAATCTTCCACAAATTATAACAACAAAAACTTTAAAAAAATAAGTGGCTCTGGCTAGAGATACAGGAAAAGTGGGTAGTCAGTGGCAGTGTATCCATCATCAACAGTAAAGCCCCAAGTCAGCCAAGCTCGTAAGCACAAATCCATCCCCATTCAGCAAAACATTGAAGCACAGGGTTAAAGTTAAACACAGGCTTAAGTGCTTGGCTGAACTGGGACCTAACAGCCTCAAAATAATTAAAATAATAATGCCAGAGCTAATAACCCAGAATAATAACTCAAAAGTGCTGGTACTGTCAGTTCTGATGACACCAGAAGAAGTTGGTGTATAATTGCAAGTTCCTCATTTGAAGGTACTACTGCATTCCTCAATCAGGCAGGAGCTCTTCAGATCTAATCACTCTTGTGTTAGCTGCCTCTGCTGTTATGGAGAACATTGAGGCCATACTGCAGGTGAGCATAATCATTCTTTATTCAAAACTGAATAAAGCAACTCAAGGGAAACCAGATTAGATCCATACTGAACTGGGGGAAGAGGGACATGTGAGTTTAGCTTTGAGAGAAGAAGATGACTATCAACAGCACATTGGAAAGACTGGAGAGAGAGGCGGCAAGGAGGTAATGAGGACAAGCAATGACCAAAGAAGGAGCAAGGATTTAACCAGAGAGAGGGTGAGGGAGGGAAATGGATCAATTTGGAAGAAATTGTGTAGTGGGGAGAATAACTGAAGTTAATGAGACACTAGAGGGTTCAGGGTACAACAAGAAGAAGCCAAATATGACACAGAAGTCTTTAAAAATTAAAAATGTCACCATTGCCTTTTTTGATATACCAGCATTTTTACATCAACTAAAGAAAAACAAATCCTAACACTCACTATTTCACTCAAAGACTTGGATAAAATATTCTGTTTACTAAGGTCCTACTTTATATCATTGTAAAATATTTTCCATCATAGTTTACTAATAAAAAAAATGACATCCATGTCTGTCCATTTTCTAATTATCTTAAGCATTTTGAAATTCAATACTCCACAAGGCAAGTAAAATTTTTGCTTTTTCCAATGTGTTTGCAGCATTTGAAAAATTATCAAAGTATAATCCTCCCCCCACTAATTTTAAAGAATAACCATTTCTGATTTCTCGCTAACTTAACATGTTTGAGACTAAATCTGTTTTATTTGCTATTTGGCTAAAAGTAATCATTAATGAGTATGGGAGCACTCATTCCTTCAGTAACTCAAGAAATAATTTTTGGCCGCAGAAGTTTTTTAAACAAGCATCAAAGTACTGTATAGTATAAACTCAATATAGAGATAACTTCCTGACAAGTAAATGATGTAACAGAATTAGATACTGTGGAGTAGTCAAAGCTTTGGCTGACGATTACTGATAATAACATATATTAGCTATTTTAACATGATGACTCAATGCAGTGATTTCTTTCTCAACAGCACGTACTACAAGATTTGGGGGGGGGGGGGTTGGTCCAATGAAGCACCAACAGAGAGTTAGAAATGAATAGCCAAAATTATCCTTGCAGTAACTATTCTTAGTGTTTGTGTACAAGGAAAAAATGCTCAAAAGAGAGGGAATCCACCTCAGCAATTATTAGAGTACTGACATAGTATCATTCATCTTGGCAAAAGTTGACTGAGCAGATGATAAAGATCCACTTAACTTGGACTCAATCAAAGGTTTCGCTATTTTCATTTCACAGGCCAGATGTAGCTCATCATCAGTTGGAGCTGATTTCAGAAGAGGTGTTAGAGTCTGCTAGTCCAAGAGAGAATCTGATCCAGACACCAAAGGGAGCCATGAGAGAAGTGAGTGTTCTCACCAATGTTCTCAATTGTTCAGTGAACCTGCTGTTCAATTCAAGCAAAGTAGTGTCAATGATGTGGAACAAGATCTACTTTAGACGGCTTTTAAATGACTGTATTCTACACTGTCCATCCAAACCTACTGTCCTGCTATTGGCTGTCCAGACAATACTGTCTTTTTGGGGACAAAGAAAAAGGAACGACTGTTAAACACAGCACAGACGCAGACTTATGCTATGAAAAATGAGACGTTTAATAGCCACAATATACTGTATACTGACAAATCCACTTAAATGGTAACAAAATAGCTACAGCTTTGCATCTTTTCCTCTGAAGACGTTCAAACTTTCCCTCACTGAGTGAGACATTCTCAGTTATCTGGATGACATTCAATATTATGTCTGTGTTTTCTGAGTAAAGCAATGGGAAGAAAGGTTGGTAAGCATAAAATTAATTAAATCACTCATTACTGTTATTTGCAGTACTTGAGACATGAAGGATTCAGCAGCACTCAATCCAGCTGCTGGATTTCAACAATCACTTAGAAGTGTGGCTGTTTTACAGTATCTTTAAAAGATAGGTGATGGCTTGTGGATAGGGAGGGATAGCTCAGTGGTTTGAGCATTAGCCTGCTAAATCCAAGGTTGTGAGTTCAATCCTTGAAGGGGCTATTTAGGGACCTGGGGTAAAAATCCATCTGGGGATTGGTCCTGCTTTGAGCAGGGGGTTGGACTAGATGATCTCCTGAGGTCCTTTCCAACCCTGATATTCTATGATTAACAGAGTATATTCATGCACATATCTACCACTGACTCCAATGGGAGTTGTGGGCATCTCCTGAAAAGCAAAGAAAGTCCTTATAAGTAGAAATGAGAAAACAATTTGCCATGAATAAAGTATTCAACAAATACAGCTGTCTTTTGTTACGGGGAAAGTCATCCCTGAATAAGAACTGCAGACCCTGTGTCAGTATCCATGTTAATAAAGACAGTGCCATCAAATGTTCATGGAAAGTGGATGTGAAAGGGTCACAAACATGATCAAATTGAAATTCATTTTGGAACAATTATTTGTGGAATATTAGCTCACCTCAATCTCTATCTTAAAGTGAGTTAGAATCATAGCTGAGAAGGCAAGTCCTCGGGTTTTTAAAGTCATATAGTGGTGCCAATGATAGCAATACATAAATACATAACAAATCCACACTTGTTCATCGTTTGGAAACTTCATGCATGCTATTTTCAAGATACGTTTTAACCAGATGAAATTGATGCCTGAAATAATATACAGAGCAGTGTATTTGCATTTCACATTTCGTCTGACTATGTACTTCCGCGCTAACTTCTCTTCACCGATCTCATACTGCCCCTTTAACAGTACAAATTAATAATGCCACAAGAAGATAAATCAGCAGTGCTCAAAGGAGCAATAATCATGTCAGAGGTGTAGCTGGCATGAAGATGATTGAGTTGTGCCTCTTGTATTAGATGTTTCAAGGAAGAATCATCCCTTACGTAACATAGAGCAATGGACAAAATTTCCATGTTACTCTGATACCTCATGCCATCACATTTAATTGTGTAACAGTCAATCACTATCACATAAATTTGCTTCTTCCATGATTTGTTGTAAGACAGTGGTAGGCATGTTTTCAGTGAGCTGATTCTAGATTTCAGGAGACGTATATTTGACATTTGCTGGAATTGCTAGTTATTGATACACCTTTCTGAAGACAACTTGTCCTTCTGGCTTTTTGAGCACACCTAATATGAGTTTATCTCTTCTGAGCATTAGTTCATCCATTATGAGCAATTAAATTAGGTAAATTATAGACCATGAAAAATCATGGGTTTTTAAAAATTTTATGTGTAAGTAAAAGTCCCTTATTATACACCTTTGTCTGGTACAGTATATCTCATGTTATCATAGATCAGAGATTTGGATTACTGCTTGTGATATTATCCAGTTTAGTTTATTATGACACCCTGCTACCTAGCTTCCTTTAAGAAATGTTTAGAATTCCATGTATTTTACACCATAAGATAAATATGGTCACTAAAAATACATACTTTTCTTATAGGTTTCAGAGGGGTAGCCGTGTTAGTCTCTAAGGTGCCACAAGGACTCCTCATTGTTTTTACTTTTCTTATAGTTCCTCTCTCTCTCTCTCTCTCCCCCTTTCTCTCGATGTATATACACATATACACTAATAAATATGTTACATTTTGCTATCCTCTAATATATGTTAGGCAGGATACTGTTTATTCACTGTACAGAATACCAAAGTTAATATCTATGTTAATAATTAAATTTACTGAATTGATTCTGCAGTGGACAGAGCATGAATTTGGGCTTGATCAAGCCAGAGAAAGGAAGAAATGCCTTGACAGAGCCTTCATCAACCAGTGGAGAGAAGAACAGCAGGTTTAAAAAAAAAAAATAGAATCAGCTCACTGTACCAACATCAAGACATGGAAAAGACAGTTGAGTACAGAAAAAAGACATTTCTAGATCTGGAGTTAAATAGTTCAATTTTCAAGCAATATAATGTAATTATCTCTTGTATAATTTTTAAAGACCACAAGCAGGTAATGTATTTTGACTACCCATTTATCAGACCATATGAAAAAATGTCTATCCCCTCTCAGGAATATCATCTTTTCTTAAAAAGCGACAGAGTCCTGTAGATCCAGACTAACACGGCTACCCCTCTGATACTTGACATCTTTTCTTAATGACTTAAACTGCCTTCAAAAATAATGCTCCTTTAAATGGACAAACTAACCAAAGAAAACTGCTCCATCTTGTGAGTCAGTCCCTGAAGTAACACTTTCTGGAGGCAGTATACATTGTGCGTAACCAAAAGTGAGGGTGGTACTTGTCCAAGGTTAGTCAGCATTAGATATTAGAGTAAAGGGGTTGCTCTACTATGTATTCCACGTTATATGTAAACAACTCCTTGACATTTATTTATTAGTTAATTGAATCATCAAAAATCAGCCACTTGTTGCTTCTCAATTTCTTTCAAGAGGAGAGTGCCTCTGGTGCAGCAAATAATGTATGTAAAAAAATAGTGCTCTCTAGCTCAAGAGAATGCCAGCTGTTCAGAATCCATAGCCATAGGTGGCGAGTTATATGGGCCCGCGGTGCCCATGCTACACCAATATTCATGAAGGTGGGCCCAGCTTCACCAGTGTTTGGGCCCCGCGCTTGGGGGGCCCCACGCCATGGGTCAGCAATGTGGGGCGCTCTCACCTCGGGGGCAGCTCCCCCCGTCCCCGGAGTTGTGGCGTGCTGCGGGGAGGTCCCAGCACTGACCCGGCTCCCAGCCCATTGGCTGGGGGAGTTGCAGGGGCGATGTCAGAGCTGCCTGGCCATGCCTCCACAGCAGGGAGGGGGAGGGAGCTGCAGGCATTGAGAGAGCAGCAGGAGTCTGTCACTGTCAGACAGAGACACACGGACACAGCCGGGGTATTGTGGGGACAGACAGATGGAGCCGGGGATGGGGAAAGGAGCAGCGATGGGCACCCTGGGGCTGGCATAAAATACACAGTACAGAGAGGGCTTCCTGAGGGGGCTATAGCAACACCCCCCCATAGAGTAGACCTGGGCTGCGGCTGGCTCCGTCCATCACTCCACCCCCGCCCCACAGAAACCCACACAACACTCTGCACCCCTGAGAGACCTCCAACAGCCCCTGTGCCCCTGTCACCCCTCTCCAGAGAGCCCCGCATTTGTGCCAGACAATTCCCCTCCTGCACTGCCTCTCCTGCTCCAGAGCTCCCTACAATCTCCCCCTTTGCCTCCCATCCCCCCAGCCCATTGGCCGAGAGGCTCCTAGTCTATTGGCCAGCACGGCCAATGGGAGCTGCACCTGAGGCAGGGTGCCTGCTTGCAGATGCAGACCTGCCCAGCCATGCCTCCACAGCACAGGGAGGGGGAGCCACAGGTGAGCAAGCCCCCGTCATCATCATCACAGGCACAGCAATTCTCTGGATATTTAATTTCTCTGAGGCAAGTAATTCAATCTACTCTTCCTTTCCAGACAATTTGTAGCTTTTCCCGTAAGAAAACTTACAGTTTCTTTGCAAAGAAGTCCATTTATAGTTTTTTCACTTGAGAAGTATATTTTCTGGTTGTTCATAAGCTCATTTATTTTGTTAACTAGGTTTCATAGGCAATTTTAAAAGTCACTTGAATTGTACCTGTTTTTTTCCATTGGTCCAAAAACATATGGAAGATGTGCAGATTTTTATTTCTGTGGGCCAAACCACCCTGTGTAGAAATGTAAATGTTGGAGCTAGAAAAGCTCTGAAAGGGTAAGGGTCCCTTCAGGAAATTGTCCTCAAGTCATTCATTCTTCTGGGCATTCCATTCTATTGCTCCCTCCTATAGTGATAGTGATCAGTGTTTCCACCCACAGGGGAGAGGCAGAAGACTGGGTCAACCCTGCAGTGACTCTGCCTCTACCTTTGTTCTCTGTCTGCTCCCTCTACCAGCCCCTTTGGTCTCCCTAGGATTGCCCCTACCATTACTCACTCTGGGTCTTCTTTCTCTGGAGCTTCTCATGAAGTAAAGTCTGTCATGACAGGTTCTTATCTCTGTAATGTACTTAATGTTGATGTATTTATTAAGTGTTAATTAATGCACTATAGGAGTCCCCTTCAGCCCTCTGTATACATTGATTGTCTTCTTTCCATATGTTTTGCCCATAGGATTTTCTGCAGCCCTAGGGCAGCCAGCAATAACCCCTGTGCCTTTGCAATGGGGTAAGGGAAGGGGACCATGGGTTCCCTATTTATGTGATTTGCAAGAAGTGTTATCATTACTTAGGGTACCAAATGTGTTTAAATGATATAAGTGTCTTGTAAAATCCCAAAGCAAGGTCATTTTATTTCTCATATAATCTCATATGCAGTATACACACATTTTTCATTAATTATATGAGTTGAATTTATTATTATTTATTAGCTAGGTTACTGGGTTTTTTTCTTCAGTGTGGCAAAATGTGTGCTATTTTATGGGTTGAATGACATAATACCCCCCCACCTCCAATGTCCGTCACTAAGTCCAGTAATTTTGTCAAGTGTTCGTCGCACAACATGGTGGTGCCTACCCCTGCCTTGTGCTTCAGGGGGTCACGGGATCCAGGGGAGTTAGCGGGGGGCCTGGCGTTGGCAGCAGCGAGTGACCTGGCCCCAGCCCACTCTGCTCCACCTTGCCAGCTCCCGGCATTGTTCAGGGGCGGGGGCTTCGGGGAAGAGGTGGAGTGGGGGCGGGGTGGGAAGAGGCAGGGCAGAGCAGGGTTGCTCGCTGCTGTCGGCGCCAGGCACCCCGCTAACTCCCCAGGCCACCCTGGACCCCGCATCCCCCTGAAGCGCGGGGCGCCCCAAAGTGTAGGGCCCAGGGCAGTTGCCCCGGTCTGTCCTATGGATGGGACGGATCCACTTGGGCACCACCAAAAATTATACAAACCTGCCGCCCATGTCCATAGCTACCCTACATCATGTTTGTCTCTAAGTTTGTCTGGTCTTTGGGTTTTTCCTGAAGGACCTCCTCTGTGAAGAGAGAAACTCCAAGCCCCACACTCATATCCTGCTGGGAGCTAGCAACATTTAACTGCCAGCATGAATGAGAAGCTAAGCACCTAATTTAGGGTGTCTCAGAGGAGCTCTGTGTTCCTGTGCTGCTTCCTAGAAAATGCCACCCTGTTATGGTGAACTAGTGTCTGTATAAAGTCTGTTTCTTCAGACACGTAGTCATTTTCCTCCTTTTGCAAGTGCTTTGCCACATATTCCTTTGTGATCAAGTCTGGCTGGTGAGAGAACCGAAGACTAAGTAGGGTTTGCTAGTCAGGCTTTTAGGCAGACCAGCTTGTATCCGCACCAGGTACTCAAAGATTCTGCACCCACCTTGCGAATTGAAATGTGACACAGTATTTTTTTGTGAATTTCATTAAAACACTTACATAAAATAAAGGAAACATATCACAAAACCAAGCTACCATTAATAATATTAAACTCAACTAAGAATAAAGAAATGCAACTTCCAAATCAATATAAAATCAATGTCAAATAAAAAATTAGTCTTGATTTTGGGTTCAAATTAAATAATCAAACTAGCTAAATAATTGAATTAATACCTAAAATGATCAATCCCTATGTAAAATCTAAGAAGGGGTTTCAGGAGGTGATTGTCCAGTTAGTTATAGAACTTTACCAAAGTCAATCAAATCTATAATTGGAATGTTTCAATATCTTAATATTGAAACCAAATGATTAACTAATGTCAGAATCACAGCCTCAGAGCATATTATGGAGCTTCCTCCTTAGACTTTGATTCTTGAGTTGCAGTTAACCCTTTCCTTCACCCAGAGCTGTAACAATACAGACTTTAACAGGATACTTTTGATAAGCAGAAGTTACACATTTCCTATTTACAAGCAATTACATACGACAATCTCAAGTCTTTCAGGACTTTTAAACATAGAGCACAGAGCACACACTAATGAGTAAATTTATAAGGCAACATTTAGGGCTATTTAAACCTTGGGAACATTTCTTTCAGATGCCTTCCCATTGTGGACTTTACAGGTGCTCTCACACACATGCAGGCACACTTCCACTTCCACACCATGGGAGGAAGAGAATAAAAAGGACCAGGACGCTTCCCAACTAATAAAAACAGAAAATAGGAAAAATAACATACTTCAGATAACGGAGGAGTTGCAAATTCTCCAGCTCCTTCAGTCTCTGGGTTCCCAGAGAAAGAGCTGTAATTTCAGGCAAGGACCAAGACAGCAATATTCTGCTGGCTCAGCACTTCTTGGCAACAGGCCTCCTTTGGGTGCAGGGAGAAAAAGACTAGAGTGGCCTGATGTTGATATTGTGACTTCCTCTCTTCAATCTCAGAGATTCTGGAAGGTCTGTCTCCCCTCAGGTGGCATATTGACCCCAAAGGTGAGGTTTCTTGGTCTAAGCCTAGATTAATGAGAAATTTGGTTACTCGTCCTTGCAGTACCTCCAAGATCTTCGGACAAATCAGGTGCAAGGCCTACATTGGTCCAATCAGGTTCTCCTAACTGAGCATTGGTTTGGAAAAGGCCCACTTAAATCAGCTATTTTCAAAATGTTCATTCTTTTATCTACCACAGAGACTGTAAGTCTGATCTGCCCAAAATATCAAAAATCTGGATACACGAGACCATACTTGAGAGAGCTGGCATGGTCTTATCTGGGTGAAAGGTCTTAAAATGACATTATGTCACCAGTTTACAGATACGTTAAATATAAAAATCCTATCAAAATAGTTAATTGAAAAAAAAACCTAGCAACAAAACCAGTCCCTTGACATTCATCCATCAGCAAAATTAAAAATAAGTTCAAACTTATGTTTAGTTTCATCACCTCCAGTTCCTGAGGAATGTGGAATAGTATTTTTATATTTGAACTGGGTTATAGGTCAAGCTGCTTATCTTCTGGAATCTTCATCTAGATAAAGAAAAGTGGCTTTAAAGCCTATCAAGATGAAATCCACTTACAACATACAATTTTATTATTATTGTATTTTTATTATTATTAAACCATGACCCCTCTGTGCTAAGGGCTGTGCGAACTCAGGACAAAAAGATGGTCCCTGCACCAAGGGTCTTAGAATCTAAGTAGGAGCTGTAAAAAGCAACAGAGGGTCCTATGGCACCTTTAAGACTAACAGAAGTATTGGGAGCATAAGCTTTCGTGGGTAAGAACCTCACTTCTTCAGATGCAAGTGAGGTTCTTACCCACGAAAGCTTATGCTCCCAATACTTCTGTTAGTCTTAAAGGTGCCACAGGACCCTCTGTTGCTTTTTACAGATTCAGACTAACACGGCTACCCCTCTGATAAGTAGAAGCTGTATTCCCATATAAGCTATTCTTCTCACACTGGCAACTCTCAAAGTTATGTTCTGTGGAATGCTTTCAGACAGTACATGTGATCTAGTCCCTGGGCCATCAAAACATTCAAGCATGTGCTTACTTTAACTATGTGAGTAATGCCATTGAAGTCAATGAGACAGTTCACATAGTTAAAGTAAGCACGTGCTTAAGTTCTTGCTGGATCAGGGCTTTAATAAACAACCATGAACAAAGCTGCTGTTGTGATTGGGATATTTCAGTTTGTTCTTACAGTACATATTCATAACTGTTTCATGCGGCTCGAAAAAGTCAGCTCTATAGGCATGCTGACTAGTATATAACTTCCCTAAAAATTGTGTGTGTAAATGTCCTGATTGATGTTGAAACATTTTTATATTTGCAGAGAAGTAACTGTGTTTTCTAATTTGATCAATTTCCATTAGGAATTGCCTATTTTTGACGTTTATGAATCCCTCATAGTCTCATTCCTCTGATACCCTTAATTTCTCTTTCTAGTAGCCATATGAAAGTGATCCATTAAACATTACCCACACCTATAATGATTCGTCTTAGAATGTAAGCTCCTTAGGGCAGGGACCTTTATTTACCTTTTGCTTCTTTGTAAGCACAGTGCAAGGGACAAGGAGTCAAGAACCCAACTATTGGATGATTCTCAGACAGATGGCCTTGTGTGTGAAAAATGCAGGTGTTCCTGAGTTAGGGCAAGGACCTGTAGGGGCTAACAGAAGTGAGCAGAAAGCCTCTGGGAACTATAGCTCATGTTGGGCTGAGGAACTACTTTATTTTGATATTTTGCCCAAGTTTAGGTTTAACCAATAAATTGTGCCCTCAGGCAAAGGCCTCAAACTGGCTCTGGTGTAGCATGAATCTGCCCTGGGCTGGTAAGATAACCCACCAGTTTACAAGCATGTACCCATCTTCCTTCATTTTTGTGAGGTTCTGAACACCCTGAAAGTTCTCACTAATACATATAGTGCTTTATTTTCAGAGAGACTGAACAACTACTTTCCTGTTGAAGACAATGGGAAGTCTGTGTAGGTGGTTGCTCAGCACAGCTTAAAATCAGCCCAATAAACACCCATCTTGCTGGCACTGAAATTAATGACTGTTTTGATACCGGTGCAAGCAGGATTGGGTCTTATCATAATAGCTTTTGGAGAGGTATTGTTCAGGCACTTACACAATACACTAACTATTCTTTAGCGTTTTCATGGGCAGGACACCAAAATTCCTTCACTGAATTGCCCAGGCAGCCTTTCATTAGTTTAAAACATTTTTACATTGAAGGAACTGCTTGCTAGTTTGCTTCTTCTTTGCATCAGAACCAGAGCTGCTGTCTTATATATTTTTAAATCAGCCTCAGCCTTGCTTCTTTCAGATTATCAGTGGCATAACCTCTTTCTCTGAAATATGTCTTGCATTCTCTGTTGCACTTAACTGTGCAAAGATATATTAGCATACTTTTTAGATAAAGACAGAAAGATAATTTGAATGAGGTTATGCTCTGAGAAGTCACTATAGAAAAGGCATATGAGGTTCCATATTTTTGTCTCAGTGACTCCAGAGCAAATACGTTTTGTTTATAAGTAAACAGATCTGCTTGTTTTTAGCTGCCAGCCCTTCCAACTTACCCTGGAATCTGAAAGTCAGTCTTAGTTCCTGCTGTTTTGTGCATCATCATCAGAAATCAAGATTCTGCATGCTAAATTCTGACCTCAGTTACTTACCATTACCATTAATGGATTTGCTTTCAGATATACCTATGTATTACCAATGCCTATCACAGGCTCACACAGAGCTAAGTGGCTCTGAAGAGCTAAGCGGAGTAAAAACTTAGTAAAAACATATTTTTGTGTTCCAGTTCAGAGCAACTTGGGTACAATAAACTTTTTAAATACAGTGAATTTGCTGGGCTTTGTGTGTTTCTTGAGAAAGCAATCAATATTTCATTCTATTTTTGTTTAATGAGAAATTGTACTATTTGTTAAAAGAAACTATTAATGCTCTGAGGCCTGGATAAGAACACCATATACACTGGGGGGATTTTTAGACACAGTAGGACACAAAGTTTGAGTGACAGTTATGTTATCACCTATGTGAGAAGGGTTACTCTCTGTGTGCTACGGTGCAGTACTCCTTAGTCCTAACCTATTGCAGTGTAGAAAGCAAATGGTCAAATGTTAACAAATAATCTATAGGGTTTTTTATTATTATTAACCCTTACACCTCCTCTCTTCTTCTACCCAGCTCTGTTTCTTTTGTACCTCCTTTTTTCTACTTCTCTTCTTCCCCTTTTCCTCGATAGTCATTTGGTTTTACTAATGTATTCAATGAAGATAATTTAACAAGCCTTTAATATTTTACTGAAATTTTATGTATATTTTTCTTTAAAAAAAAATCTCATTACAGATGAAAGGCCAGAGTCTTTTCTGCATTCTAGCCTCTTCGCATGGATCTGGCTGATGCTCCTTTCTGCAAAGAAGCTGGAAAGCTGACATATCTCCCCAGCTGACACAGTTCCAGTCATATCCCAACCGTGTAGCTGGCTCCTATACCACCTCTGTTTGGTGTATGTGAGAGAAGTGAATAGGAGCATTATTGCGGTACTACCGCACTCTGGCTATTCTTGGCTGGCTATCTTTGGCTGGTAGACAGCATTGTGGGGGTAAATTAGATCAGCCTAGGGGTTGCTCTTAAGTGCATAAGGTAGGTATACAACCAGTCACGGCATAAAGGAGCTGCAACTGATTCCTTTGCAGCCCTCCATAGCAGCATCCAGTGAACACTGGGAAAAACAAAAAAATTCGGTCTAAAATTAATGAGCTTGTTTGTCAGTCACCTAGGGGTTCCATATTTCATGATACAGGGGTTCTACAATTGGATTTCAGTGGGAACCTTGCATAGTAGCTCACTGGATTGAGCCCTTAAATACTATAGTGATAAGAGAGAAAGAGAATGTTTCTTTTATATAGGACAAATTTGTATGAACTATTATTTCTCTTTCACAGCACTCAATTCCTATCCTATCCCCCTGGGATTCCAGATGGAAAGATTTCAATATTTATTTAAACAAAAAGTGATACTAATAAAATTATGGAAACCCATTCTTGTAACCCATGTGCATGTTTACAATTTTAACCAAGTCTGAAATAAATATTTATGGTTGACTTGCGGTCTAAAAATTGAAGGGAATATGTTAGCCACAGTAACTTAATCGAGAAAATATACATTGTTAAAGTAGTTATTTAAGAGCTTATTACAGAATTGGAGAGAATTGTTTTCCTTTCTCCTTTTGAAAGCAAATTTGCATTAAATCCCCATTGTGGACCTTATTTTAAAAAGTTGAATTTATCTGGTTAAAAAGATCAAATTGATAACATATATCACAAGGCAGATATTCTCTAAAAAAGATCTAAATTAAAGCTACTGATAAAATGCCCCCATTTAGGTGAAATAATATGCATTTAAAAGCTTTTTTTGAGCACAGAGCTCAGGTATTATGATGGAATTTTGTGATTTATTGTTTTCTGAGGGATACAGTTCTATTGGCTGTGGGGAGGAGGGACAGGTTAAGCTGCTGTTTAATTTGATTGTTGTGTCAAGGTTGCCTAGGGCTATAGATAGCTTTTCAATATTGAAGACATCCAGATAAATAAATAAAAATAAAACTGTAGAATATGGACAAAACTATAGCCTAAAGGTACATTTAAACAAAAAGAGTGGGGCACGGGTAAACTCTCCTCTCTTCCCCCCCACCCCATATGTAAATGGATATATGAAATTTATGTAAAGGGGTTATCACTGATGGACAAAAGTGTACATGTTTTACAGAACCAAAGGTGAATGGAGGAGGGGAAACATGGTAAAAAAAAGAAGACAAGAAAGCCCAGCCAGAACCCATCTGCAGTGTAACCATAGGCAACTACACAGACTCATAGGGAATTTTAAAGGTGCCAACACAACTGCCTCTGGGGTCTGCCAAGGAGGCAGATGCTGGGTGAATATTTTCTACTCTTTGCCATACCATTTTCAATAATCTTACCTGATCATCTTCTATGGGTAGCACTGTGGTGAGGTAGTGGACATGCCACCACCGTCACACTTTATTTTGCACAATAGTTTTTGCAAGCTTAGAGAACTTTTGATTTGAAATCCAACACCACATGCTAGGCTACTCAAAAACTGGCAAAATTTGATTTTTAAATGGAAAGTCTTACAAGTGGTACACCTGGATTCATGTTCGATGTGTTGTAGTCTGTCCATGACTGAAGGTCCCCATTTCCCCAGTAGTTTTCATTAAGAAACACTTGCATACCTCGTTTGGATATACTACACGCAACATCTCTACTTGTGGATCTGTATGGCCTGTGTCAAGTTCTTTCCTTAGTTCTCATTTATGTCAACCCACTGGAATTAAGTTCAGTTTTCCCTCCTTTTAAAATCCCAGGATCCACTAGGGAAATATGAGCAAGTTATAATGACCAGTGCTTAAATTGTTTTGACGACAGGGGTAAACGAAGGGTATAGATTTACAATGTGGAGATGCCTGTCTGTTGATTAGATATAATCCTTTTTTTTAATTTCCTTCTCTTCTAGATTAGAGGACATAAAAGCAGTCACCTGTCAACCCAATCCAGCAATGAAATTCAGCAGCCTATTGTCCCAGTCACTGCTTTCAATCACTCTAAACGGTCTCCAGAGACAATCATTATTATAGGACATGTTCCTAAGAGTAGATAAATGGAACTCAACCTGCCAGTCTGCATAGGGAAAGATGGACAGTCTTGGCCAAAAATATGAAAGGGCCTGGAGCTTTATTGACATTTACATCAAAAATAGTTAGCAATGAAAGCAGCTGTTGTGGAGAGCTTTCACCACAACGTGTTTGGAATATGCTGTGAATTGAAATACAGACCTCCTGACAAGCAATTTACCTTCTGTCAGTCTCCATGTGCTTGCAGCATTACTGGGTACTTGCTGTGATAGCCCACTTAAAGCTGCACATGTGTACAGTTTGGATGAAAGATTAACGACAATTTGAGGCAGGAAGTAACGAATTGTGGAGTGTCATTCATAATGGCCGACATTGTCATCTGCAGGGTGACACCATAGCAAGAAGGTGCCTCTGTTGTGACTAGCTTATAGAATCAGATGTCATTCATTCTAATGAAGATCTGCCTACAATTCTAATAAGCCGAGTGCGAGACAGCTCAGGATTATAAGCATTAATCTGCCTTGTTTGTTGACATTAACATGATGACTAAAATGCCATTATGCAAGAAATTCCTTTGGAAGCTATTAAAAAGGGGCAATCTTAATACAGAGTATTACAGCCCAGAACAAAGGATTTGCCAGGAGTTAATTTCCATGTTTACTCTTGTCATTTTCTACACAATATTGATTTCCCCCCCCTCTAAATAATTTGCACTACATGAAAGTTTTTGATGTTCCATGAATATACTGCTCCTTTCTATGGCCAAAACACATCCAAATCAAGGTTTGCCACAATGCAAAAGATGAGTTCCATTGGCCCCAAAGCTTATGGAATGTAACATTAGCTAAATATTTATTGTAGTATTATTTTTAGGTGATCTTTTATGAGAATAACAAACCAAATCTATACCAAGTGCATTTAAAAGGAACATGTTAAACAACATTTAATCTAAATGTATCTAATATGTGATTGATTGGGTTGTCTTTTAGACGGCACAAGAATTAGTCATTTCAAACTGATAGGGTGCTCTTGACTACAGGGTCAATGGAGAACTGCCAAGGCTGATTTTTCTATAGAAATCAAGATTCGTATGAGTCGTTATCAAATGGAATTGAAATGAAGCTGTGTGTAAATCTCTGTTTAAAGAGGGCTAGGATGAGGATATTAAGGTTTCTGATCTTTATCCTTGCAAAAGTAGAGGACTTAATCAATGGATATAAAAACTGATTTGTCTTTTCTGTCTGTCCTTTCACCTGACCTTAAATATCTTTCACTGCTTGTATGTGGATCAAATTTTCCTCCATAATAGATCTGAATGATAATTATGTAATTTAAGATATAGGGTAAAACTTTCAAAAGCCCCTAAGATTTTTAAAGGCATTGAAGTGCCTAAAGATGCAGCCTGGTGCCTACCCACATATTTAGGTGCCTACATGACTTTTAAAATCATGCCTCTAAGTCATTTTGAAAATGGGAATTAGGCTTCTAAGTCATGTAAGTGTTTTTTACCCATAATCAAATGTCAGCAAGTCTATGCGAGAGTAAGGTGAAGGATTTAGCTATCCCCATGCTACATTACTAATTATTTTATTATTATTATTTTGTTTATGTAGTCACTGCTCTTTGAGTCAATTTAAAAATAAATGAGGACATAAGGGATCTGATTCTCTATGTATTGCAACTTCTACAGTCATTTACAGCTGTACAAAGGGGGCACAAAACACACTATACTAATTGGCACTCACTTTGAAGAGGCATAGATGATTACCCAAGATGTAAGACAGTGGAGAATCAGGCTGCATACCTGTACCTGGAGAAGCCTACAGTCAAGTAGTCAGGACAGTTTAACCTGTGTGGAGGGGAAATTAATCTATGCCAAATTAATCTGGAACAATGGGAAAACCGTATTGTAATTCCACAATGTAGACGCTGGACTGTGCCTTTCTCAGGGATTGTGGCAAAGCCACCATCTAGCTTTTAATTAACATCATACCATAATGATGGAGATGACCAGCATAAGCAGTCTAATAAAATATGCAATAAAATAATTTTAAATTATTAAATTAAGATTATAAACTGCAGTCAGCTCCTTCAGATCAAAGGGCGACTAACCAAGGTAGTGGCAAAGGCATGCATGCACAGAGTGTTGATTAGATGCCATTAGCAAATCTCTTCTCCTATCGCATGTTAAAACCTTCACAAAGTCCAGTCAGATCCACAGTTGGCTTTTATACATGCCATGCTTCGAACACGTTCTGAAAACTTCCTGCCATTGAAATACCTAAAACTAAGAATCCTTTTTGCCTTCATAGGGCTCTTTTGGCCCCCAAACTTTTGCAGATGTAGGCAGGTCCTTCTGCTAGATTTACCAGTCTTATAATAGGTGCTTCTAACTTGGGGCTCTGGATCTTATGGCAAGCTATTTGCCAAAGTATGGATTTGGTCATAGGCGCTGACTTTTGTTTTAGCTAGTGGGTGCTTGCTCCTCTCTGCCCTTCCCTCCATGCAAGTGGCAGGCGGGCCTCATGGGGAAGAGGCTGAGCGGGGAGGGGGCCTCAGGGCGGAGTCTCAGGGGGAAGAGGCCAAGCGGGGCAGGGCCTCGGGATGGAGCACGGATGGAGTGGGGGGCAGAGCCACAGTCTGGGCACTGGTGCCCACAAACGATTAATTTGCTCCTGCGGATGCTGAGCAACCCCTATTTTTTTCGGTGGATGCTTGAGCCCTGGAGTACCCATGGAGTCAACGCCTATGGATTTGGTCCATAAGAGATTTGACTTCTTTCAGGTGGTTCTTATTACTAGAAGTGATAGCCTTTTACATTAAAGGTAGTTGTCCTAATTTATGCCAGAAGCAAATTTTAGCTCGAAAGCCCAGAACCTCAAAGGTACTTAGGAGTCTAACTGCCACTGATTTCAATGGGAATTGGGCATCTAAATACTTCTAAGGAACTGGGCCTAAGTGCCAGGGCCGGCTCCAGGCACCAGCTTAACAAGCAGGTGCTTGGGGCGGCCAAGGGAGAGGGGCGGCACGTGCGGCAATTCGGGGGTGGCTGGTCCCTCACTCCCTCTAGGAGCGAAGGACCTGCTGCTGAACTGCCGCCGCTGATTGCAGCTTTTTTTTTTTCCCCCCCCAATTGCTGCCGCCGGTCGCGATTGCGATCGTGGCTTTTTTTTTTTTTTGCTTGGGGTGGCAGAAATGCTGGAGCGGCCCTGCTAAGTGCCCCAAGGTGTGCGGTGATGCCATTGGGTAGAAATAATGTCCAAGCTATGCATAGGTGCTGATTTAGTTAACAAGATTGAGGGAATGGATGTGGGTGAATTGAATTTAAATTTCTGATTCAATGCACAGCAGCTGTGGGTAAGGCTAATGACATGCTGACTTGTATTATGAGGGCTGTATTATCTAAATTAAAGAAAATTGCATTATCTCTGTATAGCACCCTGGTTGGATTGCACTTGGGGCACAATATCCAATTTGGGATCTTACTGTAGAAAGATATAGTTAGTTAACTTGGAAAGGGTACATCGCAGGACAGGAAAGATGGTTAATGGAAAGGAGGGGGGTCATATCTGAGGACAGGCTGATGGAATTAGTCTTGAGAGAAGATGATTAAGAAGAGTCCTCCTGATTTAAATGTTATAAAATTAATCTTCTATAGCTTCTGAAGTTCTTGCACGACCAGAACCAGGGGAATGGGCTGCCAAATGAGGTACTTATATCACATTGTCAGAACATTTTAAAGCAAAATTTGGATGACAGCTTGGAATTTAGCATGTCAAATGGCAGTTAGTAGGGCCACTGAAAATACACACCAAGTAACTTCCAAGCTGTAGGCTCTGATCCTGCAAAGGGGTTTTGTTTCAACTATGTGTACTTTTGCCAGGCTGAGATCTTATTGTGGACTCAGAGTTTCACTGTGGATTTTAGTATTTTCTGTGGAAATTGAGTTTTCATTTTTAAAAGGGAGGGACATGCTATCCCTAGAAGGTAAACATGTGCAGGAGACAAATATTCCAAGTTTCCACTAGTGGAGTTTCTCCCAAAAGCTTATGTAATGCAGTGGCAGGGGGGCTAATAGAATAGGCAGGGTGTCCCACCCCCGAAATCGTGGGTGTCCTGAGATCTGAGTGGATCTCAGCACATCTGCTGAAGACAAAAGTCTCCATTTAGAGACTTAGGGCACCCACACAGCTCCATTGGCTTGCCCCTCCTCTATGGTATATCTCTCAGGATCTGCATTGTCATGAAGTCCCCAGTGGCAGCTGCAGATGAGACATTACTTCTGGTTCAGTCAGCAGTAACTTTCCAACATATTTCTGATGAGGGATATGTCTAGTCCCAAGGGGAGCATACCTCGGAGAGCAGCTGTTTTTCTGCTCTTCCTACTCCCTGTACCAGCAGCATGTTTCCATAGCTGCAGAACACCAGACATACACAGGGGCTTTCATGGTGTCTGGGGAACAGGCTAGGGGAAGCAAGGAGAAGCAAGCCATGGAACTGCTGCTCTGTCGCCTTTTGAGAGAGTAGATCTGGCCATCAATCTGCTGCATTTTGTTACCCTCCATGCCACCCGGCAGAAGAGGGCATGTTGCTCTACGTTTCTAGGCCTTCTGGTTTCTAAGAAAACTTTCTTGTTGTGAAATGGTGCAGGGATCAAATGCATCTGAAGTGTGGAAGAGCACATAGAGGCCATGTGTGGAGAATCCTGATGGAGAGGCTGTGCAGGGGTGCATGTGCACCCTTCTACGTGTTACAGAAAGCACATGGGTTAGAGCTGCTATTCTAGTCTGTAACTGCAGATGCCACATGCACTGATCCAAGGTTCAGCAGCGGGTTTCAACTCTCTAGCCCCTTTATACTCCACCAACAGAGGGTGTGATCCAAAGCCCATTGAAACTAATGGACTCCCTTTGAGTCAATGGGCTTTGGATCAGACACATGGAGTCTAAATACTAGAGCTGGGTGGGACAGTTTTCCTGTACGCTGAAAACATTTGAGATTTCGAAAATATTTCCCATTCCAAATCAGGACTAAAAGTTGGAATTTTGAAAATTATTGTGAACTGAAACTCCCCCCACAATTCAGATTGTGTCAATTGAAATGTTTTGTTTTGATCATTTGGCAATATTTCACTTCAATTTTGACCATTTTCAATTTTTTTATTTTTTCCATGAAAAGTTCCAGCTTCAGTGAATCAGCATTTTCTGACAGAAAACTGTTGTATTGAAAATTTCCTGACCAGCTCTACCAAATATTCTGACTTTGTGAAGGTAGAGTGGATTTCCCCCGTACTGAGAGTGCAGAAACATAGGCTGAAACAATAGCCCTAACAAAAGTTTGAAATACCCTTATTGATCTCAAGGGGCTTTTAATTATGGATGCCAAAAATGAGAATTTAAAGGTTAAAATTAACTATTTCATTGCTGATTATTTTATAGAAATAGTCAGCTAACGCCTTTTTTTTTTTTTTTTTTTTTTTTTTTTTTTTTTACTGTTTTGGGATTCTTATTGAAATACATTCCACTGGAATAAAATTGAAAAATGTAAAGAATGCAAATCATTGAATGTTGGATTAACTATTTAACTAGTTTCATCTTCAAGGTCAGAGAGTAGAGTGACTGGGAGATCTTTGCAAGAAGGGATAAGAATATCTGTGGGAGTGGAAAATCTTGAAGGAGAAATAAAAGATCTCATAGAGATGGAGGAGGTTTTTTGTTTGTTTGTTTGTTTGTTTGTTTTAAAACAAGTGGATTAAATATAAAGAAAATGTTATTGAACAAAAATACAAATAATTTGCTAAACAATTTGTAGTGTTTTGAGATGGGATTTGAATTAATTTGCTCTATAAAGAACACTTCATATTTTCATAGTATCAGAGGGAAAAAATCGACAGAATTTTGCAAAATTTCCCTCAGATTTCTAGTGCCTTTTAATACCTAGACCTTATTGTGCTTGGAAGCAGCTGACTGCTGTACTGGATGGTCAGTAGGGAAAATCTGGTTTATTTTGCTTTTTTCCCCCTCCTGTGCATGTTGTGCAATATTGGATTAGTGTGATTTTTGCCCTCTTCAATCTCAAAAAGAGCACAGGACTCAGAATGCAAAGTTGTCATGAAAGCACCCAGAAACAGGGCTAATTATTTGCTTTCCCTGAAGTTTTCCTGAGTTTCATGAGCAGCTCAGAAAAGTAGTGGGTTCTCAGGGCCAACCCCCATAATTTGTGGGTATTTCACCCCAATGGAATGAACTGGTGAAAAGTCCACAAAGTCTGCAAGTATGAGAACATGGAGGTGCTTCAAACGGTTTTGAAAGTTTGAAAATCAAACTGGCAAATGTTTGAAGCATCTTGAAGTACTCATACTATATTCCTCACTGCAGACAATGGTAGCAAACATAGCAAAAGCAGCCATAGATTCCAGGTTCACTCACGTCCATTGCTTTGCCTGTTATAATTATTATCAGGTAATAACTAAACTAAGTATGACACACCACATTTGTACCCTCTTTAATCATTTGAAGTTTGTGAGACTCTTGGTCAAACCCAGAAAAGTAAAAAAAAATGTCCATTACAACAGTTCATGGAAAATATTCAAGGCAGAAGGAATTCTACCTATGTCTTTGAACGTATTCTTGATCAAAAAGTGGCAATCATATATTGTGAGAGAGTCTATTTTTCATTCTGCTCAGACAACCATGCAAAATCATCCCCTCCAAAACCTGAAGGCTTCTATGATTGCTTACAAAGAAATCGGGGCTTAAAAAAATCCTTTAAGCTAAGTTATCCCTTTCATACAGCTGTTGGAAAAAACTGGACAACCTGAGGGACAGCCCAGACCTCAGCTAGGCACTGCCTAACATCAAAAACCTGCTTGTCTGACCACTGATAAAAATCTGCTTGACACAGGGAAAAAGCTGACTATATATTAGCTATTCTTTTAAAGACTTTTGCTTCCTCCCAGCTGAAAATTCAGGAGATGGAAGACCATGGGCGTCAGTGCCCCAACTTCATCAAATAAAAATTGCTTGTGGTTCTTTTTTCTGTATCTCTGTACTGTCAGCTGCAATATGTCTAGCCATGAGGCAGTGGTGTAAAAGAGTAGCTAATGCTGTATTATTTATTTATTTGTATTATCATAGGGCCCTAGTCCTGTGTTCTCCAGAGACAGCAGCAGAGACCCAGAGCAGAAATACACAAGTACCCGTGAGAGGGAAGGTAAATATTATTACTAATTTATTAATTATTATTATTATTTAATATTTACAGCATGATTGTACCCAGAGACCCAAAATCGGCACCAAGGCCCCGCTGTGCTGCAATGTGATCATGCTCACCCTACATCTTACTTAACTCTTGGTTGGCACATCCTTTGCTTTCTGTCTCCTTTCAAATTTCTCTGCTTTTTTTCCTCTTCATTTCTGGGACTTATTTTACCTGTACATTTCTCTCAAATGCCATGATTTTTAAAATTATAGGAAAAGAAACAAAATGTTAATATGCTAAGAGTTGTGCTTAGCTGGATTTTATTTCTTCAGATATGATTCCTGCTAAGGAAAGTTTTGTTGAGAATTTTTCTCTCTCTTTAAAGTTAATGAGAATTTTATGTTTAGAAATCCTCTGCTCAGTAAAAAAAAAAAAAAAGAGTTTTAGTTGACAAAATGTAGTTTCTGCAGGCCTATAGGACAGTTCTGTTATATTATTGACTGTGTTACAATTATAAATGAGTCAGGATACTAGTTACAGTCTAGCCTGGTTTACAACATAGTTAAGATTTATATTGAGGACAGTACCTCACCCTGCCAGTGTACTGGGCTAAAGCCTGGGGCAATATAGGGCAGTTCTTCAATTGGCATACATTGTCATAGCTCCTTCAATCAAGGGAACTGTGACCATTTACACCAACGGTGGATCTGCCCCATAAGTCTACTGATAAGTCTGTTTGACTGGTGTGGAGGGGGAGGGCTGGTTACTAATTTGACTAAGATATTTGGACAATTCAAGTCCAAGGCTTCATTCCAAGACACACATAGGTCCCTTTCATGGTATAAATTTGTAACTGAGTCAGTAGACAGTTGTGGAGTAACTTGGTTATTGTGGTAGGATAGACAAGCCTTCAGGAACAGGGCCTAGAAGTATATCATAGGGGAAGAGGATGGCAGAGTCTGATGCCTGTTGGGTAGCTATATCTCATGACCTGCTGGTCCCAATTTATCCCCTAGTTGAAAAAGGGTCATATCACAAAATCTACCATCAAAACTAGAACCCTTTTATAAATGGCACCTTGCCTGTAGCCATACTGCATTGAGTCGTCAGTTTGTCAGGATCTCATAAATTAAGCAGTCAGGCCTGGTCACCAATTGTGGATGGTAGATGTGCAAGGGAAACCCAAACTTCTGCCAGAAGTGGTGTTGGTTATTCAGTAAGTGGCACTTTTAGGAAAAATACAGTGGGGAAAAACCCCTCAAGATGTGTTTCTGCTTTACTAACTACATCATTTTACACCTGACTTCCCCATCCTCCTCTCCTCTACCCTGCCCACTCTCTTTCATTTATTTATAACCCTCACTACTTGTGTCATGTTGAATCCAGACTGTATGCACATCAGGACAGGAATCATCTCTTTGACTGATTATCAGGTATCAAGCACATCTTAGAATCATAAAAGTGTAAGGCTGGAAGAGACCTCAAGAAGTCATTAAGTCCAGCCCCCTGCATTATGGCAAGACCAAGAAAATCTAGACCATCCCTGACAGGTGTTTGTCCAACCTGTTCTTAACAAACCGCCAGTAATGGGAATTACTTGGAAGCCTAGTCCAAAATTAATCTACCCTTACAGTGAGTAAGTTTTTCCTAATATTGTCCTAAATTTCCCTTGCTGCAGATTAAGCCCATTAATTCTTGTCCTACCTTCAGTGGACACGGAGAACAATTAATTACCATCCTCTTTATTACAGCCCTTAACATATTTGAAGACTGTTATCAGGTCCCCCCTCAGTCTTCTTTTCTCAAAACTGAACATGCCAAGTCAAGTTTTCTAAACCTTTTCTCATTTTTGTTGCTCTCTTCCAGACTCTCCAATTTGTCCTCATCTTTCCTAAAGTGTAGTGCCCAGAATTTGACGCAGTACTTCAGCTGAGGCCTCCCCAGTGCTGAGTAGAGCAGGACAATTACCTTCCATGTCTTATGTATGACATTCCTGTTAATAAACCCCAGAATGATATTAGCCTTTTTTGTTGATGCATCACATTGCTGACTCATATTCAGTTTGCGATCTGCTATAACCTCCAGATTCTATTTAGCAGTACTACCACCTAGCCAGTTATTCCCCATTTTGTAGTGTGCATTTGATTTTTCCTTCCTAAATGAGGTACTTTCTATTTGTCTTTATTGAATTTTATCTTGTTGAATGCAGACCAATTCTCCAGTTTGTCAAGGTTGTTTTGAATTCTAATTCAGTCCTCCAAAGTGCTTGCAACCCCTCCCAGCTTAATGCTATCTGCAAATGTTATAAGCATACTCTCCACTCCATTATCCAAGTCATTAATTAAAATATTGACTAGTATCAAATTCAGGACTGACCCCTGTGGGACCCTACTAGACATGCCCTCCCAGTTTAACAGCGAACCATTGATAACTAGTCTTTGAGTATGATTTTTCAATCAGTTGTGTATCCACTTTACAGTAATATCACCTAGACCAAATTTTGCTAGTTTGCTTATGAGATTGTCATGTGGGGCTGTGTCAAAAGCATTACTAAAATCAAGATATATCACATCTACTGCTTCCCAGTATGGGTTTGCTCGTCTCACACAAGGATGATCGATGTTCAACTTAATTCCACCATGCATATTATTTCAGGCACACTTAAATCTACTCCTCTACCATGGTTACTGGTTCTTTGCAATATTACTTTGCCCAGTGTTCGCATAGAGGAAAGTGTAGCAAAGCTCGTGACGAAATCACATGATATGCCACCTCTACTGTTAATTAAAGACTTGTTTAATCCACCACATGGTCATCGGCCCTCACATCACCCATTGTGGTTAAGTTTACTGGGTGAGGGATTTATGGTAGAGAATACATGGTGAGCTTCATGGTCCGCAGAGAAAGTGATAAATAATTTTCTTGTCTCCGACTCCACTCAATGTCAAGCCGGGTATGGTTTACTGCAAAGGCAATGAAGCCTTCTGAACTGGTTTCGTTTCAGACATGGAATTTATTCTGCAGCGGAATTTCGGTGGCATTTTAGAGACAGTCCACTACGTCAATGTGGGCAGCCAAAAACCATGTAACATATTGTTGGTGACTGCAAAATGATTCAACTTCCTGGAGGTATTTATGCCTTGAACATCACTGATAAGAACACTGTGGCTTGGCTTGACCAGATTGCATATGCCAAATAAATAAACTGCTTCCTCCTATCCACTAGGCCAGTAATCCTGTCAAAGAAAAAAACTAGGATGGTTTGGCATGACTTGTTCTTGACATATCCATGCTGGCTATTCCTTATAACCCTCTTATCCTCCAGTTGCTTGCAAACTGATTGTTTACTAATTTGTTCCCGTATCTTTCCATATATAGAAATTAGCCTTACTGGTCTATAATTCCCCTGATCCTCTTTGTTCCCCTTTTTAAAGATAGGTACTATGTTTGCCTTTCTCCAGTGTTCTGGGACCACACTCGTCCTTCAGGAGTTCTCAAAGGTAAATGCTAATGGTTGCTTCATCTAGTCTCTTAAGTCATCAAGGATGAATTTCATCAGGCCCTACTGACTCGACTACATCTAATGTATCTATGTATTCTTTAACCTGTTCTTTCCCTATTTTGGCTACCATTCTTTCCTGCTTGTTATTAATATCAAATGTGTTGAGTATCTGGTCACCATTAACCCTTTTTAGTGAAGATTGAAGCAAAATAGGCATAAAACACCTCAGCTTTTTTGATGCCATCAGTTATAAGCTCTCCTTTGCTGCTACGTAGAGGACTTACACTTTCCTTCGTCTTTCTTTTGCTCCTAATGTATTTAAAGAATACACAGATAATAATGACTGAACAATAAAGACAGTGCTGGGTACTGGACCTAAGTTCCCATATTTTGGATACGACACCAAAGTGAGGTTCTGAGATCTGGGAAGTTGTTGTTGTCGACAATTTGACCAAACAAAACTTAAGCCAAAAAAAGTGGCAGACAACAAAAATATTGATAAACTTATTTACCAGACTTCAGTTTCCAGGGCTGTCATCCTGGCACTTTTCATGAATATTAAATTAATTTACAAAATGAGAAATTGTTTCTAATTTTAATCAAAATATTTTATTGCTTAACTTTAGATCTTTGATTATATGATTAAATTTTTGGGAGGTACCTATAGCCTATAGCTGTGGCTATAGGACAGAGAAAATAAGTAAGTAAATAAATAATCAAAAGTAATATGTGAGTTTTTAATAAAACATCAGCTGATCTATTAAAAAAATGAAATGTTTGGAAAAGAGAGCAATTTGTTTTTCATGTCTAGAAACGCACAGGCTTTCTAGAGTGAAGAGTGTGGAGTTTCAGCCACAATTGGTTGATTCCCAGTCACAGACACAATTATAACAGTGCAGCAGATTTCATTTCTAAATAGATTTCAGGTGGCGTTAGCCCTATGTTTTAAGTGACCCCAGTGAACAAAGGATATTTCTGCAATTTGTCTAAAATGTAATCAGATTCAGGCCTAGTTGCTGATCAGCTATTTTGGATTTACCATTTGGAATAAAACTGATTTTTTCCCCACTTGTTTCCTTTTTTAAAAAAATTTAGTTAATACTAGTCTTGTGCTGAAATTCTTTTTGGTTGCAGCTACTATTTTTAAGAAAGTATGATGAGTGATCTGTATGAAAGAATCAGGGAATAAGAAAAAGGGGAGGAGAAGATACATGAGCAAGAAATTCTATATCTAATGGATCTCTGTTTCCAGTTAATTTTCAAGGTAACTCATTTACTTCTCATTAATGTAAGAGAGAGAAAAGAAGTTGATGCAGCTAGGATATCTTAAATCCTAGCTTTTAGCTATAGAAGTAATAGGACAGATTTATTTACTTGTTTATTCACGAGAATGGCAAATAAATTGTACGGTTTATTATATTAAGAAATTCTCCAAGAACTTCCATCACATTTGCAGTGTTTCCATAAGAAGAAAAGTTTATAAAACTTGTTTAAATATTTATGGAACATTAAAAAAGAGGAATTAATTGGCAAATGACTTAATTAAAATGCTTTCTCGGGTAATTAGGAGCAAATACTTTCCTATCTGCTTTGCATGCCATTTGTCTTATTCTGTTTGTTAAAACCTGCCTGTCAGTCAAACTTTGCTTCAGGTAATTTTTTCACTCTGTAGGGAGAATCTTCAAAAATTACATCTGAATTTAAAATATTTTGATTATCATTTTTATCTAACAATTCTCCTTTTCACTTCATCTTCTATATGTCCCAGCAAAGCAGCATCCTGGGAATTTAGGGCCTGAAGATGAAATTCTGCATCAAGGCATTACTGAGTTTCCAAAAACACTCTCCAGAGAACAAACTGAATCAATCTAGGATCAACAAACAGTGCATTTAATTAATGAGTACACCATAAGGGAGCTTTTTTAAACAATGTTGACTGCGGCTGCCTCAGGACCAATAGCATCAGAAATTATTGCTGGTTTGAAAGAAGTGACTCTTAGGGTTCCCCCAAGGCACCTTTTGCTTACATTAGCTATTTACAACAACTTTTCTTTTTATTTGCACCCTAGGGAAAGTATACTTATTTGCTAAATTACTTTTAAAGTGATGCTTCTTCATGCCAGTAGCCTGAGGTATGTCAGTGAAGATGCCACAGAGTAAATAACAGAAACTGAGTTATTTTACAGAAGTCTGAGGAAAATAGTGAACCAGACATCTCCCAAACAGTGATTCCAAGATAGCAATCTGAACTTGAAGGTCTAGAGAAAGCACTATAGGCTAACAAACCCAGCAAGCTAATCTGCCCAGGTGGATGTCTACACAGTGTCCCATGGAAGTCAAAGGGGCTCAGTGTGGGTGTAAACCTGGCAGATTAGCTCGAGGATCAGGGCAGGATAATTCAAATCTGGCCAGATACTCGGTGTAAATCAGCATAGCACCATTAATTTCAGTAACCACACTAATTGGGGGGCATAGATCAGTGTTCATGTGACACTCTCCGTCAGTCCCCAGCCCAACCCAGCAGACCAAATTTGGTTATGAATCCTGGTCATGTGCCACCTGAGGCACATTGCACATACATACACTAAGAAGAAGACCACACCAATTTACACCAGTGGGGAGAATCTGGCCTATAGATTTTGTGTCTGACTCAGTATTTGACCATAAATAAAAAGTTCTGGTAAATTCAAACCATAATTTTGTCAAAACAACAATAGTGAATAAATGTTATTAAAATGAAACTACATTTTTGTGGTTAATTTTTTTTATCGTTTTTCATAAAGAAACAGACAATGAAAAGTACAAAAAGGTAAATGACTCACAGCTTTTATACGTCTCCAAATACCAAATACACTTCACAGGATCTCCAGTAGAATTATGGAATTACAACCTGACCTAGCAGCAAGACCAGACAATACAAACCTAGACAATACTATATAGACATAACATATTACGGTGGGGGTAACAGTAATAAAACAAGAGAAGATATATATGAATAGGGAGAGGAGGAAAAGGAGGGAGGGAAAAATCGGAGGGGTTAGGTGGAAAGCAGGTCTGAAATTCTTTGAGTCATCTCAACACTTATCCAAATGTATAACTCACTTTTTCAAACATGCCATACAGCACTGGCCACAAAGTTTGCATAACAGATAGCTTTTCTCTAGTTGTTGGAATTTCCTTTTCCTGGTGTAGGCCTTTTCATTGAAGAAAATTATTATCTAAAATATGTGTCTCCACTTACCAAACCTACCTGAAAAGATCCTAGTGTTCTTCTAAATGTTACTTCCCCATTAAAAAGTATAATAAAGGACTTAAAATGATCACCAAATACTGCCAGACTGTCATTTTCCAATGAAGGAGTGTCATCAGTTTGTAACAAAATTTTAGAGCTTGGATAAATAGATGAAATACATTTGTAAAGGCCTTTGCCATCAACTAATCTACCTCAGCTCAACCTCTGAGCTTTCTCTAGTTTTGACCCCGGATTGGTAATTCAGACCACCTAAGGACCCAATTCATTATTGCCTTACACCATAAGTAGTCACTTATGTGAATCCAAACCAGAATGGAAGATTTTACACTCACTTTGCACTGATGTACAGGTAAGACAATGATGAATTGTACCCTTAGGCCAGTGTTTCCCAAACTTGGGACGCCGCTTGTGTAGGGAAAGCCCCTGGTGGGCCGGGCCAGTTTGTTTACCTGCTGTGTCTGCAGGTTCGGCCGATCGCAGCTCCCACTGGCCGCAGTTCGCTGCTCCAGGCCAATGGGAGCTAGTGGAAGTGGCGGCCAGTACGTCCCTCGGCCCGCGCCGCTTCCAGCATCCGCCATTGGCCTGGAGCGGCGAACCGCGGCCAGTGGGAGCCGCGATTGGCCGGACCTGCAGATGGGGCAGGGAAACAAACCGCCCCGGCCCGCCAGGGGCTTTCCCTACACATGCTGCGTCCCAAGTTTGGGAAACACTGCCTTAGGCTATGCTACATCATGCATTTTAACATACAATGGCAAAGTTTGTTTTTCTCCATTTTGAAGAATGAATGAAGTTGTTACTTTTGATAAGCTAGTCTTTGCATGAGCATTTTTGCCAATATAATTTTTAAAATGTAAATTATTTTTATGGGTACCAAGTGCTGGAAAAATGTATCTAGGAACAATATGATCTTTAAAAAGGAAGAGGAATAACTCTAGGCTTTCAATACAAACATTTAGTGAAGAAAAGAGTGCATTTAAGCCTGTTTTATGTGCTATCTGGCAACTTGAGTGGGAAAACCTGGATCCTTCTCGCCCCCTCCCCTCCCCCCCCAGTAAAATCCACCGGGTTACTCCTGGGGGCGTTCTGCACCAAAAAATTAAAAATTCTGCACCAAAAAGTTTAAGATTCTGTGCACAATATTTTTAAATTCTACAAAATTCTGCAAGTTTTATTTGTCAATAAATAAATGCAGAGGCTCCAGCATGGCAGTGGGGAGCACAGGCCACTGGCTGCACGAAGGTGGGAGATCATTCTGCAGCCCTCCACCCCCACCCCTGGGACACAGACTCAGTGGTGAGGCTGCACCCGACCCTGACACAGCACAAAGCCTGGGCCTGCCCCAGAAACACACTGGGGCCCCTGCCCCTCTGTGCCAGGTGCACCAGGTGTGGGGCAGGCAGGCTCAACCAGGCAGGATCCAAGTGTGAAGGGGCTCAGTGTGGAGGGATCCAGGTGTGGGATGAGAGGATTCTGTGTGGGACAATCTGGGTGCAGGCAGCTCAGTGGGGGGTCTAGGTTTGGGGGATCTGGATGCACAGAGGCTCATGGGGGGTGGGTTTCTAGATGCAGGCACAATGGGACTCTGCGGGGCTTCCAGGTGAAGGTGGTTGGGACTCAGCAGAGAGGTCTGGGTGTGAGGGTCTCAGTGGGGGAGTCTGGGTGCTGTGGGAGTTGGGCTTGGTGGGGTGGGGGTCTGAGTGCAACTAGTTGGGGGTCAGTGGTGTGGATGTCTGGATGTGGGGGCTCAGGGTGGTGCAGGGGAGTGGCGGTTTGAGTGTAGGGAGCTCAGTGGGGATGGTTTGGGGTTCAGGGGTGGGGGTCCAGAGGCAGGGGGTCTGGGTCCAAGGGCACTTCAGATGCAGAGGTTGAGGTTCAGTGGGGTGGGGATTGGGTATGGAGTGCTAGGGGGGTTCTGGGTGTACGGGTGAGGCTTGGCACTGGCAGGGGTGTCTGGATATGGGAGGTAGATGCACGGGGGTTGGGCAGATGGGGGAGGAGCTCCTCGTACAGTGACCCCTCCCTCCACAGCTGAGGAGCGATGCAGGCAGGAAGCAGGGGAGGATGCTGAGCTTCCTGCAGCTGGGGGAGGTTTCTGGGAGTGGGTCTGACACAGCCCCAGCAACTCCTTGCAGGGGAAGAGGAAGTCCCGTCCTCTCCTGCCTCCAGCCCAGCCAGGACCAGCAGCTGATTCCAGCTCAGGGTAGGAGCCACTGGCTGGGGTGTCCTCAGCCCCGCAGTGATTTACCTCTCCACCGGCTGCTCTGAGTGCCTGAAACAATGTACCTGCGCTGCTAGCGAGCAGTGCGTGACTGCTCTTGCAGTTTCCCTTTGCTTCCTTGTAAGAAAGTCATTTTTTGGTGGGGAGACAAGAATTCTGCGCACGCACAGTGGCACAGAATTCCCCCAGGAGTAAATCCACCCCCTAATGAACACTGTAACAAGTTGGCAATTCTGAGACTAAGATAAAGAAAGCTTTTGAAGAGCAGAGTGTGGGCCTTACAGAGACAGGATGAGGTATTTTGTAGGAAGAGGAGTGTTCCATGATCTGTTTCCCTTTTGTGTTTTCTGTGGTTATAGCCTGGGCTGTATTACATATATTGTACAATTACTAGGTTATTACTGGAAATGGGAATTTATAATATCCTCATAATTTGTTATTTTGACCTTTGCATATGGTTTTGCAAATTTTTTGGGGGGGGGAGGACAAAGTGAAGTTTGGGTGAACAGTGTAAATCATGTTGGGTCAGAGTGAGTGGGAAAGGCTTCTACGGCAGTTGGAATGTGACCAATCCGCTAAATATTAATTTCCAGTCATTTTTAATCAGTGGTAGAATTTTTTAAAAACCATAATACTAGGATATGTCTACACAGTGCACTACAAACACTACTGAGGCACAGCTGCAAATGCGCCACTGTAGTGCAGACATATCCTAGTATTAGGGTTTTTAAAACTACAGTGACGAAAAGGGTTCTTCCATTGCTGCAGTAAATCCACCTCATGGAGAGGCGGAAGCTAGGTCAAAGGAAGAATTCTTCCACTGATCTAGCAGTGTCTACAATAGGGCTTGGGCTGGCTTAGTTACATTGCACTGGGCATGAAATTTTTCACAGCCCTGAGTGATATACTTGAGCCGACCTAACCCAGTAATATAGACCAGCCCCTAGTTTCAGATGTTAGCTGACCCTGCTGAAACACCCTTTCAACCTTGAACCATTTAAATAACATTTTTGTTTGCAAATTAGTGTTAAACTTAAATATCCTAGAAGTCACTCTCAGCGCTGACAAAGCCGGCATTGTTGAGGTGCTGCCAGATGTGAATATTAAGAATATGGGACAAGTCAGGGATCATGTGATTTTCATGGAATACAGGAAAAAAGCCTTACAAATTTGCTTTGGGGCTGCTAAAATGACTTCTGTGTAAACTGACAATGCTTGTGTGAAAAAAGTGGGTTTTCATAGTACCAAAGGGAAGTATAGACTGCTAAGGAATTTTAGGATAAAATTGGAGGAAGCAATGAATTTCTGGAGCAGTTTGTGTTGTGGGATTCTTCAAGTGGCAGAGGTGGATAAGGAAAAGATAAAAAAGCCCATTAATGTTTTCCTTCACTCCCATATGAGACACTGAATCTGCTACCAATTGGGCTATTGACTTATAAAACCAATAAGTTAAACACAGCCATTTAACTCTCTTATGTTTGTGTCTGTTGTTGTTAATCTACTGTAAACTGAAAGTGCTTTTGCAATGCTGTCACCATGACCCTAGCAATGGCCATCTGCTCGAGGAAAATATCTCTTGTCGTCAAGGCTCAAGCACAGCATTTGAGACAATGCAGAGACAGCGGATGATGACTTTCTCTCTCTTGGGCACCTCCTGGCACTGCCCTTTCTGTGGCTAGATTTTCCTAATTTATATCTGCTCTTATTTTCACAAACCGCATAAGCATTACCCAAGGACTACGGGTGTCAGACTGGTGGTAGGGGTCTTCAGGCTCTGATCCCATTATGTTGGTGCAATAGCAGGCTAGATCGCAGCCAAGGATCCCTAGAAACAGCCATTTGCCTTAGAAACAAGTTTACCTTTGCCCAGACTGCAGAGCTGAGGCTTTACAACAGAGATGTAGTCCTATATTATAAATATATTTATCTGTACTACAAAATATATATATTAGTTGCTTGAAAAGCGAGATTTATTCATCACGCTTGAGTGAGGGAAGTAAAACCAGAATTTCACAGGAACCTGTGAGTAAATGGAATAAAAAGGTTATGATTTTAGAAAATTCCCTTCTGATTTCCCATGAGCAGACAGGGGGGAAAGCCCAAGTAGTTCAGTGTGTAAATGAACAGAGAAAACACCAATATTTGTCCTAAAAAAGCTAGCAGCACCTTCTGAAGGCAGTTTCCAGCTGTTGCATGTTGCACTTTTCAATAATCGATGTATTCCCCCCAAATAAGGTATGGCTTATTATTTTCTTGAAAGGTTTGACTTCAAACCAAACATAGTGTTATTTGGTGCCATGCTCTTTTGATGAATTATATATCTGATGAGATACAAGCAAAAACAGTGCTTTTGGAGCAAGTGCAGTATTGAATATTATACTCTGCATTAATCTATGAGAACTTCTTTTGTGGAAAATAATTGGTTCTACTTATAATCGGCAGATTCAGACTCATTTTGTTCTTTGGTATACAATAAATATTCTGCCTGGAAATGTGCTTCAGACTATTGCATGCAAAGGTAAAAGGAAACATTTTATCATAGTTGCTAGACATAATGTTCTGGTGATTCAGGTCTTTGCAGGCATGGGGTAGAATGGTGTCATTACTTTGCAAATATTGATGGCTCTCAAGCTTTTAAATATGTCATCACTGTTTCATTAAGTGTAGCATTTTCAGAGTATTCCAGAGAATGAAATACAAGATTAGATTTAAAAATTATCTGCTTCATAATATTTCTTTGATATTGTACCCCAGAATGACCTGGAAGGACTACTGAAGGGATGAGTATGACAAGGATAGTATTGAATGCTAATTATCAGGATAGGTTTGGTGACATAGGTGCTCTTCTATTATGACCTGGATTGAGAGCACAAATTCAATTTTCACCAGCCACTGAACAGTCATCAGTAAAAATCAGCTTGATTTGAACCTGTGATCTAGATGTGAAAGATTCCATATCCTATTAGCAAGCCACCCAATAGTAAATTAAGGAGCCCATAGGCAACAAAGCTTGTGGCCTCACAAGTCTTTCTTTTATTTTCTAAATAGATTCTTCCTTCCAGGTCAACCCTCCCACCTGAGACAGATACCTTCGGTCTCCCAGAATGATATTGGTCTACTTCCCATTCCCGAGTCCTTTTCTCACATTAGACACAGCCCTGCCAGCTAAAGTCCATTCAAATAGGTGGATGACTGGTGTGTTGCATTCAGTTGTAAGTTGCACTGCTGTGTGCCTTTGTCTCGCTGCTGAATCTAGGCCTGTTCTGATTGCCCAGATGATAATAATCCAAAAATCCATCCTACCGTAACTGATTGTGGGGCCATCTAGTAAGTGATACTCAGATCTCAGTGGTTCAGGGGCCAAATTAACAATCAAAATTACCCAAAAGAGCCACAGTAGGGTGAATTCTTTTTTTCATTTACCATATGTATATATAGTATTCTCACAGCAAAATGACTGACCAAGTATTCTACAATTGGTTAATAACATTGTAAAAGCATCCTGATTGGTTAATAACTTAGATCGGTTAATAATTAAATCCACACAGTGTTTTAATATCATGTGCTTCAAAGAGCTGCGGCTCCCGAGCCTCAGTCTGAGTAACACTGTAATATATTTTTATGTGTAATTTAGCCAACTGACCCAAGACACTTTAGGGTGTCTCTGGCTCTCTAAAATGGCTCCCAAACATTTTCACTCCAGTCTTTTACTCCTCCTTTCTTTAGTGAAGATATCCCTAGTGGCTCTCAGCTCTTGATTTTTCTAAAGCTCTTCAGTAGCTCCTGGCAGGTTCTGGATCATTTGTCTTCTCACCAGTTCTTTTATACATCCTCCTAATTAATGCTCTACAGGTATTGAAGAAGTTAGGTGTTTGGGTCTTCCTAAATGGCTCCTGCCAATGATTTGGGCTCCTCAAGGATATACTGGGAAGTGAATGTCTGGCATAGTCCTCCCATGGCGACCTGGATTTTACTCATCCTATGCTTCTAATATGAGTAGTCCTGAATGTTGACATATGGAACTTTTATTTGTAGTATATCGCACATTCTAACAAGATTGGAAAAGTCTCTATAAACCTTAACCACCAACCCTCACAGCATCCCTATTGTATAGATGGGAAGGTTTAAATCACAAGGTCACATAGCTGTGTTACCCAAGTGATAGATTTTGGCAGGGGTTGGGTTACAAATCACTTGAATGCGGGGGGGGGGGGGGGATGTGTGTAATGAAATGTTGTTGTTCTTACTGTATGAGTAAAGGGCAGTAGAACTGTACTTAGCCTGTGCTGATTGAGGGCATCGAGAGAGAGAGGGTGGGGACAGGTGTTTTGCTTGATGGTCTGCCTGAGTCATAAGTACTATTTGACCTGCCGCTCTCCACTGTTAAAGACAGAGCTGATTAGGCTCCATAGATAGTCTGTTTTGTTAAGTGATCACTACAGCTGAAATCACTGGTAATCAGATCTAAGTGCTTAGACCTGCTGTGGGACAGTGTTTCTGTGGAAGAGATGGCCCAGTCTGCACTAGCAGCGAGGTTCCCCCACTGAGAGCTGAAATCACTGAGAGCTGGGTGGAACCTCAAGAGACCAACTCTCAGAGGTCACAGTGGCAGGTGGCAGCAGAAGGTGACGGCACAGGGCCATTGGCAACAGAGCGATGGAGTGAACGGCGGCACAATGAACAACAGTGGCCAGAGCGGGAACAGTGAGCAGCTGGAGGAACGAGCAAGGTGCCTTCTTGCCCCCAACCTGGGAGATGAACTCATGTGAAAGCACCTCTGAACTCTGAGTCTCCACTGACCAAGGACAACACCGGTGAGTGTTAATGAGGCTGTTAAGAATGTTGTTCATGCGAACAAACATGGCCATGGCATCATACTTTCTATTTAAGCAAGAGATACCACACACTAAAACTGGAGGCCAATGTTAAGTGCATTGTCACTTGTTCATCCTGAAGTTTAACACTGGTTCCGAACAAGACCAGCAAATGCTCACTATCTTTCTGCAAGAAACTCAACTGACTGGCTAGACGCATGTGGTGCAACAGTGAAAGACTCAACAGTTAAAAAAGTGAACTCTATCACCACATTCAAAAAATTTGCATACATGGCTGATGTATACATCCATGCAAATGGTCATCAAGTATTAAGACATTGTGTACATTATCTTGATGTCCATAGTAGGCCAGTAGATGCATTTCTAGATGTTCAAGTTATAGAAGACAGATTGGCTGCATCTGTGACAACCCACATCTTAGAAGAGTTAAATGCTTGTCAATTGGATCCCAAACAGATGACTGCTTGTGCATTTGATGGAGCTGCAAACTTCTCTGGAAGACATGGTAGAGCACAAGCTTTGCTCAAAGAAAAGTGTAACCCTAGTCTCTCCTATACACATTGCAGAGGCTATCTACTCCAACTAGCGCTAGTACAAGCTGCAGACTCTTCAAAAGACATTTAAAAAGCTATAAATTTAATGTCTTCTATATTTTCCAAGATATTCAGTCTTTTTGGACTCTTGCTGAAAAAAGAATATAATGAAGATACACTGGGACTGAAGTTAAAATTACTCCAACCTGGGAAAACCCTCTGGTTTTCTCATGAGCAATCCTTGGCTGTTGTCTTAAAATTACTCCAGCCATTATTACTGGCTTTGGAAAGTGTCTACCAAGATGGGATGGATCTAAGTAGTGAGGCTGGTGGATTACTTTTGCTACTACATTCAGAGAAGACTATTGCCATTCTCTCTCTTGTAAGTCTACTGTTGAAACCACTTGGGTCATTAAACAATGCCATCCAGGCATCTGCTACAACAGTAGTAGATCTTTGTCCAGCAATAGAAGCTACATTTGGATCAATCAGAGAGCTATCCATTGAAAAAGTACTGGAAGAAGCAAAGACTTCAGTCCAGAAGTTGACTAATGAAGGCATTTATATTGAATCCTTAAGTGAAGAGGACAAGAAGTGTTTGTTAAGACAACTGAAAAAGTACACAGACTTGATTCTTAAAAATCTACAACAGCGACTTCTAGATTCTACTCAACCTCTACGTAGCTTTTACAGATCCCTGTCTTATAAAACACTGACAACTGAGTGGAGTGAGGCACTACCAGCAATGGGACTGCCATGTGCTCAGGACAGAATAGAGAATTTGAACACAGAATGGAATATCATACGACAAATGAATAAAGATTTGACTTCAACTTCTTTTTTATTATCACTAGTGGCTCAACCTGATCTTTATGCTATGTTTCCTGGGCTGAAAGAAGTAGGAATTAATCTCTTGCTACTCCCAGTCACAACAGCTACAGTTGAGCTTTTTTTCATCATTGTATAGAATTTTGTGTTTTGAAAGAAGTCGCCTTCTGCCTGATCATGTGAATGAACTAATGAGCATATCAATTGAAGGAATGGAAGTACCGGACACATGAGAAGCCACCAAAGAGGAATACATTGCATTCAAGAAATTCATTAACAGAGTTGTGCAAAATTATAACAAGAAACGAAGAAGGATGTAGATGTAGTGCTTCATAGAAGGCTTGAGTAGCCAACTTTAATTTGTGTGATGATTTTAAAATCTAATAAAATGGTCATGAAACATTTTTCAGTTTTTACTATGGTGCCATACAGCCCACTTTCACCCTCGCGGTCTCACCCCTCATCAGCCCTGCCCCTGCCCCTGTAAATTTGAACCAATTTGAATTCCTTGAGAAAACACTGACCACACCCCGTCACATAACCACTTGGCACAACCCCATTTTCATGTGTTCTTCCTGATGTTTGAGTGATGGATGAGAACAATTAAAAATAAGCGGTTCTGAGACATATCAGAATACTTAAGTATCACAGCTATGAGATTTTGAAATCCTGTTTGCAAGTCAAACTATTGCAAAACAACCCTGGGGGAAAAGAAACAAACTATTCCCTTCATCCTTGTTCTAATTAGATCAGTCATTGAAACCCTAAAAGCAAAGAACACCATTTATTGTAAAGACTTGTTATAAAATAAGGCAATTATAAGGTGTTTCATGTCAATGCATGCTAAGGTGAAAAAGCTTTGGAGAAAGAAAAGAGTGAGTGCCCTTTAATTAGGATTCATTTTTGTACATTTTCTTAAATATACTAATTTAATTAAATCCTCTATACATTAAATTATTATAGTGTTCCTAGAAACCGCCTTATTTCAAGAATGTACTTCACTTACAGTTGACTTCCACTTAATTATATTTCGATTGCCTGCGTAATCCACTTTGGTGTATACTCAACACATGGTCCTGATCAGATGACAGTGGACTCAATAACAGTTAATTAGGATTAAATCCAGACAATTGTAATTATTTCAGATAAATGAGTGGCAAGATGAGGCATGGATTTTCACCTAAATGGTTAACTCCCCCATGGTGTGTGAAGTCTTGATTCAGCAATTACTTCATTCTGTGAAGTGAATTAGGTTAATTGGTATGTTTGTTAGTACAACTATCCTATACTTTAAGCAATGGAACAACCCACTTAATTTTGATGGTCCTATGTATTTGGGGGTCAGGAAACTGGTGGTCTCCCCCTGCTCTGGACCCAAGTCTAGGAGTCTCCCTTCCTGATCTTTAGGTTGTGTTGGTTCACTAGTTCCCTTCAGCAGGCTCTTCATGATAGTGCCTGGAATAATCTGTTGCCCTTAATCCCTAAAAAAGCTTTATTATGGAAGAAGGTTCATTTTTTTGGATAGCGTCAGCTGTCCATAGCAGTCTTCCCTCCCCCATAGCATGTTTTTGGTCATGTATCAGATCCTTAAACATTCAAGAGAATACAATCGATAACCATGGATGTGTTTTTATCTTCCACACAAATTTAAATTGAGTGTGTCACATAAGGCTTGGGACCATTCTATAGAAGTATTTCAGGGTTGGTGTGGCACATGTCATGAACCTAATAAAGAAACAAGGATTCATTTTAATTTGTGGATACACTAGAGGCCTTTAGGCATGGGTATGTCTGCACTGCAGCTGGGAGGTATGATATTATTGAGCTAGTATGCTAAAAATAGCAGTGTGAATGTTGCAGCGTGGGTGGCAGCTTAGCCTAGCTTCTGGAGCTCAGACCCAGGAGGTCAGGTGGGCTTGGACTCAGGTGGCTAGCCTGAGCCGCTGCCCATGCAGCAACATCTACACTGTTATTTTTAGTGCACTAGCTTGAGCAGAGCTAGTGTGAATTTGTCTCCACGCTTTGGGAATCACATCTCCCAGCTGCAGTGTAGACCCATCCTAGATGATTTACATCACCATCTTACTGGAAGCAGAAAGCAGCAATCAACTTGGAGCTGCACTAGACTCTAGCTTGCTGTTTCAAAAAGGTGTTCATCAACACTGCTTTATTTTACATCTGTCTGCCTTTGTATGGAAATACACCTGTGCATTGCCCTTGATGAATATGATGGTGGTATTCACACTGATAGAAGCACATGTTTATGTCATCTTTATAGGTTTAGGGAATTGTAGCAAGTGAAGCAAGTTACTAAAGTGAGTGTGAAAATCAGGTCACACCTGACACAAAAAAAGACAAAGAAGATGACTTCTGGGAAGCAGCATATCCCAACAGCAAAAAAGATAGATGGAACAAGGTTCAACAAGAAGTTTTGTTCTCTAGGCTTCATGGTGTACAAGCTTCCAGAGATAGCCAGAAGAAGTATGTCAGGTTTTATGGTTGTGACTCTGAAGACCATTTAAAGTGAAGGGTGTTTCAGGGACCACAAGTGTCGGGTTAGTAAAACACAGATTAAGCCTTTATGACTGTGAAAAATGGATCCTTAAGGGAGCAGATGCCTTGGCCCCACCAGGGCTGGTTTGTGCTAGTCCAGTAGCACAAAACAGCTACACTGTGGGCTAAACTTCTTCCAGTGTGGAGGAATTCCCAAGCAATGTAGGGTTCCAGTAGTGTCTCTTATGTCAGCCCTTGTCCCAGTCCCCAGCATACTTATGCCACAGGTAATCTCTATCTGTTAAAATAGCTACTCTTGAATCTCTACCCCCTCTTTATTCAAGGATCAAGTTAGGTTGCTTATTCCCTTTGTAAACGCATAATGGCAAAATAGCCAGAGAATGGGCTGCTGAAAGAACAGGTGTTTGGAGATTGAAATGCTGCTGTCTTGTATGCCATGGAGGGATCTTGAGACTGGAACCAGTCTCCTAATATCCAGCCATCACAAGTTCTTCAATACATCTATTCATCATCTGCTTTGAGAGCACCTCCATTTTGAAATATCCCCTTTCTTGTCTCTTCACATGTCGGTTTAGTTTCTTAAAAGAAAGGAAAAGAAACCTACCTCGCTGTTTTTGTTTTAAAAACAAACAAACAAACTGGGATTGGCTACTAATTATTACTTGGTAACCTATCACCAGTACACTTTCTGTTCCTCCATGTCTCAGCGTATGTACAATGTACCTCAGCTGGCATGTGACAAGGATTCATCACTGAATTTGGTCCATGAGGACCCTTAAAGCAGCTCTTCTTATCAGCAAGCCTGAGCCAATTCTTGACTCCCAGTTATTATTCCCACTACTCCTAGCACCTTCATATTACAACATTCTGTCCTATCTCTTGGCAACATTCAAACTGTTCTTCCTGCTGTTTCAATAGCAGTAGCAATGACAGAGTTGTTCATTCATTGTCTTTTATTGAATTTATAACCTAACCGCGTAGATGTTTGTACAACAATTACTAAAAACACAGAGAACCAAACACCACACACATATTTTCCGTCATTCATGAAAACGCTCCAGGAAACATTCCACCAAACAAAGCAACAAATAATAATATTCAATCAAAAACTGACTCAACAAAAGAAAGAAAGAAGGAAAGAAAAGCCTGGCAGAATGACCTGAAGCGTACCAAACCAGGCATCTCAAAGATAGTGATGAGGAGAAAATGCTCAAGGCTTGCAATAGATACAATCAGCCTTTCGAAGCCAAGTCCCATGAATCAACAGTCAAGACACTCCACTGTTTCTCAGCTGTCCTGCTGAGACTTAGATAAAGAAACTCTCTCTTAAACAGCTGGGTCTCACTGCTGGGCTTGAAGATTATAACTAGCACCTTGAATTACATTTGCGCAAACCCATGGCTACGTATAAAGTTCAGAGTACTAGTGTTGTGCTTTCATAGTGACTGTCCCCTCCCAGTAGACTGGCCTTGACATTCTGCAGCAGCTGAAGTTTCTAGAAAACACTGGCATCATATTCCTGACTGACTGTGTGTTGTCACAGGCTCTGGTAGCATCCTGACTACCTGCTGCCATATGATGCCCTCTGGGGTCACTATAGAAGTACAGGGTGTTGACTTTCCCCACATTCCAATGCAAGTGGGGTTTTCAGTGTGGTTCCATATCACTAAATGTGCCACTGAATGCATTCTACAGAGGTCAAAAATCCATGTACCTCATTCCATTCTCCCAGTGACATTGTAACTCTCTAATTCAGTGGCATTATTCTTGGTTCACACTAGTTTAAATGAGAGCAGATTTAGGATTTATGGATCTATGGATCTGATGGGAACAACGTGCAATGAGTAATGTAACCTCAATGCTGATTCTTAAAAGGCTGCAGAAAATTATCTGCATTACTCATGTTGGAAGCTGTAAAGAGGAAAGCACTGTAGGTAAAAAACATAAGAGCATCCTATACAGTTCATCAGATTAAAATGACCTACTTTAAAATGTAGTTGTAGTAATACAAGCACCAGTTGCATTCAGTAAATCGGCTGCCGTTAATGTTTTTACAGGCAGAAAATTGACTAAAATAACCAGTATAAATTATTGATGTATTCCTATTGACTTATTTTCATCTTTCTGATGGATATAAAATACACAACACTAGTATAATACACATATTGTACTAACAACATGACTATTCAAACAATTTTTAACAGACTGTGACACTAGGTCTTAAAATATTGATGTGAAATAGAGATGGTTATTGCATTAGTAGAATCTACTCATTTCACTGACCATTTGATGTGGTCCCATCTGCCATAAGTGCTCTTCCTCATCTCTCCAGTACCCATTCAGGTGTCTTTGGAGCAGCTGGGAGATTAGTTCTCCATGGAGAAATAAGAAACTTCTGCAACAAGCCAAGGCTCCCTGCAGTTCCATGTTCCCCAGCAGCCTCTTCAACAATACAAGGTCCTTATCTGTTCCAGCTCTAATAATGTAGTCTCATAAAACAATGTAACTTAGTCCCTTAGAGATCGTTGCCTTATTAATAAAAAATGTGACAATGCAATTTACAGTTCTATACCAACATTTCTCTTATTGCTTTTTATTTAGTTGAAAGTCTTTAGACAAGGTTTAGTAAACAGAGAATTGCACAAGTGGCTAGCAGTGTCCTTTGTGTAGAATGAAGGACTGGGATTATGGCATGAAAATAGAAGGGGGGAAATAGACTAGAATGAAAATATTACCTTGTACTAGACAGCTGTCTGTGTGTAAGCTACCAGGTTTTGGACCAGAAATCTGTAAAACCTCAGTTTGAACCCTGTCACGGGGTGTGCATACCCCGCACTAGGCGAGATAGAGTTAACCCCACATTATGGGCAGCGGAAGTCCTGCCCACAGACCATGCTGGCATGCTCCAACTGCTGCCTCAGTATAAAAGGGAGCAGTCCAGCTCCTTCTGGGCTGACCACCAGGGAGGAAGGACACTTGGTGGAGGCTCCAGCCTGTGAGTCACTTCAGCCCCTGACTGCAGGAACCAGAGACCCTGAGGCCCAGACAGGAGACAGGTTGCCTACAGCCAGCTGACAGGAGTCAGAATCCCAACAAGCTACCTACACCGGAGAGTTTAGAGACCCTGATGACAAATGGACTCCAGCTTCAGGACTCATGGTAGAAAGTGGCCCAGGGAGGTGGGGTGAGTGGTATCTCCCACCCGAGGAAAGTCAGCGTCTTGCGGCAGGATCCCTGCTGACTGGGTGGTGACCATACTCACTGCCAACAGGGCCATGGGCCAGGACCCAATGGAGAGGGAGGGCTCGGGTCCCCCTACCACAGCCTCCACCCACCGCTAGGTGGTGGCCCACTTCCCTGACTCCGGCCACTAGGTCACGCAGCCCCGAACCCAAAGGCAGCTGTACTGACTCTGGCCACCAGGCTGAACAGCCCTTCGCCAGAGGGCAGCCATCTTGATCCTGACCACTGAGCCATATTGCCTTCAGCCTAAGGATCATCTGATAGACGATAGTCGCGGTGCTATCACAACCCCAACTCACCCTGAAATAGGACGGGGTATGCATACTCTTTGACAAACCCCAACAAAGTTCACTTGAAAGTCTGCACATTTTTGTGTGAGAGCTGGTTCTCAGCCCCTGAAATATGAAAATATTCATGTTATAACTGCACTGGATTTTCCATGGTCGAATCTCAGTGAAGACTCCTAGATAAGGTTCAGATTTAATAAGTCTGTACTGACTCTCTGGAAGTGGGAACAGGACTGTGTCTCAGAGGTGATACGACAACAGATCTAATACCTTGCATTCCAACAGAGGCAATTTATCCTGTAGAGCCCAAGTTTCTGAAGTGCCATACTAGGTGCCATGTTCACTTAAAATATATTGGATTCTTGCCATCAGCACAATGTAGCTTAGAGGCCAGTAGCCAGAATTGCCACAAAAAACAGGTCTCCGAGGACTGCCTTACATTCCGTCCTTTTCTAATGTATGTGTGCACTCAAGGGCAATGACATGGGTTGAGAGAGCTGTTACTGCCTGAATCCATCCTGCTCCCACCACCCAATCATCCCACAGGGGTTGATATCAGGGATTGTGTTACCCACCAACACTGCTGGGATATAGGGCTTTTCATATGCTAATAGGGAAAAATTTTGTGCTCCTTATTGAAATATTATTGGTATATCATTGAGCCAAAGCTTCTATGGAGAGTTTGCAAACATGATCATTTTATGCACACTTGAAATTACTTGAACCAAGGCAGAGTCCAAATATAAATACTTTTGTGGTTTAGGTCAAACAGTTTGCACAGCTCAACAAAGGATGTCAAATCCCCATAGGGACATAATAATCATTGCCTAAGAGGGGCTGAGGAATATTTTGTTATCCCTAAGGTCTCCATTCTCCTATTGGGGAGACCTGGGTCTCTTGACTGTGGTTCTCTGTGAGTGAATAAATTGGCTCAAAGCAGGTTCTTTACTGCATGCAGTGCAGATCAGACTGTGGCAAGCGCTAGATTTAAGCATGTGCTGTGTGTTCAAGGTTCCTTGTTCTGGCTACCCAAGCACAAAACAAGTGTTTTTGTTCTTCTCTGACCACAGTAAACACAGGATAGCTTCCTAATAAGAGCTAAAATTATGTGAGGTGTATGTATATTTGTGTTGGAAGAACTGTCTCACAAAAAATATGTAAGCAATATTGTAACTGTGTTGGTCCCAGGATATTAGACAAGGTGGGTGAGGTAATATCTTTTATTGGACCAACTTCAGTTGGTGAAAGGGACAAGCCTTCAAGCTTACCTAGAGCTCTTCTTCATGTGTGGGAGATGTGAAGAAGAACTCAAAAGATTGTTCCTTTCATCAACAGAAGTTGGTCCAACAAAAGATATTACCTCACCCACCTTGTCTCTGTAAAAAAAATACCTTAGTTTCAAAGTGGACTATTCCAGAGGTTAGGGTTTCAAAAGAAAGAAGTAGAGTTTGCAGAATTTTACTGTATGAATATCAGTGAAATGAATGACATGTCCCACATGAGCTTTTTGCCTACGTCTTCCTACTTAGGTAATGCCACATGTGATGTGATCACCCCACACTATCCTGGAAAGTGCTAAGAGGCTAAGTAACCTGATTGGCTACACCTGAGAGAGAGTTAGGCTATGGCTACACTACAGCTTAAGTCGACATAAGTTATGTTGAGCAGGGGTGTGAATTAGTCACCCACTTGAGCGACATAACTTATCCGCATTAGCGCTTATGTCGGCAGGAGAGCTTCTCCCACTGACATAGCTACTGCCTCTCATGGGGGCTGGAGTAATTAAGCTGACCGGAGAGCTTTGAGCTTTACAGTGGTGCAGCTGCTTTGGTGCTTGATAGCCAATCCCTGACTGTAGATGGAGCCCAGCTGATAAGAAGCAGGTGGGGTGCTGTAAGGCTAGGAAGAGAGGATATCAGGGTCTGCAGTGTGGAAACCTGTGGCCTCTCTCTGGGCTTAGAGAGGGAAAGGAGGAAATGGAGTGGGAAAGTAGAAGCCCTGGGATCCTGGGCCTGAAGGAAGGGGTTTATGCAGAAGGGTGGTGGATAAGGAAGCCTGACAGAGATGGAGTAGAAAGCAATCCAGGGAAATAGCAGCAAGGTTTGGGATGGCAGGTTGGCAGCTGATTGTAGGGTCCCTGGGCTGGAACCCAGAATAGTGGATGGCCCCAGGGTTCCCCCACAAGCCAGTGTGGAAGTGGCATACTTTGACTTGGAGGATGAGTGGGAAACTTTGATACCCCAGAAGGGGGAAACCACATAGTAACCTAACTGGATGGCCGAGCCATGAAAAGGGAGCACCCTGAGTCATGAAGAGGAAACAACACTGCAAGTTTGAGAGCACAAGAAGGGCCACAGTGTGAACGAGAGACAGAAGAGAGCGTCAGACTGGGCACAGCTATTCCCCAGATGCAACCACAAGGAGGCGCCCCAGCAGTGACTAGAACCATGTTACACCACACTGTGGTTGTTCTTATAATTAAGGCATGTCCTCCTGGTAAAATGGTCAGAGTAGAATAAAGGTGTCTTAATAGGCCCTTACCCAGCCACAGGAGGATTCCCCCAGTATAGGCCATATGGCTGCTCTCAAAAAACTACATCACAAACTCTGGCATGTGCTTACATCAAGATCAGGGCTGGGGACCAGAGGGATGTGCTGAAGTGGAGCGACAGGATGAAGTATTGTGGTGATTCCAGGCAGCACCGAGGCCCATAGGGTAGTGCTGGAAGGCTACGACCACATTAGCATGCTAAACATAGTAGTGTCGCTGCGGTAGCACAGACAGTGGTTGCACGTGCTAGAAGCCCCAAGTACAGAATCATGGATTCAGGCGGGCTTGTAATCAGGGTGGCAAGCATGGTGCAGCTGCTGCCTATGCTACTATTGCTTTGCTAGCATCAACCATAAAACACCATGAGGGCAGAGGACTGGACTCGATGACCTCTCGAGGTCCCTTCCAGTCCTAGAGTCTATGAATCTATGTACAGGCTCCCGTTCACTGTAGTGCCAAAAGAGGTGACACCAATTTTAGGCCTGGCAGATGTGAGAAACTCAATCTGGTAAAACGTGTGCTCTCACTACAAGATCATACTGAATCTGGCTATGAGGCACCCTGTTGGGAATATCATGACCTGTTCCAAGGGCTGGGAACACTGTATGGCTGTGTGCAGCAGTTCACCAGAGATGCTCTCCAGTTTGTTTTATTCCTTTCTCATTCACTGGTTTGTAATTTAACAAACCCCAAGATCGTTACAACTACACCTCTACCCCGATATAACGCGACCCGATATAACACGAATTCGGATATAACGCGATAAAGCAGTGCTCCGGGGGGACGGGGCTGCGCACTCGGCGGATCAAACCACGTTCGATATAATGCGGTTTCACCTATAACACAGTAAGATTTTTTGGCTCCCGAGGACAGCGTTATATCGAGGTAGAGGTGTATGTTGTAAAAACTACTGTTTTTAGTGTCCTAGCTCAGATGAGAGCTAGCACGAGTATGTCTACACAAGCTGGGAATTGCACCCCAGCTCATAGTGTAGTCATAGCTTTATATATGGCTAATACTGTCAGTCAGATTTCACTAGAGGCCTCAGCAGTCCAGGTCTTAGCAGCCCCATGCACATCCTTACACAATGAAGACTACTCCACACAGCCACAATTTGTTTGTGGCATGGCACTGTCCAGCTACAGTATTATGCCATATTTTAAAAGGAAGTGTATAACGTGCTTATGTCATACTCGCACACGAATTACTGCAGTCATCTAACAGCAGTCCAGCCATGTGGTTCTCTTGCAGGATTGGGGCTTCATTGTCTTCAGTGGTGCTGCAGCTCCTTACACCAGAGGGGCAATTAGCCAATGCTGTTTGGATACAGTGACATGAAAACTATGTTTTTCACTCTTACTGTACATGCAGCATCCGTTTTGCATATTGAAGTCAATATTTGCATTACTTTTCCCAGTTAAAATGTATAACTATTATACACATTTTAAAAATAAGAAATTGGGGGAGGGGGGCATGAAAACTACACATTTTGCTCAGTCCATACATGTGAAACTTTAAAATGAAGACAAATTAATTTTCAAATCCATCTGTTTATTCATGCTGCAAAATGCTTCTTACCTTTTGGAGTGGTAGTTTGAGGAATGGAATATGGCTACAGTTTACTTTGTACTGCAGATCATGAAATATCTGAAAACGGGATTCTATCTACAGTTACTGTAATCCCAAATTGCTAATTTGTTTTTAATGGAATTGAACTCTGCCCAAGATTGCACCAAATCTATATAATGATCCTGAGTGCTAATGTTTGCACTGAGATTTTTACACTAGCAGATAAATGTGGGAGAATAAATGTATCCATCCAACTGCCTAACAGGCATATATCTGAGGAGGCAACTGCACATTGAGGGTTTCTTAATCAATTGGCTTAGTGGTAAAATGGCTCCTTTTTAACAAAAGAACTTGTTAACCCTAACATGGAAGTTGTAAGGATATATGGTAAAGTTCGGTATACGGTCCTGTTGGGGCAAAATTGGGGCAAATTATTTGCAAGCAAGTCACTCTGCCATCCAGTCATGATCACACACCTTCTATGTGCTTATCCAGAGTGGCTGGCCTTTGTGCAAATGCTCGTATTTGCATATGCACAAGAATATTCAAGCATGAGAACCAGTATTTTCCATAGTCACTTGAAGTGCTTGCACCTTGTTTCTAAAAATTAAGTAATCCAATCATAAGCAGAAACAACACTGAGACAAATGACCAATCATGCATCCCAAAACATGAATAGCAAAGATTCAGAGACTTAGCTGAAATGAATAGTTTACAAAAAGCCATATACTGCAATATAGCTGCATAATCTAATTTCAGAATAACAAAGATGTGAAGAATACTCAAACAAAGGGATAAATTAATCAGACAAATTATTCATTCCAAAAAGGTAACCCAGCTCCAGTCTTCAGTATGAAAATAAAAGTGGATTTTGTTCATCCAGTTCTTAATAGGATATTAGGGAACAGAGCTGGTTTCTGGCGGGAAAAGAATGAAAATATTTTGGGTTTAGTAGGAATGTGAGGTAATTCTTGAAACTGTAAGAAATGAGCACAGTTTAACAAATTTGGGCTTAGTCTTGGCAAAAATTCCACTGGTTCAAGGGACAACACAAATGAATAACATACATTTGCAAATAACCAGCCAGGTGGAAAATTATGACTAAAGTATTTGGAAAAACAAATGATTTTGAAGATATTAAATTGGTTTGTGACCATTTGCTAACTAAAATGGGGCTAAATTAATAATTTTCTTTTTTATAATGAATAATTTACCAGCTCCAGCTGTGAGTTATGGTTGTAGAATTAGGGACCTTAGCCGTGATCCTGAAAAAACTTGTATATATGTTTAATTTAACACACTGAGTAGGTCTATTGAAGTCAATGAGACTACTCAGTGTGTAAACTTTAAAACACGTGTTAGTCTTCAAAGGATCAGGGCCCTGGCTCATACCTTAGCTTCTCCACATGGTGCAGCTCCCCCTTTATTTTTCACATCATCCTTAGAAATCAGACAACCAAAACAATTTCTAACATCTCTAACTTTGTTGTTTTGCATGAAGTTTTACCCACACATAGGTTATTAGATTTTCACTGGGAGGTACCTAACATAGATAAGATAGCACTTCTTTAGACTTAATGGGTATGAACAGAATATGCATGAATATTGAACAAGTGTTCTAAAAATAGTAGTTGTACTTCCTGATCTTTCTGGGCACTGAACTACTGCTGTATCTACAACTCAACAAATACCTTGGGATATATGTTTTTGTCAAATGTGTGTGTAATTCTCATTACTGCTAATAGGAGTTACGTGTGAATATTGAGAGTAGAATATACCCCCAGTTTCAAGTACCTGAATTATTTTTACTTTTCATGGAATGTGATTAGTTATAATGAGAATTTAGGATTCAGTGAAGGTGCAGGAGCTTAATGGTGAGGATTTAGTGCACTTTTACAATCTGATTATGTTAAAAATGTCTCAACTTATAGCTTTTCCGAGCAGACATAATGGACCTTATTCAATAAGTTTGCTTAATCAGGTGTTACTTGTGGAGAAATATTACTATTCTTCTAAAAATAAAAGATTGTTTCCATGTGCACTACTGGGCTTTTTGCTTCTCCTTCCTGAATTGGTTATAGCTCTGGCATTATTTCACTGAAGGTATCATGTGTTCTAGCTTTTGTTTTTTACTCACATTTTCAGATGGTAAAGTATTTGATATAATAATATGATTCTTGTCATTTGGCTTGACATGTTTTAATTAACAAAAAACATAGTAGTAATTACCCATGATTGTATCTGAACCGCACAAACCACTGTCTTGTAAAGCAGTGTGAGCTGGAAGACTTGAGGGTGAGGAAACCCTGAGTTCTAATTCTGGCTCAGTCACTAACTCAATGTGTAGCTTTGGGCACATGTAAAGGTGCGGGACTCACCCCTGCGGCACTCCTGCTGGTTGTCTCTGGGAATTAGCTTGTCCAGCCTCCGAAGCGTCCTCTGCAAGCTGGTGTCCCGCTGCCGGTTGGCCCCCGTGTCCCTCCCGGACCCGGTGCCCAGTTATCTGGGGTGCTGCCCCCTGGCAGTAACCCCTTTCTCTCAGGGTCTCCCCTCCCCGGGGAGCCCCCACCCGCTATCCCCACCTCACCTCAGTATAAGGCTACTGCCAGTCATTGTCTAGCCCCCATGCCCTGGGGCAGACTGCAGTATCAGCCTACTCATCACTGGCAAGGTTCGGTTTGGACCTGCTGCCTTTGCCTACCCCTGGGCTGCCCTCTGCAACCCCTAGTACCCATTGGCCTTCTGCTAGGCCGCAGCCTGGGGCTTTCCAGGCTGGAGCCTCCCCAGCTCCTCTGCCTTTCCCCAGCCCTGCTCCACTCAGGTACTCTGCTCAGGTCCCTGCAGCCAGATCCGTCTCCTTCTACAGCTAGAGAGAGACTGCTGAGCTCCTGGCTCCCAGCCTCTTATACAGGCCAGCTGTGGCCTGATTGGGGCATGGCCCAGCTGCGGCCGCTTCCCCAGTCAGCCGTCCCCAGCCACAGCCCTCTCCAGGGCTGCTTTCAACCCCTTCTATTTTAGAAGCGGGGTAGCCACCCCGCTACAGCATGTCATTCAGGGGCAGCTCCAGGCACCAAGCGTGTGCCTGGGGCGGCAAGCCACGGGGGACGGCCTGCCGGTCACTGTGGGGGCGGTAGTCAGGGAGCCTTCGGTGGCAGGCCCGCGGGAGGCCCGCCGGTCCCGCGGCTTCGGCGGCAGGTACGCCGAAGCTGCGGGACCGGCGAACCTTCCGCAGGCATGCCGCCGAATCTGCGTTACCAGCGGACCTCCCGCAGGCGCGCCGCTGAAAGCCTCCTGACTGCTGTGCTTGGGGCGGCAAAATACATAGAGCCACCCCTGACGTCATTTCACCTGTCTGTTTCCTCATCTGTAAAATGGGAAGAATAATACTGATCCATCTACCTCACAAGGAAGTCTGAGGGTTAATTAGTTAAAGTCTGTATGGTGCTTTGAACATACAAAGGCTATAAAATTGCTAAGTATTATTATTGTCACAGTGCTTCCTCCACATTGTCCGAAGTTTTCCAGAACCAAAGCTTGTATTCTTCCCTTGTTTCAAGCATAGAATGTCCATTGATAAGGTAAATTATGTGCAAAGGTGTAAGGGAGAATATGATATCAATTGAAGTGCTTTGTGGAAGGACTGTATCTACCTCCTATGTTTGTACAATACCTAGGACATGGAGGCACAGCTCGTGATTGGCTTTACCATAATATAAATATTGAATATTTGTAATGCCCAGATGAATCCACACCAAATTTTTAAAGAATCCAAGACAAAAATGTGGACCTGGAACATGGCAGCATGATTAACAATAGTCCCTTTTAAAACTTCCTCCTTTAAAAGAAGTTTGTGTGTGTGTATGCATGTGTGCATATGCATATAGAATATACATAACAAAAGCTTTTTTGTTTAAAGGTAAAGAATGATAAAAAAAAATGATCAAAAGGATGTCTTCAACATTTGCTGTAGAAAGATTGAAGGTCCTACTTTTGCTATTGCCACAGATATCTGTTACACTTTTCCAGGTGGACATTCACCTTTGGCAATATGAAAATATTGAAAATGTGAATAAAAATATGCAGCATATCTAGGGTTTTCAAAATACATACCTAACTTCTACCCACTTAAACAAAGCACCAGGCCATTATATAAAAGCAAAAATGCATGTACAAGGGGAATTTTAAATATCAGTTCCTGGGTAGATTATTATACTGGTTATGTGGATTATAAATATAAGGGTTAGAGTATGAAGTGTGGTGATTTTCTGTGATGGGACATGCTGCAACAGAGACCTTGTAATTCAACAGATTGTTTTATTTCTGCATAGAATACCAATTATGTATGTTAACATCTTGGGGTGAGAAATCTGTCTAAGGCATCGATCACTGAAGTATTTAAATAACATATAGTTTTTAATTAATTTGATACTTAACCAATAAAATACAGAGGACTAGGACAGGCTGAAATAAATTTTTGACATAATGATGAAATTTCATCTTCAAAACAACTAAACAGTTGGTCAAAATTTGATTTTTTTTTTAATTTAGAATTTAAGAGGAAAAAATGAAAAATTCTTCATCTACCACTTCTGAGTTTCTTTTTTTTTTTTAAATTGGTTTTACAAAGAACTTAATTCTGTAGCCTGTATTCAGGCATTCTGGTCAATGGCAATTTTGCCTGAGTGAGGACTGAAGAATCAGGTCATAAGTTACATTGCATTTTACTTTTTGCTGTAAATACATGTATTATGGTAGAGACAAAGTGAGTGAGATAATCTCTTTTATTGGCCCAACTTCTGTTAGTGAGAGTGACGAGTTTTCAAGCTTACACAGAGCCTTTCTTCGGGTCTTTGAGTCTTGCATGATTGAACAGATTTCCATCAGATCTTGTGTGCAAGTAGCTTCCCTCAGTTGAGGAATCAAAAGCTTGTTTCAGTAGCAGGGAGAAGATCCCAAACAGAGTTGGGGTAAGTATACAACCTTGCTTAACTCCGCTACGAATTGGGAAAGCCTCAGATACTGAGCCGTCATATTGGACTGTGCTGTACATGTTTTCATGGAAGGATTGAATCATGCTTAAGAGCTTGGGGAATATCCAATCTTTTCTAGAAGCATGAATAGTCCACTTCTACTGACAAAGTCAAAAGCCTTTGTGAGATTGATGAAGGCTATGTAGAGGGGCTTTTTTTTTTTTTTTGTTCTCTGTATTTCGGGTCTTTGAGTCTGGGACTGACATGACTACAACAACACTGCCTATAACAAAGGAAGATATCCAGTTTTGCCATCTGAAATGGAAACTCCACAACATGAAGAAAAAGGGAGCAAAACTTATCAGTGACATCTGCTTCCTGAGCAAATGCAAGAAACAAAACATCATCCCAAGAGGTCTCACCCTCTGACCATTATATACAGCTCCAAACAGAGACCTGTGTAGCTTGAAAGCTTGTCTCTCTCACCAACAGAAGTTGGTCCAATAAAATATATCACCTCACACGCCTTGTCTCTAATATCCTGGGACCGACACGGTTACAACAATGCTGCATTCATGTACTGTTGTAGTCTGATACCCTACACTTAGTCTGAGAATGTTAAGGAACAGCAGACTCTGGCCTGGGATTGAAATGTCAAATAGACCCGGGCCCAAAATAGGTTTAAGAGGTCTGGTAAAAAGCCAAAAGGCAAATTCCCTAGTTTGTACTTTAATAGCAGTGAGAAAGCACCAATCAGGATAGAAGGAAATCAAGTGGCTTTGTGCTGTAGTGTAGAACATCTTATTTCTGAACTTGCTTAGGGCTATTCTGAATAGTTATACAGACAAAAGCTAGTTTCACTTGCACCAGTATAAAGCTAGAGATACTCCTTTGAAGTCATTGGAGTTATTCTGATTTAAACACTGATGTGACTGAGATCAGAATATGACTCATACATTTCAACTTTCTTTCATTTCAGACCCAAGTTTTTCTCCGTCTCACAAAGGCCTGGTCCACACTAACCCCCCACTTCGGACTAAGGTACGCAAATTCAGCTACGTTAATAACGTAGCTGAATTCGAAGTAGCTTAGTCCGAACTTACCGCGGGTCCAGACGCGGCAGGCAGGCTCCCCCGTCGATGCCGCGTACTCCTCTCGCCGAGCTGGAGTACCGGTGTCGACGGCGAGCACTTCCGGGATCGATCCCAGAACATCGATTGCCTGCCGCCGGACCCCGAGGTAAGTGTAGATGTACCCTTAGATTTAGAATTCTCACTTCTCTTGTTGGAAATTGTGTGCATCAGCAATGCAGACTCATGAAACAGATGCTTTGACAATGTTAATAACACTAAAGAAATGCGATTCCAAAATGGTGAAAGGTCCTTGCACTATTACATTTTTCCTTTGGCTTTCATTTTGAGCTTTGTCCTAGAAGTGAGTCTTCGCAGGTTGATATGAACATGCAGAATGTTCAGAGAAGAAAGTTTCCACTGTCATTCTGCCACACTGGTTAAAATAGTTTAAAAAAGCATATTTTTCCATAGCCTCAAGGAGCTTTAAATCACTGGCTGGACTGGCTCCATCCTTCATAGGCTTACTTTAGTCTATTATTTCAAATTAATTTTTTAAGAGTGGAGCGTTTGCGTGTGCGCCTGTTGGGGCTAAATTAGGAAAGGCAGGTTTGAGGACTAGGCCAGAAAATAGAAATAACATAAGGGAAAGAGACTGCTAAAAGGAAAAATACTTGTATTTGAACAGGGAGGTGATGGGTGGAACCAACAAGATGTAGTAATCACTTTTTTTTTTTAAAGGCTCCAGGTTTCTTTAATATTCCAGACTCAAAATCAGGCTTTGGCTGAAGTGGCCTTCTGCATATACCCTACTTAACACATCATTGCCTTTTAAGAGGTGGGTGGGGAAAAGTTACAACCTCTGATGCTCTATGGGTACATGCTGCCTTCCCAAGGATAGACATGTACCCCAAACTGTGCCCACAGAAGTCATAGTTATTGGCAAATCATCCTCTGAAAAAGGAGGTGCTTTATTCAGTGGAAAGAAAGGGCAGAGAGCCAGAGCTGCCCATTGCAAACACTCAAAAATCAGGAGTCAGGCTCCCAAAAATCTTGAGATTGGCTTAAATCCTGAGAGATTACATTTTGAGGTTCTTTTTATTTGTCTTCTGGCTTTTGAGCCTTTAGGGCTCATGTTTCCAAGCTTCTCTCTGCAACTACAAAAGTTACTTTTATGAAAATGAAAGCTAACTCCAGGATCTAGAGTTTGAGGGAGAAAAAACATCAAATATTGTGAGGCTGACAATAAAAATTGTGAGAGATGATAATGCTTAGGACAGTGGGCTGGCTATGAACTGCCTGGCCCCAGGCCATTACCTCCATCTAGGATGTCCAACTACTCTACTCACCTCTCTGAGAAGGAGAGTTAGTATGGAGGAGAGCTATTGCTGCTTCATCTAAAATAGACACCTTGTCAGGGTTTCTGCATGGAAAGCAGTAGGGTCCTGAAGGAAGTATTCTGCAGATGGCATAACTTTTCCCCAGCTCCCCAATTCCAGAAAGCATCTTCACCCTGCCCTATCTCCCACAAAGTGGTGGAGCCTCAATCACCAGCATTTGCATGAAAAATCTTCTGTTGGATACTAGGTAAGTAATATCACGAATACCTTTTCCTGCTAGGGGATTTTAATGCAAGGGTGGGAGCAGATCATGAAGCATGGACCAACTGTTTTTGTCAACACGGAACAGGTAAGATGAATGGAAATGGTCAGAGACTGCTAGAATTTTGTTCCTATAATAACCTCTATTATGACTTCCAGACAAAGTCGTTAACAAAGTGTCTTGGAAACATTCCAGATCTGGCCCTGGCACCAACTGGAGCTTATCACAAGGTGTGCCAACCTTATCATCCTTATTACCTGCAGTTATCAAAGTGCTGATTGCGACAGAGACCACTCTCTGGTATGCAGCTAGGTCAGACTTAAACCGAAGAAAATACATAGATCTAAAGTAAAAGGATGTCCTCATATTAACCTCAGTGCCATAGCAGACCAAGAAAAGTCACAGCAGTACAAGAACATACTACAACAAGCCCTTGACACCAGTGATTGTGCCACAAGCGCCCAGCTGAAGTGGGAGCAACTGAAGAACACAATCTACAATGCAGCTCTGTCAGTCTTTGGGAAGAAGGAAAACAAGTCCAATGACCGGTCTAACACATAGTCCAGTGTGTTGACACCAGTCAGAGGCCAAACGCACAGCCCAAACCAACTACAAGAGAGACCCAAATGAAGAAAACCTTACAAGCGTTGAGTGGCAAGAACCAAGGTACAACAAGCTGCTCGATGCTGCGCCAATGACTATTGGCTGCACTTATGTGAAAGCATCCAAATAGCAGCTGATGCAGGCAACATCAGAAACATGTATGATGGGATCAAGAAAGCCTTGGGTTCAACTTCAAAGAAGACAGCCCCATTGAAATCAACAACAGGGGAAACAACCAACGACCACACCAAGCAGATGGATAGCTGGGTAGAACGCTACTCTGAGCTTTATTCTCATGAAAATATTGTTATGGACACAGCCATCAATGCCTTCGAAAGGCTGCCTGTTATGAACCAACTTGACGATGAACTGACTGTTGAGGAGCTTAGCCTTGCCATAGATGGCCTCCCCAATGGAAAACCCCCCAGAAAAGACTGCATACTATTAGAGGTCATAAAATGCAGAAAACCTATTCTATTGCAACATCTTCACAAGTTGCTCTGCCTGTGCTGGAAAGAAGGCAAAGTACCACAAGAAATGAGAGACACCAACATCATCACTCTATAAAAACAAGGGTGACTGTAACAACTATCGTGGCATTTCCCTTCTTAGTGTTATGGGAAAAGCCTTTGCCTGAGTTGTCCTGAACAGACTTCAGACCCTTGCAGACAGAATCTATCCTGAATCACAGTGTGGCTTCAGAGCTGAAAGGCCTACTATCAACATGATCTTCTCGCTGAAACAGTTACAAGAGAAATACAGAGAACAAAAAAAAAAAAAAGCCCCTCTACATAGCCTTCATCAATCTCACAAAGGCTTTTGACTTTGTCAGTAGAAGTGGACTATTCATGCTTCTAGAAAAGATTGGATATTCCCCAAGCTCTTAAGCATGATTCAATCCTTCCATGAAAACATGTACAGCACAGTCCAATATGACGGCTCAGTATCTGAGGCTTTCCCAATTCGTAGCGGAGTTAAGCAAGGTTGTATACTTACCCCAACTCTGTTTGGGATCTTCTCCCTGCTACTGAAACAAGCTTTTGATTCCTCAACTGAGGGAAGCTACTTGCACACAAGATCTGATGGAAATCTGTTCAATCATGCAAGACTCAGATCTAAAACCAAGACTCGGGAGGCCCTTATCCAACACCTTCTCTTTGCTGATGATGCAGCAGGGACAACCCACACAAGTTCATCTTCAAAGCCTAATGGACAGTTTTTCCAAAGCCTGCGAAGGCTTTGGGCTTACTATAAGCCTAAAATAGACTAACATAATGTGCCAAGGGTTGAGGAAGCACCCTCCACCAAGATCAACAACTATGGACTTGAAGTGGTAAACGAGTTTACATACCTGGTGTCCACTATTGCAGTCAACCTTTCACTTGAAACAGAACTTAACATCCTCATTGGAAAAGATGCCACAACAATGTCTAGCCTGAACAAGAGGGCATAGCAAAACAACAAACTGACAGAACACACAGATCTTTGTGTGTATCGTGCATGTGTTATCAGCACACTTTTGTATGGGGAGCGAGACATGGACCTTTTACTCAGCCAGGAAAAGAGGCTCAACAGCTTTCATATGCGTTGCCTTTGTTGAATCTTTGGAATCTCCTGGAGGGACAGAGTCACCAGCACGGAGGTGCTCAAATGAGCCAGCATACTCAACATGCAAACTCCTCAACCAGAGATGCCTCCACTGGCTTGGGCATGTGTGCCGAATGAATTATGGGTGCATCCCAAAGAACATCCTCTATGGCGAATTGGCATCTGGAAAAAACCGAAAGGATGCCCAAAATTGCATTTCAAGAATGCGTGCAAGCATGACCTCAAAGAAATGGACATAGATGTGGACAACTGGGAAGATCACACTCAAGACTGCAGCCTTTGGAAACAAGAGCTTAAGAAAGGTCTCCAGAATTATGAGAGGAAGCAGTCCAGCTTAGCAGAGGAGAAAAAAGCTTGCAGAAGGCAGAGCCCAAAGGGTCAAAACATCACCTTTAAATGTGACAGATGCGGCAGAGATTCTCTCTCTCTCGAGCAGGTCTCTTCAGCCAAAGCCGTAACTGCCATAAAACCAACTGAGTAAATTCTTTACCTCTCAAGGGCGCATACCCATGGTCTCTCGAGACTGAAGGATGCCTACTACTACCTAGTATGATGCAGTTACAGTATTAGCATCTGGGACACTACTTAACCTGGACAGGTTTTGGAAGAATGTTATTGATGACAATGCTATTGTCTTAATAACAAAAAACCAGCTTGTGACTCCTGTTCCAAATCCTCACACTTCCTCCAAGGGTATTTAAGATACTGGGCACCACCCCAGCTATCAACATTTCCCCTTGTCTCTTCTCCTCTTATGGCCGCTCCTTGTTCCTGAGGACAGGGGGCACCTAGGAGGTGCAAGTTTGCTCCTGAGTGTAATTTCAGGAGACACATTTACCAGTGAAGAAATTACATACATGCATGATTTGTGTGCAGCCCCCACAAAAATTTGGTCCAAGCAGAAGAACATAAGCTAATTTTTTGCACCCACATGCAGCTCAAAACATCTGCCATAAATTCAAGAGAATATCTTGATATGCTGGGCATATTGTCTATATTGCTCCTGCATTCTGTTAGAACTGCGACCACACATTTCCAAAGATCCTGCATCCTACCACTGTACTTCTACTTGGTCTACACTGAATCTCCACTTGTAGTTGCAATATCAGACCTTTGAAAATGTACACCATAGTTACCTACTTCAGATATGCTTTAACAACAACATGTATTTAATTCTAAATCAGAAGCCCAGAAAGAAAAGGCATCAGTGAATATCCTAGAGAAGGGAGTGAGTTGGAAGAGGTGGTTTGTGGACAAGAGGAGGAGGTATCCTGAGCATTAGGAAAATTAAGTGTAAAGATACCAGCAAAATTATGAGAAAAATCAGAAGGTTTTAGTTGATTTGTCAAATAAATCCTAGTAGAAGAACAAAGCCTTTTTAAGCTACATCAGTCTTGCATCATATAATCCTTTGTGAACTCCATATCAGCTGTGTGTGTGCAGAGTTACTTTAAACATATGCTCCTCAGTCTCTGCCAAAGCTAAACCTGAAATGTATTTAATAGTTTGGTGTCAATTGAATGAAATTTTCACATGTAATTCCTTCTAAACAAACTCTTTATTGAGACAGCAGCACAGAGGCATTTTCCTAAAGCTATTTAAAAGAATGTTTTTTCCAAATTGCAGCTATATTCACTTTTTAATTATGTTTAATAACCCCTGCTTCCCCCCCCCCCCCACCAAAAAAAGAAAGAGAAACATTGTGGGTACTAAATGTCATGGATCCAGTTGCAAAAATAGCAAGCTGCTCTGCTGCTAGTAGTGTAGTGTGGCTATAGCGAAACACATACTAGTGAGTTGGAATCATATCATTCTGAGCATCTGCACCACTCCTCCTTGGAGAGTGCATACTAATCATCTCTCTTCATGGTCAGTAACCACATAAGGACAACACCAGACGATGCCAGTGGTTTTGGTCCTGTAGCATTTATATGCTTTCCTGCAAAGATAGTCATGCCAGATAATATTTGTCAACCTTGTCTTTGGTCTTCTCTCTTGATTGAGGCAGATGTTTATTTTCCATCTGCACTATATGTCAGTGCAACTGCAGCCTTCATCTGGCAAAGGGTGCCTACAATATTATGAGGCCATCGCATAAGCTGCTGGAAAGATTACTCTTGTGAATAAAATCAGTTTATGGCTAAAAACATTTATTCTTCATTTTGATAAGCCCTTAACAAATGAATATTTGCTTTCTTACACTTTTGCCAAGCATAGGACCATGTTTATTTCTAGCTATATGGGTCACGAAGGATTCCCAGCTGTTAGATAGAGTCAGTTGTGCATTGCTGCACTCAACAACATCTGTTTCACAAAAACAGTATCCAGCTTTTAGCGCTCAAATGGAGGTTATACCATATGCCAGCAGACCACTTAGTTTTTACCTTGGGAACCAACTTTACACTAGTCAAGGTAACAGAGGAAGTACTGAGTATTTAAATGTTACCAGGCTTCAGTCACATCTTCATGTGCTCTTGTCATTTCCAACTATATATAGTAAAATTAGTTCCAAGCATATACCACAAGCTGTTCTTCTGTTTAATTATTAACTGGAAGAAAGTTTGTTTGCAAAACAGTTAAAATGTTTTTTGTGATAGACTCTGATGTTGGAAGTGGTGCCATAAGCTGCTTTTGCAAATACAGAACCTTGTTAAAATGTCAAATAATATCAGCTATCAACAAAGACAGATCAGGTTGAATACCCTTTAACTAGTGAACAGTGTGTTAAAAAGTCATATTACCGTGGAGCTCTTTGGAGTCTCACAAAACATTTTAAATGTCTGGTGCTATGTTGTATTACCAGGATGTTTTCCATTATAATTGATATTGTACTACCAACTGTCTTTCCCTCCTTATCTGGTGTTAATCATTTAATGGGCATCTAGAAATAAAATCATAATAAATCCCTATCTTAGGCAGCAACAGATAAATAAGGTTAAAGGAAAAGTTGTTTGTGATGTATTAAGCATTCTGTAGGTTGTAGGAAGACTGTGATTCTTAATAATATTGCATAATATTATATCAATTAGTTCTGTAGTGCAATACATTATTTTACAACGGATTAGTTAATATCATAAAATATTTGGCTGGAAAGCATATATATATTCTTTAATGCTTAATTATTTTGAACAGTGTTTGGGCTAAATTTAGTGTGTACTGAACTTCATTCTAAGGACTTGTTTTCACTACAGGGAGATGGACGCTGCTGCAATCGATGCAGCAAGGATCGATTTAGCAGGTCTAGTGAAGATCCTCTAAATTGACAGTAGAGCACTCTCCAGTTGACTCCAGCTCTCTGAGAAGAGTAAGGGAAGTCAACCAGAGAGTGTCTCCCATCGACACAGCACAGTGAAGATACCGGGGTAAGTCAACTTAAGCTATGTCGACTCTAGCTACATTAGTCACATAGCTGGATTAGCATAATTTAGGTCGATTTACCCCCGTAGTAAAGACAAGCCCTTAGTTACACATTGTGCCTGATTCCACTGACTTACACTGGTGTAAATCAAGGGTAACACTAGTGAAGTCAAGGGGTTGGATTCTGATGTCACTTACACAGATTTTACAAGGGTATAACTTCACTGACTTCAGTGGAGTTGCTCTTGGTGTAAGTGATATTAGTATTAGGCCCATATTACCTTAAACAGATGCCTGTAGGTTGCTTGTCTTGCTACACCTTCCCTCCTTGGACTGTACATTAAACTCACATTGCACAATGAATGCCCAATTTGGTGAAAGTTGCATTCATTTATCACTCGTTTCCCGACCTGCAAACTTCCATGGGAGTTGCTCCTGCTTGCTCCAAATTCAGTTCCGTTCTTTGTGACTGTTTTCAAGATACAACAGACACGGTCTCCAGGCCATATAGAAAATTGTTTCCTGCAAGTGCACCAATAAACCCAGGTAACCAATAGAACAAAATCCCAAGTATGCTGCATTCTAAATCAATTGTATCAATAATTCAAAGCTACCACAAAAATGAAAGAGTTTGATTGTCACAGAGGTGCCCAGGAGAGACAGAGACTGAGGGGCAACTTGTATATGAACAGGAGGAAATTGTCCAGCACAGTTTAATTTGTAAAGACTTCTGTAGAAAAACACATACTAAACCCCCCAGATAAGTATGGAGGGAGGGGGGAAAAAAGATAGAACTGCCCAAACTTTCAAAATGGGGAGCATAGAAGGCTGAAAACCAATATTGTTAGCATGGTCTTTACAGAAGTGGGCAGGTACCTGCTTAATTAACACTTAGGGCCGCATACTCAGGTGGTGTAAATTGGTGTAGTATAATTGTAGTCAATGGAGTTATGCCAATTTGCACAAGCTAAGAATCTGACCTATAATTACTACATTTTCATTTTGATTCTGCACAACATAGGGCCACGTTGTGTCTTGAGTTATTCTTGCAACTACATTTACTCAAGTCACTCTTCAAAACCTACTTTTATCATGTTGCCTACAAGAAATTAGTCAGCTAATAATGGTCCAGCCAAGGAGTAGTTAAGGCATAACGGGGCTCGACTCACCACTGCGGTGCCTCCTGTTGGCTGTCCTGGGAATTAGCTGTGGTTCGCCGGTGCGCCTTCATCTAGTGGCATCTCACCACCGTCACTTCTGCCATCAGGACCCATGTTGCTCTAAGGACTGCGGTGTCCTCTTCTGGACACAGCCCTCCGGCTGTGCCCCACTCGGTTTTCTCCCCCACCCTCTTCTGGGGTGGCCAGCAGTCCTCTCTCCAGCCACTTGCCTCAGTGGCAGGCTGCAGTCCAGGGTCTAACGACCTGCATCAGTGGCAAGTGGGGTCAAAGGGAGGTGGGGGACCGGCAATCATGTGCTGTGTCATCTCCAACCCCTTCCATCTGTTTCCCTGGGCCGCTACCCCACAGCCCTAGCACCTTCTCCGCCCTTGTATTTGGGCCTCAGGCTGGCAGCGGTCAGCCAGAAGCTCACTCATGCTCCTCTGAGCCACCCAGCACTGCTCTGACCATGGTGCTGTCTCTTCTCTCTCCTTCAGGGAAGTCAGTTTTCCCTCCTCTAACTCCAGGGAGTGACTGCTGCTGCTCTGTTCAGCAACCCTTCTTATATGGCCCAACCTCACCCTGATTGGCTGTCTCTCTAAACCTTCTCCTGAATGGCTGTCTCTACAAGCTCTTTCCTAATTGGCTTCCTCCTGCACAGCCTCCCCGGGCTGCTTTAACCCATCTTCTGCCAGTGTGGGGCAGACGCCTCATCACATAGGGGTATCTTATATATTAAAAAGAAAAAAAAAGCATTAAATGATCAAGTCCTGACCATTCATTATCATGCTCACTTTCCTTGCATGTTGTACCATCTTCTCACCCTCTGAAAGTTTTCAGGGCAGGGATCATGCCTTTCTAGATGTTTGTATAGTGCCTACTGCATTTGGGGTACTACTGTAAATAACAACAATGCATTATGACTTAGGAGACCAATTTTGCCCTCAGTTCAATGAGTGTAAAATCTGTGAAGCTTTCAGGATTCATGAACATTTCATGGTTACCATGTGGTGGGCTGAAATTCAGATACCATGATGCTACAGATCACAGTGAATCAAACATAGTGCTTTTATTCTCAAAAATATTAATTAATTCTTTAAAAAAATTACATGCTTGCATTTGATTATTTGGCTACTCTTAATTTAGAATGTTTTTCATGGTCCAAAACAAGGTAAGAACAAGGTATTTACATTTTCAGTCTCTGAAAGAGCAAGCACATAATAAATTGCTGCAAATGCCACCTATCTAGTCTGCCATGAGGCAGCCTGGCTCAACATTCTACAGAGCTGCAGTACAACTCTTGTTCCACTCAAGAAGCATGAGCACACAGGCAAATGAGAAACCTGTTCAGATCTGCAGTGCATTTGAAAGCTTTGATGTTCCAGATCAAACAAGGACAAGAGTGGTCCTCAGGTTGATTACCCACCACAGTATTCTAATCACAATTTATATCAGAATTTGTGACCAAGAAAAAGCATGAGCTACATCTCCAATTATTGTACTCTGATGCTTAAAGTGCTGCTGGTCTCTGAAAATGCAGCATTGGGATAGTTTTGTGGCATCTTACTGATTTGATAGTAAAAAGGTGTGATTTTTTTCCTAATTGCCAGTTGTGCAAACTCAATCTGAGCTCTGAAACTCATTCCAGTCTTTTTCCTTTTTCACACAACATCACCAGTAATATTCTTCAGATTATGTATTTATAGACACTCATGCAACCTGTTAATTTTCAGTGGGATTGCACAGGTATCTCTGAAGCCATTGGTTGGCCTACCGAACCTATATTTCTGAAAGTGATACATGAGAAGGAAAGAAGCCTTGACTTTCAGAGCTCCCGGCAGTTTGCAGGGCTAGCACATAGAAAGAACATCTTTTTATTTGTAAACACGAACAAATGTTTCTATAGAATCAATGGGATACAATGAACATCCTACCTCACACTGCCATTTTACAGGAATTTTTCAGAGTAAAACTATTTTTCATGGTGCCAAGAACCCTCAACTCACCACAAGAGGAGAGGATTTTTTAAGAATGGATGAGTGAGAAGGGACTCTGTTCCCCTCCATGCAGTCTCTTTGCCTTTCCTATATGATATTCTCCATTCTTTACACATCTCCACCACCAAAGGGATGATAACTCGCACCATCTACTTTTGGCTCCCCTTTAACTGTATTTCACCTCATCTAGGATTTGTACTATGACTTTTTGTTGCTGAACTCTTCCCCCCCCAACTTTAAAATTTTCCAATGACTTCCCCCAGCCAACAAGTTTGAGCTTTTCAGAACAACATAAATAAAAAACAAGCTGGTTTTCCAGGTGGGTTTTCCCAAGCTCTCACAGCTCTCATTAGAGTAAAGTTTTTACAGTTACATCTGTGCAAACAATGAAAACAAATGCAATGTAATGGCACTGAGCTGAAGGATGTTAACTGTACCTCTCCACCTGCCAGGGCCCAGATGTGGGATATAATATGGCACAAAGACACCAAATAAGGGACACAAGAAAATTATTGCTGCACAAGGCTTCAGGACTATGTTGGTCTAATTTTTTTTAAGCACAATGTTTTCTACATGCTTTGTTTCACCATGCCTGCTGCAAACAGTTTTACAGAAATAAGCACAAGATGACATTTATGACATCACTACAAACAAAACTGAGCAAAATGCATGTCTAATTTGAAGAGTGTTGCTCATAATGATGGAGATTGAGAGAGAAGGTTGTGGCCCTTTCTGGAGACTGATAAACTGCACAGCTTAAAGAATGGTACTTCTGTGTTGAATTGCACAAATTGGGTGTACATCGCTGGAGCAAAAATTTCTAGTTTCTGAGTCTTATCTATTCCCTCCTCTCACAAAATAAAATCAGTGACATTCACATTAAGCATCATTTTTGTCTTCTCTGTAAGCCCTCTCCTGTTGTACATACTAATGATGCAGTAAACTATAATAAGCTAATCAATCATTGGAAGTCCTCTTTAGAACCTTATACACAACTTCATCAGACAGAAGCTCTCTTTATGAAGTAGTAGTAAAGAGGTACAAACTAGTGGTGGGGAAATCTTTAAAAGGCTCTGAATGCAGTACTAAAGGAATTTGATTCATGTCTAGGCCTTCAGGGCCTTTTCACTGATTTTGATTTAGTGTGGGGTTTTGGAGGAAGGGAACTCCTTTAAACTTCATTCTATAATTATGAAGTACAAGGATCAGTGTAAACAGTGGGAAAGGGAATCACTTCGTACAATCACAACAGCTGCAAGCAAACTAAGTTACAGCTAAAACACAATGACAAGGAACTCTAGTAGGCAACATCACCATAAATGCTGCCAACATCTAGAGGAAATGAGATACAGGGAAAAGGCAAAAGAAAACATAACTATGCCTTAGATTTGCCTACTTGACAACATAGATACTATATATCTGCCAATTTAGGATGGTGGTTTGGCAATGAAAAGCTAATCTTACATCTCAAGCAGGGTTGGTTTTTTTTTCTTTTTGGTGGCAGGGCTGGAAGGTATTGTGGTGTTTGTTTGTTTTTTCAGGGTTACAACAAATATACACATTTAATATACTTTAAAGCATCCCAATAGAGAACCCAGCTTATTGGCCTAGAAGTAGCAAGTCCACTATCTAACAGAAGATCCCAGACTTGCTCTTGTTATTAACTAGCCGTGGCTGAAAAAGAAGTGTGGAAGTGGCATGTTCAGACCCCAAGTTTAAGGGTTCATCTTATGTCAAGTTGCATTCATCTCCAGTTGTGCTCCAATATTTGTTTCAGTCCTCCCTGTCAGAGGAGAATAGTGGAAATATATGGCAGGCAAATTGTGGGGATGAGGAAAAGGTGATAGGTAATATAAGGAGGAAAACAGTTTTCATGATTCATCCCAATTGCCCTAACCTGTGTGATTGTACAACAGTGTCTTTGACACTTATTCCATCAATAGCTACGAAGAGTTCCTCTTGGTTTTTAAGAATAGGTGAGACAAACACCTGTCATGGATGGTCTAGAACATAAGAGTGCTTGGGGAAACCAGTACTGTTGGGGAAACCAGTACTCCGATTGTCTATTTGAAGAGGTAATGCTTCATCTTCTATGTGCATGTCAGAATTAGATGTCAGTTGGAGGATTAAAAATGCAATTCTTTTTAAAACATTCATGTGAAATCTGTATCTACCTCATTGAATGCTTTAACTACTTTGACTTTAAGATTATATAGGGGACCGCAAGCAAGGGAGTTTGAGAGGGAGAGAAGGAGATCCCTCTGCTGAACGAACAAGGTCCAAGTACTAACTTTGGGGTGAGTGAGTTTGTTTGGCTGTTTGTGTTTTTTCTTTCTCTTTCAGATTATTTTCAGTTATTTCAGTTACTGGGTTAGTTGGGATTGTGTGTCTGGGGACTGTTTGAGCCTTTGTTCCCTGGATCATCCTTGATCAGCCAAAATCCGGTGTGATTAACGAGGGGGTAGGGCTGACCTAGGAGAGAAGGCCTTAAAAGCCAGAGGCTAAGCAACCAAGGGACTGCAAACAGGGGAGTTTGAGAGAGAGGGTGTAGGAGGGAGTTATAATATAGTTGCTATGGATAGGAAGGGCTGCATCGCCAGTGCCAATGCTGCTCCTGTCTCCTCCACCTGAACCTGTATCCAGATAGACAACCTAACTATGCATGTCTCTACCCAGACCTTGGTGTGGATCTGTAGAGACTGAGCCCTGCATTTCCCACTCACAGAAAGCCAGGCTGGGGGGACCATCCAGTGCCAAAGGTGCCTGCTGGTGGGATCTCTCAGGAAGCAGGTGGGAGAGCTACAGGAGGAGGTGGCTAGCCTGAGGAGCATCAGTGCCCAGGAGGAATTCCTCGAGAGTATTTACATGGCGACATCCAAGTCTGAGGAAACTATCCAGCTACAGAGGATTGCTGTCACACCATCGGGGAGGAGGATATGGCTCTGTCACAGGGAGGACACTGGCAGCTGGTTATTTCTGGCAGCAGGCAGTGCTCCACCCCTACTCCCAAACCACCCCACCATGGTGATGGAAAACCGATATGCTGCCCTGACAACGAGCGATGAGGAACCACCCCCAGAGGAGGAGGAGAAGCCATGTGCCCCCAAGGCTGAGAGGATCACAGCCACCACTCCCAGGAGGAAACATAGGGTAGTGGTGGTTGGTGACTCTCTTCTGAGGGGGACGGAGGCACCCATCTGTTGCCCTGACATGGCATCCCGAGAGGTATGCTGCCTCCCAGGGGGCCACATCCAAGACGTTATGGAAGGATTGTCAAGGATCATCCGGCCTCTGACTACTACCCCATGCTACTCATCCATGTGGGCATTAATTATACTACAAGGTATGACTCTCTCCAGATCAGAAGTGACTACAGAGCTCTGGCAGTAAGGATGAAGGAGTTGGGAGTGCAGGTGGTGTTCTCTCCGATCCTTCCAATCCAGGGTAGGGGCCCAGGCAGAGACAGATGCATCCTGGAGGCGAATGCCTGGCTGCAAAGATTGTGTCACCAGGAGGGCTTCGGCTTCCTTGACCACAGGATACTGTTCCAGGCAGAAGGATTGCTAAGCAGAGATGGGGTCTACCTATTGAGGAAAGGGAAGAGCATATTTGGATACAGACTGGCTAACCTAGTGAGGAGGGCTTTAAACTAGGTTCGGAGGGGCAGGTGACCAAAGCCCACAGATAAGTCAAAAACATGGAGACCTGGGAGAAGGGTCAGAATCAGGGGGGAGCATGGGCTGTTATAGCAGGGATAAAGGAGAGACAAGACAGAACTGGGGGTTGAAATCAAATCAGTATCTTAGATGTCTGTATATTAATGCAAGTGTGGGGAATAAGCAGGAAGAACTCAAAATGCTAGTAAATAAACACAGCTATGACATAGTTGGCATCACAGAGACCTGGTGGGATAATACTGGAATTAATTACATGACTGGAATATTGGTATAGAAGGGTACAGCTTGCTCAGGAAGAACCGGCAGGGAAAAATGGGAGGAGGTGTTACCTTATAAATTAAAAATGTATACACTTGGACTGAGATTAAGATGGAAATAGGAGACAGACTTGTTGAAAGTCTCTGGGTAAGGATAAAAGGGGTAAAAAACAAGGGTGATGTCATGGTAGGGGTCTACTACAGAAAACCTAACCAGGAAGAAGAGGCGGAGGAGGCTTCTTTTAAACAGCTAAAAAAATCATCCAAAGCACAGGATTTGGTGGCGATAGGGGACTTCAACTACCCAGGCATCTGTTGGGAAAATAACACAGCAGGGCACAGATTATCTAAGAAGTTCTTGGAATGTATTGGAGACATTTTTTAATTTCAGAAGGTGGAGACAGCTACCAGGGAGAGGCTGTTCTAGATTTGATTTTGACAAATAGGGAGGAACTGGTTGAGCAGTTTGGGTGAAAGTGATCATGAAATGATAGAGTTCCTGATTCTAAGGAATATTAGGAGTGAGAACAGCAAAATAAAGACAATGGATTTCAAGAAGGCAAAGTTTAGCAAACTCGGAGTTGGTAGGTAAGATCCCATGGGAAGCAAGTCTAAGGGGAAAAACAATTGAAGACAGTTGGCAGTTTTTCAGAGAAACATTATTAAGGGCACAAGAGGAAACTATTCCCCTGCGTAGGAAAGATAGGAAGTATGGCAAGAGACCACCCTGGCTTAACCAGGAGATCTTCAATGATCTAAAAATCAAAAAAGAGTCCTACAAAAAGTGGAAACTAGGTCAAATTACAAAGGATGAATATAAACAAATAACACATGTATGTAGAGACAAAATTAGAAAAATCAAGGCACAAAACGAGATCAAACTAGCTAGAGACATAAAGGGTAACAAGAAAACATTCTACAAATACATTAGAAGCAAGAGGAAGACCAAAGACAGGGTAGGCCCACTCCTCAATGGGGTGGGGGAAATAATAACAGAAAATGTGGAAATGGCAGTAGTGCTTAATGACTTCTTTGTTTTGGTTTTCACCAAGAAGGTAGGTGGTGATTGGACGTCTAACGTAGTGATGCCAATGAAAATGAGGTAGGATCAGGAGAGGCTAAAATAGGGAAAGAACAAGTTAAAAATTACTTAGACAACTTAGAAGTCTTCAAGTCACCAGAGCGTGATGAAATACAATCTAGAATACTCAAGGAGCTGACTGAGGAGATATCTGAGCTATTAGCAATTATCTTCAAAAAGTCATGGAAGAGGGGAGAGATTCCAGAAGACTGGAAGGAGAACCCAGGGAATTACAGACCAGTCAGCTTAACTTCTGTACCCAGAAAGATAATGGAACAAACAATTAAGCAATCAATTTGCAAACATCTAGAAGATAATGAGGTGATAAGTCACAGTCAGCATGGATTTGTCAAGAACAAATCCTGTCAAGCCAACCTGATAGCTTTCTTTGACAGGGTAACAAGCCTTGTGGATGCGGGGAAGTGGTAGAGGTGGTATATCTTGATTTTAGTAATGCTTTTCCTACTGTCCCGCATGATCTTCTTATAAACAAACTAGGGAAATGCAACCTAGATGGAGCTACTATAAGGTGGGTGCAAAACTGGTTGGAAAACCATTCCCAGAGAGTAGTTATCCCTGGTTCACAGTCATGTTGGAAGGGCATAACGAGTGGGGTCCTGCAGAGATCAGTTCTGGGTCTGGTTCTGTTCAATATCTTCATCAGTGATTTAGATAATGGCATACAGAGTACCCTTATAAAGTTTGCAGACGATACCAAGCTGGGAGGGGTTGCGGATGCTTTGGAGGATAGGATTAAAATTCAAAATGATCTGGACAAACTGGAAAAATGGTCTGAAGTAAATACGATGAAATTCAATGAGGACAAATGCAAAGTACTCCATTTAGGAAGGAACAATCAGTTACACACATACAAAATGGGAAAAGACTGCCTAGGAAGGAGTACTGCGGAAAGGGATCTGGGGGTCATAGTGGACCACAAGCTAAATATGAATCAACAGTGTAACACTGTTGCAAAAAAAGCAAACATCATTCTGGGATGTATTAACAGGAGTGTTGTAAGAAAGACATGAGAAGTAATTCTTCTACTCTACTCCGCTCTGATTAGGCTTCAACTGGAGTATTGTGTCCAGTTCTGGGCACCACATTTCAGGAAGGATGTGGACAAATTGGAGAAAAGCTCTGAGAAAAGTGACAAAAATGATTAAAGGTCTAGAAAACATGGCCCATGAGGGAAGATTGAAAAAAATGGGTTTGTTTAGTCTGGAAAAGAGAAGACTGAGAGGGGACATGATAATAGTTTTCAAGTACATAAAAGGTTGTTACAAGGAGGAGGAAGAAAAATTGTTTTTCTTAATCTCTGAATATAGGACAAAAAGCAATGGGCTTAAATTGCAGCAAGGGAGGTTTAGGTTGGACATTAGGAAAAACTTCCTAACTATCAGGGTGGTTAAACACTGGAATAAATTGCCAAGGGAGGTTGTGGAATCTCCATCATTGGAGATTTTTAAGAGCAGGTTAGACATATACCTGTCAGGAATGTTCTAGGTAATTAGTCCTGCCACGAGTGCAGGAGACTGGACTACATGACCTCTCGAGGTCCCTCCCAGTTCTATGATTAAACTATATATCTTCATATATGTAACATTTTAACAGAACATATATGAAAAAGGTATCTATCTAAAGCCACAACACGGTAGTGTTACATTTTAAAAGCATCTGTTTGTATAATTGCTTATTTAGTAATCTTCAGTGATGCTTAATCCAGGGTTATGGTACAGTAGACCAATTAGAAAATGCCTGAAAAATATCCTTGTCATGCTTTGATTACTAAAATACTTAGGGTGAAATCCTGACACCATTGAAGCAAAACTCCCATTGATTTCAATCGGGCCATGATTTTACCTTTAATACTTAAGATAGGGTCAGATTCTTATCGGGCCCTTATGCAGAAGCATAATGGGAAGGAATGAGGAACCAAGGCCACTCTTGTTGTTCGGGTTGGGCAGAATCCACTCTACATGCTGAACAGAGTGCAGGGTGTCTCCTCTACTACTTGGAGGGGAGGCGAGGTGACAGGGCCACGACTCCACCCACTCAGATGCCAGCCACTGGCATGGAAAATATGCTGTCCCCATGAAGACACATAGCAGAGTGTGTGCTCCCCTTGCATGCCAGTTCTAAGAGGAACAAAGCCTCCTAGGCCCCTGTGGTAGTGCAGCTTAGAACTGCCCCATAGAATAGGCTACGCACATTTTGGACAATGAAGCCCATATATATTTCAAGCCCTGCATGAACAATAATGAATTAAATTTAATTAGTCTGTGTTCAAAATATAGGTCTCCCAAAGGAAAACCCCATCTAGACACCTTTTGTAACCGATTTCCTTTTCAATCGTAACCCTAAAATTAAACTGTTTGAGACAATTTGGCCAATAGCTACTGCTCTGTCCCATTGCATCATACACTTGCTTCCCACTGGTAATGACTTGTTCTTTGAATTGCAATTAACCTATTTAAGACCAATTAAGAAACAGATCTCGAATAGGCCTGCAGTATTACAGCTCAATACTCACAGAAGATGACAATGATGTTTTAATTAAATATGGGAGCAAAAGGTCTCAAACTGAAGCTTACGGCTAACCAAGCAGCAGTCATTTGGTTACTGAACAGGCAAGGAGCTTTATGGTCTTCTTACACATGGTTCAGCCTCCATAGCTCTCAAGTTTGCTTAAGGCTAAATAGCTTTCCTAATCTATTACTGCAAAGAAAGAGTTTTCCACCTCCTCCTATCTTCTAAATAGCACTTTGAACAAACTCTGATTTTTTTTTTTACAAGGCGAGACTATTGCTGATGAACTGATTTAATTTAGCCAAATTAACTCTGTTAGTTACATGAAAGATTGAACACTGTTATCTTACGCTGGTATGCAGAGAGTCTCATAAGTACAAAATACACATCACGGGCCAATTACACATGAAAAACGCCTTATACTATGAGAGCTGGTTAATATTTCTGAATTATTAAGTCTGACAGCATAATCATGCTTTATTGTTGTTTGGTCTATTGATACCAGATGTTTAATGCACAGTAAAATGTGACGGTGTAATAGGAAGCATTTTAAGGTAATGCAGTTCTCCAAAATGAAGAAACTACTTGAGGTAATTTTAAAAAATAAAAAAAGCAGATGCTGGAACTTGAAGCTGATTTCTTTGAAAAAAAAGAACCTGTGCCTCTTCACCGTCTCTTGCTTTTCCTCTCTTGAATGCAAACAATATTCTTATTGCAGCAACCAGCTTGAACCATGCAGTCTGGACAAAGCAGTCAGTACCACCATAACCTATTAATATTGCTTGACTGGCTGGCCATGGCCGCTTTTAGTATAACAATCACCCCTTTCCTCATAGAGCAGATTATTCTACCTCTGACTTTTATTCTGCTCATGACAACCCAAGGGCTGAATTAAGAAATTAAATTTTAGCTCTCTTTCATGCAGAGTAGAGGACTCTAATTAGGTCATCAGGCTGTCCAACAGCATTGGCTTTTAAATCAAATGCACCAACAAGCCACTCAGTTCAGCTTGGATCATAATGAGCCTTTGTTAACCATTGTAAATGTATATCTATTAAAGAGCACTGTGGAATAGTACAAATCCACATATCTGATTAAATGTTCTTTAAATATTCTTGGTATGATATGGAAAAAGTGATGTTAGGGAAAAAATGCACATCAGAGCCAATTACACATGGAATGCCACTGATGATTATGAGAGCTGATTAATATTTCTAAACTATTAAGCCTGACAATATAATCATGCTTCCACCATCTCCTTGTTTCTTCTGTCGGCACACGATGTTTAAAGCACAGTAAAATGAGACTGTAATCACTGTAATTAATGGTTAGAAAACACAAAAGTAGATACTGTAGTTTTGTATTGCTATTAAGATGTTATCGTGTGGTTTGTAAAACTAAACAGATGTTCTTTTTAGGAATTTTCATTTGATGTGCTAGGAATTCCCCTTGGGAAATGAGTGTTTGGGGGAATTTTCCATGACAGAGGTGATGAGTTTATTTCTAGAATAATAAAATGAGTCTTTTAGTTAGTCAGCAATGTTATTTACACACAATAGGAGATAGGAGGCTGTGTACCAACAGGAGTCCGCCAATGTTTACAGTGATTGCAAAAGATCTTATTTCATAGTACTCTGCCTCTTCAAAGCACTTTACAAACATTAGTCTTCATAGTACAATATCCCGGCAAGGGAGGAAATATTTCCCTTATTTTACACATGAAGAAACTGTGAAGAGACAGTGACAAACTGAAGGCCCAACAATGAGTTAGTAGCACAGTCAGGATTAGAATTTAGGAGTTATGACTTCAAATCATATGCTTAGCTTGCTAGATCACACTGTCTGTGTAGAAACCACTCAAAAATATTCATTACACTCAGAAATAGAAAATTAACATACAGAAATGATTTTGGAAGGCTATTATTTAAAAGGAGGAAGGGGAACCCTTCCACTTATCCCTTACATAAATCTAGCCCACTAGCTCTTTTTAAATTTAAATAGCTTTCCTAGTCTGTTATTGTACAATCTGCTATTTTTTTTTAAACAGCTGTTTTGTAGATAGCTGTATCATTCTACAAACAACTGAGAACTGGTCTCTTGAATGTAGTAAGCAAATAGAGGACATTTTTGGTTTAGAATTGTTATTGCTCTTCTAAGTATACTAACTTGTGAACACTGGGATGGGGCATGGGTGGATGTATCCTAAATATCCTGAATTCATCTTTTTTGTCAATCCACATGGCCTTTTTAGAGAACAGGATCATTCCCATGTTGCCATCCCCAGGTGTTCAAAAATCATGAGCCAGGCTCTCCCAAAATCATAACACTGGCTTAAAAGCATGAGATTTAAAAAATAATAAATGTTGGGTCTTTTTATTTGCCTTCTGGTTTTTTTTTTAGACCTTAGGGTCCACCCTTTTCTGCAACTTAGGCTAGAAACCCATTTTTTAAAAATGGAAACTGAGATTCTCACAGAATTACCTACCTCCAGGATCTGGGGCTTTAAGAAAAACACCGACTATCAGGAGGTTTATAATAAAACCATAAGAGCTGACAACCTTCTTGTTTAATATGCTGATCCTGCAAGTTGGGTTGCTTATACCTGTTTCAGTCCATGTTGCAAATAACAGGACTCCCATTTGATTTAAATAGGAAAACACCAGAAATCCTAATGGTCTGTCATAGTGTTTCAAACATTTTTCTAGCAGGCAGAAGCTTGGAGTTCATCTTGGGATAGATTTTGTGAATCCAAGGTAATAATTTAGGATGTCCATTTTTTTTGCTCCTCTGTGAAAGAATCCTGTATTTTATTAAAAAAAACACCACACAATATACGATAAAATATCACGGACTTTGTTATCTCCGCCCATTAATAATACTGGATTGGTAGGATGTCTGAAATATCATTACACTGTGCCTCCATATGGCTGAGATTAAAAATGAATACAACTAAAGCACATCTGTCAAAAGTACCTTACTATTTAATGAGAAATACAAACTCCTAGGGAAAAAAAAAAGACTCTTTCCCTTTTTGCAATGCAGACATTTCTCCTGGCAGACTGGTCAACTGGGTATTGTTCTGATTCAATCATATGATTCCAGGGGTGTCAAAGAATGACTTAAGATGCTCAAAAAGGAATGAAAGAAATGTTTTGGAGATTCCTATATCTATAATATATCTATTGTAGGAATATGAGTACATCTTAATCCTATATGGATTTCCAGTTTAAAGTGCAGGGTTACTGAAAATGGAGTTTAACATTCAAGTGAAGAGATTTTTGAAAAATGTAGAATCCCTCTTATGCACTCTCTCTCCCTCTCTTTTTTTAAGCAAAAAAACCCCTAATGAATGTTGTGGGTATCAATGGGTTATGCTGGAAACCCCCTCAGGAAGATGAACACTAAAATTATTTACCATGTGTACTAAAATCATTCTGATTACTTTGCTCTGGGAGGCACATAAATCTAAAAAAGCGTTCCTCATAACTTCCCTAACCTCAGCTGTACTTTTCAAGGATGTATTGTATGTACTGACTTGATCCTGAGCCAGTCTGGCTTCACAGAGCACTTTGTTCACTCCCCAAAAGATCTGCTGCTCGAGGAGTTTGTGTCAAGATAACTTACCTTGTTTTGCTAGTTATGCCCTGGGAGACTGAAAGAACTACTGCTCCCAAGAGATTTCATAAGAGCTGTGGTTTTTTTAAAGTCTGTTTAAAGTCAGGTATTTTTGTTTGTTTCACTGAGCATGGACTGTTTGTGACAGTATTTATCTACATAAGCTTTGGGTCAATATCTCTACCTTACCGACCATATGGACATAGAGACAGATTCTGATTTCCGTTATACTGGTGTATATCCAGAGTAACTCCACTCATGTAAGCAAAGTTACTCCAGATTTACACCAGTGTAACAGATCAGAATCTAGCCCACAGTCTGTTCTAATTCAGCTAGTTTTCCTGTTCGTGGAAATCTATTTTGCTGTAAACTAAATATACCAGTATACTGCCTGGTTAAAACTTATAGACAATAGTACAATTTTTGGTACCTTCTGGCGCTGGAGGGTGGAGAGGCACTTTTCATTCTCTGCATAACACTGATTTTTTATGTTCTCTTTGGCTTAAGTCTCACTGTGTCGTCTTCCTGGAAAACTGCCACAAACTAGTCTGGAGAAAATCTCTCATGGAGATTTCTTATTCTGAGAAGGACTGAGCACCCATAACTCTCACTGCCATTAATGCAGTACTTCATTCGAAGTACTTAGCACATCACAGGAGCAGACTCAAACTGTAGTACAAAGAGTGGAAATCACAACGTAGGCAGAGCCTACGGGAAATAGGTAGTTCAATTCCAGCCAATATCAAGTAAATCCCTATTTTTAAATATGTATTTCATAGGTACTTTAAAGTATTTAAGAGGTATGATGCAGAACCTGAGTCTAACAAAAGAAATAGAAAGTGGGTTGATGCATTAAATATGAAAATGGGGTAAAAGGACAGTATGTTGGTAGCATAGGAAAAGGCACAAACTTATTGTGGAGAGGAAGAAGCTGCAGTAGTTCAGGCATGAACAAATGCTTTAGCTGGAGGGACAGAAAGGAGAGGTAGTTTTCAACATGTTGAGGAGAAAACAGCAGAATCTGCATCAGTCTAGATGAGCAGGCAGAGAGTGGAGTTAAAGGGTACGTCTTCACTACCCGCAGTATCGGCGGGTAGCAATCGATTTATCCGGGATCGATATATCGCGTCTCGTTAAGACACGATATATCGATCCCCGAACGCGCTCACCGTCGACTCCGGAACTCCACCAGAGCGAGCGGCGGTAGCGCAGTCGACGGGGGAGCTGCGGCCGTCGATCCCGCGCCGTCTGGACCCCAGGTAATTCGATCCAAGATACTTTGACTTCAGCTACGCTATTCGCGTAGCTGAAGTTGCGTATCTTGGATCGATTCCCCCCCCCCAGTGTAGACCAGCCCAAAGAGTATGTCTACAATGCAATTAAAAACTCACAACTGGCCTGTGCCGGATAACTGGGGCCTCACAGGGCTATGTGGCTGTTTAATTGCAATGTAGACTTTCAGGCCGGGGTTGCAGCCTTAGCTCTGGGACTATCCCCCCCTCATAGGGTCCTAGAACCTGGACTCCAGCCTGAGCCTGGATGTCTACCCTGCAATTAAACAGTCCTGCAGCCCAAGCCCCGCAAGCCTGAGTCAACTGGCATGCAACAGCCATGGGTTTTTAATTGCAGTGCAGACAATTGAAGAGAGTATTAAGGCCTTGGGAGACAAGTAGGATGATGGTGTAATAAACAACAATGGAGAAAGAAAAAGGTGGAGGAGAGGGTTTACAGGAAAGATGATGAGCTGGATGCTAACCATCTTCAGCTGGTGGTGAGTCGTCCACCATGGTGGGTTGAAAGGTTACTCCAGAGGTAAGAAGCAGGACTGAAGACCTAATGGAAATGATGCAGCTGCCCTTTCTAGTCTTTTGCCATGCAGTTTGTATTTCCTTTGTTCCAAACACAAACTCATAGCACAGGCACTGAAAGGCCTTAGAATTCTCTCCATAGGTGTGCCCCTGCATGCCTTGATGAGGTATAAGGTGTATCCCTGACCCTTTCAATGAGTTCACTGTACAGTTGATGTCCCTTGATGGGCCATCAAGCAGGCTAGGCAGTGCTGATGCCAATCTGTCTGGGGATGCAAAGCACAGATTCAACGCACAAGTTTGAAATATAGATATACCCTACATATCTATAACTCATAATACAAAGGTGATACAAGCGTATAAACAAGATTATCATACTTGGCAAATTACAACATTTTCTCAGATACCTCACACGGAATATCTGGCACAACTCTTTGTCATTTTACAATATTGGTATTCACAATATCCTAAAGTGTCCCCCAGATTCCATACAGTGTCACAAGGCCATCAGTAAAATCTGTGTCAGTTGACAATAAGCGATTGCAAAGTTGTTGATATTGACGAGGGGTGAAGGTTAGAATACTTGCTGGCTGAAGGGGACTAAAAAGTCACCAGGAGAGTATTCAGATGACTTTCTGCCTTTTAAATGACATGCTGGTCACTTTATAACATACTATAGGTGACATGATGGGATTCTGCAGTCACTGTTGCTCAGCACCATTAGCTATTATTATGGAATTGGAGGCCAAAGACACCAGTAAAGCTAGATAGACAAATATGGATACAAATATGTATTTAAAAGTACATCTACTGTACCACTGGTTTTGAGATAAAAGATGAACTTTTTATTAAACGTGATGAAAAGATTGAGAGCTTAATTTTATCCTATAAAAGTAAAAGGATATATTCTTTAGTCTACTTTTCCATTTTTAAAGCATCTCAGCATTTTATATTTTGATGCTAACCCTAACTAAGGTTTAAGTATTATCAGATGTGAGATTTTTAGAAATGAAGTTTCTAGTTTTATTATGGAGAATATGACAAAAAGATATATCCTTGTCCTATTATTTGATTTTCCTTAAATTCTGAATTTTGTATAGGAAAATTAGACCAAAGCCCTGATCCTGAAAGCACTTATGTACATGCTTAACTGAAAGCATATGAGTAGTTCTGTTGAAAGCAATGGGACTAGTCATATGCTCAAAGTTCAGCACATGCATAAATCATTCCAGAATAGGGGCCTAATAGGACCAACAGTTCAGCAGGATCCAGAAGAGGATTGGACATTTATGTAAGAGCTATCTATTATTATTATAAATAACAAGAGTATCCAGAATCACAATAGTAAGGATTAAAATAACTCCAAGAGTTTTGGAGGGGGTATAAACCCTCATTCTTCAGAGCACAAGCAAACCTCTAATGGGGTTAGGAAAAAACTTTGCCTATGAGCAGATTATTCCAAAACTGCCTACTGCAGAGACTTTACACCTTCTTCTGAAGTATCTGGAGCTGACTGCTGTCAGACAGCATAGAAGACAAGATGGACCACTGATGTGATCCTGTGTGGTACTTCCTATGTTTCTAAAAATTCTGGGCCAGATTTTCAGCATAGCTCCATTGTTGAGTTTAATGCATGGGTAGCTGGGTGGTGTTAGCAGTCTGTAATATATAGGAGATCAGATCTGATGGTCCCTTCTGGTCTTAAACTCTATGACTCTCTATGGGTATGCCAACACTGCAAGTTAAAGGTGTGATTGTAGCACAGGTAGACACAAACTGCTAGCATGGGTAAAAATAGAAGCATAGACACGGTGGCATGGGCTTTAGTGAAACTAAATACATACCCAGGATGTCTGGGGGTATAGCTGCACTGCAGCTGGGAGATATGATTCCCAGCACATGTAGACAGACTTGTGCTAGCTTAGCTTGAGCTAGTGCATTAAAAATAACAATGTGGACAGTGCAAGGCCCCCTGAGTCTAGAGCTGCCAGGTAGTTGGCATTGCCATGCTGCCACCCAGTAGCAGCTGTAACCAGTTTGTGCTCCACTGCTTGCCATGCTGCCACCCAGTAGCAGCTGTAACCAGTTTGTGCTTCACTGCTCATGACCCTCTGTGGACACAGACACTGGGACATAGTGCCTTAAGGGGTCTGACAGGCAGCAGTCTCATGGCTCCAGATTGGCTCCCCACCCTATATAAACCCCAGGGGCATTCCACGAAGTGTTCAGGAAACAGCATGGATCTCCTGTAGCTGCCATGACCATTCCTGCCCCTGAATGCCTGGTTTTGACCTCGGCTTGACTTGGACTTTGCCTCCTGACCCAGACCTGAAACCTGACTCTGACCCTTGGGATCAGCCCTGGTCTGGAATCTGACTACAAGCAGTTCCCAGCCTCAGGTCTGAACCTGTTCTGACAACTGCCCTTGTCAGGATCCTGGCACATAGGTGGTGGTTTGGGTTAGCCACCAAGACTCAGAGTGAGGTGATCAAGTGGGCTTGGACTTGGGCAGCTAGCCTGAGCCACTGCCACTGCTGCAATGTCCACACTGCTATTTTTAGCACACTTCCTACAGCTGAACTAGACTCATAGACTTTAAGGTCAGAAGGGACCATTATGGTCATCTAGTCTGACCTCCCGCATGATGCAGGCCACAAAAGCTGACCCACCCACTTTCCCTTAACTTAGCTGTTGAAGTCTCCAGATCGTGATAAGTAGCACAAGTCTGTCTCCCTTCGCTGGGAATCACACCTCCCAGCTGCAGTGTAGACATACCCCGCAGGGCTTGTACTCAAGTTGCTAGCCTGTGCTGATACCCAAGCCATCATGTCTACATTGCCATTGTTACCTTTGCTAGGTAGATTAAAGCTAACTTGGGTATACCTATCCACCAGCATGGGAACTGATGGGAGGTGCTGAATCAGGCACATGAAATGACGCTGCTGCTGAAACCAGTATCAGAGGAGGTTTTACTGCAGGAGCAGCTACAATACATCCTGGGGCGGTACTCAGAGGAGCTTTTGGGTGCCACCGGGAGGAATTGGCAGCAGAAATGGAAGAGGGAGAAGCTACCCCAGAGCTGAGTAAGTTTCTGGCTCCATTTTTCAGTTTATTATTACAGGAATGGGAGGGACTTTTGCTCTATGAACAAATGCAAAAGATATAAGCCCTGGGTAGCACTAATGGCAGGTTGAATGCCAGTGTCTTGGCATCTTCCTCCCCCACCACGTGGAATTGGAGACTGGGAAACACAAACAGTAAAACAAGCACGTAAGGGTGATTGTTTTACTAGGAAGACACACATTTTTGCTGGTATATTCCAATGTGCTTAAGAACCGTACATTACCTTCCCTCTATGTAGGCCACTCTGTACTAAACCAGCAATGTAACAAGCTGCCTGATAAGACTGAACTGTATGGGGGTAAGGGGAGAGAAGTTCAAATGTAGTCCATATTTTAAAAGTAGTCCATGTATTCCATGGTGTGATGGGGTATACAAACCCCACACTGGGACGGAAGGGGTTAAAGGACTATACTGGACCCACCCCTCCAACCCTGCCCCCGCTGGAGACAGGTTTGAAAAAGGAGCAACCCAGCTCCAAAGGCGGAGGCTGGGGAGGAGTGCAGACCTATGCAGAAAGCTACTGCCAAAAGGGCTGGAGAAGGCTCCCTGAAGGAACAGGACTGTATGCGGAGCCGAGGCTGGCAGTTTGGTTGCCTTTTATTTTTCTTTTCTCCTTACCTGGGACTATAAACTGAGGGAGGGAAGCAGGGATGGTAGCTCAAAGGGCCCCTCCCACAGGCCAAACACTGCTGACCCTCTTAGGGCCCTGGGCTGAAGGCTGGTGGAGTGGACGGGCCTGGGCTTGGGCTTTTGCAGGGCTGCTGCCCCCCTGTGCCACGCTGGCTCCTCCATGGCTGGGGCTTGCCGCCCCCGCAAGCCAATGCTCTGGCTCTCCGGTGCCTCCAGAAAGTGGCTCCTCCCTGCCGAACTGCTGCAGCGGCCCAAGCCCGGCAAAGCCAGTGAGTGGACTCGGGGCGGGGATCGCTGGGGTGGGGTGGGGAGGGCTGGGGGGGGGGGCTGTGCACCCTCCAGGGGAGTTCAGGGGGTGGGGATGGGGGGACCTGGTCTGGGGAGCAGCCCCTGGGCAGGCTGGCCCCTGGGGTCTATAAAGGCTCATTGGGATTTGCCCCTCAATGAACTGATGTGTAGGGGGGCCGCAAGGTGGAAGTTTCGCCTAGGGCACAAAATATCCTTGCACCGGCCCTGTCCCTACCACTGCTCTGTAACCAGGTAGATGCAAACCCCTGGGCCCCTTGGCCCACCGAGGACCCTATTACACATAGGTAACAAAATCATTAGTCCCAAAATACAACTGGGGATTGAATTCAATCCAGAAATTTGCATGAAGAAAGGAATATTTTTGGAGCTTTGTGAGCAGCTTGCCCTGACCCTCCAGAGTAAAGACATGTACACGAGGGCTGCCATGCCAGTCCAGAAGCAGGTTGCTATTGCCATCTGAAAGCTGGCTATGTCAGACTGCTACAGATCCATTCCCAACCAGTTTGGTATTGGAAAGTTGACTGTGAGGAAAGTGATGGCAGAGTCTTCTCAAGCAATCAGGCATGTGGTTTACCCCAAACTGGTGGGCAAAAAAGATATTCCTGAGGTATTGCTGGCTTTGAGAGAATGGGTTTCCAAACTGTGCTGAGGCCATTGATGGGACATGAAATGTTGAGGGAGGGTATAGGGTGCTGCTATACTGCAGTTCTCTATGACCTGCAAAAGGAGGCAAGCCCATGATTGTTGAACCTGTAGGTCCACAAGAGTCTGCAGCATCTATGTTTTTGCTGCTAGAGAAGCCCCATTATTTCCTAGTGAATCTCCCTCTCTGACTTCTGGGCCTTTCTCCTGTCTGCTCTTTCCTTCTCCATACAGTCTGCAGTATTCATCCCCCGGGCCCTTTGCTCACAGTCTGATGTAGCACTGACGTGCAGGATCTCACTGGACATGTCATACTGAGTCCACCTCTTTCTCCTCCTCCTCAGGCTCAGGCATTCCACAGGTGTGCAGGAGGAACCTCTCAAGGCTGCAATGGCAGCAGTTACAGATGAAACACACAGAAATACCATTGTCAGTATCAGGGGCGGCTCTAGGCACCAGCAAAGCAAGCACCTGCTTGGGGCAGCCCATTTGCAGGGGCGGCAGGGATCCAGCATGGGAGCTGAGAACCAACAGGAGGTCCTGGGAGTTGTAGTTCCTTGGTTAGCTCCCTGCCTATAGACCCAGCCCTGGAGCAGGGAAAGAACTACATTTCCCAGCATTCCCTTGGCCACTACCAACAGGAAAGAGGGGAAGGGAGTGAGGTAGCTGAGACCTCATGCTGCAGCCTGCCCTGAATGGAGAGCTGCACTGTGAGTAGGGATACCATATGTTAACATTCAAAAAACAGGACACTCCAAAGGGAGGGAGAGTAGCTCCACCCTGCCACCATCCACCCCCTCTGACTGCCCCCCACAGAAACCCCAACCCATCCAACCCCCCCCTGTTCCCTGATCACCCCTGCCCCTAACTGCCCTCCAGGACCCCACCCCCTAGATAAGCGCCGCTGCTCCCTGTCCCCTGATCACCCCCTCCCGGGACCCCTGCCCCTAACTGCCCCCCGGGACCCCACCCCCTATCTAAGCGCCACTGCTCCTTGTCCCCTGATTGCCCCCTCCTGGGACCCCTGCCCCTAACTGCCCCTTGGGACCCCATCTAAGCCTCCCTTCTCCTTGTCCCCAACTGCCCCCTCCTGAGACCCCCCCCAACTTCCGCCCTAGGACCCCACCCCCTACCTGTCCCCTGACAAACCCCTGGGACTCCCATGCCTATCCAACCGCTGCCTGTCCCCTGACTGCCCCCACCAAACCCCTGACCCATCTAACCCCCCCTTCTCCCTGCCCCTGACTGCCCCCCCAAACCTCCGCCCCATCCAACCCCCCAGCCCCCTTACCGTGCCACTCAGACCAGCATGTCTGGCTCCGCGCAGCGCCAGACACACTGCTGCATACATGCTGCCGTGCTCCCCCGCAGAGCCACAGCCCCCTTCCCCTCCCCCCACCCCCCAGCACCTGCCTTCCAGATTTGAACACCTCAAAATTCAGGAGTGTTCAAGCTCAGTTTGGGCAGCTGTTACTTCATTTCTCCCAAATCAAATATACTGATCCACTGTAACTTGCTGTAGAAAAAGTAGGATAAAATTGAGCAAGAAATGCTTCCCAGTGGTTATTAGGACTGGAATTGCTATTTTCAACAGCCATTGCCTTTTTGTTTGTTTGTTTGTGTAAAAGGAAGACAGTGATATTGCATTGGCAAATTCCCCATAGAAAGAAAGAATGGAACAAAAGAATAATAAAGGCACCTCAACTTTTCCTCATTTATGTAGGACAGTCTTATAATATGCATCCAGATATCCTCCAGTCACACAAGCTGAAAATTGTTCCACTTTACTGCAGTTCTGTAACCATATGGGAACCAATCCTGTCTGTGTTCTGTGCACATCTAAAATTCCTGCTGAATGACCTGCCGTGGGAGCGAGTTACCAGTGACCCAGGGCTGCGGCGGAAGGAGGGTGCAGGTGGGGGGGAGAGCCCAGGGCTGGGGCGGCAGGAGGTGTGTGGGGGGGCCAATGGTGGGGAGGAATGAGGGAGCCCAGAGCTGGGGCGGCAGGGGGGGTGTGGGGGGGGAGAGCCCAGGGCTGGGGCAGCAGGGGGAGTGCGGCGAGGAGCCCAGGGCTGGGACGGGGGGGGGGGGGGCAGCCAAAAATTTTTTTGCTTGGGGCGGCAAAAAACCTAGAGCCGGCCCTGGTCAGTATGATCCCAACTAAAAGTGAAAGCTAATGCTCTCCTAACTTTTAAACAAGACATGCTTATTGACACTTCTGCTTTGGAGTGCTTGTGCACGGTGCCACTCACCACTCCAGCCAGGGATGAGACAAATGAGGAGGGAATTGCTTAGTTGCATGAAACTGAGTATAGGGCAATGGCACTGAATAATGGCACCATTTTCCATGGTGGTGGTGATTTTAGCTGATATCTCACTCCTGAGGGTAACAAAGGCACAGAGAGCACAGCTGCTGCTGATGTCCCGTATACTGCTAGCCTGTTTACTGCAGTGGGGCCTGTCAAAGTTATCACTGACTGGCGTGGGAATGTGTCTTACTGTGAAGGAAGAAATAAGGCTGCATCCCTAGAAACTTTGGGAGAGGACTACAGAGTACCTCCATGAAAGTTTCATTGAGATCTCTCAGGAGAATTCAAGCAAAATCCTTGTGTACATAAACAAACTGCTCCACATTTCCCCCTTTTTCCTCCCCCACCTTGCCTAACTTTACAAGGGAATGAAAAGCAGATGACAACTCTATATCTCTTTGTTGTACCACTACCTCTTCTCCTACAAGTAAATTAATGAAAAGTCAATAGCTGTGTCCTGCTAAGTTGGGGACACCATCAGTGTAAGGGGAAATAATTTTACACACTTACCGAAGGTTCCTTCCCCTTCATTGGGCTCACACGTGTTCGACTGCTGGGACTAACTGGGCTACAGCAGAGTCCCAAACAGGTCCTGGCTCATGACATAGCTGGACCCCCCTGTTGCATGTCCGCCATCCTCCACCTCTTCCACCTCCTCCTTATCCTTGCTGTTCACACCAGGGGCCGGTGACTTGGGCTCCTTGGAGGTATCTATGGTAATGTGCGGGATGATGGTGGGGTCTCCACCGAGTATGGCATGCAGCTCTTTGTAAAAGCAGCAGGTCTGCAGTTCAGCACCCAATTGATGGTTGGCTTCCCTGGCTTTCACGTGGCACTGCTGCTGATCCCTGTCATACCTTCTCCTGCATTCCCCCATGCAAACTGCTCATAGATGTCCACATTTCTATGGCTGGTCTGTAGCTGTGCTTGCACAGCGTCTTCTCGCCACAGGCTCAGGAAATCCAGTATTTCCTCTCTGCTCCAATCCAGAGCACATGTGGAGCATGTAGCCTGCATGGTCAGCACACAACAATGGAGAGCTGCTAGGTGTGCTTGCCAACCTAGACAATCAGGAAAAGGCATTTCAAAAATTTGTGGGGCTCTAAATGGGGGAGGAGTGGACACCTTCCGGTCTTCATGACTCCTGGGCAGTGAAGTTCACGATTGTGGCCAGAGTGGTTAGTGTCAGGCATTGTGGGACAGCTGCTGGAGGACTGTTAGGGTTGACATAGTTTAATGCAGTGTCTACATTCACGATGTGTCGACCTCAAAATATTGACCTTGGCTCAACGCCACTTGGGGAGGTGATGTTACTGTGCCGATGTAAAGGAGAAATGGTGTCATCGATGGGAGACAAATTTAAGTATAGACAGATGCGCAGCTAGGTCAACACAAGGCAGCTTACATTGCTCTAACTTTGTAGTGTAGATCAGGCCTAAGACATCAGCAGAGTTGACCCTCAGTCTGGAATGATATCCTTTTGAGATCTTGATTTGGAATCAGAACTTTAATCAGGTAAGAGGGAAATCACTTTAACATTTTAAATATGTTCTTTTATTTTCACTCCACAATTATAACTAAGGCTTATATTGTAGCTGTTATGACGTCTACTGGGAATGAAGTATACTGGGAATATTCAAATTTTGGGGGTACACATGCAAATTCTCTTTGGTCTTTGCTCCAAAAGACAGACATAGTCAGAACTTACTAAATTGTCATTCCAGATAAATCACAATGTAAAATGCACTTTATTTTACTGCCATTTAAAATGGTTTTTGAAATAAAAGGTTAAATGAATCACTTGAATTTTATTTACTATTTTATCACTAGTGTCTCTCTCTGAATTTTAATAACAAAAACATTCTGTGGGAGGCAGAATGTCAATATAGTATAAGTATAAAGTTTTAAGATTCAGAAAGAAAGCTTCACAATTCCAGCTCATATTTTACTGCAGTGCTTTCAAAATTGTTGAAATAAAAACTTGTAAAGGTATCAATTTTATTTTAATAGGGGATAGAATACTATGCCATCTTCCAGCATTTTGATAACTACACTATGAGTAAAATACACATTTCTGCCTCATGAAGACTACACCTGACTTTCAAAAGTGTTCTAAACATGGAGGACTTACAGAATCAAATCCTGGGTTTTGCACTGAGATCTTAAAAGGCATCAGTTCCAAAACCACAAAATTCTCAGCAGCTGTTACTCACACTTTCATTGAACTTTGCTTAAATGGGCATTGTCAATTTGACTTCAGTAAGACTACTTGAGTTTAAAGCTAAGCATGTGCTTAAGTGCTTTATTGGATCAATAGCTACATTTATCCCAAAGTTTGTATTTTGAAAAAAACCCCAAGCTTTTATAAAATCAAAGACCAATAGAAATATTTCCATATTAAAAAAATCCCAAATAAAACTGTTGTGTTTAAACAATTAACATTTTCTTTTTCTGTTTAAAACTAAAGGATTGCAGCACTAAGTACCTGAAAGGAAAACTAATTATAAATAAAAGTGAAATCTGTTCATTTTTATTGGCCAAGCTGAGGGAAATTCAGACACGAAACAAAAAGCATAACTTGTGAAAAGTAAACTATTCTTTAAAAATTCCACTTTCAGTAAAAAAAAAAAAAGTGTTATTTGTTAACTTAGCTGGATACATTTTAGCAGGGCCACTGACGAGGGGCGCAAAAGGGGCAGCGACGTTAAAGTGCTGCCACAGCAGCGCTTTAAAGTCAGCTGTACGGGCCGGTACTGTCGGCCACTTTTTACCGGCATGCCATACCAGCCCGTACCGCCTTACTTTCATCCCTGGAGAAAGGCAAACGTTAGCAAACCACAACTTTTTTTCAGATTTACTGTAGTTCTTATTTCCTGTTTTGAGACTCAAACCACCTCCAAGCTGGCTTCAAATCAAGAGAAATTCCCAGAAAAAAAAAAAGGGAAGTGAAAAATAAACTAAAACAAGTGCTTTGTGACCCTAAGAGCAGTCCAATGCCAAATGGCAAGGGATTCCCCTATGCGTAGAGTGAGTTGCAGCTGGCCTGACCCGCCCAGTGTACACCAAATCACTGTTGTCATCATCTGTTTCTAAACGGGATCATGTAAGGTACCATATGTGAACTGGCGATTAATGGGCGGTCACTCCGCTCTGGCCCTAAAAGGGTTAAAGCCAGCCCTGGAAGAGGGCTGGGACTGAGAGCCAATAGGAAAAGGCTGGGAGGCAGCCAATCAGGGCTGGGCCCTATAAAAGAGCTGCAGGGGCAGAAGGCAAAGACAGACTCACTCCAGCCTTGGAGTGAGAAGGGCCTAGCTGCCTGGAAGCACAGGGTACTGGAAGGAGAGCAGTGCTGGGGAATGGCAAGAGGAGCTGGGGAACTCCAGCCTGTCAACTGCCCAGGCTGATGCCTTGATAAAGGCCTAAGGAGGTACTAGGGCTACAGAGGCAGCAAGTCCAACCCCCTTGCCAATGATAAGGGGGCTAGATGATGGCTGGCAGTAGCCACTAAGGCAAGGTGGGCATAGAGGGTTGGGGGTTTGCCTGGGAGGGGAGACCTAGAGTGTGGGGGTACTGCTGGGGCAGAACCCCAAGGTAAAGGATACTGGGGTCCGGGAGGGACATGGGGGGCCTGAGGCAGGTGAGACACCAGCCAGCAGAGAGTGCTCTGAGAGCTGGAATTGAGGCACTGCAGCGGTGAGTGCTCGATCTGCTACAGTATGTATTAACGCTATATGAGGAATTACAGATACTCGTTAATATTGCTTTTAAATCTGTTACCCGACAAAGGGAGAGAAACAGGTTTTCTCCCAGACAGGAGGGAAGGCAGCTATCAACCTGTTTCCTATGTAAATTAAGCATGGTGGAATCAAAACAGTAGAAGCCCCATTTACATATGAATCAGCAGGGGGATGGGAAATCAACAGGAAAGGAAGAACGGCATGAGGTCATCCTGAGTCTGGGAACAAAACAGTGAGTTTGGGAAGATATAAGTAGAGACACAATACCATCTTGGCATCCATCACTGGACGGACACAAGCAGCCGGAGCGCTTGCAAGTGGGGAAAGGATGGAGTTGAACGCAACCAAGGGGGTTAAAATCTCTAGGAAAGGAATATAGGCAAGATACCTGCTTAGGCAAAGATCTTTCACTTAGGAAGACAAGGGAAACCAGCATATTGTACTTCTGTGGAAGGTCTGGACTGAGAGAAAGTCAGCCATGGCTGGAAAGAAGAAAAAATTGAGAAGAAACATATCTTGCACCAAGGCTATAGCTTGTTAACTCTTAAGCACTAGAAGACATATTTTAATTTTATTTGTTTATAACCATTTTATCTTTACCCCTTGTGCTTGAACTGACTTAAAACCTCTCTTTTCGTTAATTAACTTGTTTTACTTTTAATCTAAATCAACCCAGTGTGGTGTTGAAGTGATTGTTATTTCCAGTTAACACAACAAGCTGCTGTGCTTTTGTCTCTTTAAAAGAGCAGTGGACCTTATTACACCTCTGAATGTTCCAGGAGAGGGCTGGACATTTCAGAGCAGCTGATTTTGGGGAAATTTGGGGTGTGTTGGGGTCACCAGCAAGTAGTAAGCAACACTGATGGAGATCAGGATGAGTCTGTTGTGTTGTAGGCGGGTAGGGGGCTGAAATCCAAGTGTTGAACCAGGTTAGGGTTAGGGTTCATTCAGGGATCTGCATGCTTGTCTGCTGGCTGTTGGTGTCTGCATGGTGAGCCAGAGAAGTCGAGCATTTAAGGCACCCAGGATTAAAAGTTGAGCGGTGACACAACCTCTCAACTCAAATTGTGACATGGCCATCTGAGTAAGAAAGAAGCAGAAAAACACCCAGAGTTAAGTAATTCTTGTCCCTTTAAGAGCAAATCCTGTAAGGTGCTGAGGAACCTCAAGTATCATTGACTTCATTTATTACACATTAACTCCACCTCTAAGCAAGTTTCTGGACTTTATATTAAAATTTCATAATTTACAAAGTTATGATCTACTTCTGTATTTCACAGATGTATTTAAGTCAAAATTATTAAAAGACTGCAAATGAATGCTTTAAATAATATGAAATTTAAAAAATTCAAATAAAACCTATATGACGAGGGAAATCCAAACTATCGCTAACAGAATAATTATCAGATCAATAAACAAGGTGGGTTTTCATGCTTTAGCTTCTACTTTCTAAGAATTTTTCCCATACAGTATTTTTGCACCCAGGCTTATCTCTAATTTGTTTTGTTTGTTTTTTTTGGTTTAATTCCGCAATCATGATTTTTTTCACTTGGATAATTGTTCAGTTTTAAGACTCTTGTGGAATTTCTATTTATAAATCAGACTGTCACACTCTTTTTAATGTTGACTCACATTTATTTGTCCTAACCATACTGAACACGATCCCCAGGATCTGCAGTTTCCCTATTAATTATGTTAACAGGATTAGCTTTTAGATGTTAGGATATCTACTGTCCCTTCTTTTCTTTTTTTGTTTCTCTCAGTCACCTGTCCTATAATTCATGCTATAGCTGTGTTCACTACTTGAGAGAAATGAAATTGTCCAGATGTTGTTTATATGTGTACACTTGTCATTTAATGAGTTAATACATGCTAGTGTATTTGTTTTACAGTAGTAGAAACAGGTTCTTTAGTTATCCAAAATATTTGTTGTTAGCAAAGAATGTAATAATTCTACTATTCCCAAGGAGCCTTCAAAAAACAAACAAAAAAACAGACGAACAACCCCCCAAACAAACACCACATCACAACACACACACACAAAGTTAAAAGAACATTTTTAAGTTGAAAAATTCAAGCATGAAAAAGTTGGAAAAACCAGAATTAAGGTTGATTGTGCAACCTTCATTTGGTCCCCTTGTATGAATGCATGATATAGCTACATTACATCATCACATACTTTTTCCCACAGGACCCCTACCATATTCAGTGTACAGGAAGGACGGTGCTCACATAATTATGCAATTTTTCATTTTCTTATTATTGTTCAATGTGTGGCCCCATGTCTTATTTAATGCAAACTATTCAAACCCTGTTCTGCATACAGAATTATTCATTTCTTCTTGGGCTTTTCTGTGGTGCTTATCACTCTAGTATCTGAGAGCTTCAGACCTGATTTTTCATAGCACTTAGCATTATATAGCACTTTATGTTCCAAGCACAGCTCCCATTGACTTCAGTTGCAGCTGTGAATGTTCTTTACTTCTGAAAATCAGACCCAAAGGACTCAAGTTTGGCACCCATAAAATGAGGAAGACACAGTTATTGACCACTTGTTAAAAGTTTGGTTTAAGTCTCTTGCCCAGCGCCACCCAAGAACACTGTGACAAAGGCAGGGATAGAATCCATTTCATGGACACCAGAAGGACTGCAAAAGTGGGCAAGGCCAAGCAACCAAAATATCTAGAAAATCTACTGAAATGTGCAGGGTTTGTTTGGTTTTTTTACTATAGTAAAACCATATATAACTATAGCCATGATGGAACAGGGATGAAAAAGAAAGTGAAGGATAGACAGGAAGTCTCAGTGTAATCAATTTAAGTGATTTTACTGGAGCTGTTTACTTTTTAATTATTACTACATGGTGGGGGGAGGGCATGGATCAGTGTTCATGTCACACTCCCTGCCAGTACCTGGCCCAAGCCAGGAACCTATTGATCCAACCAGTGGACCAAATTCAGTGTCACTGGAGGCACATTGCACATAAGCTATGTAGTCTTCTTCTTAGCCTAACACTTAAAGAGGAATACTAATACACCTGAATACTTTCTCCACATCAACAATATTCTGAAACAATCTTAGGCAAAAAAAATCCAGTGTGAGGGCATAGAATGTTATCTTCGGAGACTAGAATCTTGTGGATTAACTGTAAAGGTTTGGGGCTCACTGACTCATCTTCTAGATGGTGATAGCTGCTAAAAAGTTTTTATGGGAAAAGGAAGAATGAGGAAAATACACTCAGACTCAAGAGGGGCTTAACTAGTTTACTCAGCACTAGATTTATATTTCAGAGATCTGAAGGGCAGCCATAAATGCATGAAGCATTGTGATGGCAGCCAGCTGTAGCTTTAGAGGAGATATTTTGAATCCTGATTTAGATAAAGAGGAAATGACTTGAGAACATAAAATTCTGAATACAATACAGAAGCTTATACTTTGCTCGGGAGCCAGATCATGAAGTTTTTACTAAAACTATCACTTGAAGTGAATGAGTGTTTTGCTTGATTAAGGAATGAGTTAAAAAAACAACCCTAAAAACGTTAAGATTTGACTCCTAGATCTTAATACTTGGGCTGATAGAAAGGATAATGGTAAAGTGGAATAGCATGTGTCCCTTCAAAAGTAAAGGCCAAGAGAGAATCTAGGGAATAAGGAGGATTGGTCTAAAAGTCTAATCCACAAATTTAAAATAGGTGGAGGAAATGTCCAATAAAGTATATTTGGTTTCTGAACTAAACCTTCATAAAAATTAATATATACAGTATATAAGGTTCTCACCTCTTAAAGTTTGTCCTCCAAGACTAATTCATTTTAGCCCAATGCTTGTCATTGTCAAGTAGAAATGTCATGATGCATCAACCTGATAAGGTGATGTGTTAACCCCACAAATATTTAGGAGAATGTTTAAAATCCTGCGGACCTGGGCTTTAGGATGCAGGACAGCACCATCAAATGCAACTCATCAAAATTTGGATGGCTGATAACACTAGATATAGAGGAGAGTCATTTGGAGGTTCTGGGCTTTTTCTAGATCAGTTCAGTACTCTCTATAACAGGCCCGGCTGGAAGGTGCTACTTTCTTACTGTGTCCTGTGGTACAAAAAAATGATGTGACAATAGAAACAGTTCCCCTCCCCACACCAATTAAATAAAGGATAAGTTTGGCACTTGCCCAACATGTTGGCAAAGGGGAGTGAGGGGAGCAAGACTCCCCTTTAGTTTCCTCTACTAGCTACCCACATTGCCAGTGACAGCATAGGCAGGGAAAGCAGCCTCCCTAGGACTTCTACTCTCCTTCCTATGCAGGAGGGCAGAATTGGATGATGAGTATAGCCCTTGGCTTCACCCACCAATGTGTCAGCCAGCATAACTGAAATGACAGGGAGGGAGAAGTAATCTAAACCTGGTTAAGCGTTGGTACAGATTACTTCCCCACTAGTTCAAGGGGAGAAGCAGGGACTGAATTATGATTTTCAGAGTCACAATTAATTCCTGGTCTACTCCTGGAACAGCACAGGACAGATTGTATTATTAAAATCTAGTCCTAAATTTGGGATTTTTTGTATCTTTGTCTGTTTATTTTTATCTTTTATTATCTATCTAAATTCTGATACTAACAGGAGAATGTGAGTGCCTTTAAGAGGTCACTGCCATAAATTTCCCCAATTGCCTCCCAGTATAACTGGGTTCAAAAAAGGATTAGAGTTCATGGAGGATAAGTCCATCAATGACTATTGGCCAAGATGGTCGGGGACATAACCCCATGCTCCAAGTGTCCCTAAATCTGAGACTGCCAGAAGCTGGGACAGGATGACAGAGGGATGGATCACTTGCGAATTGCCCTGTTCTGTTCATTTCGTCTGAAGCATCTGGCACTGGCCACTGTCAGGAGACAGATACTGGGTAGATGGACCGTTGTTTGGATCCAGTATCAGTTGTTCTTATGTTCTCCCTATTTCTCCCTTTCATTTATTTATTTATTTATTTATTTCACACACACACACACACCCTCTCTCTCTCACACACACACACACCCCCACTCTCTCTCTCTCTCTCTCTTGTAGGGTGTGAGACAGTCCTGTGAACATTAGAACTGGTTACAATGCTTCTTGGAAACCCATCATAGCCACAGTTTTATCATAAAAGCAACACAGAAGATTAAAAACCTGATAGATACTGCTCATAAAAGTTTCATGATTTTATAGCACAGTCAAGTGCTTGTTTGAAAAAAGAACATCACATTCAATAAAAATAAGTGTAAAAATGGTAGAAATTGTTTCATTTATTCTCATTTTTAAAAAAGGTATTAAATGAGCAGTGTTTGAAGTAGCAAAAATCAAACTATTTTCAACAGCAGATGAACAATAATATTATTTCATATTTGATTTCCCCCCTCCCCCCTCTACCATGTATGGTACTGAGAAGATATTTATCATTTGTAAATCGGGGATTATAAATTTCACTGATTTAACTAAATTGATATCAAATCAATATTAAACTGACACAAAACCTTCTATGACACCAATGCAGAAAAGGTAATCAGTGCAATGTAAATCCATCTAAACTGACCATAGATTTATGCCATGTTCCTTGATAAGAAGTTATGTCAGTTACCCATTCCCATTATGTGGAATAAGTGAAGATAGGCTGTTGCCTCATTGTCTCAAAATTTCATTTTGCCAGAAGTACAGCTAGTAGAACCTCCCTGAGCCTCTTTTCCCCCCTCCCCCATCCAGCCTGACCATCTTGCAGCCCCTGCTCCACCCTAGGGTTACCATATTTCAGCAAGCAAAAAAGAGGACGGGAGGAGCCCCACCCTAGCCCCGCCCCTGCCCTTCCCACTTCCCCCCCTCAGAACCCCCAACCCTCCCCCAGCTCCTTGTCCCCTGACTGCCCCCTCCTGGGACCTCTGCCCCTAACTGCCCCCCAGGACTCCACCCCCTACCTAAGCCTCCCTGCCTCTTGTCCCCTGACTGCCCCAACCCTTATCCACACCCCCACCCCCAGACAGACCCCTGGGACTCCCATGTCCCATCCAACCACTCCCCACCCCCTGACAGCCCCCCCAGAACTCCCGACCCATCTAAACCCCTCTGCTCCCTGTCCCCTGACTGCTCTGATCCCTCTCCCCACCCCTGCCACCTGACAGCCCCCCCCAGAACTCCCAAACACCCCCCCCCGCTCCTTGTCCTCTGACTGCCCCCTCCTGGGACCCCTGCTCCTAACTGCCCTCCAGAACCCCACCCCCTACCTAAGCCTCCCTGTTCCTTGTCCCCTAACTGCCCCCTCCTAAGACCCCCCCAAATGCCCCCCAGCTCCCTACCCCCTACCTGTACCCTGACTGCCCAAAACCTTCTCCACACCCCCACCCCCAGAAAGCCCCCCCCTGTCTCTTGACTGCCCCCTCCAGAACCTCCCTGCCCCTTCTCCGACCCCCTGGCCCCCTTGTTGTTGGCCTTCGCCTAATGTCTCTGTGAGCTTGCTCAGGAACGGCCTGAGCCGTTCGTCCCGGCACTCTGGGGAGCGGGGGAGGAGCTCCAGACTGCCGGAGGCGATCTGCGAATGCAGGGAGGGAGGGAGTGCTCTCAGCTGCAGGGGAGAGGAGGGGGAAGCGGAGGAGGGGCTCTCTCTGGCTGTCGGAGCCCCATGTAAGTGGCACCATCCGGCCGGCTGCCCTGTTAGCCGCGCATGCTCTGCATGGGGGGGGGGGGGGAAGTCCGGACATTTAGAAATTCCCCCCGACACTATTTTTAGCTCAAAAAGCCGGACATGTCCGGGGGAATCCGGACGAACGGTAACCCTACTCCACCCCCTCACCCCCCCCATGAGACAAACCTTCCTGGAGCCCCTGCTTCCCCCTGCCCTTATCTTACCTTCCCTGCTGGTGCTGGCAAGCCTGAGACCCTCAGTTTATGGGTCCAGAGTGTCCTGCTTCCCAGACCCAGCTGATCTCTGTTGCCAAGATGAGCTGCCATCATGGTTTTGGTGATAGGTGAAGGCCCAGCTGCCAGAACTGGGCCTATGGAGTGGGATCTGGCTGGCATTCGGCTGCAATGGAGAGTGGGACCCAGGTGGTGGCCAGGCCACTGTGTGCTCTCTCTCTGTTGTGTTCAGACTGAACTTCAGAAGTCTTCAGGTTTTAAACAATGTGTGTGTGGGGCGGGGGGGGGGGGGGGGCAATGGCCCTTTGTCCCTTCTTCCCCATTTCCAATATCTATGATCCTTTCTCCAGGGATGCCTTAACTAGGAGACTCCTTTTTCTCTTCCTGCAAGCCCCTGCCTCATTCACTACATATCTTTCCACTTCTGCAATAATTGAAGTAGGGGTCCCAGAATCAACAGTCCCCTTCACTACACAACCATGATTTTATCTCCAGAGTAGGTCCATCCATTCCTAACTTTTAAGGGCTTGACTTTGCAACCTTAATATTCTTTTAATGTAATTTTGTGTGTGCAGTTTTCTAGGTTTATTAAAAAATGGGGAAAAAACAGAAATTTCATCATGATCTATTGACAGTCACATAGCTCTTCAGCAGAGTTGGAACCTTTAGATATACTGCACAGACCTCTGCCACTTGAGCTAAAAGAGTAATTTATAGCAGTAGTTGGGTGTCATCCTCTAGATGGACCAGCACTAGAGGGGGATGAGACAGGCACTTTGCAAATGGATTTCACAGATATCTGCTGACAACAAAGGAATGGTGAGACTCAGGAATTGTGGGTTTCATTCCAGGCTTTGGAGGGAAGTGTTCTTTAGTGGGCACAGACTCTTCTGCTCATTCCCCACAAATTTGACACCTTTGCCCCTCCAACCAGTCTCTGTCCCAGTCCTGTCTCTTCCTTACCCCTCGCTCCTTGTCCCAGTCCTAGTCTCATCAACTAGCCAGTCCTAGTCACCCCTTTTCAGGCTTCGCAATCCAGTTGTTGTCTCCTTGCCTGGCCAGGCCTAGTTTCACCTCTCTAGACACCCCGTCCCTGTCTCCTTGCCAGCTAATTGTAGTCTCACCTCTCCAGATTCCCCATCCCAGTGTCCTTGTCCAGTCAGTACCTGTTCTCCCCCTACATGCTTCTAGTCTGATCCGTCTCTCTTCCCCAGTCATGTTTCCCATGCTCCACTGGCTCCGAGTCCCAGTCTTCCTCCCCAGGCTCCTCATCTGAATTCAGTGTCCTCACTTAACTACTTATCCCAGTCTCTTTGCCCAGCTGGTCCCTCTGCATCCCAACTTCTCATCAGATCTGTCTTTCCTCTCTTACCTCCTCCTTGCTGCCATTGCATTGGTTGCCAGTCCCAACCTCCTTGACCAGACAAGTCCCAGTTTCTACCCTCTGCTTCTCATGTGATCTCGGCCCAAGCCCCAGAAAGCTTATCAGCCCTCTTGCTGTTTCCCTCACCAATTCCCAGTCCTAGTCTCCTTGCCTGCCCAACTGCCATTCCTAGTTTCCCTCCCCCACAGCCTTCAGTCCCAGTCTCCCCTTCCCCCCTCAGCTTCTTATGTCAATCTACTCCCCTCTCACCCCCCAGGTTTGGCTCTTGTCCCATCTGCTTTTAAATCAGACAGTTCCCTCCTTCCTGGGCCCAGATTGAAAGCACAGGAGGGACATGCTCCCTGTTTATTGTTCCCAGACCAGACCTGGCTTGCAGCAGCCCAGAATTGCAGTTGCAGGGAAAGTCCTGATCAGCCCTGGCCTGGACCATGCCCAGTGCAGATGGATTGGGGGATTTAGCTCCAAAGCTCTAGCAAGTCTGTACTAAGCATGTGCAAACTGATATTTTTAAGTGTGGAACTTAGCCAAATTTGGGCACAAGGCACATCCCTGACACAAAGGCCATTCCCCTGCCAAATTTCAAGTCCCTGGTCCAAAGCACGGGGGTGCTAGAGGTTCTCAACGAAAATGTCACCAGAATTATTTAACATGGACAAAACAAGGTATTTTTCCCTAGCTTCATTCTCTAACACAGCTGGACTGTTTTGGCTGAAAATTTCAAAGTAAATTCAGCCTGAAACAAACAACTGACATGAAGAATCTCTGGCCAAATAGTTGACATTTGACAAAGCTATATACATAAAGGAAACCAGTCTTATTATGGGAAATGTTCAGGCAACTTTAATTACAGGCGGTGCTACTAGTCACACATACAATATAAATCTCACTGATATCTTACTGATATGGACCCTGATCTTCTGTATACCCCATAGCAGGATACTTACACTTAAATTCTGGTGCACACGGAGGCTAGCCGGTGGAGCAGTGGCTACTCTAAGTACTGCATTGAGCATGGGCAGCGGGTATAAAAGGTCAGAGGATGCTAAGCCTCAAGAACAGCGGGCCCACCGCCTCTGTAGCGTCCCACCGCCACCGAAAGGGCGCCAGGGCTGTGACCCGGCCTGTGCTTCACCCTGGGGCCTCTCTCCTGCTTGTCCTCTTCCTTCCAAGGCCCCGCCCTCGTTCTGCCTCTTCCCACATGGGGGCTTCCGGGGAGGGGGTGAAGAGGCAAGCACGAGTGGTGAGCGGCCAGTCGACGGGCTACTGGGTGGGCAGGTGGGGGGGGGCATGGAGGAAGGGGTGAAGAGGCACGCACGGCAGACAGGTGAGGTGGGGCCTGGGAGAGGGGGAAAAGAGGTGCAAGCGGCGGGCGGGTGGGGGGCTTCAGGGGAAGGAGCAGAGTGGGAGCGAGCCTCAGGGCGGGGCCATGGTCCGGGCACGCCCAGCCTCCCCAAATGGAGGAGTCATGTGCCACCCATGGCATTGAGTTACCCCTGCTATCTGCAGTGACATTGATTACTATATTTGATTACAATATTCTACAGCAAAATCACCCTGTGAAAAGTAACATACTGTACAGATTATGGTACATTATGTACTAAGTTTATTTTAAATCTTCTACATTTTCATAAGACAAAAAATATGATCAATATCATCTTACAACATTGGCAATATGAAATATACACACAGTATGCATTTTGAATTGAAGCATATGTACAGAATAGTCACAGTTTAAACAGGAGAAATTTAACTGAACATCTATTTAGCTATCTAGATTACGATGCTCACTAGCATGGTATATGAACACCTACATATAATATTACATTTATATAAGTGACTTTCAACCTGAAGGATCTCAAAATATTTTATAAAGCGCATATACGCGGATATCTCTTCATCCATCACCTCTACCAGCTTTCTAGGGATCTGTTTTCAATTCAGTGGTGTTTTGCTATTTACTTAAGACCAAATCCTGCTGGTATTTCACAGCATACAGCAGCACCACACAATAATTTAGGAGAAGTGGACACTACTGCATCCAACTGGAATGTATTGTTAATCTTAATAAATACTATAATATGCACACGTGTCTCCTATTCATGATCACGATTAATCAGGAGCTCTATAATAGCCTCATGAAAACTTGCACCAAAAAAAAAAGAGCTTTCAAGTCTCAAAATAATTTTTTTTTAGAGTAAGGTCAAATCCTGCTGGCCAAATCTGACAATGAAAGAAACGTGGTAATCTAAAATTATACTTACTGATGGGGAAAGCCATTTCTTCTGAAAAAGCATCAAGTAATCAGGCTTTATGAAGGAGAAGGGGAGGGGGAAGGCTGGGGAGGTGAAAACCATTTTAAAACCCAGGACCAGAGTGCAGGGTTTCATTTCAGCCTCCCCACTGCAGCTGCTTCAGTGTTATTGGGCAACTCTGACCTGGAGGGCCCCACTTTAGGTGTCAGAGGGTTGTTAAGTCTTCCTGCCAATTCAGTTCTTGACCTCCCTACCTATCCAGCTAGGATGCCAATGTATACATTTGTGGTGCTACATGAGTAATTGTAATACTGTGCTTTATGTGAAACTTCTGTCCCATGTGAATTGGACTGAGATGGCTCATTTTGCATATAGACCACCAACCAGCAATTAGATAGTAATGATATAACCAGTGCCTTAGAGTTGAAAGAATCTATGCTGTTAGGCATTTTGTAAGGTCTGATCCTGCAAAGTTCTGAGCACTCTTGTCCAATAAGATTTGATGGTGCTTAGCACCTAGCAGGATCAGGCCCTTACTACTGCAAAAATGTGACCTCACCTGTGTTTTATTCTGGCCAGTAGATATGAACAATGTTAATAGTGTTAATAATTACAAAACACTGTTGTATCCCTCTTTATTCCCTCTCCCATATCCAGTCATCTGTTCCATGTTTAGTATTTCAAATCGCTTATTATTTTAGCTTTTATAGGCTATTAAAAATTGTATGCAGATTATGAATTCTCCCAGTAAGGAAGTTGTAAAATACTGGATTTTCGCAACAGAGGTCATTGTGGAATGGAAAGTATTTAACAGTCTGTAATAATGTCTTGCAGTGGTGGTTTTCAGTTTTAATTTGCTGCATTCACAATGGATTAGCTCAAAGACACAATGAGCTAATGATTCTTGGAAATCCCTTGGGATTTCCAAAATGGTGATTTTTTTAAAAAAAGAAGCCCTAGACAGGAAGTTTAAATTCTGATTCTCAAGATGCCAGGAAAATGTCAGTTTCTTTTTCAGTAAGAAAGGCCTGATCCTTGCACTACATAGTAACTCTGTCTGTCCCTTGACTTCAGTGGGACTACTCACTGTTATAGGCATTATGGGCCAGATTCTGAGCCCCTTATTTGCATTGAGTAGTACCTTAGTACTTCCTTGAACAGTCCATTGAAATCAATTGGAACTGAAGAGCAAGATACATGGTAATGCAAGCCTAAACATTCTAAAATCATGAGTCAGGTCTCCCAGTATCAAGAGATTGGCTTAAAAATCATGAGTTAAAAAAATAAATACATACATTTTAGGTTCTTTTTATTTGCCTTCTGGACTTTGCGTATTTATGGTGCATTTTGGGTCACATCTGCAAGCCTTCTCCTATAACCAGGAAGGCTAGAATCTTACTTATTAAAAAAATGAAAGCTGAGGTTCTCATATAATCCCTTGTTTCCATGAACTCAGGTATAAATAAGACATCAAATATTATGAAACTCATGATAAAATCACAAGAGATGGCAACACTGAAAAAGAACTGATTTTTTTTACCTGAGGGTAACTAATGCAGGTGAGCTATCCTCAGGTAAAAACACAGTGAAGACCAGCCCCCAGTTGTATGCAGTGTTTTACCATGAGGTAAACTCGCTGAGGTCAGCCCTGTACCTCTGCCTGGGACCTCAGTGAGTTTACCTCATGATAAAACTAAAGTGCCTTATCTTCATTGTGTTTTTATCTTGGGATAGCTCACATGCGTTACTTACCCTGAGGTAATAAACGCAGGGAAGAGAAGCCCTTAGGGTGACTAAGGGTATCTGGCCTTTGTTTGATAGCGTTTCCCCACGAGGCCTTTAGAAAGTCGAATGATCCTACTTGTTGTCTTAGTCCGGACCCATAAGCATGACAGTGTGATGAGATCAGTCACTCCCCAATATTTGCACAAGGAAATATGACTGATTTTCAAAATATGAACAAGTAGACCTCCCAACATTTTCTACTTCCTAAATTGGTCTCCTAAAACAGCCCTAAGATTGGCGTGAAGGGAGCACTATTTATCGCCCTGGTTCTATCTGGCCAGTCTGGGAGCAGCACCAGTTAGAGCTCTGGACCTTTCATCTCACCCCACCAAAAGGAGATGCAGCTTCTGATTACATTGTTACCAGAAACCCTGAAGCTCTGTAAATTCACACACCACTTAAACCACACAGAATAAAGCACCTGAAGGAAGTGCTAAGATACTGTGATTCTTGGCAGCTTAGGCTTGGGCCATGGCTACACTCGAAACTTCAAAGCGCTGCCCCGGGAGCGCTTTGAAGTGTGAGTGTGGTCACGTGCCAGCGCTGGGAGAGCACTGCACGAGGGGATTAACTTACAGCGCTGGGAGCGCGGCTCACAGCGTTGGGGCACTGTTTACTCTGGCACTTTACAGCGCTGTAACTTGCTGCGCTCAGGGGGGTGTTTTTTCACACCCCTGAGCGAGAAAGTTGCAGAGCTGTAAAGCACCAGAGTAGCCAAGGCCTAAGTCTACACACAGTTTTTGTATCCAATATTTCATAGAATCATAGAATATTAGGGTTGGAAGAGACCTCAGGAGGTCATCTAGTCCAATCCTCTGCTCAAAGCAGGACCAACACCAACTAAATCATCCCAGCCAAGGCTTTGTCAAGCCATGCCTTAAAAACCTCTAAGGATGGAGTTTCCACCACTTCCCTAGGTAACCTATTCTGGTGCTTCACCGCCCTCTGGTGAAATAGTGTTTCCTAATATCCAACCTAGACCTCCCCCACTGCAACTTGAGACCTTTACTTCTTGTTCTGTTATCTGCCACCTGTGAGAACAGCCTAGCTCCATCCTCTTTGGAACCCCCCTTCAGGTAATTGAAGGCTGCTATCAAATCCCCCCTCACTCTTCTCTTCTGCAGACTAAATAACCCCAGTTCCCTCAGCCTCTCCTCGTAAGTCATGTGCCACAGCCCCCTAGTCATTTCCATTGCCCTTTGCTGGACTCTCCAATTTGTCCACATCCCTTCTGTAGTGGGGGGACCAAAACTGGACGCAATACTCCAGGTGTGGCCTCACCAGTGCTGAAGAGAGGGGAATAATCACTTCCCTCAATCTGCTGGCAATGCTCCTACTAATACAGCCTTCTTGGCAACAAGGGCACACTGCTGACTCATATTTCCATGAAAGGTGTGTGGTTTCCTTTTTACCAGCATTACAGTCTCCTACTGTGGATGCATTTCTGGTGGTATAAAGAACTGCTGTGAGGATAGCTACATTAAAGATCAGGAGGTGCTTAGATACTGTGACAGATATCCTGGTAGCATAGGTGCTGGAATTAAGGCTGCAGGGGTGCTGCCACACCCCCTGGCTTGAAGTAGTTTCCATTATAAACGCGGTTTACAGTTTAGTTCAATGGCTCTCAGCACCTCCACTATACAAATTGTTCCAGCACTCCTGCCTGATATAGCCTATTTTATGGGAATGAACTATACCAGTTTAAGCACCTTTAGACCCATGTAACTGGGGAAGGGGTTACACTACTTTCACAATACAGTGTTGATGACGTCATTAGGCCTATATATGAACCAGAGTTCTTCCATGTTTAAACTCTGTTCTTCCATGTTTAATTCTAAGTGGCCTTAAGAGCCAAGGACAGGAATTGGAATGTGTAAATAGCCAGTTACCTATTACGACCTTGCTTATAACCAGGTCCTAAGCAATAGTGATGAGGTTTGCATGTTTCTAGCTGGAGGAGAGGTGGTAAACTAGAGTAAATAGGACCCAATGATTGTTTAGAGGAATGTTACTAACAAGCTAGATTTATAGCCCTAGAATGACTTAACGGCTTAAATGTATGAACATGTCTTCGGTAGAGCGGGGAGGGGGAGTGGGGGGGGGGCTTGATTGTAAAGTATAAGAAGAGAGAAGCTGCTTTGTTCTGTGTGCTCGATTTGAGATTTGCCTGTCTCCTTGCACCACTTTGAGATCTCAAATAAACCTTTGATTGTTTCTCCACCCCGGTGTGTTTATTGGCGCGAAGCACGCCGGGCAACGAACCCCTGTTGCTTTGCCTCGGGCACCTCTGTGCCAGCAACAGTCTTGGCGTCCCTGGGTGGGCTCGAGGCTGAAATTTAGCCTTGCCCGGACCCCTCTTGGAGGCCGACGGACTACGGCGACGACCGACGCCCAGCGCGCACCGGTGATTTCATCGGGGGCCTCGGCGGAGACGTGGTTTGCTCGACCCCGGAGGGCACAACGGTGCAACGCGCTTGAGTAGTGGAGAAGCAGCTGCGGGCGACGGTGAGGAACCGGTCCTGTGGATAAGGTAGGAACAGTCCAGTGGGGACTTTATCTGTCTTGACCTGGGGACGCCCAGTGTCTACCTGTTTTGACTTGGGGACGCCCAGAGTCTCCCTAATATGGGGCAGGGGCAGAGTACTGCAGGCAGGGCAAGGTGTACACCCTTAGAATGCATTCTGGTGAACTGGAAAGTGTTTGGATCAGATCCGTTGATTAAAAGTAAACTGAAAAGATTCTGTACAGTAGACTGGCCTCAATATCAGCTAGAGGACCAGGAAAGGTGGCCACCGGAGGGATCACTTAATTATAATACGATCCTTCAATTGCTTTTGTTTTGTCAGCGAACGGGTAAATGGAATGAACATATGTATGTACAGTTGTTTATGTTGTTAAGAAATAGGTCAGATCTTTTGCAAAGGTGTAATTTGACTCCGACAGGTTCGGTAGTAACTACTGTTAGTCCCCAGAACCCTCCCCCGGTTGTAATGGCAGAGTCGGTGTCCCCTTCGGCTCCAACACCCCCACCATATAAAGACAGGGTCTCTCAGGTCCCAGAGATTGCCCCCTCGGTGGGATTCTATCCATTGATTACTGAGACTCGGATAGCCCGTCCTGGAGCAGATAATCGCCGAGCCACTACAATGCAGGTTTACACCCATGTGCCTTTTAATCCAGTGGATCTGGCAGCTTTTAAGACACAGGCAGGAGAATTCTCTACGAATCCAAGCAAGTTTATCTCGGTTTTTGAAGGGTGTCTGGCTAGTCATAAGCCTGACTGGGATGACTGTAATGTCCTTATGCGGACCCTGCTGTCTGAGGTGGAGCGAAATCAGGTTGTGTCTAAGGCACGGGAGGAGGCACAACATAGACATGAGGCAGATGCAGCAAACGTCCCTGTTGCTGCAGCTCAGGTCCCTACAGCAGACCCCCAGTGGAATCCCAATGTGCCGGCGGATTTCACCCTTCTCACTGTATACAAGGAGCTCCTATTACATGGTCTCCGACACTCAGCTGTCCGACATAACAATTGGGCTAAGCCATATGAGCTAGTACAGGAGCCAAAAGAGAGTCCGGTTGCTTTTCTGCAGCGTATTCGGGATACCATCAGGCAAACTACTAATGCAAACCCCGATGATCAGGCTACTGAGGCAATTATAAAGGGTATCTTTACCAGCCGTGCTGCCCCTGATATTAAAAGGAAACTGCAGAAAAAGGAGGATTTGATGGGCATGACAATGGCACAAATTCTGGAAACTGCAAACAGGGCTTACAGCCTTAGGGAAGGAGAAAAGGAAAAGAGGCAAGTGAAAATGATGGTTGCAGCAGTACAGGCTGGTGGCAGGGGAAGATTTCAGGAAGGTGGAAGAGGCCGGGGAATGAGAGGACGTGGGCGTGGGCGCCCTGGCTTACAGGAAAGGCGTCTGGGTCGCAATCAGTGTGCCATATGCCGAAAGGAGGGACATTGGAAAAATGAGTGCCCTGAAAGGGAAGGTACCCCTATGATGGCAGCAGAGGATCAAGAATAGGGGTGTCAGGGGAGACGGACTATCCTGCCCCCGGAACCCCGAGTAAAAATGCGGGTGGGAGATTCAGACATAGACTTTTTAATAGACTCTGGAGCTGCACGAACTGCTGTAAACCAACCCCTTCAGCTGCCTGTGGCAGATTCCCTCACTGTGGTGGGAGCCACAGGGAAAGGAACTAAGTGCCCACTATATGCCCCAGCGGAATGTGCTTTGGGAAACAGAACTCTATCTCACAAACTGGTTTACCTCCCCGATTGTCCAACGCCTCTATTGGGACGGGACCTGCTTTGTCGCTTAGGTGCTACCCTGCATTTCACTCAAGATGAAATAAGCCTCACCTTACCCCCAGAGAATGCCTGGATAATGACACTTGCAATTGAGCCCTCAGCTATGCAAGCCCCAGAGTGGAGTCACTGGGAGAAGCGGGTTTTTCCTCTGGTATGGGCATCAGGGATCCCAGGAAAGGCAGCCCATCATACTCCTATTACTGTTCAGCTTTTGCCAGGAAAAGGTCCAGTGCGAATCAAGCAGTATCCAATCAAAAAGGAAGCCAGAGAGGGACTGCAGGAAACTATAGACCAGTTCCTAAAGTGCGGGGTACTTCGAGAATGCCAGTCAGCTTGGAACACTCCTATCTTGCCTGTACAAAAGCCCAATGGTACATACCGGCTGGTCCAGGACCTGAGGGCAGTTAATGAGCGGGTTAAGACTCTACACCCCCTTGTTCCCAATCCGTATACATTGTTGGCCTCTATAGGGGGGCAGTACACCCATTTTTCAGTCCTGGATTTAAAGGATGCTTTCTTCACGATTCCGGTTGACCCCCAGTCACAGGAGATTTTCTCCTTCGAGTGGGAGGACAGAAGGAGGGTTAGAAAGCAGTTTTGCTGGACAGTGCTGGCCCAGGGATTTAAAAATTCCCCCACCCTTTTCAGCCAGGCCCTGGCTAGAGACTTGGAGGAGTGGGACAACGAGGACAAAGTCCTCCTCCTGCAATATGTGGATGACTTGTTAATTGCTGCTGTGAGTCTAACCTCTTGCCTTAAAGCCACTGTGAGTCTCCTGAACTTTGTTGGACTCCGAGGATATCGAGTAGCACAGAGTAAGGCTCAGATTCCTCTCCCAGTGGATGGAATCTGACAATGGAACATCCCAAGTCGTTCAGAAGATATCAGATGCCCTACAGATCCCCTGGAAGCTTCACACGCCATGGCGACCGCAGGCCAGTGGGGTAGTGGAGCGTACAAATCAGACTCTTAAGCGGCACCTCTCAAAGGTTTGCCAAGAGGCTTCCCTTAAGTGGCCTGATGCTTTGCCCCTTGTTTTGCTCCGCATTCGCGCTCTCCCTAAGGGCAGGTTAGGGCTCAGTCCCTTCGAGATTATGTTTGGAAGGGCATGGCCTATGAATGGTACACCGGTTCTGGCAGGGGAGTGGGAAATGGGGTGTGGTTTCTTATCTCAGTACATGTGCTCTCTGTCTGCTGTTCTTTGTTCTCTCCACAGGTATACCAAAGATTTGCAGCCTCTCCCGCTGGATGCCCCGATCCACTCCTTGCAGCCAGGTGACTCCGTACTCGTTCGGACCTGGAAGGACGAGCCTCTCCAAGAGAAGTGGAAGGGACCTCACACTGTCCTGCTGGTCTCCCATACAGCGGCAAAGGTTGAGGGACACAAGAACTGGATTCATCACTCTCGCCTGAAAGCAGTGCCTGCTCCTGAACGGTGGACCGTCCAGCCTGCAGAGAAGACTGCCAGCGACGATCTGGGACTTAAGCTGTTATTCAGGCGACAATAGTGTCTGCTGGGAATGCCCTGTGCTCTCTTTGGACAGTCACAGCGCACTCCCCGCGAGACCTCTGAGCGTTGGTTGTGTTTATTTTCACAGGGCCGGCCTAACCTGGTGGCCTGGTCCCTGTTGTTTTTAATCTGCTTGCTATTGGTAATTGTTATTTTGTGGGTATTTGGGGAATTGTGATTGTTAGGCCCTAGGGTCACCTGCCCAATATGGGTTCAGGTCTAGGGTCTGCCACAGTGGTGCTCTTTGCCATAGAGACACTCCTCTTGTTAACTCCCGTTTCCCCCCCAGGGACATGCGGGATGGAAAGGAATCCCTACTAACTTAGAGACAAATACATATGAGTCCCTGAAGGTTTGCTTTGCCCAAGAGTTTAACCTCTCCAACTGCTGGGTATGCTCCCAAATCCCGCACCATGCTGCAGGGTTACCCTGGAGGGTAGTTCCCCAGAATTGGTCAGATATCTGTTGGGGATGGTTCAGTAGGGGGAAAAATGTCTCAGGTACCCCCTTGTCACAGAACTGTACCATTGAGTCCCAGTATGCGTTAAGGGACGACCCCTGGAAGCCGCAGGCCAACTCAACGTATATCCCTTCCCCTATTAGGTTGCGGCCAGTGGCCCCTGGTTTGGTGTGCTATCGACAGTTTAAGTCCAGCAATCACACCTGGTTTGCTGGGAATAGTACCTGTCAGTATTATTTATCCCCTGACAGTGACACTTCCATCCCTGTCTATGTTAAAGGCAAATCCAACTCTACCGCCCGGCTCGGATCGTTGAATGCCAGACAAGCAAATAAGTGGAGTAGCGGTTATAATGGCTTGGTAGGGAATGGCCACTCCTTTTATATTTGCGGTACCTCTGCCTATAAGTGGCTGCCGCATCGGTGGTATGGAAGCTGCTACCTAGGATATCTTGCCCCTCCCCTTTGTGTTTTCCCTAAACTGCCCCCTGGCCGCCCTAGGCAGCATAGATCTTTGTATGCCACCCCAGAGCCCATTACAGAAGGAGACAGATTGGGTATGATCTTTCTCCCATCCTATGGGGTGGGACGACTGGCTCAATTTTATCGTAGGCTCTCTGTGTTTCTCACCAAGTATGCCAATGAGACCTTGGCCATAGAGAAAAGCCTTAATTCAGAGCTTTACCAGCTCCGGTTGCTGTCCCTGCAAAACAGACAGGCCTTAGATTATGTTTTAGCCTCCCAGGGCGGAGTGTGTGCCCTTATTGGGAGTGAATGTTGTACTTATGTCCCAGAAAACTCACAGGACATTAACAAGCACGTCCTGTCAGCCGAACAGGCTTTTGAGCAGTGGAAGGCTCAGGAAAGGGAACCCACAGGTTTCGATTCCCTTTGGAGTTGGTTGCCCAACCTAGGAGGACTGGGAAATAGCCTTGTGCGTCTCCTCCTCACAGGTGTGGTACTGTGCCTAGTCACCCTCCTCCTGATTGCTTGTTTTAAATTGCTCCTCCGTAAGCTTTGTGCCCCCCGTTCCCCAGAAATCCCAGCATACCCTCTCATTGAGAACCCCAGCTCTATGGCACTCCATCATATCTTGTCTACAGAATATGAGAAAACTCAGCCAAAAGTTTGTTGAGTATTCTCAAAGGAGGGAACTGATGACGTCATTAGGCCTATATATGAACCAGAGTTCTTCCATGTTTAAACTCTGTTCTTCCATGTTTAATTCTAAGTGGCCTTAAGAGCCAAGGACAGGAATTGGAATGTGTAAATAGCCAGTTACCTATTACGACCTTGCTTATAACCAGGTCCTAAGCAATAGTGATGAGGTTTGCATGTTTCTAGCTGGAGGAGAGGTGGTAAACTAGAGTAAATAGGACCCAATGATTGTTTAGAGGAATGTTACTAACAAGCTAGATTTATAGCCCTAGAATGACTTAACGGCTTAAATGTATGAACATGTCTTCGGTAGAGCGGGGAGGGGGAGTGGGGGGGGGGGGGCTTGATTGTAAAGTATAAGAAGAGAGAAGCTGCTTTGTTCTGTGTGCTCGATTTGAGATTTGCCTGTCTCCTTGCACCACTTTGAGATCTCAAATAAACCTTTGATTGTTTCTCCACCCCGGTGTGTTTATTGGCGCGAAGCACGCCGGGCAACGAACCCCTGTTGCTTTGCCTCGGGCACCTCTGTGCCAGCAACAGTGTAGTTAAAGGGGCACTACTTTTGTGGGTCATTCTTGGATGGGTGGATCATTACTAGAAGGTACATTCCCTGCCTCACTGACTCATTCCTTGGGAGTTTCTAGGGCAGCAACGTACTTTTCATCTATTTCCCCGATGTGAGGGGCCACTTCCCCCACCCCCAGCATGAAGAAAGCAAAGAACTGCGCCTGGGGGAGGGGGCGGGCGCATGCCCTCCTACAGGTCTGGCTGCCTGCCCGCCTCTCCTCCGGGCAGCAGCCGGGACAATCCCGGCGGGAGGGCGGCTCGCACAGTGGGTAGTCAAAGTTCAGCGGCGAGACGCCGAAGCCAAACCCAGCCCCTGGCCGGGGGAGGATCGGAACGGGAGCTGCAGACAGGGATTGGTAACAGCAGACACAAACTCTCCCCTCCAAGGCGAAGCAGCCTTTGCAGCGGCGGCGGGGGGAAGGAAACGCGCCCGCTCCCTTAGCATGGGCCCCTGGGAGCTGCTGCAGCTCTGCACCTACGGCCTAGCCATCGCCACGGCTCTGCTCCTCTGGGCGGCGTGTGCCTGCGGCGGGAGGCGAAGGTAAGGGGCGGGGAAGGAGGCAGTCACTGTACAGCGTTTGGAAGAGCCTGGAGGGGTGGTTTTTCCTGCAGGCTTTGTGCGATGGGGGGGAGAGAGGGGTGAATACCCCCTCGCCCCCGGCACTTTGGGTAAGTGCTGCTCCGAGAGGGGAGAGTGAGTAGAAAGGCAACAGCTCTGGCGCCGCCTTAGGCTGCGTTCCTGAGACCAGGTTATCTATTGTACTCCGCCCGCCCCAGCTACAGTGACCGAGATCCTATTTGCAGGTCCCGAGTTCCTGCTTTTTGTGGGCAGCCTTTGGAGAGCCCCGTGTTACTGGCCTGAGCCCAGCACACAGCATTTTTAGAGCCAGAGGTTTTCTGTGGGTCTTAAAAGTTATATATGAAATGCAACGTAAGTAACAAACACTATACTCCAAATAAGTGGCACGAACATATGTCCCCTATTTCAGTTGCAGTGATAAAACCAGTTAATATTTGATTAGCTGAGTGCGTTGTCTAAAGGTTCCATGTACTGGTGTGAGGCAGGATCCAAATCCAAGTTTGAAACTTGGCACAGTTTTGAGCATTGAATGTACCCAGTGGTCTGTGCAGTCTTAGGCCTGTAATTTCTAAGTGAAGTATTTCTGTGACATGCAGACACATGCATTATATGCAAGAATGTGCTGGACTCGAGGCCGGTGCAAGGATATTTTGCGCCCTAGGCGAAACTTCCACCTTGCGCCCCCCCCCTCCTCTTGCCCCAGAACATCGCTTATTATAAACTTTCAACAATGAATACTGCATAATGTGGCATTGTTCATTAGAATTAATACAAGGGGTCAGAGGAGATGATCACAGCGGTCCCTTCTGGCCCGGGGGAACCTATGAGCAAGGAGGAGGCTGAGAATGCCCCCAGCTTGCAGGGTAGGGTGACCAGACGGAATCGGGACAGTCCCGATTTTAGGGGACTTGTCCTGCGTCCCGACCTTACATCAGTCGGGACGCACTTTGTCCCGATATCGGGGGGACCGCGGCAAGCCGGCACTGCTCACATCTTCTTCCGGGCCCTGGGGCAGTGCAGCTGAGTTCCTGCCAGCCGGCAGGCGCCTGCAGAGTGCTGCAGCCCCACTCCCCAGGCACGCACAGAGGCAGGGGCGGGGCTTGTAGGCACCAGCAGCGAGCCCCCCCACCCCTGCCCCCCTCAACCTGACCCGTGCCGGAGCTACGCGGACAGGAGCCAGAGGGACGCTCCCTCCTTCCCCCGCTGCCAGCCCTGCGAACATGGCTGCAGCACGGCCGCGCTTCTCCCTCCTGCTCCTCGCCCTAGTTGCCCTGCTCCTGCCCGCACAGTGGCCCCTCTGCTTGGCCGCCAAGCACCTGGACCGGTGCTTCGCCGAGTGCAAGCGCTGCACCGACCCAGAGTGCAGCAGTAAGTGGGTGAGGGGCGCTGGGGTCTCCGGACGGGACCTGCCTGCTGGATCCTGAGGCTAGCACTGCGGGGCGGCGGGGGGACTGTGCCAGGCAGGCTCTGGGAGGGAGGATGGGGGCGGGGGTGTCCGATGCCGCTCTGGGTAGCCCGTGCGGGGTGGGGTGATGATGCTGCAGGGACAGGAGACCCATGGGGAGGCCGGGGTGGAGGCAGTGCTCTCGGGGCCGGCCCTCGCCATGGGGCCGCACTTGTGGGAACCGCGATCCGGCCGTGAACCAGACGCTTCTCCGTCCCTTTAAAGGGCCAGTAGCCCAGCGTCCCGTCGGGCAGGTTCTCCCACACGTGCCGGTCCAGCCCCAGTGCGGGGTGTGAGGGGAGGCGTGTGTTTGGCCATCGGCTCCCCAGCCCCATCTGCAGCGTTGGTACGTTCCGAGCGGAGCGGGAGGGGACGAGTGGCAGTTGGCCGAGAGCGGGTGGAGGGAGGGGGCTGGGGGACGTGGCCTGAGCGCACCCTCTGGCGCTGGGGGGGGGGGGGTCCAGATGCACACGGGGGAGGGGCTTGTTGTTTTTTGCTCCGCCCCCCCGCCTCCCCCGCGTCCCGATTTTTCATTTCTGTCATCTGGTCACCCTATTGCAGGGTCTCTAAACGTTCCCAGGCTCTGGGTACTTCGCCCTCCAGGGGGACCCAGGGGCAAGGAGGGCAGAGCCGGGCTCTCCCAGGGAGCAGGTGAGGATCTCCCTGGGGATCAGGGCCAGCTCCCCGCATTGGCATAATGCCACCGGGGGGGGGGGGGGGACGGTGTTTGGAAGCGGCACCTGCGCCAGCCCTTTCCCCTCCGTTGCACTCCGGGGCTTAGTTTCACTTTCCCTTGCCCCGGGAGGCTGCTGCGCCTGGCCCCAGGCGCGGTGTGTCGGAGGGCGAAGCTCACCTGAGCTCAGGACCGCATTCTGCCTCACACAATGGCTCTGTCCCTCGGGCGCACTGGTCGCCACGCCCGGCTGGCTGTCTCCTCCTTGGTCCACTGCAGGCTCCCACTGACCGTCCTGCGCGGCGCCCCTCGCTGCGGGGGCGGGTTTGTTATGGAGGCCTCACCCCCTGCCCTGCTCAGCTGACTCCCGTGACACCGGACACGGCTTTTTGGCGCCCCCAAATCTTGGCGCCCTAAGCGGCTGCCTAGTTCACCTAGTGGTTACACTGGCCCTGGCTGGACTGATAATAAATCAAGAGGGCTGATTTCTTGTGCACCCACATCAAAATCAGTGGGAATTTAAGGTGTACAAGCCATGCAGGGTCAGGCCTGTGGCATGTTTGCATGTAAAGTTCAATTAGGTGTGGCACTTAGGCTTTAACCATACCCTAGCAAGAAAAACTGAGTGTAATATACCACACATAGCCCCAAATAAACAATCCAGACTTTAGTGACCTGTCATATTCAGCCTCAGGTGAAGTTGTGTGTCATGTTGGAGTCAGATGTACACCTACATTGCTTGGCTATACTCCTGGGCTTCATCCGTTCTTTGCCCTCTTTTATTTACAGAGTGCTGATATAATGTTGAAACAGAGAAGATAAGTTGTGGGGATTTCTGTATTTCTTGTTAGTTTCTCCCATTATGTTAGTTTTTGTTTCTTCCAACTAGAGAACTGGTGATTTCAAAGAAGGCACATGATCATATTTCTGCACGGGCTATTTTGAGAAAATGGTGAAAATAGTTGTGTGATGCATGAATAGTTGTTGGGAAGTGTTGTCCCATGTCCCTCCCTTCTACCCCACCCCAGGTTTTCTTGGCACCAAATGCAAAACTTGTGCCCATAAAATTTACAGTCAGACATGAATTGCAGGAACAATAAAAGTAAATAACATATTCTAAGTAGGGGTTCTCAAACTGGGGGTTGGGACCCCTCAGGGGGTTACGAGGTTATTACATGGGGGATCGCGAGCTGTCAGCCTCCACCCCAAATCCCGCTTTGCCTCCAGAATTTATAATGGTGTTAAATATATAAAAAGGTGTTTTTAATTTATAAGGGGAGGGTCGCACTCAGAGGCTTGCCATGTGAAAGGGGTCACCAGTACAAAAGTTTCAGAGCCCTGTTCTAAGGGTTATATTCATAGCCGTAAGGCCTACAGACTTTTTTTTTTTTAAAGTAAAAGCTTAGTTTCTGGAGCAGAAGTGTATGGCCGTTGTGCTACAACAGAATTACATTATAAATGAGACCTGGCAAGATCACTACCATGTGCAGCAAACCAAATTACTGTTTGGTTAACTAATTCTCTATGAACTGGTTTCAAAGTGGTAGCTGTGTTAGTCTGTATCAGCAAAAACAACAAGGAGTCCTTGTGGCACCTTAGAGACTGACAAATTTATTTGGGCATAAGCTTTCATGGGCTAAAACCCACTTCATCAGATGCATGGAGTGAAAAATACGGTAAGCAGTATATATATTACAGCACATGAAAAGATGGTAGTTGCCTTACCAAGTTGTTGTTGGTGGGGTCAATGCTAACGAGGCCAATTCAATCAAGGTGGAAGTGGCCTATTCTCAACAGTTGACAAGAAGGGGTGAAGTGAAGGAACAGATTGACAGAGCCAGAAGGGTACCCAGAAGTCACCTACTACAGGACAGGCCCAACAAAGAAAGTAACAGAACACCACTAGCTGTCACCCACAGCCCCCAACTAAAACCTCTCCAGCGCATCATCAAGGATCTACAACCTATCCTGAAGGACGATCCCTCACTCTCACAGACCTTGGGAGAAAGGCCAGTCCTCGCTTACAGACAGCCCCCCAACCTGAAGCAAATACTCACCAGCAACTATAGACCACACAACAAAACCATTAACCCAGGAACCAATCCCTGCAACAAACCCCGTTGCCAACTCTGTCCGCATATCTATTGAAGGGACACCATCATAGGACCTAACCACATCAGCCACACCATCAGGGGCTCATTCACCTGCACATCTACCAATGTGATATATGTCATCATGTGCTAGCAGTATCCCTCTGCCATGTACATTAGCCAAACCGGACAGTCTCTACACAAAGAATAAATGGACATAAATCAGACATCAAGAATTGTAATATTCAAAAACCAATAGGAGAGCACTTCAGTCTCCCTGGACACTCAATAACAGACTTAAAAGTGGCAATTCTTCAACAAAAAAAACTTTAAAAAACAGACTTCAAGAGAAACTGCAGAACTGGAATTAATTTGCAAACTGGACACCATCAAATTAGGCCTGAATAAAGACTGGGAGTGGCTCGGTCATTACAAAAAGTAATTTTCCCTCTGTTGATACTCACACATTCTTGTCAACTGTTGGGAATGGGCGACGTCCACCTTGATTGAATTGGCCTCATTAGTACTACAAAAAGTAATTTCCCCTCTGTTGATATTCACCACTTCTTGCTAGCACTGACCCCCCACTTGGTAAGGCAACTCCCATCTTTTCATGTGCTGTAATATATATACTGCTTACTGTATTTTTCACTCCATGCATCTGATGAAGTGGGTTTTAGCCCACAAAAGCTTATGCCCAAATAAATTTGTTAGTCTCTAAGGTGCCACAAGAACTTCTCGTTATTTTTTCTCTATGAACTGAATTCTTCAATATTTGGATCAGTGCCTAAAACACCAATATACCTGACATTGAAAAGAACAAATCAAAACATCATCCAGCTAGAATACCACAGATCCCTACATAGAGCTTTCATACTAGCCGACTACCTTGCTACAATAAAATGTGCGAAACTAAGGCAAATGTAAAGATTTTTTTTAATCAAAAAGTGATGAGGAGAAACTGCCACACTGAGAGGAAGGAGAGATATGGCAAAGATGGCATCACACTATACAGCAGCTTGCCACTGGATCAGGAATGGATGCTGCTGACAAATGGACACAGGATCAAACCTCAAACCCAGTGTGTAGCCCCAGCCCTTGACAACTTTGGTAACAGGTGTATAGCTTGTCATGCCAGTGAAGCCTTATTGAATTGAATGACTGAAAAATGGTTCATATTTTATGAAGTCTCTTAGTTGACCATTACTATTGCATTTCAGACCGCATAGGAGTTTAAATGTCCTAACGATTTAGAGAATTTTTTTTAATTCCTATAACTCTCATGAGACGTTGCAGGGGTCACTGTCTTTTGAAGCTGCAGTTGTGCTCAAAGGTGAGGAGCACTGGCCCTAGTTCAGCTTAAGCACATGCTTAATTAAAGTGCTATAAAAGTCAATGGGACGTAAGTGCTTTGCTGGTTAGGCGTGGTTTGCTGAACTGGGGTCCTTTATTTGGAGTGGCTTATTTAAAAAAAAACGAGTGTGCAAGATTTTGGTCATAAATGTTACCTAATTTAATAGTTTTGCTATTACTTGCATAGTGCTATAGGTGTGCATTAGCCATAATCAGATTTCAGGATGAGGTAAATGCAGTTTCTCTGTTAAATTACTTAAATACATTTGTGATGCTCTGTACCTCGGGGGAACATCCTGCACCCCCATGTTCATCTTTATAAAATGATTGTGTGCTATCCAGTGCAAAGTTTGTCATGTTGGGTGTCTTCGGAAGGCTCATAATGCACTGAGCATGGTTGTTATAGTGATGTTATAGTAATTGTTACAGTAATGTTATAGTAAGGTTATAGGTTATAATTTCCTGTGTATATAGTTATGAGGCTGAAAATGTACCCTCATGGCTTAAAGCAAGCCCATGCAGCAACTCTCCAAGAACAGAGAGGCATGGATGGGACAAACCCAGCCCAGCCTCACAGGAACAATGGACACTGGCTTAGGCAGCAACAAAAGAGTCACCCCATTTGGGTAGTTTGAGACTGTGATGAGGTAATGCTCACCTGATTCTGAAGGGGGGGGGCAAAGCCAAGAGGAAAGAAAGGACATGATAAAAGGGAGAGACGTTTTGCCATGCTTTCTCTCTTCCGACTACTTCTACAGACACCACCACCAAGCGACTGAACCACTGATCAAAGGGGAGAGCCTTGCTGAAGAGCCAGCCTGTGGTGAGAAGCATCTAAGTTTGTAAGGACATTGAAAGTGTTAAGATCAGCTTAGAATGCGTTTTGCTTTTATTTCATTTGACCAAATCTGACTTTTTATACTTTGACTTATAATCACTTAAATCTACTTTTATAGTTAATAAATCTGCTTGTTTATTCTACCTGAAGCGGTGTGTTTGGTTTGCAATGTGTCAGAAACTCCCCTTGGGAGAACAAGCCTGGTACATATCCATTTCTTTGTTAAATTGACAAACTTATGTAAGCTTGCAGCGTCCAGCGGGCATAACTGGACACTGCAAGACAGAGGTTCCTAGGGTTGTTTCTGGGACTGGAGATATTGGCTAGTATCATTCACTTGCAAGTAGCTGGAAGCAGCTTACATGCCAGAGGCTGTGCGTGAACAGCCCAGGAGTGGGGGTTCTCACAGCAGAGCAGGATAAGGCTGGCTCCCAGAGTCAAGGATTGGAGAGGCCTAGCAGATCACTGGTCCAGATAACACCAGAGAGGAACGTCACAACATTATTTGGGGATTGTAAAGGAAGGAAGAGGAGTTTCCCTTTTAATAAATGTTTATCTTTTGAATGCTGGCAATAATAATAATAATTAATAAATAATACAAAGGAAAAGCTGATTTCTAACAGTCTTTGCCAAAGCTTAACATCAGGGATAGTGAAGAAACAGAACCAAGAACAAAGGTTTGCTCCATCACAGCAAATATTATTTTGGGTTAAACTTCAGTATCCGATGATGCTCATTACCTCCTGCATGCAATGAAAAGATCTATCTCTTGTTGTGGAAGGAAGAAAGGCTGCTCTGGAGGGACTGGGCAGTTTGCGGGGGAAGGAATGTTTTTGTTTCCAGGGAGTTCTTCCTTTATTTCTTTCCCCATTTCTCCCCATTCAGAAAGAATTCTAATGTGGAAAAACCTGGTGGCACTTGCCATTTTACTGTGAAGATAATTCCCATTTATCTTCATAAAATTATTGAATCAGCATTGGCTTTCTAATTCTTTCTTCTCAAGCTGTTCTTCTCTGCATGCAGATAATCTATCCAAGTAAGAGGTTAAACAGCACATATCTTGCTTGCCTGACTCACGGCATAGTGCCACTGAAGTCATTGGGATTATTGTCCAAAGTAAGGTGAACAGAATCTGCCCTTAATGATGTAAACTTTAAAATCCTTGAGACAAGAAACATTTCTTACCTATGGGTCTGATGCTGCAAATATGACAAGACCATGTGTACTACCATGATATCTGGAAATCTAATGATGGATAAAAATGATAGACGTATGTGTCTGCTAAAATGATCAGCTGTGAAGTAGTTAACAAGGTTGACATTTTAATAGACAACACTAGGCTTTAGAGTTAACTCTTTGAGATGAATGAAAAAATATACATTACATGTAACTCACATGAATGTAACCATGTAGCAATGTAAAAATTGCAATACTGGAGTAGACCAATGGTCCTTCCAGTTCAATATCCTGTCTCTGGTGATGGCCAGAACTAGTGTTTCAAAGAACCCTAAAGTGGGTAGTTATGGAATATATTTACCCCCAGGGACATTTCTTACTAGCCCCCTCAGTTACAGCTTGACTATGCCCTGAATCATGCTTGTGTTCAATTTTCTATCTCTTCATTAGTTTAGACTCCCTCCAAAAAAACAGACTGAAATTTATCTAAAATCTTTCTCCAAGACATCACCTTCCTGAGCCCAGACAGATATTTCTGAAAAGAAGTTAGATTTCATCTTTGTCTCCAGAACATCCTGTCCTTCTTTGTGACAAGTTGTGAGCCTGTTAACAGCTTTCTTACCAAGTGAATTGTAGTTCACGAGATGTCATCAGCCTGTTTTTTTTACCACTCTGCTAATTTAGGCAATATGTTAAGGTAGTTTTCTGTTTGAGGAAACATCAGGAACGACAGATATTTTTCTTGTATTCTAACCTCTGCTCTCAGTATCTCTTTCTCCTAACAACTTGCTTTGTATGCTATTTATTACAAGGGCATTGAATACATAGACATTTTCATGACCTGTGTGTTAGTTCCATCCTCCACACTTCCTATTGTCTTAGCCATCTCCACCCTAAAATTAATAGAGCTAATGACTAATTAACTCTGTTTTAAGCAGGGAAGAGAAACATTTTAATCACTTAAATAACTATGAGATAATTTGTTTTAGTTTTAAACAGTGCATTTATTATGTTTTTCAGCATCTTGGATTCATTATGTTGAAAAGTGGCAAGTTGTAGTTAAAATTTATTTCTCTGCATTCTTTTTCTGATAGAGCTCAACAATGGTTGGATGAAATGCAATAAGCAAATCTCTGCTTTTTTTCAAGCTGTACAGTCTCAGTTCACTGGGTTTTCAGTTCTCAAGCAACTAGAAAAGGACTGTGTGGAGCTATTCTCTTGAGGATATTGCATAATGGACTGTCTCATAAACAGTTTTTCAGTGCTGCTTCTCAGTCTGCTCAAAAAAGATCTGTGCCTAATGTATATCTAGGTTTATGTTTTTCATCTAGGTGTGGATGATGGTATTATGGGAACAAGTAACATGCATCTTAGTAAGTAATGAACTTCACAAGAATCTATGATTTACAATATTCTTTGCTTAAGATACACTGCCACCTAGCAACAGTTATTTTTTTCCCTCCCACTTTGTTTGACCTACTTCGTTCTGCTTTAATTTGTACTTTGTCTTGTCTTTGTTAATCTCTAAAAGTCATCCATATGTGCTTTACCAATTTTTGTACAGGAAATGCCATGGAAATAAAAAAAAATGTAGTCATTTTTGTTGCAAATAAAACCCAAAAATTATTAGCTTCTCATTGTAAACATTTTTTTTCACTTAAAAATCAATATTTTGTTTTTGTCTTTCCAAAATTTGGATAGGAAACTCTGGCCATCTTTCTCCTTTAGGAAATGCTAATAGAACTTTGTTTTGCTTTATTCTTTTATCAGTTACTCATTGGAGAAAATGAATAAAATAAGGGGATAATTATTTTAATTTATTATTTCAGTGCAAAATCAGTTCAGCCTTAACTATGACACTGTGACTGGTGCCTCCATCCTATATATAGCACACCGTATTATACAGTGTGCAGAATGTGTGGAGCAAACAAATGTCCCTGCCCCAAAGGATTGGCATTCTTAAAGCATGAGCCAGAACAAACAAACAGAAAAGGGTAGAATGCATCATAGAATAGATTGGTCTTTATTAATTTTTGAAGGAAGAGATGGAGGGTACTTGACAAACTGTAATTGGGTGGTTATTTGAAGTGTAAGGGATGGCATGAAAGAAGGCACAGAGGGGCAAATCTTAAGCCTGGTGGCCCTGGGCAGATACAAAGGGACAAATCTGCCTCACCTTCTGGAGGCATAATAGTGGAAATGGCCACTTCAGCTGCTTAAGCACTGGTAATGTGATTTGGCTGTTCCTTGTCTGAGGCCCCAGGAATTGGCATCTCCTGTTGTACTCCTTCCTGGGATGGTCTAGGAAGGATGGTCTTGCAGTTGGTAAAGGCATTGAACTGGGGCTCAGAATATCTGGGCTTGCTGCTGGTTCTGTCACAAATATAATGTATCATCTTGGGCAAGTCATTTAGTCGCTCCGTGCCTCAGTTCCCCATCTGTAACATAGGGATGATAATTCTTTCCTGCCTAATGATGTATTGATTCATGTATCTGAATGACTCACAAAATACTCTAAAATACTCAAAATTGCTGGAATAATCACTTATGTCCCACCTCTCATGGGAATGGGAGGACAAGACATGTATAGCAGCAGATCCCTGACCAGTCAGAGACCTGTGTACTGTATTGCAGGGAATTCATAATAATTTAATTCTGGAGGAAAACACCCACATCATGCCAATTCTACAAACAAACTGAATCAAGCTGTATGATGTTAAGGGTAAGTACTTTGCCTTATGATGTTGCTCAATTCCTTTTGCCCCCATATTTGTGCTGTTATGGGAAGTACGGTCTGACATAATTGCTCTATTAGTTAAAGCTGTTTGCCTTAATCATGCAAATATTTGCATATATATCATCAGCACCTGGGTGAGTCACCAACAGCAAGGTTTGAGCCTTGCTGTTTCTGGATCTCAGTGCATGAGAGACAAATGCCTGAGTGAAAAGACCCATCTCTCTTAGCCCAGGCTGTAGCTCAGGAGTCGGCAACCTTTCAGAAGTGGTGTGCCGAGTCGTCATTTATTCACTCTAATTTAAGGTTTCGCGTGCCAGTACTACATTTTAACATTTTTAGAAGGTCTCTTTCTATAAGTCTATAATATATAACTAAACTATTGTTGTATGTAAAGTAAATAAGGTTTTTAAAATGTTTAAGAAGCTTCATTTAAAATTACATTAAAATGCAGAGCCCCCCAGACTGGTGGCCAGGACCCGGGCAGTGTGAGTGCCACTGAAAATCAACTCGGCACGCGTGCTATAGGTTGCCTACCCCTGCTGTAGCTCATTGATTTTTAGGTGACCTTGCCACCACCAGAGGGGGACAGAGCACCAGACCAAGTGGGGACGTCTTGAACCCTGTTCATCTTATTTATGTGTTTCTATAAAATAAAACAGAAGACTTTTCCCAGTTCTGTATGTTGTCACTGGTTCAGCCTAGTGTATAGTGATGTGGGAAATGTAGAAGCTAAAAGGGGTGACTACCATAAATGCAGTAGCTCTGTAACTCAAAGGGTAAAATCTCATGTATGAATTTAAGCAGTATCCCAAATGTGAATTGCCAGTTTTCTTTCATAAATGTCACACAGCAAGTGTATAGCAGAGCCAGGAATGGAACTCAGTTCTCCAGACTTTTAATCCCATGCTTTAACACTTGTCCATGTTTCCTAACACACGTGACATTACAGTCTAATAGAGAGGTACATTTTTCAAATATGAAACAGATTTTGAGTTCTGATTTAAACTTGTGGTGTTCATAGATTCCAAGGGACCATTGTGATCATCTAGTGACCTGATCTCCTGTATAACACAGGCTATAGGACTTCCCAAAAATAATTCCTAAAGTATATCTTTTTTAGAAAAACATCCACAGTGGTGGTGAATTCACCATGACCCTTGGTAAATTGTTTCACTGGTGTTATTTTATTTATCATCTTCTGATGTTTCTTGATAAATACACTTTTTTGACTAATATCCTTTTTGCACTTCTGGGAAAATTTTAGCTGACCAGAAGTCTTGCAGTACAAAAGTTTTCTAAACCACATGGAGCTTGGCTTTATTCCTTTCTCCACAAACTGTCTTTTTGAATGTTGCCAAGTTCTTCTGTTTCTTCTGCTTTGTTTGGCACATGTCAGGAAAAAAAATATCTTGGCTCCCTTATAGAACACATCTTGTTTCTTTTTAACTGCTTGTACTTTCTCTCTTTTTGTGATTCATATCAGAAAAAAATTGCTATGTTGTGCTTCCAATATTTCAATTTTGTTGCAGTTTTCTGAGCAATATTCTGATGTTCTGAAACACACTCTCTCTCTCTCTTTGTGGGCCTGATCCAGTGCCCACTGAATTTAATGGGAATATCTCCATTGAGTTCAGTGAATATTAGATCAGGCCCTGATCAAATGGTCAGTTCCACCACTCTGCTTGCAGATGTGAAGGGAGCAAAGAAGAGTAAAATGGGCTAAAAAGGGAGCATTGAGAGTGGCCCTCTTTGTAATATGCTCCTCCCTCCTTGGGAACATATTGCAATTTTGCAGGATCAGGTCTCTTGGGAGAAGTTGGATCAGGGAGCAGATGTTCTACATATGCTGTCCTGGGGACCTGTCAGACATTCAAGTGAATATTTGTCAGAAGCTGAGGGTACTCCTTGAGGTACTATCTTGTACTCCGTGCCTGCAGTCCCCCTCAAAGACATATGTCTACACTGCAGCTGCGAGCTTCCACGGGTAGGTATGGACAAACATGCTAGCTCCACTCAACCTGGCACGCTAAAAATAGCAGTTTAGCTGGGGATAGTATGGGGAGCAGCTTAGGCTAGCTGTCAGAGTACAAACTTGCCTGGACCCCCTTGGTACATACTTGGGTGGCTAGCCTGAGCTGCCATACTGCTACACTGCTATTTTTAGTATACTAACTTGAGCAGAGCTAGTGTGTGTCTTTCTGCATGAGCTGGTAACCGTGCTCCCAGCTGTAGTGTAGACATACCCATAGATAATCAGTGGCATCATGGCTTCTGAGAATGGGCCAGGCAGCACTAGGGAGGGTCAGCCCTTCTTTGTGCAGCTGGAACTCTCATTCCCTGTGGATCCCCAGGGTACAGAGAATTTGAAGTCCACATCTCTTACCTCTTCTGCAGCTCACCAAATCCTGCCTCCCTTACAGGAGCTATCATCTTGCTTGCTAAGTGACTGTTGCAGAATTTTTTTGGGACTCCTGTCCCCACTTTTAAGCTTTTAGTACAGGAGGATGCAATGCAGCAAAAGTCTTATTAAAAAAACTTTGGACAAAGCTTTACAATTTTGACTGGTATTAAAAATACACTATACAGGAAGTAGAGCCCTTTAAAATATCCTGGACAAAAAACTTAAGAAACTGGAGTTAAGGTTGATAGTGAGTGTCATTAATTTAAGGGCCAAAACCTTACAACAGCTTTGTAGCTAAAGCTGATTGAAATTTTGGGCACTAAATTTTTTTCATTGAAAACAAAATTCTCACCATAATTTAACATTGTTCAAATTTTTTATTATGTGCAAAAACTTTGTTGCCTTTTTAAATCTTCCTTTTAAAATATCAAAAACATTATCAAAATGATTATTGACAATTTTTCATTTACCAAAAACTCCAGGTTTGGGTAAATGAATATTGTCAGTGTTTTTGATAATTATTTGTAAATATGATAAATGACTTCTTTTCAACACTTTGAATGAGATCATGTTCAAAATTTAGAATTGTTTGTTATATGCCTTTTAGATTATTATTAATAATATTTATTATTTTATATTATATATTTTTTACCAACTCTAATTGTAGTTAGTAAAAAAATTTAAAATTAGAAACTCCTGAAATTCAGTTAAACCCAAACATAGATAGTATGGATAATTCCTAGTTACAACTGCCAAACTCCCCTACTTCTGCCTCTCTAACAATGCCCTGAGAAAAACCACAATCTCTGAGGTAGCCTTATCTATCTGGCCTTGCCTGCAGAGCTGCTAGGGCAGTAGCTCTCAAACTTTTTTACTGGTGACCCCTTTCACATAGCAAGCCTCTGAGTGCGACCCCCCCCATAAATTAAAAACACATTTTAATATATTTAACACCATTATAAATGCTGGAGGCAAAGCCAGGTTTGGGGTGGAGGTTGACAGCTCGCGACCCCCCATGTAATAACCTCGCGACCCCCAGTTTGAGAACCCCTGTGCTAGGGAGAGCAGCTCTATTTTCCACTAGGGGTCCCATCAGTAGATGTTGCTGTAGGAATGCACTGAATCAGTACCTCCCCAGCTATGCTGCTCTCTGCCCTTCCTGGCCAGTGCTGCCTATTTTCTGGGTTTCATTAGCTCTCTGAAGGCCCCCTCTGGTGGATTGTAGCCATGATGAATCGCTGTTCCTTCTCTCCAGCAGTTTTTCCACTGCAAGTTAGTGTAACCCTAGATTGAAGCTAACTCTGTAACTTCCCCAATTAATTATGTAGTTTGAATGCAAAAGTACAACACTTACATGGATTTTGAAGTCATGGGGTGAATCCTGACCCCACTGAAGTCAATGACAAAAATCCCATTGATTTCAGTGGGGTCAGGATTTCACCCCTGATTTTCAGCCAGGTCCCAACCCCATGTTCTTTTTTGGTGACACAATTTTGCATCCACAAATGATTGTACTTGTATTTTTATGGCGCAAATATTACTAGTTAGGCATCTAATTCATTCCAGATGCAAAGATACACTCAGTTATTTGTGAGTGCAGTTACACTAACAAAAATGGAGTCCACGAATTAAGTTGGTCTCTAAAATAGAAAAGTATTGGTTCAGCTTGTAAAACAGATATAGAACAGCATCAAGAGCAGGTTTGATTTGGTTTCTGTGAGCTGGAATATCTCTGTTGAATTTCCAGTGGACTTTGTACTGCTTCTTTGTTCCTTTGGATAGTTCTGTTTGTATTCTGTATGATGGGATTTTTTTGTTTGTTTTGTTATTCCACTTGGTTGGATTGTTTTTTCCTTTTTTAAAAATTTTCAGATTTCAAAGTTAGTTTTTAGTGGTGATATGTGAAAGCTGCTTTCCCAATAAGCAGGTTTAATAGCCTTTCATGTCTGAGTGTAATGGCCTATTACCACATATTGCATGCCTATTCTTGCACATAAACTTCCTTTTAGAGGAGTGGATATAATGATGTGGGAGAAATTGAAGAATTGTTTGTAATTCAGGCATCACAGATGAGTCATGATTGGGTTTTTGGTAACCTAAGATATTTTAATTATCATGAACAAGAGAATCTGCACCATAGTAAAATGGAGCATAGGAATTAAATTGCTGGGATGAGAGACTTATATTTGGGGTCAGTATTAGTTTCCACATACAAGTTTGAAATATGTACTGCTAATCTGATTGCATTGGGAGTTATGTGTCCATATCTGAGAGAGGAGCTTAGCCTACAGTACATGACGGTACAAAAAAGGTATATGTACTTCTAAACAGCTAGTGTCTTCAGAGTATGTGTGACTTGCACAAATGAATCCCTGGGCACTGAAGTGCAACAAACTGAGTTCAGAATTAGAACTCATTTGAAGGTCCAAGTGAAGATAATTAAGTTCATGTCATAGTTGGTTGCATATAATATTCTTGAAGGTTGGATTAAGGTAGCTGTCAATGCTTAGAGTGTCAGAATTGTTAACAGTTGGGTTGGATAATCTCCTCACATCAACAGCTGCTTGCACAATACCTGGCTTGTGGTTAGAGAACTGCACTTTTGATACAGCCACTTTATTTTCAAAAATATGATTCACTTTCAAGGGAGGAGAATGAGTAAATGAGTCAGTATTTTTGATTTCTGCAATCTGTAAAGATATAGTTTGTCATACTCTGTGTAGTGGAAATTGTACTGATGTGCGGAAATACTATGAAATTAGGCCAAGCCTGTACACTACATATAGTATAATATGAAAAATAAGCGTTATTCTTTTGAACTTCCTTTGATATTGTACAGAATCACATCAGATACAATATATTCTAGGCCTTAACACTGACTTTGGTACTATCAAAATCCTAAACCAAAGAAGTGCATCTCTCCTGGTTGGGCTAAGAGGATAACAGTCCAAAAGAGAGCACTGAGAATCTGCTGAACCTTCCCCCTCTGCCCTCCTGTCTGGCTTCTTGGTACAGTTTAAAGAAACAGGACACAGCTTCCCAGCTTCCCCCAGAAATAGACTCAGATTTTAAGGCCAAAAAGAGACCATTGTGACTATCTAGTCTTACTTTGTGCATAGCGAAGTTCATTCATTGCTGGTAGTTCCTTCATCAAGCTCAGTAATTTGTGGTAGAGTGTTAGCATATTTTTAGGAAGATCGTCAATCCTGTTTTCAAGACTTCAAGTAATGAAGAATGTACCTCCATGCCTCGGTAAGATGTTCCAGTGGTTAATTACCCTTACTGAGTGGGAGGTAAAGCCAGCTCCAAGGAGTGAACGGATATGTCTTTTAATTGCGAAAGGGACATAATTTAAAAAAAAAAGAAAGAAAGAAAGAAAGATACTTTTGGATGCCACTGTATGCTAACAGGGCCACATTCTGTGTAATATTTTGCATGCTGATGTTGTAAATAAAACATTTCTTATTTTACACTGACTCCTGCTGGAAGGTGTAGGCTGGATAATTCAGACATTCATTCCAACAGTGCTTGCCAAGTCAAATCACCAAGAGTTGACACCATTTGCTCTTTGTCTCCTTTTCCTCACCAAGAACATAAGCTTGGATCAATGTTTTTTGTTTATTGCCTCATTCTTTGTGTAAGGCAGAGCTCTTTGTTGTTTGTTGGTTTTTTGGGATTTGCTAGTTTTTTAACTGCGGCCATGCAAACAGAGATACTTAAGGTTGTGTGAATATGAACCATATGAACCACTGCCTCATTTTCATTTAGTGAAAACATTTAGAAATACTGTTTAGTTTATTTTGTACAGTATCTGGAATATGTCTGGATTATTGTAAATACTACTGAGACTCCTGTTTAGGAGCCAGGAACACTTGTGCTATCTTGCCTTTTGAGTTGTGCCTTAACAGTTACGGAGGCTCAAATGGACAATTTAAAGTTGGAATATGACTGGCAAAATGACTGATATTATAGTTAAAAGATGTTAGATGTTTTTAATCAAAATGAAAACAACAAGATTTTTCGCAATTGCAAATGTTAACAGAAAAAAAGATAATGCGTTGATTTGATGTGTCAGTTTGTTTCTATCACCACACCACGTAAAATGGATCTAATATAACTCTTTTAGTGCTAGATTATTAGTGATAGTAGTGCTCTCCACGAATAAGAGCTTGGTCATTGGCACTAAGAGGTTGGTGAATAAAGACTCCACACATGGCTGTGATTTAAGTGAATAGCTGCAGCATTGTATATTGTATGAAACTGGAAATCCCAATACTTGTTACTTGGTAATAACATTACCTGGAGTGGTTACCTCTGTCAAACAATAACGATAGTAGGTCCCAAACCAGAATAGAACCCCCGTATTCCCTGCCCAATGAGATATAACTCTCAGCTGAAATCCCTCAACCGGCACCTTCCTCATGGGAAGGATTGGCCAGGGACAAAGGGTCTTTAATGTGTGTTTGATGGCAAAATCCCTCCCTTTGACCTGTGGCCCCCTTACTCCAGCCCTGTATTCAGGTATAGGATGAGTAATAGCCTCAATAAGCACTAATACAACAGAGGGCTTCTTTTCCCATAAACTTGTGACAAATACGAAATTAATGCTAAGAGAGCACCAACGTATTGAAATCCCTTCCCCACTCCTGTTGGTGGCCAGTGTTTCCTCCAAGGAGAAGGATTGGAGCATTTATATCCCACCAGAGGATTAAATTTCCTTGCTCCCCGCAAAGTCAGTGCAGAGTATGGTAGTTGGAATTTTCCCTCCTGGGGCCAGCTGACAGAACCACTCCCTGCCCTGCTTACTCCCTCTTCCCCCCCCAGTAAACACTACTTAGCATTCTGAATTTCTCTAATTTCTCCGAATCTGTGTTTGTACAGCACCTAGCATAATAGGGCCCCCTATCCTTACTTAGGCCTTTGAGTGCTACTGTAATTCAAATGATAATTATATTATCATATGACTACAGAGTTCATATGTCATGTACTGTTAACTTTTTTCAATAAAAGTTAAAAATCAGTATTTATCAGTGATTGGTTTTCAGCAGGCTCCGTATTTTACATCAACTTGTTTGCCAATAGATATTGAGAGATGCTTGCTTTCTTTCTGTTCTCTGGGTAGTGACTCTTTCCTTTTTGGGATATTGGGATATTTACTGTTTGACTAATGAGACCCCTCCCTTCCCCCCTGCCACCCCGTGCTCCATTTGATTGGGGTCTGATGATTGCTTCTATCACTGTAACCTATAAGGGGACTTTCTAAAGACACAATGACAATAAAAAATTAAGTTCCTGTGTTGGTGAGCCACCTGGTAATTCCACCTGGATCTTAACATAGCTGTCAAAAGGTATGAGTGATTCATTAATGGGTATCACCTCTAATCTTCTTCTATTCCCATTTGTCTTCTACTATAGGACTTCTCAGTTGTACCCCATCAGCTGAGAAAACAAAACAAAAAATTAGCAAATGTCTAGACCAGCACATCGCTCGCCCGCGCCGCTTCTCGCCGCCCCCATTGGCCCAGGACGCCCCCATTGGCCCGCGATCGGCCGAACCTGCCGCGTCAGCAGGTAAATAAAACTGGCCCGGCCCACCAGGGTGCTTACCCTGGTGAGCCGCGTGCCAAACGTTGCCGACCCCTGGTCTAGACCCAGGAGGAGCCAGTGCCTGAACAGCAGTTGGCTTAGAGGAGAGGAAGAGATGCTCCAAGAAGTTGTGGAACACCATTATAAATGCTGGAGGCAAGCAGGGTTTGGGGTGGAAGTTGACAGCTTGCGACCCCTAATGTAATGACCTCGCGACCCCCTGAGGGGTCCCGACCCCCAGTTTGAGAACCCCTGCATTAGTGTATCTAGCAATGTACATCTGGGAAAGTGCTCCCACCATCATTCTCGAACAAACTGAGCTCTGCATTTAGTTGGACATGCTCTTTTGGACCTGACCATAATGGATCTTCTTTCAATACATTTTTCATATCTGCAAATATTTATGTAACCCCCCTTTCCTCCCTGGGCTACTCAGGAGCAGGCAACACTCACCTACCTGTGTGCCTGGGCGCCTGATGTTGTTGACATTAAAGAAGATCCTGAGTATCCCCATGGTGCTGTTGGATGGAGAGGTGGAAATCCTCTCTATTCACCCCTCTGCTGCAGTCCCTTTACTCCTAAAGGAATTTAAAGTTGGCAGTGCCTCCATCGGGCTGGCCCCTGTACACACTCAATGATGTGCTTTGGGAACCTCCAGGAATAAAGCTATTCTAATAATAAATAATATAATCTGTGGCAAGGGTGTAACTCAAAAATACCAATTATAAATAATATACAGCCAATATACTTAAATTAGAGTTAACACACCTTTATTTAACAGCTTAACAAATCAGGGTATAACAGTCTAAGATTATATGTCACTACTAATTTAAATCCACAGGGGAGAGCTGAATAAAATCAATTAACAAATATAGTATACAGTAATAAATGAAATATATGTAACCAGCATTTACACTGCCACCATTTACTCCACCCCAGAGTGTGCACTCCTCTGGATTTCAGAGTCCTAGATGCTTGTGTGGGTGCGCTTGAAGATCTGCAGCTGGAGACAGCACTCTGTTGGTTCTGTGTATCAGTCCAGCCAAGCTGCACAACCCCTCTGATGATTGGAGCTGGCCCCACCAAATGTCAGCAGCTCTGGGTTCTGGTTCAATAGGAAGATCACTCTGCCTCTCCTCAGACTCAGTCTCTCTGCTGTGCCCCTTCCCTTGCAAGTACTTTCCTAAACAAGAGTGCAGGTTACTCACATCAGCTCTAGGCACAGCAACAGTCTCTGCTCTGACTCCAGTGAAGCCACCAACAGCCTCTGAGGCTTCCTGCTCGATCAAAGCCCCTGCAGGCTCTCAGCAGCAGCTTCTGGTACAGACAGAGATCCACAGCAGCAATCTCACTCCTTTTCCCAAAATGGAGTCCACCGCATGTTCTCCCTGCACAAGGAAGTCTCTCCCTCTTTCTCCAAGGCATCGTAGGAGTTGTAGTCTCTAATTGCAGCACACTGGCTTTTCCCCTGGGACACTCCCTATAACAGGGGTCGGCAACGTTTGGCACGCGGCTCGCCAGGGTAAGCACCCTGGCGGGCCGGGCCAGTTTTATTTACCTGATGACGCGGCAGGTTTGGCCGATTGCAGCCCCCACTGGCCGCGGTTCGCCGTCCCGGGCCAATGGGGGCGGCGCGAAGCGGCGCGGGCAAGCGATGTGCTGGCCGCGGCTTCCCACCGCCCCCATTGGCCCGGGACGGCGAACTGCGGCCAGTGGGGGCCGCAATCGGCCGAACCTGCCGCGTCAGCAGGTAAATAAAACTGGCCCAGCCCGCCAGGGTGCTTACCCTGGCGAGCCGCGTGCCAAACGTTGCCGACCCCTGCCCTATAAAGTTCAGAGGACACTCTAGCAAAGGGTGCCTACATTTATAAATTGCTCTATGCTGGTACTAAAAAAAAAATTATGTAATTTTGCATTAATATAATCATTGTTTTGTGGGGTTTATTTATTTTTGTGTGTGTGGCAAGAAATTGTGACTTGAGGCACTCCATGATCACTTTTTATCATTCTGAGTTCAAGTCTAGCTTCAAAATCCCCCATTTTTTCTAGAACACCTAATTACTGTATGGCTTCCACTCTTCCATCCATGATACCATTGATTTCTATAATTCTGACAATTTTTATGGCAGGCCTTTCTTGACATCAGCTAAATCTTATTGACTGGTTGATCAGACAGGTGTTCAACAGTTTTAGACAGAGACAAAAATCAGTACATTTAAGATTTCCTTGATCTTTTTGGGAGCTTCCTTGTCATTCACTCTTGTAATTTATTTGTTTATCACCAGTTTATATGGGAGCATGCTTCTCTTGATTGCTACAAACTGTGTGGCTCTGATACAAATGACATTTCCTATCTTTAGGCCTCTTGCTCTCTTCATTTACTTTTATAACTTGTTCATTGCTAAGAATGCCTCATCAGTCACTGCAGTATCATAGATAAAGGATAGGGGTGAAATCTTGGTCCCATTGAAATCAGTGGGAGTTTTGTCATAGACTTAAATGGGGCCAAGATTTTGCCCCAAGTTCCTTATCCATGTCCTATAATTTATACAGAGACCTTGAAAGGTAATAGTGAAATATTAACTTCGGTATGTTGTTTTACTAAATGTAGAGAGAGAAGGTGAGTGAGATGATATCTTTTAATAGACCACCTTTTTTATTTTACTAAATTTGTCAGTTTTACAAAACTTTGACAAATGACAGATTTTTTGTTTTGAACTAAGTTTTTTGGTTTTGCAAAAGAGACATGGGGAACTCCAAAGAGCATGAGTCTCTCTGGAGGCCACATGCCTTGAAGGAATGAAAATAGACTCGAGAGCCCAGAACTTCAGAGTTCTACCATGCATCAGCTTTAATAATACTTTGCATGTTGTAATGGGGATATTTGATATTCATTATTCACCCAAGCCAAAAGTATACAGGATTTAAGAATTCTATCATCACATATACTGAGAAGTTAAATGACTTGACTGGGAGTCATGGTCGTGTGGTTTAGGTGTGGACAGAGAGAGAATCTTGCTTTTGACACTGACTCACAGTCTGACCATGAGCAAATTACTTCCTTTGTCTGAACCTCATTTTCAGCATCTGTAAAATGTGAGTTTATTTGCCTGCTTGATAGAGATATTATGAGCCCTACTTAAATATGTTTTTGAGTGCTTTGTAAGACTTTGATCCAGCTTAAGCAACTGCTTAATTTTAAGCACTTGAATAGACCAACTGAATTCAATGAGACTACTCATGCGCTTAAAGTTAAGCAGAAGCTTAAGTGATTTGCTGGATCATGACATTTTTCTCAAGGCTAATGGGACTTCTAATTTAATTACGGGATAAAGAAAATACCATAGTATTATTTGATCTTATTGTCTAGCAGTTACCAGTTCTTAAAAAAAATCCAGGACTAATCTTATGCTATAAGTATGATTTCTAAAAACTCCTCATTTTAGTTACAGTAAAGTTTGTCTTGGTTCATCATCAAGTTTCTGAAGTGCATGAATTTTATATTTTGAAATATACTTCTAGTTACTTCATATTTAGTATATTGATTTCACCCCTTCTTAGTGTGTAGCTGCGGTTATTGAAAAGTCCCCAGTAATTAGAGCTTAAAGTTCTATATGAGCACCGTATAAAGTATTTCAAATTTTGTACACTGTACTAATGGTGCCATGTCATCAAATGTAGTTCATCCATTAGGATGCCTGCTGTTGTGTGTTACTAACTATACTTAGTATACTTCAATATCCCTGTTGGTACTGTCATAGTTCAGGGCAACTGGACCCTGTATTTTCCTGCAGTGGGCCAGCAAGGACACCCACTCTGAGGTTTCTTGCTCCCTGGCTGTCACCTCTCTTGGATGGAGATGCATGTTTCTCTCCCTTCTGACCTGGGTATCTGCATGCTAAACAGTTCCCTGCCTTCATGGTGTATTTCCCAGCAAAGAGTGACTACCTAAACTAACCTGCTTGCTTTCTCTTCAGAGACTGATAATAGAATGATTGATTGTCAACAGTTTTAAGTTACCAGACATCCTGTTCTAAGCAAGCCTACCTATTCTTAAGATAAAAAGCATTACAGACAAAACATTAAAAACAATAAAAAGCTCACCAGGCATCACCCTACCCTAGGGGTTTCTTTGTGGTTACAGATTCATCAGAGCTTCAGGTCAGAACAAACGCACAGTCTTACGAGGCCTCAGTAGACCAAATCCTTCCAAACCACCCTAAGGATTGGGGCCTTCTGTGGACCAGGGGTCAGTCCATTTGCTGGATCAGAAAGAAAGCTCTGAAGCAGCTTAAAACCTAGGCTTTTATCCAAAAGGCTTTTCTTTGTTTGTTGGTCTCTGGACAATCCAGATTGAACTAGTATGTGTGTATCTCCCCTGAAGTGTACTGTGTATTGTCACTCCATCTGATGGGGTTGGTAAAAAACTGGCATTTGTATATAGTGGGCCTGAGTCTTATCTAATGTAGGTAGTATTTTCACTGATGTAACTCTGTTGACTTGAATGGAGATACTTCTGATTTGTACTGGTGTGAGTGAGAGCAGAATAATGCCCCCAGTATCTTTTGCACCTAATTTTTAGATGTTTTTTTATATTCAGCCAAAAAAAATCTTGTAATAAAGGAATATTTGTGCTACTCCCTCATTGTCTTCCACTGGTAGAGTTTCACAAAATGTCCTGGTAAAGATACATGGGAATACATGTATTAATATTTTTTCTTTTGTCCAGTTGAAGCAGATGACTTTCTGGAGTCTTCCTGAATATCTCCTCTGCTGGGGCAATAAATATGTACCATTACTTTACAATGGTTAAACCATGACTCTATTATGACTATGCCTTCAGTGTTAAAGTAAGAGTTACCATTTTTTTCATAAGAAAATATATTTTTTGTTTCCATTTTCCAGTCTGCTATCAGCAATCAGAGAAGACCATGCCACCAACTGGCTTTTCAGACTGGCTGGGTTAATAGAGGCTATGAACCAGAACATAGTCAAGATTTCATAACTTCTGACAAGTTGGCTGTGATTAAACAGCATGTGATTTTTTTTCTCTGTGAAGTCATGGTGACAAAACCAATGACCAAAAAACAAAAAAACAATAAAACCAAAAAACAATAGACTCCATGACTCTTGAGGGAAAGTTCATGTGCCATTGTAATGACATTCTCCACCTTTCCAGAGAACTGTTTGCAAGGGAATTGAGGTGTTAGCTTTGTCATTGTAGTTCATACTGTTTCCCCTGATCCACATTTTCTTACAAAGGCATCACCCAAGAAGTTCTCCAGAAGACTTCTCATACACACAACTCATGCATTTTATTGTTAAATTGTTTATTTAAGGGACATAAAAGGCAATAAGAAGAGGCTCTATAAATACATAAAAAGAACAGGAGTACTTGTGGCACCTTAGAGACTAACAAATTTATTAGAGCATAAGCTTTCGTGGGCTACAGCCCACTTCTTCGGATGCATATAGAGTGAAACATATATTGAGGATATATATATACACACATACAGAGAGCATGAACAGGTGTGTATATATATCTGTATGTGTGTATATGTATGTGTGTATATATATCTCCTCAATATATGTTTCACTCTATATGCATCCGAAGAAGTGGGCTGTAGCCCACGAAAGCTTATGCTCTAATAAATTTGTTAGTCTCTAAGGTGCCACAAGTACTCCTGTTCTTTTTGCGGATACAGACTAACACGGCTGCTACTCTGAAACCTATAAATACATAGGAGCTAGAGAAAGATGAAGGAAAGTGTAGGTCCACTACTTAGCAGGAAAGGAGAGGTAATAATGGATGACATCAAGATGGCAGAGGTCTTTAATGCTTAATTTGCTTTAGTCTTCACTATAAAGGCTAATTGTGACCAGATGCTTAACACAATATTAACAACCAGGGGTAAAGAAGACAAGCCAGAATAGCAAAAGAACGGGTTAAAGAATATTTAGATAAATTAGATGTATTCAAGTTGGCAGGGCCTGATGAAATTCACCCGACAATAGTTAAGGAACTAGCTGAAGCAATCTTGGAAGCATTAGTGATTATCTTCAGTAACTCATGGAGAATGGGTGAGGTCCCTGGGGACTGGAGAAGGGCAAAATAGTACCTATCTTTAAAAATGGGAACAAAGAGGACCTGGGAATTATAAAGTCAATCTAACTTCAGTACCTAGAAAAATACTGGAACAAATTATTAAACAATTTGTAAGCCCCTGGAGGATAAGAGGTTGATAAGTAATAGTCAGCATGGATTTGTTGAGAACAAATCATGCCAAATTAACCTAATTTCCTTCTTTGACAGGGTGACTGACTTAGTGAACAAGGGGAAAGCAGTAGATGGTTTATCTTGATTTTAATAAGGCTTTGGACACTGCCCCATGTGACAGTATCCTAAGCAAACTAGGCAAAAGCAGACTAAATGAAGTTACTATAAGGTCAGTGCATAAGTGGTTTAAAGACTGTACTCAAAGAGTAGTTATCAATGGTTCGCTGTCAAACTGGGAGGACGTATCTAGTGGGGTCCCACTGGGCTTAGTCCTGGGTCCGATGCTATTCAACGTTTTCATTAATGATTATGATAATGGAGTGAAGAGTATGCTTATAAAATTTGCAGATGACACAAAGCTGGGAAGGATGGGTTGCAAGAACTTTGGAGGACAGTATTAGAATTCAAAATGATCTTGACAAATTGGAGGATTAGTCTGAATTCAACAAGATGAAATTCAATAAAGACAAGTGTAAAGTAAGTACTTCATTTAGGAAGGAAAAATCAAATGCACAAATACAAAATGGGGAATAACTGGCTAGACACTATTATTGCAGAAAAGGATCTGGAGGTGATAGATCACAAATGAAATATGAGCCAACCATGTGGTACAGGTGCAAAAAAGGCTAAAGGAGTATTGTATGTAAGACATGGGAGGTAATTGTCCAGCTCTGCTTGGCACTGGGGAGTCCATAGCTGGAGAATTGTGTCCAGTTCTGGGTGAAACACTTTAGGAAAGATGAGGACAACTTGGAGAGAGAGTCCAGAGGAGAGCAACAAGAACAATAAAGAGGTTTAGAAACCTGACATGAAGAAAGGTTAAAAAAACTGGGCATGTTTAGTCTTGAGAAAAGAAGACTGGTGGTGGTGGGGGAGCTGCTAGCAGTTTTCAAATATGCTAAGGACTATGATCAATTGTTCTCCATGTCCACTGAAGGTAGGACAAGAGGTAATGGGCTTAATCTGCAGCAAGGGAGATGTAGATTAGGTATTAGGAAAATCTTTCCAACTATAAGGATAGTTAAGTACTGAAATAGGCTTCCAAGGGAGGTTGTGGAATCCCCATCATTGGAGGTTTTTAAGAACGGGTTAAACAAACACTTGTCAGCGATGGTCTAGATATACCTGGTCCTGCCTCCATGCAGGGGGCTGGACTGGATGACCTCTTGAGGTCCCTTCCACCCCTAAATTTCTATGATTCTATGATCATTGTTGGAAAATAGCTCAATTTTAAATTGAATTTTCTAAAGCAACTTACTTTTTGTTATTTTGTACAAAATATCCTTCCTTTGGGAACTACATGTTCATACTGGGAAAGATAAGATAAAATTGTAGCGAAGAAACTGGTAGAACCATTACTCTTTTACTTGGAATGTACATATTGTTAAATAATGTATTTAAATTCTTTTTGTAAGGCTCTATGGATTTATCAGACCCCTTTTCCTTCCTCCTAGGGAGACCGTTTGTTTTTTCTTGTCAACAGAAAAGGCTACCAACTACAACTGACAGGCAGTCAGGGTGATGGAGCAATCCTCTTCCTCCACTTTTTTTCTATACTTCTGTCTTTCACCTGTCCTAATTTTATAATAAGAGAAACTGAAATATAAGCCTTAAATCAACTTCTAGTTTTACTTTCTAATCTAAACTTTACTTTAGAAAAACTGCCCAGCTAAAACATGAGAGCTGCAGCCAAGCTAGAAGATGATGGCTGTACAGTTCTAGAAGATTAAGTTTAGACTAGAAAGTTAAACTAGGATTTAGTTAAAGGATCAAAATTTAGTTTCTTATACTGCAAAATTGAAGACCTGGAGACAGAAGAGAGGCTAGCTGAGGAGACAAGATGAGATTAAAATGACTTGGGTTACTCCCAGACATGTGGTTTATGTGTGATGGGAGCACATTGAGCCATAAAGGATCCATCGGGGAACCTCATAAACAGGGTCCTACCAATTTCACGGCCGTGAAAAACGTGTCATGGACTATGAAATTGAAAGAAGCCCTTCCCCGTGAAATCTGGTCTCCACCTTGTTTCTGGAAGCGCCTCAGCCAGGGGGCTCCTAGCTGCAAGTCCTGGCTGGGCTGGGGAGGGACAGGACTTGCCCTTCCCTTGCATGTCGGAAGGGCCGGCTCCAGGCACCAGCCTGTCAAGCAGGTGTTTGGGGCGGCCTCTCGGGAGAGGGGCGGCACGTCCAGCTATTCGGCGGCAATTCGGCGGACGGTCCCTCACTCCCGCTCAGAGCGAAGGACCTCCCGCCGAATTGCCGCCGCAGATCGCGATCGCAGCTTTTTTTTTTTTTTTTTTGGCTGCTTGGGGCGGCCAAAACCCTGGAGCCAGCCCTGGCTGTCGGGGGTGGGGGGAGAGATCAGATTCACCTCCGAGTGCCTCCCCCTGCTGCAGGAATCTCCGGTGCAGCACCCAGAGGTTCCTGCAGCTGGAGGAGGCTTGTGGTGCTTGTAAATGCACTGGTGGCTAAAATTCCTAATGTGTAGACAAAGCCTCAATGAAAACATTAGTTTTTAACTATGAACATTTAAAGTGCTTGGAAAGTTCAGGAGTGATGTGTACTGACAGGAGTGATGTATACTGAGTGATGTATATTAAACTCTGTTTAAAGTGTAGGGTGATTCATAAGGACTTGAGAGATGTCTGTTATTTTCTGGTACCTAACAACCCATGCAAATTGCTATTATTCAAATAGAGGTACCTGGCACATAGCTCTCTCTAAAAAGCTTATCTAAATCACTCTAACTCTTTGCCTCTTTGCACTGTTAGGAGCGCTGTGGAGACCAAAAGCCTGGTTCTGATTTCACAACAACAGTTTTAACATTGCTGTACCTCCATGGACCTCAACTCCTCTATTGACTTCAGCAGAGTTATGCTTGATTTACATCAGTAATTAGAATCAGGCCCAGCAAGTACATCTCCTATGGTATAGGGAACAGCTCACTTTGCTTAACAGTGATTCCTCCTCTGGCTAGTTAAGGAAGCTCTTCCTTGGTGAGGAGGATGTTACTAGTGATGCTTACCTCAAAGTTGAGCAGAGTGTTGGTGTATGAAGTGTGATGGAATCTTTAGGACTTTGTGAGGAGTGAAAAATAAAGGACTTCCAAGGAGTAGGGGGAATAGAAGATTGTTGACATAGTTAGTCTTCTAGTGTTTCAAAATAAAAGTTACAGTACATAAATATTAGAGTAATTTCATTTCTAAGGTATTTAAAATGATTTGCAATAATTACTGCCAAAAAATTATTTGAAATTAGTAGACATTTGAAACAAAGTAGTTCAATAGAGATTGGTTTGTCATACCTTCTTTTTCTCATAATTCTTTTTTCTGGACAAAAATTACTGCAAGATGTAGATACATCTAGTGTGTGTGCCCCATAACATCTAAATAATTTAGATTCATTTTTTGGAAGCTAACCCTTATTCCAGACTGCTACTTCCCTAGCTTACCAGTTTCTCTGAGAATATGCCCATTCATGACTATCTTTCCATGATCCACCAATAAATACAGACAATATATGATGTTGGGAACATGATATGATGCAAAAGGTGTCTGTAACCTCAAGCTTTCATGAAAAGGCATCAGTTATAAACCATTTTTTCCTTCTCTACCGACACCCTCTAAGGATTGGTATCGTTTGATGGGGTGGCTGGTCTTTTTTTTTTTCCGGGACAGGAACACTTCTCCCTATGTTCAGCGTTAAAATGTCAGCATTGTTGTGTAAGTATTATGTATCCTACACAAATTTTCAAACCTGTATAATCTGTGATTTATCTGACTTTATGGCAGGAAAATCAAATGGCTTTGTCAGTTTGAGTTTAGTATCTCAAAAAAATGTAACTATAAAAATTAATTAGCATTAAAATCAACTACTAGAGTGGGTTTGTTTAGCTAACGTCCTTTATTGCTGTGTTTTTAACTTTGTTAGAAATCAGAGGGGTATGTTTTTTGTGGCACTAATATATAACTCTAAATTTTCAAAACATTGCATGGTGTTTTAACCACATATCCCTCATTGACTTTTATGCATGGCTAGAACCCCACAATACTGAATGAAGTCAATGGAAGTTTTAACAGTTGCAAGATCAAGGCAAGAGGACATGAAGGTCTGAATGAGGATTTGAGTAGTGGAGGAGTCAAAACATTGAAATACATGCACAAGAGTGTTGTGGAGGTAGTGGTACATTTTCAGACATGGAATATATGGAAGAAGAAGAGTTCAGAGTTGACAAGGATACAAACATTAGAAATTTTGGGAGGAAATAAGAGGTCTGAGATAGAGAGAGGAGATAGACATGAAGGTGTTTGAAAATACTCTTTTTAGTGGAGGAATTGTGTTTACTTGATCAAGGTGGAGGGGATGGATAGGAAGGAATCATGAAAGCTTTCAAAAGATATGTACAGCATAATATTATCTGCCTAAAATGGGTAGTTATTAAGAGTAAAGGGAGCAATTGCAGTAGTAGCTGGCCAAGGAAGAGAAGGACCTAATGGTGGTGGTGATATAATTATTAATTTAATTATATCTTATACTTGCTGGCTCTCTAAATATATTTCTGGAATGCCTCACTCTTGCACATCACAAATACTGTACACAGAGTGCCTGGGTTGCATTGAGACTTCCTGCTATTTATGATGTCACTGTGATGGGTTGGATCACAGAAACCCCCTTGGGAACTGCCAACTGATGTGCCAAGACTACTTCTGCCCCTGCTTTCCCTGCCAGCTCGGGACTCCAGCACCCTGTCGTGCTGAGCCAGACATGCCAGTCTGCTCCAATACAGACCCAGGGTCTGAACCACGTGCCCCAAAGCTTCAGACTTAACCTGAAAGCAGCTTACAGAAGTGTTCCTGTCTTTAACACTCAGATGCACAACTCCCAATGGGGTCTAAACCCCAAATAAATCCGTTTTACCTTGTACAAAGCTTATACAGGGTAAACTCATAAATTGTTTGCCCTCTATAACATTGATAGAGAGATATGCACAGCTGTTTGCCCCCCCCTCCCCCGGTATTAATACATACTCTGGGTTAATTAATAAGTAAAAAGTGATTTTATTAAATACAGAAAGTAGGATTTAAGTGGTTCCAAGCAGTAACAGACAGAACAAAGTGAATTGCCAAGTAAAATAAAATAGACCACACAAGTCTATGTCTAAGAAAACTGAATACAGATAAAACCTCACCAGTTCCAGTAAGCTTCCTTTTACAGACTAGTCTTCTGCTGGTGTGGGTCCAGCAATCACTCACACCCCCTGTAGTTACTGTCCTTTGTTCCAGTCTTTTTCAGGTATCCTTGGGGGTGGAGAGGCTATCTCTTTAGCCAGCTGAAGACAAAATGGAGGGGTCTCCCACAAGCTTAAATAGACTTTCTCTTGTGGGGGGAGACCCCCTCCTCTCTCCTATGCAAAGTCCAGCTCCAAGATGGAGTTTTGGAATCACATGGGCAAGTCACAGGTCCATGCATGACTGAGTTTCTTAACAGCCAAGCCACACTCCTGTGAAAGCTCCGATGTGGATTGGCGTCTTCGAGTTCATTGTTGGCTTAAGTGGTTCTTGACTGGGCATTTAATGTGCAAATTCCTTTCTCAATAGAAATCAAGAAAGTATACAGCCAATATTCCTAACTTCAAGTACAAAAATGATACATGCATACAAATAGGAGGAATGTATTCAGTAGATCATAACCTTTACATAGATATGTAACATGGCATATGTAGCATAAAACATATTCCAGTTATAACATATATTCATAAGCATATTCCTATGAAGACTTATGGGGTCACAGTCACATTCTAGGAAAATATTGAACCAGAAAGGGCCAAGAAGATTTCCCAGAAAGAAAAGAAAATTTTGAAAAGATTAATTAGGTCAACTTCTTGTGCTGAATGTCCCCTATAGCCTTGTGGGTAGGGGCATTCTGAACAAAAATCTGTGCTTAATTCGGTTTTCGGTATGCTTTGTAGTTCACCATTAAAATGTTCACTTTTCCCTTGTCAAAAGAGAACAATCCTCCTCTCTACCTTGAGAGTGAACATGTCATATCTCTCTAATTAAATATCCAGTACACTGCTTCACTCCGTTGGTAATTTCATTTAATCCAAAATAATGAAAAATAAAAGAGAAAAATGTTCTGCATGTGCATTAAGGCCAAATGACTACATGCTTCTTTTAAATTGGTGCATTTTCTTAAAGAAAGCAACAGGTTGCATCCCTCTAATGCTGAAAGAATTTATAAAGAACAATTAAATGTGACTATCTGAATTAATTCCAGACAGTTTGGTACATCTGCAGTTTTAACAACCCTCTCTAAGGATGAGATTCACCCAGGGCTGAGGGCCAGCACAAGGGCCTCTGCCACTTGAGTTCTGTGCTGCTTATCCACAAGGTGGCAAAGGCAGAATTGCTGCTTAAGGGAACTTCTGCATCGCTGTGCACTGGGAGAGGACAGGAGGGATTTTGTGCTAGTCCTGTTTAGACTGACATGGAGAAATAGGGCTAGATTAATGCAATCCAGGCACCTTGGCTCACCACTGTAAGGGTCCCTTGTGGTCCTGTTCCCATGCCATAGCCCCACCCTTGCCTGAAGTGATAGTTGCAGGGGCCACCTACAAAATAGCCATCTGATGGGGGCCCACCATCACTCCATTCTGATGTTAAGTGGGCTGGGGTGTGTCCCAGAAGAGTGAAGGCTCAGCCCTCACCTACCCTCAATGTTCTAGAAGAACCACAGTGGGGTGGTGGCAGCAAGGGTCACACACTTGGTATTTGTGGGGACTGCCAGATTGATAGGTTTCGGAGTTAACGTGAATAGGGTGGTCTGCACCTTTCAGAGCTATTATTTTGGGCTTTCTGCAAACACCCCTGTGATTGTTATGCATGGTCATGGTTGCGAACATTTCTTCACCAACATGAGCGCTAGAAACTCAATTTTTAAAAAAAATTAAAGTTGAGATTCTGATGTTATCACCGGACTCCAGGAGCCAAAGCCCTGAGCACAGGCCTGTAGTGCCTATGTCTTAATTAGGATCCTTGAAGAAGGGGCTTTTTGATTTGTGCTTATGTGACTGCATTGGGAATGGGCGACAAGGCATGGATCACTTGATGATTACCTGTTCTGTTCATTCCCTCTGAAGCATCTGGCATTGGCCATTGTCGGAAGACAGGATACTGGGCTAAATGAACTTTTGGTCTGACCCAGTATGGCCATTCTTAAGTTCTTATGTTCATTGAAATTTCCTAAGTAGGGGCAGCGGCAGTGACTACTGTTCCATCCCAAAAGCAGGAATAGTAAATTCAAAGGGGCTGTTCCCAAACTGGGGGTGGATTTCATCATTGTCAGTTCCCTATGGAATTTCCTACACTATAACTGCAGGGCTTAGTGAAAGGAGTGTTAAATAGTGAGTGAGAGGGTAAGTGTTACATTCAGTTCAGATTCCTCCTAAGATGTTATATCTCTTGTTTAAGCTACCTTTATGGTTTAATTTTGTAATTTAATTTTTGATTTTGAATGGGCTCAAAATTTTTACCTTTCCTTATCATCTCCTGGTACTGTATTAGAGTTACAGAATGCGTGCCTATGTCTTCATACTTCTATAGAAGTATAACTTTTTTTTAAATATATATATTTAAAACTAGTCCTTTTTCACTTGTCAGTGTGTTGTGCCATATGGTGCTGAGCAGCATGCCAAATGATAAAAACATTTCTAGAACATATGATATCATCAGTCAATTCAAGAAGGGTGAAGCTTCTTGACCAAAGCATTTGTGGCTTTGATACATTTTCACATGTGTAAAGTGTATATTTTGAAATGATGAAATATGTCCAAGAGGTCCCTTGTCTGATATTATTTCTAAAATATTGATTCCGAGCATTTGTTTTTCAAAAAAGTTAAAATTTGAAATATGCTAAAGGAATTCATAATAAATGAGCAATTCTTTTCGTAGCAAAAATGATCAATTTCCCCCTCTGATATATGTAACTAGTAGAATTTTTGAAATAGGGGCTGTGCCATGGAAGTGGCATTCTTCCATCTCTCTTCTGCAGTGGACAGGTCTGTCTGATCAGAACATGCTCTGGCTCACTGTGATTAGTCATCTACACAGATTTGTAATAAGATCACTGTATACTTGATTAAAAAAAATTGTCATTTGTCATGATTTTCGTCAGCATTTCTTTCCTCGTGGCTTTAGTAGAACCAGTATTCCATGATCCGTGTTATACTTTATTTTAAAAATATCTTGGCCAGTGGTCACATGGTCTATTGATAGGACTCAAGGTATATTTTTTAGGACAAGTTATGGTGAAAACAAAACGGAAGTATAAGAGAGACATTTAACCCACATGCATGATCATTTACTAAGAATAAGAGAGACATTTAACCCACATGCATGATCATTTACTAAGAATGGCCTTCATTTTTCCATTATGATAGCAGGAATGATGCATGTGCTGTGATATTACAGTTTTGAATATTAGAGATGCCTGAATAGCCAGTCTCTCCGTACACATCTCAGCTCTCCAATTATTTGTATTGTTGTTCACCTTGTGGGGAAGGGCGGGACAGAAACCTCAGCCTCCTATTAGGAGTTAGTTTGCACTGCTCTGTTTACTAGTATCCTAGAATACAATAATAAAATCATAGAAGATTGGGGTTGGAAGAGACCTCAGGAGGTCATTTAGTCCAACCACCTGCTCAAAGCAGGACCAACACCAACTAAATCATCCCAGCCAGGGCTTTGTCAAGCTGGGCCTTAAAAACCTCTAAGGATGGAGATTCCACCACCTCCCTAGGTAACCCATTCCAGTGCTTCACCAGCCTCCTAGTGAAATAGTTTTTCCTAATATCCAGCCTAGACCTCCCCCACTGCAACTTGAGACCATTACTCCTTGTTCTGTCATCTGCCACCACTGAGAATAGCCTAGCTCCATCCTCTTTGGAACCTCCCTTCAGGTAGTTGAAGGCTGCTATCAAATCCCCCCTCACTCTTGTTTTCTGCAGACTAAACAAGCCCAGTTCCTTCAGCCTCTCCTCGTAAGTCATGTGCCCCAGCCCCCTGATCATTCTCGTTGCCCTCCGCTGGACTCTCTCCAATTTGTGCACATCCTTTCTATAGTGGGGGCCCCAAAATTGGACTCAATACTGCAGATGTGGCCTCACCAGTGCCGAATAGAGGGGAATAATCACTTCCCTCGATCTGCTGGCAATGCTCCTACTAATGCAGGCCAATATGCCGTTGTCCTTCTTGGCAACAAGGACACACTGTTGACTCATATACAGCTTCTGATCCACAGTAATCCCCAGGTCCTTTTCTGCAGAACTGCTGCTTAGCCAGTCAGTATCATCGTAGTCTTATCACTGATCTCCTCCTCTTTGCTAGCCTCCCTGTTTACATTTCCTTATGATGTTTAAAAAGTTCTGAAACTTTAAAAAAAGTTTTTATTGCCCGATTTATCTTAAAAGTATGAGGAATGTCAAGAGATTAGGGATGCTGAGTCTCTTTGTTAAAAACAAAGCTCTTTTGTCCCAAGTGTGTCTCAGGGTTTATTTATTATTTATTACTTACTTACAGTGGTTCTCAGATATCCCCATCAGGATTAGGCGCTCAGTTTATGGCAGGTGCTGTATAAACTCACAATAAGAGAGAGTCTCTGGACTGAAACTTATTGTTTGAATTAACAGAGTTAATGAGTTAAATGGATGTTAACAAAAATGAACAAAAACCAATGTTCAGAAGAGCCTGACTAAAATCTCTCTCTCCCTACCCTCCCTTAATTGCTCATGTTTCAATTTCTTGTGGTACTATAATCTCACTAGTTCTCCAGTTATTCATAATCACGCTATTTCTCCAATAAGAACATCAGAGTGGCCATACTGGGTCAGACCAGTTGTCCGTCTAGCTGAGTATCCTGTCTCCTGCAAGTGGTTAATGCCAGGTGCTTCAGAGGGAATGAACAGAACAGGCAGTCATCAAGTGATCCATCCCCTGTCACCCATTCTCCGCTTCCGGCAAACAGAGGCTAGGGACACTTCAGAGCATGGTTTTGCATCCCTGCCCATCCTGGCTAATAGCCATTGATGGACCTATCCTCCATGAACTTCTCCACTTCTTTTTTGAACCTTTTATAGTTTTGGCCTTCAACATCATCTGGCAAAGAGTTCCACAGGTCAACTGTGCATTGTGTGAAGAAATACTTCCTTTTGTTTGTTTTAAACCTGCCTATTAATTTCATTTGGTGACCCCTGCTTCTTGTATTATCAGAAGGAATAAATAACACTTCCTTATTTATTTTCTCCACACCAGTCATGATTTTTATAGACATCTATCATATCCCCACCCTTAGTTGTCTCTTTTCCAAGCTGAAAAGTCCCAGTCTTATTAATCTTTCCTCATATGGCAGCTGTTCCATACCCCTAATCATTTTGGTTGTCATTTTCTGAACCTTTTCCAATTCCAATATATCTTTTTTGAGATGGGGCGACCACATCTGCACACAGTATTCAAGATGTGGGCGTACTGTGGATTTACATAGAGGAAATATGATATTTTCTGTCTTATCTATCTCTTTCCTAATGATTCCCAAATTCTGTTAGCTATAACAACCATCTGTAGAGTTCCAGAGTGGATAGGACATGAATTTCTAATTTAAAAATTGGTGGATGGGAATTAAACACACCCACCCATAGGAAAAAAGTTTAGGTTTCGTTTTGTACAGCATAAAAGGAAGAAAAGAGTGGCACTGGGTGATAACCCTTTATAAAACAGTGAACATGATGAAAATGCTCTCATAACTTAACATCTATGTAGCAGTGTGAATGGTGCAAGTATAATGAAAAAGATCTACTTCTAGTTTATGCTTTCAGCCCTTAACTGGTTATAGCTATTCTCTTTTGCATTTAATGGCCCTTCATAACAGTCTCATTCAACCCATGAACCCATCAGCAATTTGTTTTTACAGGTTAATATTCTTACAAATGATTTTATAATAGAATATCCTCATCAGAGGACAGATTTATTAACCCTCCTCCTCCTCCTCTGATTTGTCTTTTTGAATCCTAACTACATATATAATTTACCTCTTCTATAGCGAACTCTTAGTATGAAGAAGGCTGCTTTGCCTTGTGATTAAATTCTTTAACCACTTGAGGGTTGACCAATGTACCTCTCCCCATGTATGTTTTAAGAACTAAATATTATTTATTTGTTCTGATGGTTTTAATGCAGAACTGAAGGGGTTAAAACAAAGATCTCATTGGATTAAGTAGCCTTCAGGGAACTTTTTGGTCCTGTATGAATAAATTTATTAATGAGGAATTTTTGACTGGTGATATTTACCATGGCTTTTAACGATCCATAGATGAGTGAAATGGGATATTTAAAGTCCTCAGCAATCACTGCTGATCTGTCCTGGAAATTAGAAGATGGTCTTCAGCTCACTTACTTTCATCAATTCCAAAATGGAACACGGTTTTTACGTTTAGAGATTTGATAATATGGAAGGGGGATGTAATTTATGCAGATTTTTCAAATGCAAATACAGACATCCATCCAGTGCTCTGGCACCTGTCTCATAAATTAAAAATCGTAACATGAATCATAACTAAAGGATGGACTATCAGTAAGGAATATAATCTCTGTTCCCTTGTTGTCTGCCTGTGTTTTAGATTCAATTGACAGTGTCCAGTGATGGATTAAGACTAAATGGAGTGCAGATCCAACCTGACCAGAACCCTAACACATGAAAACCCACCCCTTCTCCTTACTAAACTGCATGAAGCCCTCTGACTCCATGCTCTGCCAATATTGCTTCCTCCTTTCCTCATGTGATTGGGAGCACGCCTCCTCTGTTGATCCTGAGATTCAAACTTTGAGGGTCCATGGGCCTCCTTCAGGCCCAGGGTCCAAGACCATGAATCCTGCCATAGAACACAATTCAGCAAGGTACTTAAGTACATCCTGTGACAGGTTGGATCACAGAACCCTTCCTTGGGAGCTGCCACTCGATGTGCCAAGACTACTTCTACCCCTGCCTTCCCTGCCAGTTCGGGGCCCCAGCACCCTGTCTTGCTGAGCCAGACACTTCCGTCTGCTCCAACAAAGACTCAGGGTCTGAATTACTTGCCCCAAAGCTGCAGGTTTACCTGAAAGAAGCTAACAGAAGTGTTCCTGTCTTTAACACTCAGATGCCCAACTCCCAATGGGGTCTAAACCCAAATAAATCCGTTTTACCCTGTATAAAGCTTATGCAGGGTAAACTCATAAATTGTTCGCCCTCTATAACAGTGATAGAGAGATATGCACGGCTGTTTGCTCCCCCAGGTATTAATACATACTCTGGGTCAATTAATAAGTAAAAAGTGATTTTATTAAATACAGAACATATAATATCCATCAAGCACAAGAAACCACATTTTCAAAAAGTAGAGAGACTTGTTAGCACAAAAAATGTGCATGCACATATGTATTACTACATTTACCACAAGTGTTAGTGCAGTTTGAGTAATTGTGCAAACAGATAAGTAATTAGGCACCTAATTACCCATTCTGAAGTGTAATTACACTGGTTGCATGCACAGTTGCTGTAAACCTGCGTGAAGATATCATTGCAGGTGAGCATTCATGAGCATACACAGATCTCTGCCTCTCTTTAGAAAATTAATCTCATAATGTCAGCATTTGAGGGTCTCCCTTACAAGATTTTAAGAAGTTAGTCTTAACAGAAACTAGATGGTTTCAGAAAGCTGAAGCAAAGAAGGAAAACAAAAACCAAAAGAGATTTTAACACGAAAACACAATGTATAATGTTAAATTAAAGCCAGCGTGATAGATTAAGTTTTGATAAGAGATTACAGCAGGCAGGCTTTCTGTGAATGGGAATCTGTTCAAAAAGAGGGATAAGAGATTAATTTTGCTTTAAAAATTCCAGATTGAGACATCTAATACTCTGTAATGTTTCTTAGGAGACTACATCTCCTGTATAGATTGCACCAGGACAACACTTTTTACATATTGTTGTAGATCCCAAAAGTCTAGAAATGGCAAGCCAGATAACTCCTTTTCTGGGTGCTATGCATCTTCACTGTGGTATTATCAGCAGGCAAGTTTGTGGGCAAAAATGGATTGTGAAGATGCATTTTGACCCTGGATTTTATTCTTCAGCATTGCTGAATTCAAGATTCCCAAATGAGCTTTGGTTACCTTCAGTGTGAACTGGAGTGTTAAGTTTCTTACATTTTCTTCACTGGTCCTTTAATAAAGGTCTGGGGGAAGGAAAGATATCTGATTGTCCCATGTTCCGGGGGACCTTTGCCTTTACTACTGTGAGGATTAATTACTTGTCTGCTGTGGAGTACCTTAAAATACATGGATAAGTCTGTCCTTTCTTAGGGTGCATGTGAGAAGGGATCACATGGACTCGATCTACTGCCAGTAGACTGGCCAGAATACCTTTATTTCCAACCATTTGCGAATGAGTGGACTCAACCTTGGGAATTAGAAACTGAATCCAAATATTACTGATTGAGTCCTATTTTATAAATCAACTAGGTCAGTTTAAGGACGTTTTCATGGTAGTCAGATATATCCTGTGGACCCAACCACTGATACAACGTTCACCCTTAAATACACACACCTTATAGCACTCAGTAACTTCTGTCATCTTAGTTGTTTCTTCTTCCATGTCTCGGAGGTTTCATTGCTGGAGACCCAAATGACCTGGATAGTCTGAACCTCCTGCATCTTGGAGTGTTGTGGTGGTATACCAGTCTCCCAATAGTGTTTTTTTTCCAGGAGAGGGATCCTAGATACTACAGTGATGGGTGCATTTAAAATGCCTGGACTCGATGGAGAGAGTTTGTTAAAAATTTTGTATTCTTCCAAATGTGCTCAGAAGTCGGTGGTTCTGTTTTGAGAATACTTGGCTCCTGACATTAGATAGGAAAGGTTTGCTGTTTTTTCCCCTTTTATTAAGCTATAATAAGATGCTTTAATTTGGTAGCCATCATTGGGTCTCAGCAGAGCGTAGACATTAGGCAGTCATCTAGCATCAGCATTGCATGCCTCCATAATTGTTGCTATTTAAAATTATTATCAGAAAAAATATCTATATCCCAGCAGGAAGGAAAGGACAACCTATTCCACATGGCTTATTAAAATGTTTATTGTTAACTACTTTGTTGCTTTTCTTCCAGATTATTTACAGCACTGTAGCATCACATGGTTTATCAAAATTTCAGATATACTGCACTGTAATAATTTAGCAAAACAAACTATTTCATTATCAGAATTTATACCCATTTTCCCTTCAGAACTAAATCTGTCCTAAAGTGTTAATTGCTATTTTAGTACCCCGTATTTAAATTCACTCCACAGTTTCGTAAGGTTCTAATCTTTGTCTATACTTCAATGTCAAATCCTGATGAAACTGAGAGGTATCACAAAACAAGTTACAAAACGAGCCCATACCATGACTGTTTATTCAGGACCTGACTTGATTGAGAATTTGCAATGTTTGATGATAATAGCAAGGGCTAGATTGTGGGTTTAGAGTGGGATTTTCAAAAAGCATTCAGAGTTGGTCTAGTTCAGTTCCCATTAAAGTCAGTTGTAAAAATAGCTTTAATAGGAACGGAGTTAGGCCAACATTGAATGCTTTTGAAAATCCCACCTTTGGGCACTGGCTAGTACTGGAGGTTGTACAGAGTTTCTTTTGGCACAGAAGAAACAATGGGAAGGATTGTGACTTGGAAAGCCCATCCTCCCTTAAATTTGTAGGGTGAAATCCTGGCTCCATTGAAGTCAATGGTAACACTCCTGTTGACTTTAATAGGGCTGGAATTTCATCTCCATGTGCACCCGTTGGGTGCTCCAGCCTGGTCAACTCTGCAGGCTGGTAAGTGAGTAGCAAGGCTGTGGCTGCATCTCCTGCCCACTCCTACTCCTCGCAGTTGGGGCATTTTGGGTCTTTGGTGTTGCTAGGAAGGAACAGTCCCCAGGCCCTCCCTCCCCACCATAAAGTGCATGAACTACTTTTGTACATATCCTTTGCGTGTGGTGGGTCGGGGAAAGGCTGCTTGAGTCTTTCTCCCAGAATTACTCGCATATACTTAAGACATACACAATTTCATTATAAACACTGGAACGTCATTCATTTTGTGGTTTTCCTCAGAACTAATCATGCTAACATCACATGCATATTTTGAATTGGATGAAAAAAATATTCTAAGAATCTTGGTTTCCAGTAAATTTTGGAATGACATAGTTCTATTTTTATAACTCTTGTTAGGATAAAAGTCTCCCTGTGTGACTCTCTGAAATATAATTACTTTTTGATTTGTAACAGCCGCTATAGACAAAAGAATCTCTCACATTAACAATCCTGGGCAGACAGTCAGATTTTGAACTCTGGAACACTTCAGTCTTTTTCCCAATGGACCAGCATAGCAAGGAATGATTTGGAAACATACAACAAATACAAAAAAGGGCCTGTGAAATTTTTTGGGGATCCAACAAGTAAATGGTGACTAGAAATCTCCTTTGAAGAAATGAAGTCATGTGACAGAAGAAATAGGAAAACACGTAAAATCTGCAATCTGATACACTTTTTTTAAAAATTTGTACAAAACAACTATCATAAAGATAGTTTCTTAGCTGGTCAGCAGAGAACAGACCTATTTTATTTCTAAAGAACTCTGCCCGCTAGTGTGTGCTAGGAATACTTGTTCTAGCTCCAAACTTGAAAACTTTGTCTATTTTGTCATATTACAGTGATATAAATCAGCAGTTATAATTTAAAAAGACATTGTCAACCCCTTTGAGGAGCTAAATGTCCATTTTAAAGCAATTGGAGGATGAGTTATGACTGCAGGTATTTAATTTCTGTTTAGACTGTAAAAGCTACAGCATAAAAAACCTGAAATACTACTGCTACTGAGTACTAGAGAAGAATCATCTCTCTGCTGAATTCTGTAAAGTGCAATAGTTCTTCCTGATGTGAACTCCTATATCACTAATGGGGTACAATTACATTCTAAAAAGTCATGATTGTTTTTGAAGATTTGGATCTCCAGCTGATATACGGTATATAGTAATTATTAAAAAGTCCATTATAAATGTAAAAGAGATTCAGCAATGCTTCTTTTAATCTCTACCTGCTTGTCTCAGTAACTGAAACAGTGTTTGTATTTCAGTTGGACAGAATACCTAACAGGTTCTGAATACAGAATAAAATCAACGTCATGTCTGATTAACTCAGTAGGAGAAATTGAAGTGGATTTAAAGGAGCATTATTCTGAACTTCCTCATTTCCTCTCTTCCCCAACTATATTTTAGCATTGAAACCAAATGCCGACATAACCCCTTCAGGAAACTCAACTCACTTCATGTAAACACATCACCAACAGTTCTTGGGCTAAAGTAAATGATTTGTAAGGGGCTTGAAGTGAGATTTGTTCTTTTTTTGCCATTTGAAGAATATTAACAGTAGAAATGGAGGTCTAGTTTATGTAACTCTTACTCATGTTTAGGGCCCTACTGAATTCACGGTCCATTTTGGCCAATTTCACGGTCATAGGATTTTAAAAATCATAAATTTCATGATTTCAGCTACACCTCTACCCCGATATAACGCGACCTGATATAACACGAATTCTGATATAACGCGGTAAAGCAGCACTCCAGGGAGGCGGGGCTGCGCACTCCGGCGGATCAAAGCAAGTTCGGTATAACGCGGTTTCACCTATAATGCGGTAAGATTTTTTGGCTCCCAAGGACAGCATTATATCGGGGTAGAGGTGTATTTAAATCTGAAATTTCACAGTGTTCTAATTGTAGGGGTCCTGACCCAAAAAAGAGTTGTGTGTGGGGGGGGGGGGGAGTCACAAGGTTATTGTAGGGGGGTTGCAGAACTTCTACCCTTACTTTTGTGCTGCTGCTGGCGGCGGAGCTGCCTTCAGAGCTGGGCATCTGGAGAGTGGTGGCTGCTGGCTGGGAGTCAGAGCCACCGCCAGTTGCAGCACAGAAGAAAGGGTGGCATGGTATGGTATTGCCACCCTTACTTCTGTGCTGCTGTTGGTGGGTGCCACCCGTTCAGAGCTGGGTGCCCTGCCAACAGCCATCATCCTCCAGCCACCCAGCTCTGCAGTCAGCACAGAAGTAAGTGTGACAATACCAGGACCCCACTAAAATAACCTTGTGACCCCCTGCAACTCCCTTTTGGGTCAGGACCCCTAATTTGAGAAATGCTGGTCTTCCCCATGAAATCTGTATAGTATAGGGTAAAAACACAGAAAAGACCAGATTTCACGGGGGGAGACCATATTTCATGGTTCGTGACGCATTTTTCTTGGCCGTGAATTTGGTAGGACCCTACTCATGTTGGTAAGCCCTTACTCACATGAGTAACCTTCATGAGTTTGACTTCAGTGGGACTGCTCATGTGAGTAAGTGCTCACAACCATGGGTAGGAGGTACATAATATAATCCTTGTAGTTCACAGCTTGGTAGATTTATGTACGTGATATTTTTTTTTTACTGTATTTGATTTACCTGCATGTCTCGAGGTTTATGTCCAAAATTAAATAAAAACCCCACTGTATTTTGCATCTCTGGAAGAAGCCAATAGAAAAAAGTCATTTCCCAAAATACAATTTTACTCCATCCAATCCCATCCCATCCCATCTACCCCCTTTTGAAACAAGGTCTTGAGAAAAGAGATAAGCTTTGTACCATGCTGTAAAATTTAATAGACTATAGCTGTGTTGGACTATTAGAGGAAGCAAATTCCTAAGATGAGGCCTGGAGAATGCTTGGCCACCAGCTCCAGACTTTTAGATCTAGGGATTCTTAGTCAAAGTGCCCCAGCTGTCCTCAGTTGCAACCATGGCTCTTTGGGAGACAGACTGGCTCAGATAGCTAGGACTAAGCTATATAGGTCTTTATTGATTGAAATAAACTCCTTAAATTGCATTTGGAAGTGAATATGGTGACCACTGCAGTTTCTTGAGATCTGAAATATTATGTTCCCTGTAAATGATATGGCTTAACTTGCCAGTAGCCGAATTCTACACCACCTGTACCTTCTTAGGGGTTCTCAAGTGTAGTTACACGTTACATTGCAGTAATCCACTCTAGAAATCACAAAGCCATGAATTGCTGTGGTGAGGTATATATTTTAATTCTATATGGATATATAGGAACTTTTATAAGAATTTAAAGTTCAGTGAAGAGATGCAAATGATAACAATTATAAACATTTTCAATCAAATCTGGACTTGAAGTTAGTGGTATCATGTGGGTGCGTGTTACTAAATTAGCTGTAATTTTATCTGCTTATATCTTTCTGCTAGTTACTCTAGCCAGATGGAACTGCTAGCCATATGCAGCGTATACCATGCACAAAATCCACAGGATATACTTTAATCTAATCCTACTCTTAACCCTTGAATAGCTTAGTTCTAAACTTTCTAAGATGTTGATTTTGCAAAATAGGACTCTGATGAATTTTGATGCTGCTGGGTTGCAGAACTTCATAGCACTTCACTGGAGATGAATAAAACCTAGAGCTGTACAATATACAGTTCTCTGTTAAGCTAATAATTTATGGCACTACAGAAAACGTTTGTAACCATATTGGTTCTCGGGGAAAAATAGATGTTTCTGTAGATAATGTGATACTTTTCATGTGGCCAGGAAATAACTTACAAGTATTAATGCGTAAACTTCCAGAAATGAACTTTTTGATCCCAAATGTCTGCCATTGACTTACTTTAGTTATAACTTGTGTAGTGTAATCTTAGGGTAACTTATATGGACACCATCAGTTTGAAATCTAGTGACTTTTTAAAAAATGAATTGGAAGTGGTTTAGAAACTATCCCTGCCTTTGTGTCCCCCCTGCCAATTTTTGTAATTTTACAATTTATTTCCCTCCTTTTTTAAAGTGCTTTTCTCTTCCCTGTTGTGTTGCAAGAGCCCCACAAACAACAGGGGAAAATCTGCTTACAGAGAGAACAGTGAAACTGAGTTTATGCTAGTGCTGCCAAATGCACACAGGAAACACAATGAAAAACAAGAGAAACATTTATAATTCTCTAAACTTTTTTCAAACATAGAATCATAGAACTGGAAGGGACCTTGAGAGGTCATCTAGTCCAGTCCCCTGCACTCAAGGCAGGACTAAGTATTACCTATACCAGGGGTCGGCAACCTGTGGCACGTGTGCCAACGGCGGCACGCAGGCTGATTTTTAGTGGCACGCTGCTGCCAGCCAGGGTCCCGGCCGCTGGCCCCGCTCAGCCCGCTGCTGGCCTGGATTACAGAACCCCAGACCAGCAGTGGGATGAGCCGCTCAGCCCGCTGCTGGTCTGGGGTTCCGGCCGCCGGTCCCTTGCCAGCCAGGGTCCTGGCCATTGTCACCACTCAGCCCACTGCCGGCCTGAATGGACGGAACCTGGCCAGCAGCGGGCTGAGCAGGGCCGGCGGCCAGGACCCTGGCTGGCAGGATCTGGCATGCAAAACCTTTTCCTGGCACACAAAACCTTAAATTAATGAAGAGTTGGCACACCACTTCTCAAAGATTGCTGATCCCTGATCTGTACCATCCCTGACAGGTGCTTGTCCAACCTTCTCTTAAAAATTCCCAATGATGGAGATTCCACAACCTCCCTAGGCAATTTATTCCACTGTTTAACCACCCTGACAGTTAGGAAGTTTTTCCTAATGTCCAACCTAAATTGCCCTTGCTGCAGTTTAAAAGCCCATTGCTTCTTGTCCTATCCACATAGGTTAAGAAGAATAATTTTTCTCCCTGCTCCTTGTAACAATGTTTTATGTACTTGAAAACTGTTTTCATGTCCCCTCTTAGTCTTCTCTTCTCCAGACTAAACAAACCCAATTTTTTCAATCTTCCCTCATAGGTCATGTTTTCTAGACCTTTAATCATTTTTGTTGCTCTTCTCTGGACTTTCTCCAATTTGTCCACATCTTTCCAGAAATGTGGCACCCAGAACTGGACACAATACTCCAGTTGAGGCCTAATCAGCATGGAGTAGAGAGGAAGAATTACTTCTCGTGTCTAGCTTACAATACTCCTGCTAATACATCCCAGAATGATGTTTGCTTTTTTTGCAACAGCATTACACTGTTGACTCATATTTAGCTTGTGATCCACTATGACCACCAGATCCCTTTCCACTGTACTCCTTCCTAAGCAGTCATTTCCCATTTTGTATGTGTGCAACTGATTGTTCCTTCCTTAGTAGAGGACTTTGCATTTGTCCTTATTGAATTTCATCCTATTTACTTCAGACCATTTCTCCAGTTTGTCCAGATCATTTTGAATTTTAATCCTATCCTCCAAAGCACTTGGAACCCCTCCCAGCTTGGTATCATCCACAAACTTTATAAGTGTACTCTCTATGCCAATATCTAAATCATTGATGAAGATATTGAACAGAACTGGACCCAGAACCGATCCCTGAGGGACCCCACTCGTTATGCCCTTCCAGCATGACTGTGAACCACTGATAACTACTCTCTGAGAAGGATTTTCCAACCAGTTATGCACCCACTTTATAGTAGATCCACCTAGGTTGTATTTCCCTAGTTTGTTTATGAGAAGGTCATGCAAGACAGTATCAAAAGCCTTACTAAAGTCAAGTTATACCACATCTACTGCTTCCCCCCATCCACAAGGCTTGTTATGCTGTCAAAGAAAGCTATCAGGTTGGTTTGACATGACTGTTACCTAGAAAATAATGAGGTGATAAGTATTTGCAAATTGATTGCTTAATTATTTGCTTCATTATCTTTTCAGGTACAGAAGTTAAGCTGACTGGTCTGTAATTCCCTGGGTTCTCCTTATTTCCCTTTTTATAGATGGGCAGTATATTTGCCTTTTTCCAGTCTTCTGGAATGTCTCCCGTCTTCCATGACTTTTCAAAGATAATTGCTAATGGCTCAGTCAACTCCTTCAGTATTCTAGGATGCATTTAATCAGGTCCTGGTGATTTGAAGACATCTAACTTGTCTAAGTAATTTTTGACTTGTTCTTTTCCTATTTTAGACTCTGATCCTATCTTATTTTCACTGGCATTCACTATGTTAGATGTCCAGTCGCCACCAACCTTCTTGGTGAAACCCAAAACAAAGAAGTCATTGAGCACCTCTGTCATTTCCACATTTTCTGTTGTTCTCTTTCCCCCTTCATTGAGTAATGGGCCTACTCTGTCCTTGGTCTTCCTCTTGCTTCTAATGTATTTGTAGAATGCTTCTAATGTATTTGTAGAATGCTTTCCTGTTACCTTTTATGTCCCTAGCTACTTGTGTTATTTGTTTATATTCATCCTTTGTAATTTGACCGAGTTTCCACTTTTTGTAGGACTCTTTTTTGAGTTTTAGATCATTGAAGATCTCCTGGTTCAGCCAGGATGGTCTCTTGCCATACTTCCTAACTTTCCTATGCAGTGGGATAGTTACTCTTGTGCCCTTAATAATGTCTGTTTGAAAAACTGCCAACTGTCTTCAATTGTTTTTCCCCTTAGGCTTGCTTCCCATGGGATTTTACCTACCAACTCCCTGAGTTTGCTAAAGTCTGCCTTCTTAGGGCTGGTCTATACTGGGGGGGGGGGATCAATCCAAGATACGCAACTTCAGCTACGCGAATAGCGTAGCTGAAGTCGAAGTATCTTGGATCGAATTACCTGGGGTCCAGACGGCGCGGGATCGACGGCCGTGGCTCCCCTGTTGACTGCGCTACCGCCGCTCGCTCTGGTGGAGTTCCGGAGTCGACGGTGAGCGCGTTCGGGGATCGATATATCGCGTCTTAACGAGACGTGATATATCGATCCCAGATAAATCGATTGCTACCCGCCGATACGGCGGGTAGTGAAGACGTACCCTTGAAATACCTTGTCTTTATTGTGCTGTTCTCCCTCCTACCATTCCTAAGAATCATGAACTGTACCATTTCATGATCACTTTCACCCAAGTTGCCTTCCACTTTCAAATTCTCAACCAGTTCCTCCATATTGGTCAAAATCAAATCTAGAACAGTCTTCCCTCGGTAGCTTTCTCCACCTTCTGAAATAAAAAATAGTCTCCAATATATTCCAAGAACTTGTTGGATAATCTATGCCCTGCTGTGTTATTTTCCCAACAAATGTCTGGGTAGTTGAAGTCTCCCATCACCACCAATTCCTGTGCTTTGGATGATTTTGTTAGTTGTTTAAAAAAAGCCTCGTTCACCTCTTCTTCCTAGTTTGGTGGTTTGTAGTAGACCCCCTGCAATGACATCACCCTTGTTTTTTACCCCTTTTATCCTTACCCAGAGACTTTCTAAAAGTCTGTCTCTTATTTCTATCTCAACCTCAGTCCAAGTGTATACATTTTTAATATATAAGGCAACACCTCCTCCCTTTATTCCCTGCCAGTCCTTCCTGAGCAAGCTGTACCCTTCTATACCAATATTCCAGTCATGTGTATTATCCCACCAAGTCTCCGTGATGCCAACTGTCATAGTTGTGTTTATTTACTAGCATTTTGAGTTCTTTCTGCTTATCCCCCATACTTCTTGCATTAGTATACAGACATCTAAGATACTGATTTGATTCTCCCCCCCCCCAGTTTTGTCTTGTCTCCCTTATTTCTGCTATAACAGCCCATGCTCCCCCCAGATTCCAACCATTCTCCAAGGTCTCCATGTTTTTGACTTATCTGTGGGGTTTGGTCACCTGCCCCCTTTGAACCTAGTTTAAACCCTCCTCACTAGGTTAGCCAGTCTGTATCCAAATATGCTCTTCCCCTTCCTCGATAGGTGGACCCCATCTTTGTTTAGCAGTCCTTCTTCCGGGAACAGCATCCTGTGGTCAAGGAAGCCGAAGCCCTTGTCATCTTAACTGTTATTTATAACTTCTTAAATTTATATTAGCATTATGGTCATGCCTAGAGGCCTCGGTGAAGATCAGGGCCTCATTGTGCTAGGCATATTACTAACACATAATAAGAAACAGTTCCATCCCCAAACAACTTACTGTTTAAATAGACCTGACAGGAAAATGGTTGGAGGAGAAACCGAGGCAGGGAGAATTTAAGTGAGTAGCCCAATAGTAGGTAAACTATTTTCAAACAAAAATGTAATTTTTACATACAGTGTCCCTGTATATTACTGTACTTTTGCATTCCACTCCTTAATTCAAGAATTGATATCCTACAACAAACCGTGACCACAGTAGTTCAGTAGTGGTATTTAAGAACTTTTCTCTTGCATGAAGCAGTGCTGTACGCTCTGGCTTCCTGCTCTTGATCTGACCCATTTACCCTCCTGTAGCATTAGCACATTGAAGTGGCCATTTCCAAGCCATCAGGGCCTCTCTTGCAGCACTTCTAATTGGTGTTCTGCAACCTCTCTGATACGTGGGGTGGTCGAATGGTGGTGAGATGTGTGGAGGGAGAGGGTAATGGAAGGAACAGGGAAAGGGAGTGTGAATGGAGGTGGCCTGAACCCCGGTTTAGGACAGCATTTAAACACATTCTTAAAGTTAAGCACATGCATAAGTGCTATCCTAAATAAGAATGCTTTCCTGAACTGGGGCCCTGGGGAAGAGAAGAGGACAGAGAAGAGGAACTAGGATGTACAGTGAACAGAGAGAGAAGGGAGTGAATGAGGATGAGAGAATAGTCGTCTAGGGAGAGAGGAAAAAAAGTAAAAGAGGTTGAAAGGAGAGATAATTTGAGAGAGAAGGATGAAAAGGGATAAAGGATAACAGGAAAATCTGAGAAGAGGGGATATAAAATAGGAAAAAAACAGAATCTCTTGTCAATCACATGCAAGAACTTCTGCCTTGAGAAGGGCTAATCCAGGCACTTGGAAATATAGAAACAATAGAGGAGGGTGAATATCCTGATATAACATAGGGAAAATTAAAACAGAAAATAAAAGACCAAGGGCAAACACAGTCACATCTGTTGGCAACAAAATGCCTCCAGATTGCACTTCCTTTTCACTATTCTTCAGGACGAGACCCTCTGATTTCCCAACACATCCCACACAGATTTGGGTCTCAAAACCTTCATCATCCTTTTCATTTGTTTTGCAGTAGTACCGCAAACCTCAGTCAGGATCGGGGCCTTGTGGGGTTTGGGCACTATACAAACAATAGAAAGATATAGTTCCTGTCTCAGGGCCTGATTGAAAGCATGTTGAAGTCAATGAAAAGGCTTACATTGACTTCAATGAACTTTGATTCAGACCTTCAAAGAGCTGACTAATTTAAAAAAAGGCACAAATAGGTACAACAAATTACTGGAGGAAAGGAAGATGGAGGATGAGTGCACCACATGAATTAGGGTTACCATATTTCAGCAAGCAAAAAAGAGGACGGGAGGAGCCCTGCCCCCGTCCTGCCCTAGCCCCGCCCCTGTCCCTCCCACTTCCCACCCCCCTCAGAACCCCCAACCCTCCCCCCGCTCCTTGTCCCCTGACTGCCCCCTCCTGGGACCCCTGCCCCTAACTGCCCCCCAGGACTCCACCCCCTACCTAAGCCTCCCTGCCTCTTGTCCCCTGACTGCCCCCTCCTGAGACCCTCCCCCCATCCTAACTGGCCCCAGTCAAAAAGCCGGACATGTCCGGGGGAATCCGGACGAATGGTAACCCTACATGAATAAAATCACACAGTTACGTAGGTTATGTAGGTGCACGGTTTGAAAGTTCCAAATCATTTGAAAGATTTTTGTGGGTTTTTTTTTATTTAAAATAAACAGATATATTAAATCAGTATCCATGCCTTCCCTCAATTAAGCCATGATTAGTTGGCTGACTTCTTGTAGCTGTCACAGCAGAGATAGGCATTAATGATGGAGGGATTTGAAGAAGGAGACAGTAGTTACCTTCAGGATGACTTAAAAGTGAGCTTTCCATTCAAGGAGGGCAGTATGGGAAAAAAAGGGTGCAAAAAACTGGAAAGTGAGCATTCAAGGCTGGCATCATTGGCAGCGTGGAGAAACACCGATTGCATATATAGTGAATATTGTACTGCATGTCAGTATGGATTTAAAATTCTACCTTTTTGTGGCACTATTGTTCAGGGTTGTATGAAAGTTTCCATTGTAAATCCCTTTTTATCAGGGGTTCCTGATTTGACTTTAAACATTTTTTTTCCAGATTGAAATTTAGCAGAGAGCCTGGGATTGAAACATATTAGATTTTTTTAAGTCACTATTTAAATTTAGAGTTTATGGTTTTCAGTTGGGTTTTTTTGTTTCTTTGTCTGTCTTGAAATATTTGTCACATTTTCTCAAAAATGCTTGCAAATTAGGCTTTTTGGATTTAAAACAAAAAACTTTAAAACAGCCTAATTCTTAACGTTTGTGATCCAGTTAATGTATATATTACGTACATTATTTCTTCATTATATTTCCAGTGGGCCAAATCCTGAAGCCCTTACACACTTGAGTAGATTTTTGGGAGTTTTGCTTCAGATACCTCACTATTTTGCATAGTATAGGCCTTGATCTTGCTCAATGCTGAGCACTCTTGCCTCAATCCAGTAGAGTACTTAACCAGGTGCTTAATGTTTAAGCATGTGAGTTTTCCCATAGAAATCAAGGTTGAGTGCGTGCTTAAGTACTCTGTTGGTCTGAGCCATTGTGCTCAACATCTTGCAGAATCGAATCCTAAATATCTACCTAGATAGCTAGGACTGCAAAATTTGACCCAATAAGCATATCCTTCCTAACTATGTAATAGCCTTGTGATCGGAGCAGTACTAGTTCAGGTGTTTGGGGTGGAAAGTTGTCTCTCTTTCAAACACACATGTAGATTTTGAACCTTTACAACCCACCAAGTGAAGAATATGAATTTTAAATATTTTCTAATAGCAAAATCCTCCCATCCTTGTCCCAAGCCAGAGTATACTGACTTTTCATAGAGGAATTCCATGTTGGATCGCAGTGATGGAATCCTCCCCAAAGTCATAGAGCATATGCATAGCAACTATGCAATTACTGATACAGCCCATTGATTAAATCACACCTGCTCTGCCTCAAGCCCCTTATTTCCACACTGAGGTTTGTGGCCAGTGGCTCTTCATAATCACACCTCTAGCCCACACTTATCTCTACTTTCCTTCATGCTGCTCCAGACTAAGGGCTTTCTACACCAGTGGTTCTCAAAGCCAGTCCGCTGCTTGTTCAGGGAAAGCCCCTGGCGGGCTGGGCTGGTTTGTTTACCTGCCGCGTCTGCAGCTTCGGCCTATCTCGGCTCCCACTGGCTGCAGTTCGCTGCTCCAGGCCAATGGGGGATGCGGGAAGCGGCGCAGGCTGAGGGATGTGCTGGCCGCCCTTCCCGCAGCCCCCATTGGCCTGGAGTGGCGAACCACGGCCAGTGGGAGCCACAATCGGCCGAACCTGCAGACACGGCAGGTAAACAAACCGGCCTGGCCCGCAAGGGGCTTTCCCTGAACAAATGGCGGACCGGCTTTGAGAACCACTCGTCTACACTACAGGTTATGTTGGCATAACTTACGTCACTCGGGTGTGAATAAGCCACCCCCTTGAGCAACGTAAGTGACACCGACGTAAGTAATGGTGTGGACAATGCTGTGTCGGCAGGAGTGCTTCTCCCGCCAACATAGCTACCGCCTCTCACGGAGGTGGTTTTATTATGCCAACAGGAGAGCTCTCTCCCATTGGCATAGAGTGTCTTCACTAGACACGCTACAGTGGCTCAGCTGCATTGGTACATCTTTCACCCCCACTCCACTGCACAACAGAACCATAGTAGTTCTTATGCTTTCAGACCCTTAAGCACTTGGGTGTGTGAGGGAGCAGAATTTCATTGCAAATAGGTATTCACAAATTCTGTACCGCCAGGGCTTTTATGCCTGTTCTAATGTGCTTTCCTGGAAACATTTTATCTGTAGCATTAAAAAAAGAAACACAACAAAAACAACAAATACACACACACACACACACACACACACACACACACACACACACACACACACGCACTATAATAGTATGTAGGAAGAGGCTTAATCCATAGCAAAAGCCAGGAAATTCAAAGTTCAGGCTAGCTCTCCGTTATTAACTTTCCCCTTTTATGTCTAGGTATTCCAGTACATGTGATATGTGAGAACACCCACTGTTTGGCATTTCCCACAATACCATGGATATTCCATAGAGTGAGTTAAGGATGAATTTTCACCCTCACCTCTGAATTTCCATCTGTAGTTTGTTTAAACCAGGTCCCTAATGTTATGAGAAGTAAGAAAGTTGGTTTGTGTGTGTGTTTGAATTAATAGGATTTTTAAGTGTATTTTTAATTTTTATCATCACAGAATGCTCCATTATCTAATAGATGATAAAATGTCCTGAATAGTTGACTCTGGGGCTTTCACTAAACTACCCATGAATGCTGAAACCATCTGTTTTTCTGGACGTTTGTCAGGGTGAGTGTGGCAGAGGCAGCTGTTTGAAAAGGGACGCTTTGGATGATGAACCAGCCCATTGTTTCTAAGCAATTCACTTGCATTCAGAGGCTCTACCCAAGCGTACTATAGAGCAATCAAAATCAAACTATTGTTTGTACCAATCATATTGATCTGAAAAGAAGGTGGTGGGATGACCCCATTGTAGATGCAAATAGTTGTTTAGAGCAGCTGTATGCTGGCCAATATGTACCACAGTAGGAAACGCACTTGGAAGCTAGAGGGCTCTCTGCACCCTACTGGGGAAAAAGAAAAGATTATGCCAGATTGAACTTCAGTTTAGAGCAAAAATGAAGACACAGGTCTGTTGATATTGCTAGTAATTTGCTTTTACAGAAATTGTTGACATTAACACGATGGTGCCAAAGTTATTAATCAGTTACAGCTGATTGGTTTTGCTATATCCAAACTGTAAACTAAGAGAGTTCATAAACAAGATAAATACTAAAACTACTGCAGTTAAAAAAATTGCTTGGGCTTCAAATGTCAATTTTCTATTCTACAAAAGTTAACCAATCTCTGATTTCTTTGGTTTATTCAAAATAACTCATGTGCAATGTAAAATTTTCATAATTTATGATGCAAATACAGCAACTGAATCAAAACATATTGTGGTTCTCATTTTTGTGTTAAAAATAACTATTATCTATACAGAAAGTAGAGGAAAAGATAATCTTTAGTGCATGTTAATGAATATTATAGCTTTTAGTTTAGAGTAACCGAGAAAACTACATTTCATCCATTAACATTTTAAGCTTTTTAGTTGTCCTTGTCACTTCATTGCATGCATGCTAATATCTCCTTGTATAAAATTTAATCTGTCGAACTAAATGAAGGAATTAGTATCTGAAAGACATCTTTCATTAAGCAATTAACGAATCTTTCTAACAAATCTACAAAAGCATATGTGTTTATATTTAATAAGTGTTTGTATGATCAGTCAATTACTGTACATGGCTACATCTTCTTTTATTTATTTTAATAGTACAAAGTATAAGCTTAAGCATTATTGTGGCTTGAATTTTAGTGAATATACTGTAATTAATGGGTTTATGTTTCCAGGCTTATTGTCTTTCACAATCCTTGTACGGTCCTAAAGAACAACAATAATAATTCCTTGTAGCAGGATTCCTTGTATCTCCATAAGATTCACAGACAGAGATTATTAGGTGCTGAAGAATCTGTGCAAGAAATAAATGCAGGAAAATGTTAAAAAATATATTAACAAGCCTGTGCGTGTGTATGTGCACACGTATGCCTGAATGAGAGGAAGGGTGAGGTGTACTGAAAGGTGACCATCTGCACCAACCAGCAATATGTTTCACAACACAGCATTAAAATACCTTTTCAAATGTGTTCTCCTCTTTCTGTAGGTAAATAATCATGCTCTGTAGCTGTGCTTTGTTTGGGTTACTCTTTCTTTTCTTACACATCAGCTTTAAACCATTTTCTGCTAATTTGCAATTTTATTTCTAGCTTTCGGCATAAGTAGAAAGTTTTGATGTAAAAATTAGTAACTTCTGTCGCTATCAAAGCCTGTGCCATTACTGACTAGTATGCTCCCAGTTTTGGAGGAGTTAAGTTTGTCAGTATTGTTCTATTAACAGCTGATAGGAATACTTTTTTATTTTGCTTCACTCCCACCTGACATGGTTCAGTCTACCTCAGACCATTTCATCTGAGGTGTAGATGCTAGCTAGTTGGATGATGATAAACTCATGGATTCGCTTTAATAATTCTGAGATAGTTCAATTATTCAAAGAAAATGAAGCCTATAGGATACTGTCAGATAATTTTCCTCTATTAAGTATTAAAGAATATGATTCTTTAGAAACTTTTTTATAAGCTTACAAGTACACATCCACAGAGAAAAATCTATAGCAAAAGAAATAAAAGAATGAAAAGTCTGCAAAGAAATGGACAGAGAAAAATCAGAGAGGAAAAAATTAAAAACAAAATCCTCCCAAAACAGAACATTACGCTGCACACACAGTTCTCTCCCCGGGGAGAGGATGAGAAGAGAACGAACCACAGATGACGGATGTTAGTCACATCATTTAATACACTCTAGGAAGGTGTTCGGATATTGCAGTGATGAGGTAGTATAAAACCTAAATAGAGAAGTCTGGCCAGTAGGAGAACTCAGCCTTCTTTCCCCTCACAATCAGCAACATTAAGGTAGGCAATAACACACAAGATTTGACTTTTTTTTTTTTTTAACCATTGTTTCATGACTAAAAAAGTCTACTTGTTGACTGTTTTATAGCACAGCCCTTTTAATCTTAAAAGTGCTTAACAGTTTGACAGCTAAGATGTACATCTAGCAGTGTTAACACATCATGACCCAAGTAATGAAGGCTTGAAAGATTTATCAATCACCTACTAGCTGGAGGGCTAACCCCATTAGCAAGAGGTAGATACACAAGTCAAGGGCATAGGCTCCCACCACCACTCCAGCCAATCTCAGCAGGTGGGAGGAGGGAGGATACTGGGATTTCTACCAGCTTGCTGTCCCTGAATCCTGCCTAGGGCTCCTTCATTTGTACCAGCCTCTGTCTAGCACTTGCCTTAGTATTGTCTACAGGTATTGGTCAGGATCAGGTTCCCATTGTGTTGTGAGCTATACAAACATGGAGTAAGTCGCAGTTCCTTCCCAAAAGAGCACCACCTCCCCTCCATATACTAGAAGTTTTTATCTCTGTTTACCCCTGTATAGCTTCCTGGACAGAAATCTTTGTTGTCATGCTCCTCCTTCAGCCTCCTTTTTGTTTTTTTTAGTTGACTTCAACCATGATTAATTCCAGTGCCTTGCTCTGCTGCTATTCAGTTTTGCCAAATATCAGCTGCATGTCATCACTGTGATTCTTGACAGTTTCACTTCTGCCCATAGTGTTCTGAATAGCAGTAATGAAAAACAAAGTTATGAGCAACTGCAAAGACACTGGAGCTGTCTGCAGAGTCAGATGCAAAAATGAGAGTACATCACTTAACTTTTCAAATGTGAAGTAAATGTAATCTTCACATCCATAAGGGTTAGACACTTTTTTCCTCCAAAGGCCATTATGGTATTTGGATGCTTTCATATGGATTTAGATGCCAATAAATAGGCACCCAGGTTTGAAAAATTTGGTCAGGATTAATATATCTACAAGTAACTTTAAGAATATACTTAAGGCTAAGCTAACACCAGGGTTTAACTAGTGCAGTTCATGGATCCACTTTTCCCTATATGCCATTTTAATTTAAATTACTTCCGCAGAAATCACATAAAGACATTTTGACACCACAGAGAGCGGCAGTATAAATGCCTAAATTAGTGGTTTTCACACTTTTTTTCTGGCGACCCAGTTGAAGAAAATTGTTGATGCCCACGACCCAACGGAGCTGGGGATGAGGGGTTTGGGATTTGGGAGGGGCTCAGAGCTGGGGCAGAGGGTTGGGGTGTGGGGTGAGAGCTGCGGGGTGGGGCCGGGAATGAGTGGTTCAGCGTGTGGGAGGGGGCTCTGGGCTGGGTCGGCGCATGGGGTGTGGGAGAGGGTCTGGGCTCTGGGCTGGGTCGGGATTTGGGGTGTGGGAGAGGGTCTGGGCTCTGGGCTAGGGGTACAGGCTCTGGGGTGGAGCCGGTGATGAAGGATTTGGGGTGCAGAAGGGGGTGCCAGGTTTGAGGGGGGGTTGGGGCAGGGATTGGGGTGCGGGAGGGGGTCAGGGGTCTGGGATGGGGTGCAGGCTTTGGGGTTTGGGGGGGGCTCAGGGCTGGGGCAGGGGATTGGGGTGCAGGGTTGGGGTTTACCTCGGGCGGCTCCTGGTCAGCGGCGCAGTGGGGGTGCAGAGGCAGGCTTCCTGCCTGTCCTGGCATCGCGGACCGCGCTGCACCCCGGAAGTGGCCAGCAGCAGGTCCGGCTCCTAGGCAGAGGCGCACAAGTGGCTCCGCGTGGTTCTTGCCCGCAGGCACCACTCCCAGTTCCCCTTGACGGTTCCCGGCCAATGGGAGTACGGAGCTGGTGCTCGGGGCGGACCTAGTCCTGGCTGCTTCTGGAGCGCAGCGCCGTGTCGAAACAGTAGGGACTAGCCTGCCTTAGCCGGGCAGCACTACCAACGGGACTTTTAACAGCCCTGTTGGCGGTGCTGACCAGAACCGCCGTGACCCAGTGCCTTCCATTCCAGTTCTGGGTTGTGATCCACGGTTTGAAAACCACTGACTTAAATAGACAAAATACTTCCATAGCTCATTAGTTTCTCTCCTTTCTCACATGATCACCTTTCTTTAAAGGATTCCCTGAAAATTAGGTTATCTTAACAGTGTGGAACACTTCTTATCAGGCAAGTCTTGCTTCTTAGATGCAGGTTGAAAGTTGAGTTGCAATTAATTAACATCTCTGTCCACTACAACTTTATTCTCAGTTTTGTACTGTAGTAGCATAGAGAGGAACATTGGTGTATGGATTCAGAGCTGGCTAAGAGTTGTGGATCCCTTTTAATTCAGCTCTGCATTGTGCTCCAATTCATCAATATGCTGCTCTATTTGATCTGGTAACTTGATCTCTCCAATTCCGGCATCCAGTTCGTAATCTATGCAGGAAGCTGTATGAAAGGCAGCTGCCAGCCAGAATACGGGACAAACTTTAATAGTGTGTTTGTATACTTGTTTGTGTGTGTCTTCACAAGGAAATAATAATAACAGCTCTTATAGAGCACTTCATCAGTAGATATCAGAATGTTTCGCTGTCTTTAATGTATCTATCCTCATAACACTTCTGTGAGATATTATCATTCCCATTTTACAGAGAGGCAAAGTGACTTACACACAGTCACAAACAGGAAGTCTATGGTGGAGCAGAGTATTAAATCCAGGTCTCTAAAATCCTAGGCTGGTGCCTTAACCATAGACCATTCTTCCTCCTAAGCTATCTTGAGTTAGCTATTTCATTGTAAAATCCTAATCGAGACAAGAGACCAGGATAATTTTACCTCAGGATAGTTAGTGTTTACCTTGGACAACTATATTGAGGTAAAATTACCCAGTGCCTTATCTCCATTAGGATTTTGCAATAAGATAGCTATCTCAAGTTAGCTTATTGTAAAAAGCAAACAAATAAATAAACAAAAGCCCCTCAGTTTCCTCCCCCTAATGAACGCAAGCCCTTTAAAGGGTTTGAGCCATTTCCCCCTTTCTAGCTGGAATTTGGCCCCCCTCCTGCCAAAAAAAAGTAACATTTTGAAAATGGGACCAAACCGTGCCCTTTAACAGGGTAGACAATATGCTAGGCTTATTACAGAAAATGTAAACAAAACAGGACCAAGGGCAAAATTGTCAAACTTGAGTCCCTAAAGTTGGATACATAAACTTGTAGGTAGGCCCTTTTTAAAAAAAAACAAAAACAAAACAAACCTGCCTGGATTTCAGAGTTTGTGAGTTCCCACAGCTCCCATTGACTTCAGAGAGAGTCACAGGTACTCAGCACCTCTGCAATGAGGCCTCTCATTACTACAACTTTAGTACCTAAGGGCTTGTCTATAAGAATGCTTAGTTTGCAGCAAGCTGAGGTGTAAATCTAGCCTGCCACGTACTGAGTGGATCCTGCTGTGGGGTATAAATCTACCCTGCACTAGCCTGCCAAACACCAAAGGTCTGTGTGGATCCTGCTGCCATGCACTAAAAGTTCCATAGTGCACTTTATCTACTCCAGTTTTTGAAACAGGAGTAGATTAATTAATAATATTGAGATGGATCAAGTGCATCCGTGACAGGGGATAGGAATAGGTTAAAGCACACCAGGGAACTTTTAGTGTGTGGCAGCAGGGTCCACACAGACCTTTGGTGTTTGGCAGGCTAGTGCAGGGTAGATTTATACCCCAGGTTGCAGTGAACTAAGTGTTTGTATAGACCAGGGGTGGCCAACCTGTGGCTCCGGAGCCACATGCGGCTCTTCAGAAGTTAATATGCAGCTCCTTGTATAGGCACTGACTCCAGGGCTGGAGCTACAGGCACCAACTTTCCAATGTGCTGGGGGGGGGGGGGGGGTGCTCACTGCTCAACCGCTGGCTCTGCCACAGGCCCTGCCTCCATTCCATCCCTTCCCGCCCCCTCCCCTGAGCCTGCCATGCCCTCGCTCCTCCTCCACGCCACAAAACAGCTGATTGGGAGGTGCGGGAAGGGAGGGGGAGGCGCTGATCGGTGGGGTTGCCGGTGGGTGGGAGGCGCTGGAAGCGGCCGAGGGGGGGGGGGGGGCTGCTGATGTATTACTGTGGTTCTTTGGCAATGTACATTGGTAAATTCTGGCTCCTTCACAGGCTCAGGTTGACCACCCCTGGTATAGACCATCCCTTAGTTTTAAAATTTATGTAGGCACCCAACTTCTAGGCTCAAACATTTTGAAAAATGTGGCTTAACAATCTGCTTTGGTGCTGGGAAGGCCTTTTTCTCAGGAGATCAATTTTTTTAAATAGTTGATTGCATATATTTGTATTTCCAGTGTTGCCCACTCTCGTCATTGTACTGTGAGTATCGTGACATTGGGTGTTGGGGAAAGCCCTAAGTTCCAAAGTCAAGGGGTTGCATAGGAATATCACCTTTCATTTAAAATACCCTAAAATCAGGGCCGGCTCCAGGCACCAGCTTAACAAGCAGGTGCTTGGGGCAGCCAAGGGAGAGGGGCGGCACCTGTGGCAATTCGGGGGCGGCAGGTCCCTCACTCCCTCTAGGAGCGAAGGACCTGCCACTGAACTGCCGCCGCTGATCGTGGCTTCTTTTTTTTCCCCCCAATTGCCGCCGCCGATCGCGATCGCAGCTTTTTTTTTTTTTGCTTGGGGCGGCAGAAATGCTGGAGCCGGCCCTGCCTAAAATGATTCTGTCACTTATGGTTGCAGAGAAAATAAGTGACCCCTCCCCCCCCCAAAAGGCTGAGAAACCAGAAGGTAATAAAAATAACTCAATTTTTGATTATTTTAAAAATATCTCACAATCTTTTAGCCAATATGATGATTTGTGGGGGATAGGGGGATGGGAGTTGCTGATTCATGATTTTTGAACACTTGGGATTGGCACTCATGGGTGTAGTTTAGGGTGCAGGGGGACATTGTCCCCCCAAACTGCAAGCCATGGGGAGGTGCAGAATTTGCCCCCCTTCCCCCCATGGAGCTGGAGCTGCCCCCAAATATAGAAGTCAAACTATACCTATGTTGGCAATACTGTATTTTAAATGCTTGTAAAGCATTAAGAGCACAGGATGGCCACAATGGAAGAGAGTTTAAATAACTGAACATAAATAGACTAGCACAGCAGTAGACTGATATTAGATGTTATTTCATTATAGAAATGGCCATTCGTACAGTGTGAAGCTCTGTTCATTGAGAGAATGGTGTTTCGGTTACCACTAGTATTTTGATGACCCTCTAGTGGTTGGTATGTGGATCTTTGTAAGAAGACAATCATATGAATGACTCAGTGAAATGCTGGAATTAATAGGTTGTTCAGAATTTCTGGAAAAATAAATGTAATCATAGATCATAGAAGTTAGAGATGGATCAAGTGCATCTGTGAGAGGGTAGGATGTAGTTCCCTAACTCAGTTCATATACAATATTAATTTAATACTATACCTTCTTTACTAGTACTTATAAGAAATTAAACTTATATTTACTTTAATGTTTTCTATATATTTAGGCTTTTAATGGAAGTTTAAGTTGACATCTACGTGAAGTTGTTGATTGGAACCAAAAATACAAAATACGTAAAAAGTATATTGTAACGTTCAAGGCTGTGTTGTTTACGGTAGTGTGACATATGGCCTTGCTGTATTGTTTACTGGAGCAGAGGTTGGGAGAATTAAAGCCAGAAATACAGTACACAGGGAATTTTTGCTCCAAGTCTTGTGCAGATATGATGAAATTTCTGTGGAGATTTCTTTTGTTTCCTTGTCATTTGTTTATATTAATGTCAGATTCAAGGAGAATCAAGTGTTCATTAGCTTATTACACTGAAACTCTTTGCTGCTGCTGCTTGAAAGTAAATGTTCTGTCTGCCATTTCCCACGAACAATGGGATATTTTGAAGCCATGGTCAGGGCCGGCTCTAGCGTTTTTGCCGCTCCAAGCAGCAAAAAAAAAAAAAAAAAAAAAAAGCCGCGATCAGCGGCAATTCGGCGGCAGGTCCTAATTAGATAATAATTTTAAAAATCCAATATTGTTGCCTCAAGAAAATAAAATTGAAAAATTGGTCTATACAAAACTATCTCTTCCACCTCTTTGAAATTTATCTTAATCTTGGTGGTGTTATTTTAAATCTAAGAAGCATAGCTTTCAGTTTGGTCTAGACTTCAACTAAAATGCCATGTCAGTTTGGTAGTAACAGCAGTTAATCTTCTTTTATTTAAAAAATATATTCTGAATGCTTAAACTTCAGATTTTGCGAGTTGGAAAGATAAGTGATTGTACTTCCATAAAACTCAGTATAGGTGGCAGGAGTGAGATATCTTCAGAAAATATTGAAACATAGTCAGTTTAAAAATCATGCTTTTTTCCAACAAAAATATAAATAGTGCTTGTTTTAGTCCAGACATTCCTCCTTGAGTTGTGATCTTATCCACTGGTGGAAGCTAAGCCAAGACAGACCTTGTGCTTGTGGATGTTATAACAGGAGAACTTTAAGGGAAACTATGTTACAGGAAGTAGCTTTGTGAAGTAGTTTAGTGTGTGGCACTCTTATTCTGAGACAGTACTGAACCGATTTATCAGCATTGCAGTAGGTGGCATTGTGCTGCATTTTGCACAATTAGCATTGTGCTACTAAATTCTCCACTGGTGTAAGCCAGTGGAGCTGGCCCCATTTATGTTAGTATGGAATTTGTTCCACTTCCTTTTGGATGAAGATTTAAAATGAAGATTGCTTATGACCATTAAAGATCTCACATAGGTTTCTGCAAGAGGCAGGCTGTTTGCCCCAGTGTACGCATCAAATGCCAGTTTGGCTGTTTATGTACACGGATCACTAGTTTCAGAAAATACCCTCCCACCGCTGTTTAAGGCTTCCCCCATGTGGATTTAATTTGATGTACTATTTTTCATTTTCTGTCCTAAACTGTTGTGTGGCATAAGTGTTAGGGGTGGAAACAGCTTCTGTGTTTCTCATAGCTGTTGGTTCCTATGCTCTGTTGAAACAACTCTGAGTGACTGAGGTGGCCAGTAGCTGGCCAGTACTCTAAACAAAACTGGATAGTTGCAGAAATGAAAATGATTCTGGCTGCCCAAAATGTGGAAGGTTTTCCAATACTCTTTCCATGTTTTATGTGAGGGAGTCAGCACCAGGATAGAAAATTTCTCCTTTCACTTGGACTCTGTGAGTTTTTGGCATACAGTACAATTCTGATCATAGCCCTTTTTCTTTTAAAAAAAAAAATTCTTTTAGCTATCCATATTATTATGACTAATCAGTATAGCTTTCCTTTAATTTTTGAAGTTCTGGAGTATACCATTGGATTATAACACTTTGTTATTACCTACAGATAAATTCAGATTATTAAATGTCTCCGATAAACTTTTGGTTTCTGTATGAATTTTGGTATGAGGACAGAAATTTAAATTGTCAAAATGTGGATAATTTGTGTTCAGATTATCTAACAGATTTGCTAATTTTCCTGCATACATTTTATATATACAGTACTATGTTGGTTGGAAAATTTTCTATTATCCACGAGATACATATCTTGATTTTCCAAGATATGTGATAATACACCTGAATCCACATGCACCCTTACACTGATTCATACCTCTTTTCATAAGCAGTCCCATGGATTTCAATGAGATTGCAGGTGGAGTAAGATACTGCTCAATATAAGTAAAGATTGCACAGTTTGGCCCAGGAGTAGTGGCTTCAGTATGTGCTTCATAGAAGCATTTTCTCTTCTTGATATGGATGCATCAGTATTAAATGAAGATTTTATACTGCATCCCCAATTTAAGGCTAAAGGCTGCCTCGTTTGATTTGACAGGTGTTAACGCCCCAATTCTAGCAATGAATGAGGGAATCAAAGTTTAATGACAGCAATAAGAGAAGGCTAAATTAACTGAGTTTATGCATGAAATAAATATGAAATGTTATAAATTACAAGTCAATGTCCAGAATCTTAAAATGTTATAGGTCAAATGACATTCCATTATCATCCTCTTCTTTTTGAGGGGTGATTTTTTCTCCATTTCTTCCTGCTGTCTCAAAGCCAATTTCTTTCCAATGATGAACTAACAGGAATTTTCTCACTTATACATATATTCAGTTGCTTGTGCCTCTCATTTGAAGGTGTTCACAGGTTGTTTTTATTTGCCCTTTTGGATTGGCTCTTCAGTCTTCTGAAAGCAGCTACAGCTATTGTAGCACAATACTTCTCAGTGGGTACTGCAGGTCACTAGACTCTCTTGTGCTGATCAGCAAACAGGATATATGACAACAGAAAGGTGTCCTAAGCATCATCACTGTGAAATCTTTATTATGGTGAATCTGCTTCTAAATTTAGATAATGCAGATAATTTATTCCCATAAATGTGAATGTAATTTCATGTATTTGAATGAGCATCTGTAGTATGTGGGAAAAAGAAGTGTCTCAAATTAAAACAAGTCAATGCAAGTTCAATGGGGTTGGGGGGAGAAAAAAATTTCCCCCCCAGGCTCTGTGTTCAGAAGGCCACCTCAAATAGAGATTTCTGGTACGCTAACTTTTGCATGCACCTTCCCCCATTGTAGAAACTTCCCTTAAGGTTCATAGGCTCAATAGAGGACCAGTTTTGGGGCATATTGCCTTCATGCAGATGGCTCGGAGCTGCTACAGAGTCCCCAGTCTATCCAGGTTGTTATATTGTTCTTACTACGAAGGTATTGGAGTACCCCAAGATCCACGGGGAATCCATTCTGTGAGGTGACCACACCCCTCCTCCCACAATTGAAATGATTTAGGAAAAATTGTCTAGTGGGTGAATGCTGCAGAGATTTTCTCCCCTCAGGGCTCTACCTGAGCAATTTGCATTCTCCTTTCCTTCTCTCACCTGCCCCTCCAGCCCCCAGCCTCCACAGACAATGAGCTAGACTTCAAAGGAAAATTACTTAAAAAGAGATAGTTAATTCAGTTTAGCCTAACAACTTTTCTGTACTTTACAATGTGAGCCAAGAATAATGACAAGAGAAATACATGATAGGTGAAATAGCATATTAATTATTCAAAGACAAATATAACTGAAAGACCCAGAGTTTGAAAAGAATAATTAATAAATAAAGTAAGATTTCTTTCCAGATCCCTAGTTTTGCTCAGCTTTGCTGACAGAGTCACTTCTTTGTGAATCATATGAGAAAATTAAATGAGGGTTAATCCAGTGGATTTATTTCAAAGCTTCCTATTGGCCCCAGTGGGAAAATTCTAAAGCTAATAGTTATACGTCAAACTCAATTCAAAGCTGAATAGGTCCATACTATAAATAGATGAGAGTAAATTATTTAGCTGTGAAGAAATCACAAGTCTAGGGTGTATCTCTAGGCTGAACAAAAATAATTGACAAATCACTCTTGAGATATTGCAGAATTTTATCTAAATATTTTCAGATAAGCATCCAAAGTTCATCCTTCTTTTAGGTCGGGGTTGGCAACCTCTGGCACATGGCTCACCAGGGTAAGCACTCTGGCGGGCCGGGCCAGTTTGTTTACCTGCCGCGTCGGCAGGTTCGGCTGATCGCGGCTCCCACTGGCCATGGTTCGCCCTCCCAGGCCAATGGGGGCAGCGGGAAGCAGCGTGGGCCGAGGGATGTGCTGGCCGTGGCTTCCTGCCACCCCCATTGGCCTGGAGCGGCGTTCCCACCCTGCTCCAAACAGCCTACATGTGCTTTTTGCATTTTGGCTTTATTGGAAACTGAACCATAAGCCTCAGCCTAAGCTTTCTCCCAAAGTCTTGCTGTGGCTAGGGTCTCCTGCACTACTTCCTTGTCTCTTCTATAATTTCCTCTCTCATATCCTTATGTAGTTAACAAGTGGGACCTGTGGCAGTGAGTCAGTAGAACTTACCGGTACTTAGGGCTTGTATTTACTGCAGAGTTAACTTGAATTATAACTTCAGTGCTGCCCCTAACCCTAAATGCGAAGTAATCATAGAATCATAGGACTGGAAGGGTCCTTGAGAGGTCTTCTAGTCCAGTCTCCTGCACTCCAGGCAGCACTAAGTATTATCTGGACCATCCCTGAGAGGTGTTTGTCTAACCTGCTCCTAAAAATATCCAGTGATAGAGATTCCACAGCCTCCCTAGACAATTAATTCCAGTGTTTAACTACCATGACAGTTAGGAAGTTTTTCCTAATGTCCAACCTAAACAGTCCTTGCTGCAATTTAATCCCATTGCTTCTTGTTCTGTCCTCAGAGGTTAACGAGAACAATTTACCTCCCTCTTTTTAACAATCTTTTATGTACTTGAAAACTGTTATCATGTCCCCCCTCAGTCGTCTCTTCTCCAGACTAAACAAGCCCAATTTTTTCAATCTTCTCTCATAGGTCATGTTTTCTAGACCTTTAATAATTTTTGTTGCTCTTCTCTGGACTTTCTCCAATTTGTCCACATCTTTCCTGAAATGTGGTGCCCCAGAACTGGACACAATACTCCAACTGAGGCCTAATCAGTGCGGAGTAAAGCAGAAGAATTACTTCTTGTGTCTTGCTTACAACACGCCTGCTAATACATTCCAGAATGATGCATATTGGAAAACATGATCCCAACTATACACATAAAATGAAGGGGTCTAAATTAGCTGTTATCACTCAAGAAAGCAATATTAGAGTCACTATGGATAGTTCTCTGAAAACATCCAATCAATGTGCAGAAACAGTTAAAAAAGTTAACAAAATGTGAGGAAACATTAGGACAGGGATAGATAATAAGACAGTAAATATCATAATGCCACTATATAAATCCATGGAATGACCACATCTTGAATACTGTGTGCAGTTCTGGTGGCCCCATCTCAAAAAAGATGTATTAGAAATGGAAAAGCTACAGAGAAGGGCAACAAAAACAATTAAGGGTATGGAACAGCTTCTGTATAAGGAGAGATTAAAAAGACTGGAATTGGTCATCTTGGAAAAGAGATAACTAAAGGTATAGAGGTGTATAAAATCATGAATGATGTGGAGAAAAAGAATAAGGCAGTATTAACATAACATAAGAACCAGGGGTACCCAATGAAATGATTAGGTAGCAAGTTTAAAACAAACAAAAGAAAGTACTTCTTCACACAGTGCACATTCAACCTGTGGAACTCATTGCCAGGGTATGTTGTGAAGGCCAAAACTATAATTGGATTAAAAGAAGAATGAGATAAATTCATGGAGGATAGGTTCAACAATGGCTATTAGCCAAGATGTTTAACTTGGGAACTCTGTTCTAGGTGTCCCTATGCCTCTGACTGCCAGATGCTGAGAGTGAACAACACAGGATGGATCACTTGATGATTGCCCTATTCTGTTCATTCCCTTTGAAGCATCTGGCTTTGGGAGACAAGATACTGGGCTAGATGGACCATTGGTCTGACCCTGTATGGCCATTCTTATGTTCTAAGTCCTGTCCACACACAAACCCCCTAAACTTGAGTGTAATGGTGATTTAACTCCAGTTGGGTGGCCCATCAGGGGGAATAGGCTACAATCTGAGTTAACATAGCTTTCCAGATACTAACACGATCACTCTGTGCTGCTAATGGAACTCCTCGGTGTAGCTCAAATGTTATTTCACAGTGTGGCCGCTCTCAATTGAGCTAGGCTAACTCAAGAGGAGTTAACACAAGTGTAGCTAACTTGAGTTAACTCTGCAGGTAAGACGTATCCTCAGAAGCTTTATGTAGCTATTACCTCCTGCTAATAGGAAAAGCCATCCATCACTGTGTGGGTCAGAGCTTGGCAATAGTTTGTACAAGTCCATGCTTCATACTGGCGACTTTCGGAAGCTAACATCTTGTTCTCCAGAATCTCAGCTTGTAAAACAGTAAGTCTGTAGCTCTTACAGTTTGAAACTAAACGTTAGTAATATGAAGTGAGTGTAACTGATGCAGTGATGCCTATGTGAGTCTGCATCTCGTCTGGAACAATATCTCTGAATCGTGTGAACTGTCCTATTTATCTCAGTGTGATATGAACTCCATGCCCAGTGCTGATCATCTAAATGTCAGCATAAACTGTTTCCTTCCTCATTTAAAAAAGGATCGAGACGATCACAGAGTTTCACAATTTACTGTGACTAACTCTCATCTTGGTGACTCTCATACATGTGTGAATGGCATTTGGGTGAATTCAGTCACATTTTTCTCCCCAGTCAAGAAAGAGCCAAGCCCAAGGAGCCTAGCAGAGCCCACGTGTGACAGTCTGTATCCCTATGTTCAACCTTTTTACAAAACTATACTGGATTCTGTACAAAGTGTGCCTTGTGAGATATTATTTGAAAATTAATAATGTGCTGATCATTATTGTCTTGGTAAAATGTGTGTGACAACATTGTACGTAAAGTTATAAGATTCTACTGTATAATATTACTGAGACATATTCCAAGTTTAGAAAAGCAGGCACAACCTAGTTCCTCAAAGGCAAAAGGCAAACTAACGCCTCAGCCAGATGTCAACAAAATCAAATGGACTATCATCTGGTTAAGCAGCCGTTCTTTGGCAGGAAAAAGGGTGTGAGCAAGAAATTTACGTCTTGGCAAAGAAGCAGCTGGAAGTTCCCATCTCCTCAGACTTTCTGTCTTCTGAACCCCATCTGGAGATGATTCTCAAAGAAGAGGAAAAGGATAAAAATGGGGAACAGAGGCCCCTGATCATCTCTCCCTTCATTTCTACTCATGGCAGCCACAACACCTGAAGAACAAAGGAAACAGCTTGGGACTGGGGGAGATATCCTGTCTAAAAGAGTTCAGCCAGTAAGACTGTTAGAAGTGATGAGAGACACTTTCACTTTGAATTCATTTAGCTTGTGAAGTTAGGTATTAGTTTGCATTTTACCTTTTGTTTCTTTGTAACTAATTCTGATTTTTATGCCTCATTACTTGCAAACACTTAAAATCTGTCTTTCTGGGGAGTTCCCTGTAATGTAATTCAGTAATGGCAGGCTATAGCACTCATGCACTATAGCTGGGAGTGCTATAGGCTGTGTGTGCTCGAGGCTATGTGTGAGCAGGCCGGGGGTGGTTGCTCTCACAGCGAAGCAGTGTAAGAGGCACCCAAGACTGGAGAATTGAAGGGACACAGTTGTTCAACAGTCCAGATTGTACCCTGGGGAAAGTTACACTATGGACATACGGAAGTCCCACTGAGATGAAGCCAAGCTCAAGGAGTGAACCTGAGAGCCCTGAGAATACACGGTCATATTTTGAAAATCTGCACAAGCCACTCTGAGTAGCATCTCACTTTGGTAAGTCACATGAGGCAGAGTTTATTTTGTGGATGGAACTTGGAAGAGTGTCACATCTTTTTTCCCCAGTCTAACTCCTGCTGGAGAGAGGAAGGTTCTGGATCCTGGTACCCTGTTAAGTAAGACCCCATCAGCAAGAGCAATGCTTTGGTGTGCTCCCTTTCTTCACAACGTATTTCAAATTCAAGGTCCAGTGGTCCCTGTTGTTGTCATAGTGCAGTATCTGGTTTCCTGCCTGCCTTTTCCATGACTACAAGCTGGTCTCATTGCTCCTAGACCTAGAGAGTGTTTCTTGGAGCCCAGGGGGGATCAAAAGTGTTTCCAGTCTCTCCTTTTGTCTACTAGCCAGTTTTGAGCTCTTCACTTGCTTTTTCACATGTATAATAATAAAAGCCGAGAGCAGTGTCCAGGAGTTTCCATATGCATAGGTGGTCCAAATAGATTCTGCCATCCATAGTAGCTCATGTGTGACTAAGTAATGGATCATTTAGGGCAAAAGCTTGATCCCTTGCTCCTGAGCTGGCAGTTGGCTGGGTTTTCTCTTGAGGCAAAAGAACTAGCTCTTGGTAGAAAGCAGACCTTTGTATCTCTGTGGAGCAGCATTTTTTGGCTTATGCTTTTGGGTCATTGATAGGCTGGATATGACTCCCTTCAGAGACCATCTCAAAGGAAGATGGGAATAAAGAAGGAAAAGGTGTATGTGTGGCAGGAGTGGAGGGGTGCTCTTATCTGATCTGGGAGTGGGGCTCAGAGAAGGCTGGGGACTGTTTTCAGTTTAAAAATAGCAAGTCAACATTACTTTAATTGACTGCCAATGTTCCTTTGTACAGTAATTTCTTCAATGTGTACTTGGAAATATTTTAATGCAAATTAACAATACACTTTGCTATAAAACTTTTAAATAGGTTTCTCACAAATATGTAGTTTGCTAAGTTTCTGTATCAGAATATTGAATTGATTATGGGTTTTGACAGATCATGTCCCATAAGCTGCATAGCCTGTAGGAAAGAGCCCCTCTACTTTTTTTTTTTTTTAAACGTTGCTTTATAAATGGTTTTCAAAACAGTTTCAAGACTAAAGAAGCTGGGACATTGAAATTTACTTTAAAGACCACTGGTTCAGGGCTAATGCATGTATGGTTTATTAATCAAATGTATGTAGCTGAAAGAAGCCAACTACAATTCACTTACAATTGAGATTTTACCCTATTTTAACGTTATTTTAATGAGCTACAGATTTGAATGTGGGCTTTGTTCATCTGTTGCTTCCACTCAGTTGCAGTTTCACCCTAAGAAGACACAAGACAGATTGATCAGGCTTCCAGTCATTGTGAGACTTAAATGAAGTGAACGGGGCCTTATGTTTCAAAACCAAATGAGAGGATTAAAGGGAAAAAAAGGCAGCTCCTAAGTTATCTGTCTGTTTTTCTTAAATTTGATTAAGCTACTTGCGACTAACACGTTTGGTTTTACTGTAAATATAGCCTAGAAATAAATTTTTATGACTACAGGCATCAATCAGCAAGTGGCACTGTGAATAATTAGCCCTTAGAAATGCTTGTTTGTATTGGAAAATTTCTTTGATTGCCATTTCTAAAAACGCATTCAGATAATAGAACTGTTCAAATTTTCTTCCAGGTCTAATTGGGATGTATCTCCATGCCAGTGACTACAGTAATAGTGTGAGCAAACTTTGCAAATTCGCTGATTATTTTTAAGTGCTGATTAGTGTTTTATATTTTTTGTGAAAGTAGGAAAATATTTGGAATGAGATTTGTTTAGTAAACTGTATTCATTTTGATTTATACAGTGTGTGTTTATTTTAAACCATGGAGCCCAACTTTGTGCAGGAGAGGAAACCTGTGGAAACTTGCTAAAAGCACTATGACCACACCTGATTTTGCCCAAAATGGAGAAGGTTGCAACCACCCTCATCCTTAATGTAGCGGTGAAGACTATATAACCAAGTATTTGATACTCCACCTTAATCAGAACAGCCTCCGTTTGGATTAAGATTGTATGATGGGGAGTGCTAATCTCAGTGGGCGATAATGCAAATAAAATTGAGGGAAGTCTTTAGCTGCATTGCTGAACTCTCTAGGCCAGTGTTTCTCATCAACCGGTCCGTGGACGGGAACCAGTCCCTGAGGTCTCCCTGATACAGTTTAGGCAAGCAGTCCCTGATATTAAAAAGGCTGAGAAACACTGCTCTGGGCCATACTTCTCTTTGTGGGCTTTACGTTAGCCATAAATAGTGCATTTGATTGTATAACATATGTAGATAGAGAAATGTTGTGAGTTTGCAAATCATCCTAATGTTGATAATGATGTCTTTTCTCCAATATTTTGACTTTCTATTTTGCAACTCAATTTTTAAGGCCTATTAAACCTTAATATTCCAGTGCATAATATCTTTGTTCTTTTTAAACTCGAAAGGTAGAATTTGATACAAGAACTGTGAAGTAGCAAAATGATCTGACGTGTCTGAGCTTGAGCCCCTATTCCTTGCACACTCAGAACTCCCCTTCATTTCAATGGTGACTTTATGTAGGAAATTAATGTATGACACTACATTTATAGATTCTATTGGACTGAGTAGTTTGTAGGCTGTCATCTCACATGGCTTCTTAAATTGAGAGTTTAAATAATCAAAATAAGCAGGAGATATCTATAATATTGACACTTGTAGCAGAAAACAAGTTTTAGAATGGAAGTCGAAATGTGAAATGAATAATAATGGTCTTTGAATACAAAACATTTATACATTTAAAACACTGTTTACACATTAATTCTCACTACATCCCTATGAAGTAGATAAGTTTTATTATAAAGATTTGACAAATGGGGAAACTGAGGCAGAGATGTTAAGGGGATTTTCAGACATGCT